>NC_069384.1:148781500-149406500 GCF_027475565.1 Acinonyx jubatus
ACTCTTCAGTTTACGGTCTTAAAAATGTCTCCTCTCTACCAGATTAAAATGACTGAGAGACAACTTGAAAGTTCCCACTTTCAAGTTATGTTATCAGAAGTTACCAGGTTATAAGCAATCACCACGATGTGCCTGCAGTCCCCATTTCTACATGGGGCTTGCTGGACCTCCGTCGCCCATGGCCCACTGCGGCATTCTGTGCACTCAAGAAAACCTCTCCCTAGTCTTACCCTGGTACAATTTTTCAAACACATCATCAACTAAAAACACCTTGTAAAAATGTAGTTGTTTTGATGTCTTCAGTATTTAGACTCAGAAATAAATGATGAGCCCAGAGATGGCTTTATCTATTTTTATCCAACTTCGGACGACCCAAAGCATCCTGGGAAAACCCCTTTTCTCACCGTGCCCTGGTTACGGGACATGGAAGCCTACTTGAGGATTAGGGTGTTCAGTGCCATGGTGGAAAGAAGGTAAAGCAAGTGTCAGCAAATCATTTCAGGTCCTTTGTCCTCTCCTTCTGCTCCCATTTCAATGCTGCTCCCATTTCAATACCAACACAGAGTTCCCACTACATCTTAGAAATGGGTTCCACAGAATAAAAGACTTCCTCTTAGCTTCACTGAACTGCAAGAAAGAACACTGAAAAGTGATTCATTCCCTTCTCTGCAAACCACTCCTGTGCATGTTTGATACAGAAGCCTGAGCATCTTCTAGCATATTCGACCTGGATCTCCCCTTTCTCTTTCCAACGCCTTCCTTCCGTGGAGTTGTAAATTATTATAGCTCACGAGGCCTTCCTCTTTCTTGGTGTAAAAATTTGGCACTACTTTTAGGAAGAGATGACACTAATTGGGAACAACATACTTCATAGATTTGCCTTCAAAAAAAGAAAAAGTGCTGAACACTGCGGGAAGGAACTCTTTCAACTTCTGTGCTTGTTGTAGTCCATTTTAGATCTTTCAAAACAAGATTTTCCAAACGATCTACACACTTCAACTCTCTAGTACACCCTTTCAAAGGCACACACTTATTTGATCTGCCTGTTCTGGAATCGTTCTGTGACTGCAGGAAAGTTGTTTCGTTCTATAGCAAATTTAAATTATTTCAATCTGATCTAAGCTTTTTAAAATTTTTTTAAGCTTTATTTTTGAGAGAGAGAGAGCATGAGTGGGGAGAGGAGCAGAGAGAGGGAGACACAGAATCCAAAGCAGGTTCCAGGCTCCGAGCTGTCAGCACAGAGCCCGATGCGGGGCTCCAACTCATGAACCGTGAGATCATGCCCTGAGCCGAAGTCAGATGCTTAATTGACTGAGCCACCCAGGCGCCCCTCTGATCTAAGCTTTTTCAATCTGTGTATTCAGATCCAGATTCCAGGTGACTCCCAGAAGTATGGATTTTCTGCTGGGGGAGAGACTGTGGTGCCACAGGGTATCTGTTCAGCAGGGCTTCACTGGCAAAGACTTGGCTTGAGAAAAGTGTCTGAGCTTGGAAAACATGTGGGTGACAATTCCCTCAGCACCCAGGGGGCCTTCCAGCCTCTGCCTCTACTCAGTCTCTCATGGGTTGGTGGCATTTATTTGACTGATTTCAGAGTAGGCCATTAAAAAGAATTTGCCAAATTTCACAAAATCCAGCCACGAGTGCTGTTACTAAGACAGTGCCAACTGGCAAATAAGTTCATCCCAAATGCCTACCGAGTGCCTAAAACCCAATATATGACTTTGAAACTCAGAGATACGGTCTATACATAAAGAGAAAAGAAAATGACCCTGATCATGGCCTTTGATGAGCTAAAGGAAGACGCACATATAGACAATAATCTTGAAGAAGAGGAAATGAAATGTATAGAAATGATAAACTCCCAAATGAGGGGTACTTTTCAAAACCATGATAAGAAGTCTAATTCTACATTTTTTAAATGTTTATTTATTTTTTGAGAGAGACAGAGCATAGATGGGGGAGGGGCTGAGAGAGAGGGAGACACAGAATCTGAAACAGGCTCCAGGCTCTGAGGTGTCAGCACAGAGCCCGACGTGGGGCTCGAAACCACAAACTGCAAGATTATGACCTGATCTGAAGTCAGACACTTGACTGACTGAGCCACCCAGGCGCCCGGTAAAAAGTCTAATTCTAAACCAGCTCCCAGAGTACTTTAAACGAAGAGTTTCAAGAACAAGCATCTGTGCCCCCAAGAGTGCCCGCCCCTATCAGTCTACCTGGGTCTCACCAGGATGTGACAGAGTCAGCACCCCACCTTGCCAGCTGCAGACTCGTGTCCCAACCACCTGTGTGTAGCTGTTATTTCTCTGATCAATGTCCTAGACAGCCTAGAGTTGTTGTTTTATTATTGCTATTATCATCATCATCATCATCATCTTTTAGCCTTTCAGTAAAAAAAGGAAAAAAAGAGGCTTGAAGCTTTGAGGGCTATTTTGGATTTCAAAGATGACACATAGAAACATATAAGCAGGGGCACCTGGGTGGGTCAGTCGGTTAAGCGTCCAACTCTTGGTTTCAGCTCAGGTCATGATCTCACAGCTCGTGAGTTCCAGCCCCACACTGGGCTCTGCACTTGCAAAGAGCCTCCTTGGGATTCTCTCTCCCTCTCTCTCCGCCCTTCCCATGCTCATGCTCTCTGTCAAATAAATAAATAAAAACTTTAATAAAAAGAAAAAGAAAAAAATAAGAAACACACAAGAATGCTGCTCTCAGCCATTTCCTAAGTAAACTATAAGGCAGCCAGAAGTGAGCGGGGCCCGAAGTCAGACAAGACCCTGTAGCGATCCGGGCAGCAACGCAAGCCACTCTGCCCCTTGGTTTACACAGGATCCGACAGACCCAGTGACATACGAAGTGTCTGTAACAAAGAGAGATGCTGGGCAGGACCTCTGGGAAGTTCTAAGAGAGGCTTCACAAGGCCTCTAAGGGTGTTAAAACACAGTCATGCCCTCTTCTACACATAAGCGTTCTCCTTGTGCAAAACGGCTTCTGGTACTGAACACGTGACAGTGAGACATCCAGTGGTCCCCCCCCGCCCCCCACCACAACCAGAAGAACCCAGCATTGAGCCTCTCGTTAGGCTGGACGGTAGGCATCTACTGTTAAGTGGAAATGGCATATAGGCAATCAGGCTGAAGCAGCATCAGATGATGTAAGCTGCGGGGGCAGGCGTCCCAGGCTGCCATGCTCTCCGTGTCTGTTGCTCTGTCTCCTCTCCCTCAAGCCACACCTATCTCCTCACAGGAAGTTGCTGATGATCGCCAACATGAAGAAAACCCCCAAGCCTGCTTTAGACAGTTCTGCGAGATTTCCAAAAGTGGAAAGCCATGACATCACAGCCCTGCTGAGGGGTGGCCCCGAAGGGTAACAGTGAAGGTTAATCCTTCTGGCAGACAGGATGTCAAGCAGTATATTGATTTTCCATGTTGTCTGGACCAAGAGATGTCTGGAAGAATGGACCTAGACCAATTCAGGGGCAGTGGCTGACAGTACGGCAGGATGGGAAAGAAGACTGGGAAGCCAGTGACAAGGAGGTGTGAGGAAGAGGTACGTGGGCGATGGGCCCCCCAGAGGAGTGCAGCAGGGCAACGTCTCAGTATCTCTGTGGAAGCTGTCGATAATCAGGTGGACAAGATGACATCTGGGGAGATCAGGTGGCCTCTTCCCCAGCGGGGCCCCTATTCAGTGGGCCCTGGGGACACGGTCCACCAACACGGCCACACGCAGGTCCCACCTCACAAACTTCCCCGCTGCAGGCTTCATCTGACTGTCACCACTGCTCAGTGCCTAGCCTGGGAAGGCTCAGTGCCTTCCCAATAGCAGAGACCGGCGCCAGCCCTTCCCCAGGACGTGGAGGGGAGGAAACCAGCCAATCACCTGGTGGAGAGTGACTACACTAGTCCCTTTCTGTCACACAGGGAGCACTGGTTCCTGCCTGGAATAGACACGCAGGGGGTTGCCAACTGTGCCTGTAACACTCCTGCCTGCATCTTTGCCCGTCGGTGACGAATACTTCATTCTCTACCACGGTTCCCTCTGTCACATTGTGACTGACCAAGAAACTCGTTTTACAGCAAAAGTAGTTTGGCCACGGGCTCATGTCCATAGACTTCACTGGTCTCACCAACATGCCACATCACCTGGTGAGATAAGGGAATGACCTACTGATGACTCTTGGCCCACCAGTTTTCTACCTCTGGACCAGATCCTTTTCAAAACCCCTTTCCGATCTGATCCTTTTTAACTGCGTGCTTTCGTCAATGACCCAAGGCCCACGTGCGATAAATATATTGCTTTTTCTTCCTTCCTTCCTTTCTTTCTCTTTCTTTCTTTCTTTCTTTCTTTCTTTCTTTCTTTCTTTCTTTCTTTCTTTCTCTTTCTTTGAAGTCTCAATATAGTGAACATTGAAATGAGTGTTTGAACTAGACTGGAGTATACATTTTCAAAGGGAAAATAGTTTCAAACAGAAAAGCTTATAATAAAATATTGTGCTAGGCTAGGCCTTTCAAATTGTGGTTATATTCAAAGATATATAAGCAAAAGCATTATAAAGAGAGATTTGACCCTAGATAATATCCTACTGGATAGATACCAAAGAAGAGAGTAAAGCTGCTCTAGGCAATAAAAAAAAATCTCCAATTCAGTACCTTGGCAGAAGGGAAATTATTTAATGATCTTTAACATTAGCCTGATCTGTGGCGGGTTTCACAAACCCAGCTATGAAGTACATCTTCCATCAGCAGGAGGTTCAGGGACACATGCTTTAATTAAAGTAAGCTACTTTGAGGATAATTAAAGGTGTGTCACAAAATTCTATAGACAAGATTACAGAACTCTGAAGCAGAAGCTAACCAAAATAACTACACCTTTATTTTCAATAAACGGGTTCAGGAGCATCTGGGTGGCTCAATTGGTTGGGCAATCGACTACAGCTCAGGTCGTGATCTCATGGTCTATGGGTTCGAGCCCCGCGTTGGGCTCTGTGCTGACAGCTCAGAGCCTGGAGCCTGCTTTAGATTCTGTGTCTCCCTCTCTCTCTTCTCCTCCCTGCCTTGTGTTCTATCAAAAATAAACAAATGTTAAAAAATTTTAAATAAATGGGTTCAGCAATTTGAGAGATGGCGGGGAAGGTAGTTTAGTCTTGAGTAGTAATGCCCATAGACATTCCATTCAAATTGGATATAAGTGAACATTTTCTCTTCCAGTTTTTTCTCAAAATTCAAAGGTAACACCCTAAGAGCATAATCTTAAGTGTTCTGTAACATGGCCAATGGAATCTGCTACAGTCTGTGCCCATCGATTCTTCAGTCAACAAACGCTGTTTGGGTGCCCCCGTGTGCCCAGAGATATGTCCGACAGAGGAGGACTGAGATTCACAGCACGCAGCCCTGCCCGACCTTTCCAGACAGGCAGAGGAGACAACCTCCCAACAATGTGTATCCCCACCTGGCCCAGCTGGGGCACCTGTCCTCTACCATCTCTCCCTTTTTTTTTTCACTCTCAATTTTGCAAAAACAGTTCTCAAAGAGAAACAATGTCCCAGGTGCTCCTCAGAAGGAGCCTCTCACAGATCTCCACCCCTTCTCATCCTTTTGAGTTTTTACTTTGGAATTTTTGTGTGGTTTTCGGCACCCCCAGAAAATGCACACTTAAGAAAATTTGAAAGATAGGATGACGTCATAAAAGAAAATTAATCCCACGACACTACTGAACAAACAGCGGATACTAACACATGGCTTTGCTGAAGTGTCATTTGTCCCACTCTTTGTAGGGACTGCTGTTGGGTTTTGTCCAATGACACACAGAGGCAGGTGCCGTTGTCCACTAAACACCTTACCTCCGGTGTATTCCTGTGTTGGTACAGTCCCTTTTAAGCATCACTCTTAATGGTTACATTACATTTTATCCAGCGCATATCCTTAGTGACCCGTTCCCAGTGTGGTACATCTGGGTTGATTCTAATTTTGGACAATTTCACAGAGAACTATGAGAAACATCTTTGTGCATCAAGGGTTTTCCGCATTAAGGACTTTTCCCCCTTAGGCTAGATTCCCAGAAATGAAATGGCTAAGTCCAAGGGTACAATAAGGCTCCTGAGACATACTTTCCGGCGTGTCTGAAGGGCAGCATCTAAACAGTGAAGGCACCTAATGAGCAAAAATGGACGGAGATGATGGTGTGCCCACAGCCGATCTCCCATTTGTGCAGGTTCACCGGGAACACCGCTCTACACTAAAATTAGGCCTTTGCTTCCACACCGAAGCCCAAATAATTTTAGATTCTTTTTAAAAACCTGTTTTTGCCACTGCCTAGGTTTTCAGTAAGTCCCTTTCTGAGAAAGGAGTGTTATATGTCCACACTGCCCAGGCTGTACATTGATAGTGCTTCCTCAAAAATTTTTCAATTTTATCAGGCTTATCTGATGTAAATACTAAGTGCTGAATGCCTGTCCTCCCAAGTCCCAAAAGCTTATTTCTAAGACCACTTCAGAATAATGAGTCCAAAAGGGCAAAAACACAAGATCTCAGCCTCTGTCTCGGTCTGGCAATTAAGTGAATTTCTCACATGTTTCTAACAGAAGGAATGGAAACACAGCAAGACATCCCTTCCCCTGGAAAGATAATTATTTGAGGAGTTCTTCCATGAATCTGGAGAAGAATCACTTGAAGAAAATTAATGCCAGGTGGCTACAGCTATGTTTTGAGTTATAACCCAGGGTTGCCCCCCTATTCAGGAAGGAGACACTGAAAATATTTCTGATAAAATAGGGTGTTCAGCTAGGCCCTTCAAACTGTGGTCATATTCAAAGATATTTAAGCAACAGGATTATAAAGAGAGTTGACCCTAGGTAATATCCTACTGTGTAGATAACAAAGAGGAGAGCAAAGTTGCTCCAGACAAAATTTTTGACTTCCTTCTAACCAACAGAGAGCTAGCTGCTATGCAAAACAAGTCTAACCTTTCCTGTTAAATGATAGTCAATTCAGCTATGGGAAAACATTTAAATAAATTTAGAACAACTTGGGTGTGTGGATGCAGTTTTTTAACTGTATATTTCACTAAATCTAACTATGAATCAAGTAATTCTTTTTAAGGTTACTCATTTTTGAGAGAGAAAGAGACAGAGCATGAGCAGGGAGGGACAGAGAGAGAGAGAGGGAGAGAGAGAGAGAGAGAGGAAGACACAGAATCTGAAGCAGACTCTAGGCTCTGAGCTGTCAGCACAGAGCCCGACGTGGGGATCAATCCCACAGACAATGAGATCATGACCTGAGCCAAAGTCAGATGCTTAACCAACTGAGCTACCCAGGCACCCCTGAATCAAGTAATTCTGATGAAAATTTAGCATCCAAATTGAGATCTTCCATGATTGAAAAGTACACATCAGATTTCAAAGAGTAGTATGACAACAAAAAAGAAGGTAAAGGAAGGCATTCATAATTTTAGATTGATTATATTGATTGGGACCTAAGCAACTTGATGAGAAAAAAGAAGGTAGAAGAGGTTTGGGGGTAAGATCAGGGTTCGGTTTTCAAAGAGTTGAGATGATTATTACACATGCAGGAGGAGAGGGCAAGTAAGTTATTCGAGGAGTTTGAGAGAGAGGTCTTGTCCAGGGATAAAGGGTCAAGGATCACTGGCATAGATGGTATTTGAAACCATGAAATAAGACCAAGGTGAGGTCTGTAGGGAGGAAATGGAAATAAAAAGGCAAAGCGGATCAAAGACAGCCCTGGGGCCTTCCAACGTTCAGAGGTCAAGCAAAAGACAAAGCAGCAGCTAGAGAACTACCAAGGATGTAGAAGGCATTTATGAATGTATCCTCCAGACTTAGGGAAGAGAGTATATCGAGGAAGAGGGGCTGACTGGCGGAGTCAAATGGTGCTAATGGAACAAGAAGGATGAGAGTGAGAACAGCCCTTGGGTTCAGTAAGGTGGAGTCGCTCACGGATCATCAGGCAGTTGCTGGTGGAGTTGGTGAAACTGAGCTGGCCATCTGCGGCGGGCAGGGTGGGGTAACACAGAATGGGAGGAGGGAATTTGTGGACAGTGAGACTAGACAACCAAGTCTCTTTAGCTGTTTTTGCCTATAGGAAAACGGAGAAATGACTCAGAGCTAGAGGTAAAAGTCAGCTACAGAGGGAGTGTTTTCCAAGAAAGGAGAAATAACGTGTGTGTAAGCCAACAAGAATTATCTGGTAGACGGAGAAAACTGGCAATACACAGAGAGAATCGCTGGAGTGGTATCTTTGAGTATTCAAGGTAGGAGGGGCTACGGGGCCAGGGAGCAGAGGGTCTCACTTTAGATCCAAACACAGATGTTTCATAGGTAGTCCAGAACACAGGGCAGAGTATGTAGATACAGAGGAAGGCAGGTGGGAGGCAGATGGTGGAGTGAGTCTGTGGGAGCTCCCTCTGGATGGCTCCAGCTTTCTCAGTGAGAGTGACAGCAGGGACACTTTAAGAATGAGGATGGAGAGGTGAGCACATCTGAGGCAAATGGGAAGGCAGGGGGGAGTGTGAAGCAATCAGTGAAGAGAGCGGGAGAGGGCCAGGCCCAGGGAAATATCAGGCACCCACCCGAAGCTCATGGCCATACGAGGCCAGTCAACTGCTTATGAGTTTTCCTTTGGCCACATTCAGTGGCAAAGATGCAGGCAGGGAGAGGCAGAGATGGGGACTGAACCAGAGAGAAGGATGCTGTCCAGGATGGGTATGTGAACTGAGGGTGTGCTCCAAAGATTGACTACAGGGCATGCCACGAGTTATAGGCTGGAAAAGGCAGAGGAGAGGACCTCAAGGGTCTAGGGTCATGGGCTGAGAGTGAGGAGCACTGAGGGACTGCCGGACTTGGAAGAAGACAGGAAAAGGGTTGGAAGACGGAAGTTGGTTGCATGAGACAGATTATGAAGGGCTGGCCATTACTGGGAATGAAAGTGTCCACCTATGACTGTGGGAGTCGGTGGCAGGATGGGGTGGAAGACAGAAAGTCAGAGCAAAGCAGGTCAAGGAACTGGGAGGCCTCGATGTTAGAAGGATTCCCTACCTGTATACTAAAGTGCCAGTTCTAAGGCAGGAGCAGTGCTGTAGGGAGTGGTGGAAAATCTGGAGCTGAAGTCATCAGGAACTGAAGGGAAACAGCCTTGGAGTCAGGGGGACTGAAAAACGGGGATAAAGAGCACGATGGGATGAGTCCTGGTCCATTCAAGGCAGAGTGGGCGTGGGACCACGAGTCACAAGGGGCAAGAGGGAGAGGGAGGAGTGTTTCAAGTTTCCTCTTGACCAAGTCAATGGAGAACAGAAGGCCAAAGTAGACGTGACCGTTAACCCCGCGTGAGGGGCTCCTTTCAACTTGTATTGAGCAGGGGCAGATTGGGAGCAGGGTGCCCTGTGGTGCCTACCGTGGACGGTGAGGATACCAGAGGAAGCCCAGTACTACTCACGCTTACAAACCCCTACTGCCTTTTGGGAGGGACATGGGTAGAGCATCTGGAGAGAGGGCAAGTCTGAGTTCTAGCGTGTGGTCCCCAACATGACCCCTTGTTTAATAAATTAATAAAGAACCCAGAACTAGACTGCCAGATCAGTCTTCCCCAGTAGCTAAATTCCTGTTAATCATGAAATTATTTTATACAAAACATTAAATAAGTATGCTTAATATGGTTCAGGAAATAAGACTTTATCAAAGTGCAACTGTGAACGAGAAGCTATAAAAATGACATTTATTTGAAAAAGTTAATGGAAACTCAGTGGACATACTAAAAAACAGACTAGACACAGCAGAGAAGATAAGTGGTAAATTGGAAGAGAGAGCTGAAATAATAATCCAAAGTGCAGCCGGAAGAAAAGAAGTAAAATAAGAAAGGAGTTTAAAGGACCCAGATGATATAGGAAGAAGGTTCTGATCAAAGTTTCAGGAGAAGATAATAGAGAATGGGGAAGAGAAGCGTTCAAAGAAAAAAACGGCTGAGAATTTTCCAGAACACTGATTAGACAGCAATCCTTACATTTAAGAAGTCCAGTGATTCTTGAGTGGGACAATTAAAAAGAAGCCCATTACTATATATGTTATAGTGAAACTCAGAACAACAAATACACTAATAAGGAATTAAAACCAGCCAGGAAGAAAAGATTACTACGAAAGAACAATAATCATATTATTAGCTGAATTCTTGGAATGAAACAATAGAAGCTAGAAGACAGTGGAATAATATCGTCAACACATCACATACTATGTGAAAAAAATAATAATAAAGGGCTAAAATCTGACTAAAACACCAGACAGCACTCACATATACGTTGGGGAGGGAGGTGATCAGAGTTAAGTATAAAGTCCTTGAATTGCTCAGGAAGACAGAAATGACTCTGACTCAGTTTGAATTTTGTTAAGGTAAACACGTATGCTAAAATTACCGTATCGTAAACACTAGAAAACAGAAATAGAGCATAAAGTTTTGAATAAGTGAGAGGGGAAAGTGTAATGTGGGGTAGAAGAGAGGATCTAAATTATACTGAAAGCAACTAGATAGAGTAACTAAGGATATAAAAGGTGGGACAAAGTACAACAGTAAAATAGAACCAAATATATCAATGGTAGTACTGAAAATGAATGTATCTTTCACATTAAAACATACAGGTTAAAAAAAGCAACTTTATGCTCTTTAAAACAGCTTCACAAGTGAAATAAAAATATACATAACTGTTGGCAGTGAAAATATAAGAAAATGATAAAACAGGCAAATACTAAGCAAAAGAAAATTGGCATAGCTCTATTAGAACAGACTTAAAAACAAGGGGCATTACTGGACATTAACAGGGTTATTTCATAATGATACAGGTTCAGTTGACCAGGAAAAAAAGTAAACTAGAATGCACCTAATAACATATTGCTTCAAAATATACAAAGCAAAAACTGAAAGCAGCCCAATATGAAATTGACAAATTCATTTCTATATATATTCTCCCTCAATAACTGATTAATTAAAGCTGCAAAAAAATGAGTAAGGAAGAGGGAAGATTTGAATAACACAATTAACTGGCTTAAACTAATGAACATATATTGACTACTGTAACCAGTTCCTTTATTTTCACAAAAACATGGGATCATCTGTGAAAACTATGTACTAGGCCATAACACAAAATTGCCACAAATTTCAAGGAAGTGGACTCACGTAGACCACATTCTCTTATCACAATGTATTAAAACAGAAAAAATAATGGCTAAAAGGTTCTGGAAATTTAAAAAATAAAATAAAAGCATATAAAGAACTCATAAGTCAAAGAAGAAATCCTAGTGAAAATGCGAAAAACTTACATGTGAACAGTAAAAATGCTACAAATCAAAACTGTGGAATACAAATATCACTAAAGCAATACTTGAGGCAAATTGATTGGGCTCATGCATATGTATGTAAGAAGAAAGGCTGGAAGTTAATGAGTTAAATCTTGTAAATGTAAGAGATTATAAAAAGAATGAAGTCAAAGAAAGTAGAAGGAAGGAAATAATAAGGATGAGAACAGAGATTAATAAAATAAAAAAATAATGACACAATAGAGAAAAGAAAGCCAAATTTGGTTCTTTGGAAAATCTGGGGGGAAAAAACTGAAACTCTAGTGATATTGATCAAGAGAAAAAGGAGGACAGCACTAAGCTGTGGGGGTAGAAATTGGTGGCCAACTCTATAGGCTTTCTTATCCCACTGTGACCTAGAAGGAAGTTGGGTTTTGTGCCCATCCAAAAGCCCCAGCCCTCCTGAGACGTGGTCTTGACTGAACAAGCACAGCACATCTGCCCGTCTCCAAAGCACTCCCACTAGATCTCACTTCTTTGGGAAGCCCTTTCTCTTAGGGGAAGCGATTTTAACCATCTCCCTGATTAGCCAAAAATGGTGTTGGGCTCTTTTTGTTTCTCATTCTCTTAACCGGTTCTGGATCATTTAAAGAAGAGAAGGGAAAGATAACAGCACTGTATTGGCACCCACCACCACCAGCAGTCTGAAGGGAAGGAAACTGAGGCAGAAAGTGAGGGTGACCACAGTGGGAAGGGAAGCATCAGGTACCTGGAAGCTGAGGGGGAGAGATTCGAGACTGGGAGCCCAAAGGGACAGTTAGGGGATTTCCGAAGCATTCGGGCACCAGACTGCAAGATCTGCCGTCCTGGGAGAGGCACCTGACATTTACTGGACTGCAGAGCCGAAAAACCAACTCGCAGATTTCTAAAAGACTAAACAAAGATTCAATTAAAACAGCATTTTTTCTTTTTCTTCTAATTAGCCATAAAAGAGACTAATCTTGACTCTGCTGGTTACATGTCATTCTAGTAAATCCCTAATGATCAATAAATTGCTTTTCAAAAAAAGGCAAAACACCCAAACCACATTTATATAACACAAACACAAAACAGCACCTTCCATATTTTCTGAGTCTGGAGCTACACAGATAAAGTGAAATGACGCTTGAGACAATGGTTTTCAAGAGGAGGTTAGGAAGATGTTTGGGGCGAGAAGCACTGCTTGTCCTGACTGTGAATCTTCAGAGAAAATAATGTAAAGAGATGGGCAATTTTCCTTTTCTGCAGTGATATAGATAGCACATCCAAGCCTAGAAAATGACCCTGCACACTTTGAGGTAGTTCTATTTCATACCACAAAGAAAGAACCGTATAGAATGACATGGTTATCTGAGTCACGAGTCAGTGTCAGAAGATGATTTGGGGACTCTGGCAAATAGCCACAACAGATCCTGGGGCCACGGGTGGGCACCTCCGTCCTCCAGGCACCCGCCCTTCCTTGCACATCTTGCGTTCTTTTCTCAAGTGTCTGCTCAGTGAGATTAAATTGTCAGCCCACAGAATGGATTTGTGCATCCCAGCTGCAGATCGCGTGTCTGCCGTATCTGTGGCATTACGCTGTAAATCACAGCCACAAAAGAACTTTGTACAGAGTGTTTTTCTTTCCCCAGCTGATGATATATAAATATATACAAAAAAAAAAAAAACGAACTCATAATTACTGACAGAAGAAAATGGGGGAATATAACACATGGTCGAACACCAAACCAGAAACAGTTTTCAGACAGCATTCACGCAGTTTCATTAGGCTCTTTTTAGGTCCCTTCCACAAATGCAGACTTGATTCTCAGAGTACATTTGAATGGGGTCAGGTTTCTTTCAGTAAAGTTTCCAGCCTGTTTCCAACCAAGTTACTCATCCAGCTTTTTCCCCACTAAACTTCTAGCAGTTTCAGGCTGTTCTGGTCTTACTTCTATGTAATCGTTTCTATGATGCAAGTTTCTAAATGAAAAAGTCAACAACCTCTGAGTTTTGCCAAATGAACTTTAGGATAGTTACATACACACAAACATACATACCTATTATGTTTTCTTTCAACACCTTTGTCCTCCCTTCTCTAATAGTATCGGTTCCTTTATGGGACAGACACTATCCATACACAATGCCACAGAAGTTTAACTGAGTATGGCCGCTTTGGAGAGCAGTTTGGCAACAGGTCATCAAGCTGTAAAACTGCATATAATATGATCCTGCAATCCCACTTCTGGGCACAGATCCCCCAGAATTTCTTTTTCATGCACATAAATACATTTCCAGGATGTTTATTGCATGTATATACGTAATGGCCAAAAAACACAGAGATAATCTAAAGTCCATCACGGAGGAACAGCTTTTTGAAATATGGTATTTTCATATGACAGAATATTTAACATTAAAAATATGAACATGATTTGTATAAAACAATCTGTTCTCTCTCAAAAAAAAAAAAAGCAGAGTGATAATGCAAGTTTCTTTTACAGAAAGCAAAAGAGAAACAACCCTCATGGAAAATTCTATAGTGAAGTCAGCTTTGAAGAACCAATAAACATGAAGATATGTTCTGTCTTACTAGAAAAGAAAAGCTAAACGAATAAACAAAACAACCCAGGATTCTGGCTTTTTTCCTTTGCCCGTGAAACTGGAAATGATGATGAATAATTGTATTTATCGCTGGCAAGTCATGGGGATCTGTCATACTCATATAGGACTAATAGCAAAATCAATTTATAAACTCTCCTGGGGGGTTAATTGGCAATGTGTACCAAAAATGTAAGGAAAAGTAAACAACTTTCAACAAAGTAATTCATACAAATGAAACAGAGATGTGTACAAGGATGAAGTTACAATAAAAAGTATAAAGTGCTTCAGGTTTTAACAAAAAGAAGGATTTGTTAAATAAATTACGGTACATAAATGAATTATTACGAGGATACAAATGTCACAGAAGAATAATCATTGACTTTAACATTGCTCGTATGTTGTTGAATTTAAAAAATGATCCTATATGTGTTTGAAAAATCATATTCAAATGGTCCTTATTATTCAAGATATCTGGTGCCAGAGAAGAGTCACATAAAGTGAATCCATTTAAAATGGAGACCAAATTATGGGAAATTAAAAGTTTTGATTAGCACAATATATATTTGAAGAAAAAGAAACACAAAAATATAGTTTATTTGGTATTTTACCAAATTTCTGTAATAATATTTTTCATTAAAATGGACCTTTAGGAAAGATCCTAAAATTCATGTCGAAGCCTAGGGGGTCAAGAATAACCGAGACCATTTTGAAGAAAAAAGCTAAGAAGAAAAGATTATACAGCCTTAATAATTCAATAAAATGGTATTAGCTGAGGAATCATAAGAGATTTAATAAAGCAGAGTTTAGAAACAGATCCAAAAATGTAACAAAACTGGCATATTATGGAGACTGCAATAAAATAAGTGAGAAAATAGGAAACTATTCAATAAATGATAATGGGAGAAGTGGTTTTGAGTATGGAAAACAATTAGATCCCTGCCTCACACAATACAGAAATACAAATTTCAGAGGAGTTTTAAGATCTGAACGTTTTCTCTAGTAAAATATAGCAATGCCTAGAAAAGAAACTTTGAAAACCAAAATGTATTTTTTAACAATCTCTAAGTGAGGGGCACCTGGCTGGTAGAGCATGTGACTCTTGATCTTAGCGGTGTGAGTTCAAGCCCCACACTGGGTGGAGAGATTGCCCAAAAGTAAAATCTTTAAAGAAAAAAAAAAAGACTCTCAGGGAAATCTAAAGTAAAAGTGAAATGCAAAGTGAAATACATTCTATGCTTATCAGATGAACCAAAATCGAAACATCTGATGCACAAAGATACGGGGACACAAGGCACTCCAACACGGTGCTAGTAGGAATGTAATGCGGGCCAACTACTACGGAGGGCAATTTGCAAAACCTGTAGCAGACAGATGTTGAGGCAGGCATATCCTACTACCCAGTTATTCAACTTCTGGGGATATATATCCTAGAGACACTTACACATTTCTACAAGACCTTATCAAGGATAGTCCCTGCAATATTTCTCATATTGCAAACAGTAAAAATATCTTTTTGTCCATCAATGAGGTATTGATGATACCAAACAAGGAAATATTATGTTAAAATGCATCAACTAAACTTTCAGTTATCAACAAATGCTATCAACATATGTTTTTAAAACAATGTTAGGTGAAAAACAGCAAATTACAAAAATAAATTAACAGACCTTCATTTACATAAATTTTTAAATGTTTATTTATTTATTTTGAGAGAGAGAGAGAGAGCACACATGCAAGCAGGGGAGGGGCAGAGAGAGAGAGAGGGAGAGAGAGAATCCCAAACAGGCTCTACACTGTCAGTGCAGAGTCTGATGCTGGGGCTCAGTCTCACGGATCGCAAGATTATGACCTGAGCCGAAATCAAGAGTCGGTTGCTTATCCAACTGAGCCACCCAGGCGCCCCTAAAATTTTAAACATGAAGTAAGACTACACATTCTGATGAGCACACACTCAGTCCCAATGTTGCAGGCTGCATGCACTCAACCCCATATACATCCATATATCCATATATATATATAATATTATATATATATTATATTATATAATATATATGTGTATATATATAATACACAGATATATATATGTGTGTGTGTGTATATGTGTGTGTGTGTGTGTGTGTGTGTGTGTGTGTGTATATATATATATAAAATACAGGGATATATATGTATACATGATCCAGCACATGGCCAATATGCAATACTCTTAGCATGGTGGCCATCATGAATACAGTCTTCTAGGCAGCATCTTGATCACACGGACAGTGAAGGGAAAAGGCACTAGAATGGTCTGCTTAGCCCTCTCCACAGCTGGATACAAAAGCCCACACCCTGTGGTCTCCCCATGTGACTTGGCCCCCACCTCTGTGTGGAACACAGAGGGCATTTCAGAGGGCAGCAGTCTTATTCTTCCGAGTTCACCATGGACAGTGCGGTGTGACTATAGTTACCTGGCTCAGGAAAGAGAACTCCTTCTCTCATACCTTTGGGGGAATTCTGGGGTGAAATGAGTCCAAAATAATCACAACACACCTGAGCTAGCTTCTCAGTCAACCCTCTTTAAAATCCCAAGGACATACCACAGTTCCATACTACCAAAGAGAGGGCCATAATGTCCCAACTCCACCTTCTCCAACACACAAGCCACCCTCCTAAAAAGCTGGGATAGGGTTCGATCCGTGGATTTAGGGTAGCAGGCGCCAGAGGGGAGGCCTGCCTGCCAACACTTTGGAAATCATTTCCGGAGATACTGAACTGTTGGATTTTATTCCTGGGATTCCTTACTAGGGGCTTGGGAAAGAATGCTCGTAGTGCCGTTCACCAGCCAAGGTGGCGCCACCATGTGGTAACAGCACAAACAGCTTATAAATCACTCAGCCTTGAAGTTCTGTGGTCCTCTACCGATTTTTAATATTGAGAAATTCACAATATTCCCATTTTTATGTTTCAAATGAGAATTAATTCATATGTTTTTTCATTTATATTTTCTCATGATACTATTTCAGGTCTGCTTTATTCAAATACACTCGATGAACAACCTGGCTTCAATTTCTCAATGTCGGTGCTGTTGTATCTGCGGTCTGGCTTCTTTCACCACCCAAGAACCAGCTGGGGGGCGAGGAAGAGACAACCAGTTTAGATTTCACCTAGATCTTAAGCCCAAATCCTCCCTACTAGCTTTCTGGACTGGTTAATGTGCAACTACCTTTGGTTAGCATCCGTTAAAAGAAGAAGTAGAAAATCACCAAGCAGCTTCATTTTACCTTTGACACTAAACTGGTAAAATAAATAATAATGAAAATAAAAATCAAGCTCACCTGAAAAAACTAAGCAGGATGACGGTTACCCTTGAGGGATAAGATCTATGGAGGACATGGGGAGATGAGGAATATTCTAGGTCTTAATCTGGGCAGGTGCAGGTGTGTCCAGCTTGTGAAAATCCACTGACAGTACAGTTCAGATCTGTGCTATTTTCTGTTATTATGTCATAGCTTAATATAATGTTAAAATAAAGTCACCAAGTTCAGACCCGTCGTCCCTCTTTAACTTGCCTTCGAAACAAAAGACTGCATAAACAATAATAACCCAAAACAGGGGATGCCCATTTCTCTCTGAGGTATTCCAGTCTGCCCCAACTGCTTTCTCTAAAGACCAAGGCCACAGAGGAGCTCTCCTTCTACCCTTCTGGACAGGAAGGAAGGAGACAGGATACAAGCCATACCACTGTTTACACTGCTGAGCCTGGCTAGCCCTTCACTTTTCCCAAAATGAGCAGACCCTGGAGCAAACAATTGTCCCTCCCCCTCCACAGGAAACCTAGGCCACAAAGAGATACACACATCTCCACAGAGATACACTTCACCTTCACAGAGACAACACCCCCCCCACACACAGATACAGTGCTTCGCCACCACCACAGACAGCCCCCAGCCCGGCAGAGACAGCCAGCTCCCTGTGCACAAAGACCACAGATGGGGCAGGGGGTAATTAGGAGAGATGTAGCTGCCCATGGCCAAGTGAGAGACATCAACTGGAAGATGAAAAGTAGTATTTTCAAAGTCTTGGCAGAGTAAATTTCTCTAGAAACAAAGATTTTTACATCTGTGCCTAGGGTCTCAGAGACTGCTGCAAAAAATTCTTGAAATCACCTCCACCTACACCCACAGCTCAGATCGTCTGGAACCATCTGCCTTCTACGTTCACCTCCACCATGTCCCCTGAACCCTTACCGCCCTGGAAAGACTGAAACACAAGGATTATTCTGCTTTATAGATTTTAAATACTGAGGCTCGGGGGCGCCTGGCTGGCTCAGTCTACAGAGTATGCGACTCTTGATCTTGGGGTCATGAGTTCAAGTCCCACATTGGGCACAGAGCTTGCTTTAAAAAGAAAAAAAGCTGAGGCTCAAAGATATTTGTCAGGCATCACAAAACTATCCAAGTAGCCAAGTGATCGCTGAGTAAGGGCGGGGTAGGCTGAGTTGGAGGGACAGAGAAACAATGTCAAAAGAGGAGGGGTAAGTCTCTGCCAAGCCCAAAGCTCTGAGAACCGCCCACAACCCACTGGAACTGCCTCAAAGGGTCTGGAATAAACGACAGACATCCGGCAACAGTTACACATTCTGGGACTGGACTCCACCCTCCCCAGGGAAAGTGTGCAACACACCCAGATCAAGGGGCAGGGAGTAGGGAGGGCAGGAATGAAGCCAGACTCCAGGCATTTTCCTAGAGCAGATGGGAGCCAGGGTTGTCTAAACCAACAGCAGAGCGAACCCGCTTCTCTTACGAAGTCCCTGGACCCAAACTGACATGTCCAGTTCGTCTCTCCCATACTTATCTTGGGGACAGGGCTTGTCTGGGAAACGGAAACGGAGCAGGACTGCTCTAAGAGCAGGCACCTAGAAAATGCCCCCACCCCGCCGAGACGTTAGCAAATTAAATGACTGGGATTGGAGGGGATGCTGCAAATGTCTCAGGTCAGGGATTTCCGCCGCGGAAGCGCTCGGCACCGCGCTCACCCCAAAGGTCCCCCACGGACGCCCCCAAACCTCTGTAGGGTCCCTTGGGACGGGCTCCCGACATCTGCAAATCCCGCGGACTTGGAGGGAAGGAAGTAAGAGGAAGAGACCGGGATGAAGCCGAAGTGACCACCCACCCGCCACAGCGCGCCCCTCCCCAGGCAGTCCGCGGACCCGGCCGGAAGCGATCGACTAGGGTTCTCACTCCGCGCACGGGCCATGACCTTGAGTCTCTGATTAGCCCCATTTTACAGAAATTCAGAGTCCGAGAGAGCCAAGTCCGCCGCGCTGGCTGCTCCCGGGCGCTTACCCGGTGGTTCCAGGCGCCCGGCGGATGCACCTGCAGCGTAGTAGGTGCGCGGCGAACCGCAGCCCGGGAGCTACGTGGCCAGCGGGGAACGGCGAACGCGAGGGAAACGCAGGCACGAGCTCCGGCCGCGGCCAAGGAGGGAAAGGGGCGGTTGCGACTCTGCGACGAACCTCGAGCAAGTTCAACGCCCCCGCCCCCCGCAAGCCCGTCCGCAGAGGCAGGCTGGCCGTGCCCGGGGACCCTCCTGGTTCAGGACTCGCACGGGCGTGGGGGAGCGTGAGAGGCACCTCCACACACCCACCCCCGAAGTTGCGGCAACGCAAGGGGGACAGTGGCGCAAAGCCGCCGGAGGGGAGGAGACGGTACTCACGCGGGGTGGCCAGGCTGGAGCAGGTCCCTGGCCAGGGTCACCGATGGCGGCCGCGCTCAGGCCACCGCGCCTCAGGACGCCCGGGGCACCTGCCGCAGCGCGGCGCGTGGATGAGGGAGCTGCGAGCGGCGAGGCAGGGGCGCGCGGGTCGCTCGGCGCGCCGGATCTGAGCTGCAGCGCCGCGGGGGCTCGGCCGCCAGAACCGCAGCCGCAGCGGGAGCCCGGGAGCGGGCAGGAGGCGGGAGCGCGGCGGTGGCAGCGGCTGCGAGGGAGGCGCCCGCGCCGCAGGCAGCCGGGGCCAGCCTGGCCGCAGCCGCCGCCGACACCTGCTGGCCCGGCCGACGGCCAATCAGAGGCGCCCGGGGCGGGGGCGCGTGCGGAGGCGGGGCGGGGGGCGCAGCTGGGCGCCCGGCCGGAGGGGCGGCGCGCGCTCGCGCCTGCGCCGGGGCACGGGGTGCCCGCCGGGCCGGTTCCTCGGAAGCTCCCCGGGCGCGCGGGCGGCACGCGCCGGGAGGGGCGGGGCGCATGGGGAGGAGGCGGGGCTGGGGCTGCGCGCGCCCGGGGCGGGGACCCGCGCCCCTTCTCGGGCTCTTGCTGGCGGCGCAGTGCAGTGCTGGGGCCACGGCCCGGGAGCCCCTAGGTGAGACTTCAGGTCGCTATCAGCCTTGGAGGAAGGTGTTTCCTGTCCCCTGCCCCTGAGCCCCGGGGGCCCGGACCCCCCCAGACCGCGGAGTGACGCGTCACCCGAATCCGGGGTGGGCCTGGCTCTCCCAGCGCTGCCGCTCGCCCTCCGGAGTGTGGGCGCCCTCTCTCCCGAGCCTCACCAGGGCCGGCGTGGCGCTTCTCCAAACACAGCTCTTCCTCTCTTCACAGCCCCTGGGTATTTAAAGTCACTGTGGTGACCCATTCCCTGGGCTGGATTCCTTTCATTCTCCCGGGAATGTGCTGTGTAGCGACGCCCAGTCGTTCAACACGCCCCAACTGGGTTCGCACCCGGCTCAGGGTCCGCCCCGGGCTACTGCGCGCGCAAACCTCCCAAGACCCCTTCGCCGTCGCACCGCCGGGTTAGTGAGCCCGCGCTGCCAGAAGGATGCCCGAGGCTGGCCGCAAGTGACGGATGCGTTCGGGCCCCTGCCAGGGGGTCCAGGTCCTGGAAGAACGCCCGGAAGTTGAAAGGTTCCCCCCCAGGCCAGGGCTTCCTAGCGCCTTTGCGTCCTTCAGGCGCAGGGCCGGGAATCTTCCTGAGACTGACTGCCTCAGCCCCAACCACTAGACTGAAAACACATTGTCGGTTTTAGCTGCAGCCTGGGAGTCACTCCATCAAAATAACGCGTTTGTGGAGCTACCCTACACTGGTGACTCCTAAAACCCTGGAAATCCTCTCGCAGGCCGGTGGATTAAGAGTGTCCTCTCCGTGTGGATTTGCTCGGTAGAATTGGATGGCTCCTTTACTGATCTGTCCGCAGCAGAAAAAAGAAAAGAAAAAGAAAGAAAAGAAAAGGAAAGAAAGAAAGAAAGAAAGAAAGAAAGAAAGAAAGAAAGAAAGAAAGAAAGAAAGAAAGAAAGAAAGAAAAGGAAGGAAGAAAAAACCTTTAGGAAGGGAACTTGGAAGGTAAAATGAGTTGATTTCTCTAAAGATCTGATTTCCTCTCTTAAAGGGATTTTATTAGCCACAGACGGGCTAAAGTGGAAGAAAGTTTGTGTTTTGTTCCTTTTTTCTTTACATTCAGTTTTAATTTTATTTACCTGTACTTGAATACCATTAGCATGGGACGAAATTCAGAAAGTCCAAATGGGTACACAGGTAACAAGACACCCTCCCACCCATGCTCCCGGCCTCTCACTTCCTCTCCCCCCCGGGGGGGGGGGGGCATTGCTGTCCTGTTCCCGGTTACCCTCCTAGAGAAAATGTAATCAACCAGATGTATTTGTCCAGTGTTCCCATTTTTGCCTTTTGTTATGCAAAATGGTAGGTCTAACTTTTGGCACAGGCCAGCAGAGTAAAGGTGTGACTTACTCTCCACCTGGGGGTTGCCGAGTAGTGGCTGCATCCTGGCAAGAACGGGGACTGGGTTCGAAGGTTATTTGACATTATGCAAGTGTTTGCAAAACTGTCCTAATATATAAATTCGCCACTTCACAGCCTCTTTCAGAATCAAGATCCTAACATCTTTCCTAAGTTATAAACATTTCAAAAGAAAAACGAGGAAGGGTTCAACGATTTGGGCAAGGTTACAAATAAGACAGGAAGAAAGTACAGATGGAAATCCAGGGACATTATGCACAAGAAAGAGCCCCAGTTCCCTTTTTGTTGTCTTATAGGGTCAGAAACAGGCACAGCTTCCATCCTTTGCCTGAGCTATTACTGACTTTTTTTAAAAACATTCCGTGAAAGGTTTGGCATTCGAAGATGATTTGGGTAACAATCAGCCTGCTAGAAGGTGACCTAAAGTGCTACCCCCTTGATTACTCCATCCTGGGCTGTCATTCAGCAAAATTTTACTGAATTCCAGCAATATCCATCCCTTCTTTTGCTTCTCCTGACTCACGGGTAGTGCTTGTTTTTTCCATTTTTTTGCATCATCTGGACCACTGTAAAAGTTTGAATGGATTCTTCCTTTATCAAGAAGAGCTCGTTGACTTTTGTGCACCAAGGATATGTATCTCATCTTTTTAAAACATAAATCAGACAGTCCATTTCTTAGCCAGAAGATTGATGAGTTTATACTGTCAGAAAAAGGACATGTCTCAGGAGGATTCTGGGTAGAATTAAAAGAGCATTAATCACAAAAGACCAGGGTGCTCCTATGACCTTACTGCTTCCTGTCTTTGTGACCTTGGACAAGTTACTTAACTTTGCTGAATCCTAGATTCTCTAAATTTAAAATATGGTATAATCCGCTCCACTGCCCGGCAAGATTATTATTGATACAACATTTGTGAAATTCTTGGCACATAATGAGATTTAGTATGTTAGCTATCTAAAAACGATTGTTTCAATCTGGGAGAAAACGAGTTTATAAAGGAAGTTTCCATACCATTTTGTGGCATCTGCTGGCATAGAAGCGATGAAACCTTTGCCCACTACTTTGCTCTCAGCCAAAACATAATATCTGACTTTAAAAAACAAAAAACAAACATGTATCTCTACCTCTTCCATTCCACGTAACACTTGTTAGGTAATATTAGTTATTTGGGTGTATCACCAATCTCCCCAACTAGACTGGAAATGCCTTGAAGTTGGGACCATGCCACATCTTTGATTCCTATGGGCACCTGGAACATTATCTTGATAAACCATAGACATGCAGTAATTATTTGTTGAATGAAAAGCAAGTGGGTGAAAGGAAAATTGGCTAAATTGGACCTCACCAAAAAATGTTTTAAACCCATTTGTTGTGTAAAAGACCCTATTAAGAGGATGAAAAGACAGTGGTATGCTGGGAAAAAATATTTTCAAATAACATCTCTGACAAAGGACTTGTATCTTGAATATATAAAGAGCTCTCAACATTCAATAGTATACTCCCAAACAGTCCAATTAGAAAATGGGCGAATGACATGAAGAGATATTTCACGAAAAGATGCTCAACATCATTAGCCAAGGGAAATGGAAGTGAGAACTACCGTGAGGTATCACTACATACTATCAGAATGGGTAGGATAACAAAACTGTGACGACACCAAATCCCGGCGAGGAGACAGAGAAACTGTGACACTTCACGCATTGCTGGTAGGCATGTACAAAGGTGCAACCGCTCTGGAAAACAGTGTGGCTATTGCTTTTCCGACAAAAACCGAACCTACCACACAACCCAACGATCTCACCTTGGGCCTTTGTCCTGGAGAAATGAAAACGTATGCGTTCACACCAACTTTGACAAACCAAGCCGCATAGGACCAGTGCTCAGAGCTCCACCCAGCACGGTAGGAGAGCAGAGGCCACAACATACATCCAGTCTGCATGCCGTATGAGGAAACAGGATGGAGTTTAGTGTTCACTAAGTGAGCACTCATGTTTTTGGACAATCCAAGGAGAAATGGGAGGCTTCAAAATGGGCATCCTGGACTCTGCTCTTCAGCAGTGATTAATTGGAAAAACAAAAGACATGTGACCATATGTGTATCTTGCGTTGATGAAATAGATCATACTAGACGAAACAGAACTAGAAATAGAAATGCTTAGAAAAGAATTCATTGTTTCTAGTAAGTACAGTATTTTTCTCCAAGGTGGTTTTTTTTTTTTTGGAACAATGAATATTTTTTATACAGCTATTCATTCCCTACTAAATAATGGCTTCTAAAAAGCTTTATTGCCTTCTTTAATAAAGTTGATTCTATCTTGGAAGGACAGTATAGAAGTAATTATAGAATCTTGTCATTCACTGATTATAGTATCCAATAAGGAATCCTGCTGCTGCTAAGAGATACTGATAAAAAATGTTATTTCACGGGAGTATAGATGATTACCAACTTACAGAGCCTTCATTTGCGACTGTCTTCTCTTAGAATTTTCTTACTATAAATTAGGTCCCCACGATAAAGCCCAGGCTTGGTTGATAACCTCTACAGCCAAATCAGACAGAATGCTTCTCTGAACCCTGAACCAGTTGAGGTCTGAAGCAGCTGATTCAGCCTGCGGTTGTGCTGGGGACTAATAACATTAGCAATAATGCCCGGAAACTTAGCCAGCGCCCTGTGTGTGAGTGTGCGTCCCCTTCGGAACAATCCTCAAAGCCTGAGGGATGGTTTAATTGCCATGATCTTATTCACAGAGGCTTTAGCAATAAAGTTGCCATTGCAGTGGAAGTCATGCATCCCCAGGCAGGTGAATCTGTCCCCTCTCACTCGCTGCCCTGCTCTGCATTTTCTTTATTCCATAGCACCTGTCACCCTTTAACACACTATGAACTTTCTTATTCTGTTTACTACTTATTGTCTGTCTTCCCCATTAGGGCATAAGCTGCATGAGGGCAGAGATTTTTGCTTTGCTCACTGAGCCTAGCACATAGGAAGTGCTGGATAAATATTTATTACACGAATGAAGATGCCAGAGAAAATGCTCATCCACCAACATTTACAATTCAAAGATGTTCAGAAGCTTTTGCGCATGCTGAATATTCACATTGATTTTTTTTTTTAGTCAGGTGACCTGAATTTTCATGTGTTTTGAAATTCTTTCCAGAGATGAAGCATTTCCATGCTGGCTGCAGTGTTGACGGTTCACTGAGGATATTTCTCATCTCAGTAATTCCCCCCTGCACTATGATCATCACTACCTTTAAGGCAGAGCCAAGAGGCTTATGACTCCAGGAGACAAAAAAGATCTGGAAAGAAAGGGGATATAATGTGGAGGAAGATTCTGTTCTGTAGAAAAGGAAAGGAGAAGAAGGAAAAGGAGAAGAAAAAGGGGTAAAAGATGAGGAAGAAAAATAAGGAGGAGAAGAAGGAAGAGGAGAATTAGAAGGACAAGGAGAAGGAGGAGGAGGAGGAAGACAAGGAGGAGGAGGAAAAAGAAGAAATCTCTCTACCAGAAGAGCAAGGGAATCATTTGGAATGAGTGTGGTAGGTAAAAAATAATGCTGGTTCTCCCAAAGGTGCAGGACTGAATCTTGTGAATCTTTCTTGGTCCGCAGGGCGCTGAGAATAGCAAATGAGGGAAGGTGGTGAGAAGATGAAAATCACATAGCATTTGGGGCTAGCGGAGTTGAGCCCCTGAGAGACTGAATGTACAAATGGACAATAGCCAGACCATAGATGACAACAGGACTCTGACCCATGACCTCTCCAGCAACCAGGCAGGAAGCCAAACCACAGCCTCTGCGGCAATCAGCCCTCAATGATCAGGACTTGGTCACTGGCTACCGGCTTCCTTATTTTTTGGCCCTTGCTTCCAACTTAGGGCCAACCGAGAAAGCCAAATACGCTCCAAAATCACGTAGGGCTGCCCTGCTTTTAGGTAGCCTGCTTCCGGCTTCCTCGTGCCCCAGCCTACAGTCAGGGAGGTTGCTGGAAGCCTTTCCTCTTTTTCATTATAAAGCTTTCCTATTCCCCTGCCTGCCTTTGAGCCTCTGCCAAACACAAGTGCTGAACAAAACGCTTCTGTTTATTTTCATTTGGGTGGTCTTCATTTATTTCCAGTTTTCCTAAAGGTTCTACTGAGACAAACTGCATTGCCCACTGCCACGGACCCCAGCCTTTACCAGGCGAGGTGCCCACAGAGGCCCCCTGTGCCTCGCCACTGTGGCTTGTCAGGTTCTCACCAAACATTTGCGAACCAGCCCTGGTCCTGAGCTCTGCTCTCTGGACGTGAAATTCCTCCACTATTTATTCTCAGTTCGGTACCTGGGTTTTGTTCTTGGTACCTATTGGCTTGGCATCCTTAATGTAATCAGGCTTTTTTTTTTTTTTACCCTTTGCTCTTTTGCGCTTCTGTTTTGTGTGATGTGCTCTCAAAAGTGTTTGCCGTATGAAGGAGAATCACAGAATAGGAAACAAGCATAGGTCCCTTTGAGCCTGAGTTTGTGGTTCCCAGCAAAGCAAAGCCCATTGGGGCAAATTTTGCCACGTTACCTGTAAGACGGGGTGAGATTTTCCTTCCATCACATTTTTTGTTCTTTTTGTTCTGAAAGCTTGGCTTTGATCCAGAGAAAATGTTCTCTTTGCTGAATGTTCTCTTCGGTTTTCCACCTGCCTGGAGGTGCTGATGGTCAAGTCTGTGTTCAGAGGCAGCCAAACCATCAGGTTGGGGGCCAAGCTACAAAGTGCGCAAGCATCACTTTACAGTGGGTTGCCTGCTCCCAAGGGACCATCTCATCTCGGTCTAAATCCTTTACTCCTCCTCCTCCAGGAGAAACTCCGCCTTTCTACCTGAACTCTTCTTATAATCCTAATTCTCAAAATATGGCACTTCTTCACCAGCGATGATTTGGAGCTTCAGTAGCCACCCTGGGAACACTTGGCTTGAATAAAATTGTTCATCTGGGAGGTGCCTTAGAAAACAAAGGATCCAAGACTTCTCAGATTTAATAGGCAGCATTTTTATTGGTATGCAGAGGCCTCCAAATGAAATTCTGATTGAAAAAATTGTTTCACCATAATGTTCTTTGGCCGAAGCCAATGAGAAGCCTGACAATCCTAAGCAATGACAAATTAGACTCATTTCCTGAGTAAATTCTCCCTCTTTGTCCTCCAGTTCCCTCTTTATATCCAGCTCTCCTTCATCCCTCTTTTCCTTTTGATCTCTCTCCTTCCACACTTCTGATAACTTCTTTCTCTTCTTTCCCTTGTCCAGATCCCCTATCTTTTCCTACTGACTTTCCTAAGACCCCTAAATGCTGGTTGCTTCTAAAAATTCATTCCTGCCATGAGTCAGGTATGCCTTGGACCCAAGCTGAATTTACAGTTAGAATTCAGAATTTCCCTAACCCAGAGAAGGCCAGCTACTATTGATAGAATTTACCTTTCTTTTGGGTGCATATGTCCCAAGGTTACCTGAACTATATCAACTTGTACACGTGTTGATCAAAACATCAGATGCTAAATCCTGGATGGCAAAAACTGATCAAACAAACACAGAAAGGGGTCTACCAAGTCACTCTTTTATAATAATCCTGAGGGTACAAAAGGGCCCCCCAAATTGGAGAAAAGTCTGCTAAAAGACATACCCAAAACATTTCCAGCAGAATTTTATTAGACCATAATTCAATCATACACACAAAGAAAAGATGAGCTGTAGGAGATTGTGGCCATTCAGTCCACTCCCTCAGGCACACGTCATTATCCCCCTATGATCTCATAACTGCAAGACCCACACATTTAGGAATTTCATTTCTGATATTCTACCCTGTTTCTTGCAGAGTTGGTAAAACATTGCAAAGGACTCATGTACTCAGTCCCATCATCAACAGGTTAAGACTGCCCTCTCACAACATCTTCCTAAACAGCTTCAGCCTCCTATCAATCTTAAACCAGAAAATTTCACCTATTAGAAGAGACATCAAAGAAAAACTACTCTTGAACTTCATTGGAATGGACCCTACCACATACTGTTAGCAACAAATATAGCAGTGAAACTCCAGGGAGTCTATCCTTGGGTCCATGTTTCATAATTAAAGAAGCATTCAGAATTCCACACAGTTGGCAGTCTACTACATTAAAGGACCTCAAATTTCAAATTCTCAGATATCCTCTAGTAGCAGCCAACTTTTGGAAGTAGGTAGCTGACCCAAGGTCTGTGGAATATGCAAATAACTTAGGATAGTGGACAGCCACTGCCTGAGACATAGGACGAGGCTCCTGGCTAATTCCTGTTTTGGAATTAGCTTGCTCATCTGCTCGCTTATAACCATTCTGCTCGTTTCCTATAGACCCTTGGTTATTGTCCACCCATAATGGCCCTTTTGGTCTTTATTATAACTGTTAGGTCATAACATACGCATCCTAATGCCATTCTTGGATTATCCCAAAGAGTAACCACTGCCTTGAGTCTCGCTGATTGCTGTATATGGCATCCATCACCAGATCATCATGATAAAAAATCTCAGGGGGATTTCAGTCTTAATAAGCAAGACCATAAGGAATGGCATTTGCATCGAAATAGACAAATGACCTTAATTAAATCAACGCATGAATTTGGTGGTGCCCTTCTCTCAGAAAAAGAACCAATTATTATAAGACATTGGAATTCAACCACCTTCATGGGGTGATGGGCCAATTACTTGCCACCTGGAAGACATTAATAGAGATGAAAACTGTAACTGGGCTAATGGAAGACCTCCTCTTCCACCATCAGGGACTCTTTTTTTGCTGGGTCTCCATGTGCCCCCTACTGGATACTACTTCTTTTGCAGCCAGAATGCCTGGTCTTGTTTGCCTCTGACTCATATTTCATGCACTTTAGCAATAGTATGCCAAGACATCGCTATACAGAGATCCTAATTCTAGAAATCATGAACGTAGCAAATTCCAACTGAGATGCAAGTTCCCAAACAAGCCCATTCTCGATTATCCAGGCATTCTGAGAAATTACTAACCAGTTGTTTATGTGAAGAATCACAGCAGTGTTTCCAATGGGGAAATCTTACAAGCAGAAAATCTAGAAAAAAAAAACTTATCAGTGGGGAGCCTGGGTGGCTCAGTCAGTTAAGTGTCCAGCTCTTCATTTCAGCTCAGGTCATGATCCCAGGGGGCATGGGACTGAGCCCCTGCATCAGGCTCCATGCTGAATGTAGAGCCTGCTTAAGATTCTCTCTCTCCCTCTCCCTCTGCTCCTCCCTAGCTCACTCGCTCACGCACGTGCTCTCTAAATAAATAAATAAATAATTATTAACTTTGGCAGAAATGATTAACAATACCACCTCCACCCTAGATGATGTACAGACCAATCTCAACTCACTGGCACAAGTAACGATGGACAATTATATTACCCTAGATTTTTTGCTGGCTAGTCTTGGTGGTATCTGTGCCATTGCTAGTCTTTGCTAATACTTAGACTAAAGAAACAGGCAAAGTAGAACAGGTAATACATTGCCTTAGGGAAACAGCTACTTGACATTTTTAGGTTGATCTTTATGGCCCCTGGGATTCATTTACTGGGCCTGGGATGGGCATTTGGGATTCCTGGTTCTTGTAAGTGTCTTACAGGGACTATTAATTATTCTTGTTTTTTGTCAGTGGTCATGATGTTGGTCTCTGGCATCCTATCCAGAATAGTAAATCCTACTGCATAGCTACTCTCTTGACAGATAATCACCGTGACAACACAACAACCAAAAGCTCAAGGTGATCTTGCAGTTATGCACTTGACCATGGAGACAACTGAACCATCCCCACAGCGAAGATCTGGATCTGTAGCCTTCCCTGAATTGGCCAACCCATCACTCGCAGGAGTGAGAGAATTACCAAAAGGGAGACTGAGAGACTGAATATACAAAGGAAAATGACCAGACCATGTATGACAATAGAATGCTGGCTCACAACCTCTGCAGCAACCAGTTCAGGAAGCGAAAACACAACCTCTGCAGCATCTGGCCCAGAACAATTAGCATTTTGTTAATAATTGCCAACTTGTTAATTGTTTTGCCCCAGCTCCCAAGTCAGGATCAAACAGAGAGAGCCAAACATACTTTCTAAACCAATCGTGTAAGATGCCCCACTTCTAGTTAGACTGCATCCAGACTTCCTCTGCCGACAGCCTCCAATCAGATCATACTTAACACCTTCCTTTTCTCTTTTGTTATAAAACTTTCCTACTCTCCTGTCTGCTTTTGACTCTACCAAATGCAAGCAATGGTGGCTTTCTTATTTGCATGGTACCCCTTTATTTCCGTAGCTCATCTGTGACTCTGGAAGGAGACAGCCCCACGTGGCTCCCATCTGGCAACACAGAGCAGCCACTGCCAAGCAGGAGTGGAACTGTGTCCAACTTAAGGTGAGAAAGAATAGGAGATGGAACCCCGACACTCCCTCAGCTGTTATACAGCATGGAAGAAATCCACAAATGCCTGCATACTCCCCGTATGGAGTGGAAGATACCGATTATTGAGGGCCAGCAAGCCGGCAGGGGCCACTGTCGGGAGGGGGTAGGCAATATCGTTGCAGGGGATGGGAGGTGGCTTGCCAAGGCCGGAGACCTGATGTGGGATTTGGCTGAAATTCAGAGGTTCTGTTATGACGTTAAGAGCCAAAGTGGGGTTAGGTCATCAAGGGAAAGACTCCAGATCTTCACCATGCCAAGGACACTGCATCAGCTAGATGTTGCTGTGTAACAAACCACGTCAAAATTTTGCAACCTAAAACAATAAGCACTTGGGGCGCCTGGGTGGCTCAGTCAGTTAAGCGTCCGACTTCAGCTTAGGTCATGATCTCATGGTCCGTGAGTTCGAGCCCCATGTCGGGCTCTGTGCTGGCAGCTCAGAGCCTGGAGCCTGCTTCAGATTCTCTCTCTGACCCTCCCCCATTCATGCTCTGTTTCTCTCTGTCTCAAAAATAAGTAAACATTTAAAAAAAAATTTTTAAAACCCAAACAATAAGCACTTACTAATTCATCATTCATTGGGGTAGCCGGGTGGTTCTTTGGGACTGGACTGGCTCAGCTGATCTTGCTGAGGTCATTGAGGAAGTGGGTCATCTGCCAAACAGATAACTTAGCCTTACTAACTGAATGAAGTGGGTTGTAAGTCAGAGGCCGTCTAACAAGTTATTTTAGTGATTTTCTATGCTTTTCCCTCATTATTCTTGTTCCCTCTCCACCATTCTTTAAATAAGATATACTTGTAATTCCAAGGCACGCACAAAAACGTTTTTGAAATATTTATCAGTTGGTTGTATTACCAAGCGCAGTAATGCTCCTAATAATTGACCAGCAGTCTCTTCCTAGCATGAATGTTCAACTTCTTTCCGTGTACAACCTTACAACTCAACCAAATATATACTCTACAGTATTTTTGAAGATGAGCGTGTGCAGGAGGCAAACTTGGAAAAGGACTTTCTACACGACCTTTTGAGTTATATAAACATCTCTCATTCCTTTGCCATCTAAAAAACGAGAATGTAGCATCATTCCCACCCCATCGTGCCTTTTGAATCAGGTCACTGGTGATGAGCTCCTCCATATGCTCCTCTGGTAACCATGTGTATCATATAGCAAGTTCTGCAGTTCAACAGGCCAAGCTCAACTAACATTACTAGAAGGAAACGCTGCTTCATTAATAATAAACCTCCCACAGTTTACTGTAGATGGAGAGAGAGCTCATGGTGGACTTGGTGAAGTTTCAGACCCTGTTCCTATTCCAGCACCAAGATTTATTTCCCCCACCTTCCTTCCACCATGTTGGCCTCAGTGGATTACTACTATTCTTCTAATCAACATACCCAAACAAGGACACAAATCTTTTCCTTGTGTCTCCAGAGAACACTTGAGATAAGGTTGGGATGTTAAAAAAAAATCACTGAAGACTAGGAAAAATGGAAATAACATCAAGAATGCCACTATTTGAGGGGTGCTTAGGTGGCTGAGTCAGTTGAGCGGCCAACTCCAAACCAGGTCATGATCTCGCGGTTCGTGAGTTCGAGCCCCGCATGGGGCTCTTTGCTGATAGCTCAGAGCCTGGAGCCTGCTTCAGATTCTGTGTCTTCCTCTCTGCCCCTTCCCTGCTTGCACTCTGTGTGTGTGTGTCTCTCTCTCTCAAAAATAAACATTAAAATTTTTTTTAAAAGAGTACCATTATTTGAGACTAGTGTTTCTCAAATTTTGCCCCACAGAACACTAATTTGGGGGCGCTAATAGAAGATGCTCCATGAGAAGATGTTTGTGGTTGAACGAAGTTGGGCAATGGTGCACACTGTATCTAACTCACAGATACTAAAAGGTACATGGGCATAATAAAGGCTCTGAGCAGTCCTGCAACAGACCTCTAACTTTTCCTAGTGCAGTGATTCTCAAGTACAGAACATTTTATTTGAGCACACAACCAATATCTTATGGACACCATGTCCTGAGATATCAGTCTGGTTACCTGAATTGTATCCCAAGCCTTACAAAGGGGACCCACATAAGGCAAATAGGGTGCCGGAGTCTCTTCTTCCCTACATCCTCCTCAGCTTCTAAATGGTAGATGCTGTCCTGAAAACTCAAGGTGAATTCCTCCACGAAGACACAAAGAGAAGAACATCAGGACCTTCTGTGGCTACCTCAGCTCTGTGTTCACAGTTCTACATTCTTCTCTAAGAGGTCCTTCCTTTTCAGATGAGTGATACTTGGAAAGGCCTGTCTCACAAGACAGGAGAGAACTGTAGAATACTTGTCAAGAGCAAGAACCCTGGAGTCTGAGCTTCAAATCTCCACGCTTCCATGTTCTCATGTGTAAAATGATAACAGTAGTCACCACCTCATAGGATATTGTGACTATCCCATGAGCATAAGCTCCTGAAATACTTAGAACAGGGTCTGACATAGAGCGTGTCCTCTGTAGATGTCAGGAATTATGTAGTTTAGCTTAGACCCAGCAGCCCTCAAAAGAATATCCCCATCGGACTACAATACTGATTTCAAAATTCATACAAGAGGGACACACCTTGAGGACGGAGGGAATCAGTTTTTTCTGGCTGCAAATATTTTGTCAGCATGACTATCAATATAGTTAATTGATACATTTACATTTTTATATTTTATAATTATGAATGTAATACATCCTAACACTGGGAGCCTGTAAAACATAAAGAAATATTAGAGGGAGGAATGCACTCAAATGATCTGTCTTTGGAGACCCCACTGGTCATATATATATATATATATATATATATATATATATATATATATATATTCTTTTTTTTCTTTGAAAGACAGAGAGACAGAGCACAAGTGGGGAGGGGCAGAGAGAAGAAGACACAGAATCCGAAGCAGGCTCCAGGCTCCGAGCTGTCAGCACAGAGCCCGATGTGGGGCTCAAACCCACAAACCGTGAGATCATGACCTGAGCCAAAGCCGGATGCTTAACCAACCAAGCCACCCAGGCTCCCCTTTCTTTTCTTTTTTTTTTTTGAAAGAGAAAGACAGAGCACAAGTGGGGGAGGGGCAGAGAGAAGGAGACACAGAAAAAAAAATATATATATATTCTAACACTGGAAGCCTGTGAAACAGAAAGAAACATTAAAGGGAGAAATGCACTCAAATGATCTGTCTTTGGAGACCCACCGGTAATGTATATATAATATATATGTGTGTGTGTATATGTGTGTATATATATATATGTGTGTGTGTGTGTGTGTGTGTAATGAAAATGATAATATAATATACTGCTAGAAATTTCTTTCACTTGGCAAAATGTTATGTACACTCCCCTTGTCACTATTCAACAGCTGCAGATCATTCCATCCTATGAATGTATTAGAATTCATTTCTTGATTCCTGAGTGGTTTACGCACCAGGATGATTTGGTGAATTACCCATCACAAAACCAATGTTTCAACAGAAGGAACCCACACACTCTTCATCTCCTGAAGGATTAGTAAGCTCTGTCAGTGCTTTCCACTGCGTATCCCACTCGCGCACCATGTCCACCTCTTAGTGTTCATTATTTTTGAAAGTAAATAAATTCAAGTCAAGCGCATCCGCAGTCAGCCAGAAAAAAATCAAAAGGCTAGAAGACAAAGCTTATTAAGTAAGATTAAAGGAAATAGTGTTCTTTTGTCCATTATCTGCCAATGCTCTGTACTTATTATTCAAGCATTAACATCTCTTTCTTCATTTTATGCTTCTAATTCTACTTTCCATACAAACGGGAGCATTTGCTATAAGGAGTGTCATTCTGTAACATGTCACAGTGTAAAATTGGCCAACACTTCCTTCCTTCACTCTCAGGAGAAAAGATCTCTGATATACTTCAAGGATAAAATATGGTAGAAGATAAGTCATCCAGAAATCCAAACACTGAAGCGTTCAAAAGACAAAACTTGTTTTGATTGACTTTTTTTCCTCGTGATCCTTCATGTTTCAAATCATGCAAGTAGAATAATGAATAAATGAATTTCTCTGGTGTCCGTGGTGAGGACAGAATCTACAAAGCAATGAGTGACCAACCAGTTGGAAACATCGTAGCAGCTAAATTCTCACATTAGAGGCAATGAGATACGGTGCAACCTGTGCGTTGTGCATTTTTGCCTTTTGGGAAGCATCACTATCTCACAGTCTATCCCATCACCCCAGTTTCTGAAAAGGACCAAGATATGGCCACCAAGCATCCAACTCCCTGGCCACAGTGTTACGCTATGTGAGCTAGGCCAACTATTGAGAAAGAGGGGCCATTCATAAAACTGGACTGGACATGAATAGAATAAATGCCAGAGCTGCTTACAGTCATCTTTCTGAGGACAAAGGTATACAAGAAATCACTCTAAATTATTTGGTTCATGATTTTGTGGGCTGCCAATATGAACTGGGCTCAGCTGAGTTAATTTTCTGGTCTTCATGGACTCACTTGCATATCTGTGGGCATCCCCTTGATTAGCTGGGCCTGGCTGGTCTAAGATGACCTCATCTGGAATGGCTTGTCTCTACTCCATGTGGTGTCTAATTATCCAGCTGACCAGCCCAGGCTTATTCACGAGGCAGGGGCATGGCTCTTGTGAGCAGAAGTGGGCGAGACTTCTTGAGCATTAGGCTCCAAACTGGAATGGCCTCACTTTCCCTACACTCTTTTAATCAAAACAAGCCCCAAGTCCAGTCCGGATTTCAGGCAGGGGTGAAATGGACTCCATCTCCCCAGGGAAAGAACTGCAAAGTCATGGTTCATGGAGGTCTAGATTGAGGGAAGAAAGTAACTATGGTCATTTTTGTAAATGATCTTTCACAGCCTTATGTTCTGGCCATAATTATTCCTGTTTCCTCTACATGCAAAATAGACTTACCCCCTTCCAAGATCTCTTTCCATCTGGATTGGAGTCCATGGTTTTGGGACCTACGTCCTTCCACATGAGGCTTGATTGGAGGCCTGGGAACTAAGAAGAGAAGTTATTTGCCCTCAACACATACAACATATAAATGGGAGGCGAGGACAGGATGACCACAGTAGACTTTCTCATTCAGAACACTCTGTTGAGAACAATTCATTCAGTGAAAATCTTGTAAATTTCATGGGCCAAAGGACCTCATTACTGTTGGGAAGGTCATCAAGAGGATGTGATCCCAAGTTGACCCACAAGCTGCTAGTGGGTAATGAGAGATTCCCCAACCCCTCTCCTGTCCTTGGAATGTAACTTCTGCCCACCTTTCCTACAACTGGAGCCATTTTCAAGGGCACAGACTCGAGATAGTGAGGTAGGTGGTGTTGAGGCCCTCTGGAAGGTCGTTATACATGACTGAACCCTGTCCAGGAATTTATGTAAACTTTTTAAGATTCTGGCAGTAGGTATGGGTCTACTCGTCTCATGGCCACCCAAGACAAGCCTGGCAAGTACGTTCCCTTGCTTGTTAAACCTGCCATCTGCCAATCTGGAGTGGCCTACCCTTTCCTTGGGTCTCTGCTTGGCCTCCATGTATGGGTCTGGTTTGCAAACCAACAACCCCAGCGCAGGAGACGCTGCAGATGTGCGGGCTGAAGAGAGGTCCCAACAAGAGGCTGTGGAAAGCACTGAGACATTTTAAAGTAGATAATTTCTTCTTTGGTCTCTGCAGATGCTGACACAACAAATTCTGATTCTAAGTGACTTGGCCAGATTCCTACCTACAGATCAAGCAGGATTTTCTGGTAAATAAAACATTCATGCATTTTTTATTAGTGCATGATTCTTTTTTATGAAATTGTCATTGCCATTTTAAAGTGCATCCTAAATTCTAATATTCAGTGCAAGATTCGATGAGTGAAAGATTTAAATTGTGTCTTATCATTAAACATTTAGGGTTTTCTATAACATGTTACTTGTTTTTTTCTGTTTTCTACTAAGTCTAGATGATTTTGGTTAATGTAAGCTGAGAGCTGCTTAGCATATTCTTTGTTTGAATCCTAGGGTATATTTTTTATTAAACAAAGGTTTACTAAAGCATAGGTAGCTTTTTAGCATTTTAAAAACATGTTGTTGACAGATAATGTACATCTAGAAAAGTACACATGCCATGTGTATAGCTTGATGAATTTTCCAATGGAGCACACTTGTGTAATCAGCAAGCAGATAAGAAACAGAATATTACCAGACCCCAGAAGCTTTCCTCTGTATGTTTTCAGCCATGACTCCTCTTAAGATAGGGCTTCTCAACCCCAACACTATTAATGTTTTGGGCCGAAGAGTTCTTTGCTGGGGGTGGGAGAGGCTGTCCTATGTATTCCAGGATCCTGAGCCGTATCCTTGGCCTCTACCCTCTACCCTCTACCCACCAGTAGCAACTCCCATCTCTGGTGTGATAACGAAAAGTATCTCTCCGGATATGGCCAAATATGCCCTGAGGACCAAATCACTCCTGGTTGAGAACCTCTGCCTAGGAGGCAACCACTATCATGACTTCTAATAGCATAGATCATTTAGTCTGCTTTGTGCTTTATATAGATGAAGTCCTACACTGTATTCTTTTGTATGTGGCTTAATTCTCTGAATATTATATTTGTGACATTCATTCATATTTTTCTGTGTAGCTGTAGACTGTTTATTTTTGTTGCTATATAGTATTCCAGTGTGTGGCTATACTACAGTTTATTTATCCATTCCACTATTAAAGGGCATTTTGGTAATTGCCAGTTTTTAACACTTACAGAGTTTTAAAACTCATTTCTTTATTATTATGCCTTATATTCCAAATTATATACCATACCTTATCGCTTAAAAAGTTTTTTTTTTTAATTAAGGCATCTGAATTTTGGAAATTTTGTTGACCTGGGACAATTCACATGCGAGGCATTATAAGTAAAATATTTTATGGTAATTTCATAAGAAACCCCCAATAGGGCTGCTGATCCTGAAGGTGACGTTGGGAGGAGGAAGAAAAGGAGTCTAAGTTCAGTACAACCAGTATTTATTGAACACCCGTGACTGCCAGGTATTGTTGGTAGCTCTGGAAAAGTGAAGATGATTAAAATAAGTTCTTTGAGACTCTTGCCATCCTTTTTCTTCTAGTGCTTGATGGTTTTTCTCTCCTGGGGCTGATATGATCTAATGGTACCTCCTGTGTGGAAGTTCGCCTCTGATGACAAGATCTGGGCAGTGCCAGGAGGAGGGGCATGGGATAGGCAGTGGCCCTGCTACCCGCTTTTGGTCTTTTTCGAGAAAGATCCAAGTGGGGATCCTAGAGTTGTAGCTCCACTCACCACCAGAGTCAGGACACAAGGAAAGGTTTGGAGCAGAAAGCTTGGCTAAGAATGGGCAGGGTGCGAGCTGCAGGGGAAAACGCTCCCTGTCCCCCAGAGATCCCTAACTGTAGGGGAGACGGGATAGGGCAGGGCAGGGGAGGTGGCAGACCCAGCCCCCCGAGGAAATCTGGCTGGCAGGACAGAAATGCTTATGGATGCTCCACGAGTCACTTCGCAACTACGTCTGAAGAGTCCATTTACATTCACAGCACACATCCTACTAGACAAAGAGGAATATGAAACTAGGGAAAGGATGGCTCTGCAGGGCTTCTGTGTTTTAAAAATAGGCTAATTTGGCCCTTAATGGGCATCAATCAACCAAGTTGAGCGGCTGCCCTTTCACAAGAAGACTTTGGTCACCAGTATTCCATAAAGCACCTTTGTCTCTTGTCTTTGATACTCAAATATTTCATTAACTATCAACGACTTCAGCACAATGGAACAAGGGCCAGTGTAACTGGTATCACCCTCCTTACTTATTCATCATCCTCGACCTTCGGAGACTTTCACCCTTCACCCTCAGCTTATGTTTGTTCATTATTGCTGCACACTCTTTACACTCAGTACTACTTAATTAAATTGACCAAATGATTATGTTGTGAGTTCATTTTGAATTAACCTTTCAGCTGAGTTTGCATTATAATGATCAAATCACAAATATTTAGGAAATTAAAGAATTTCAATCCCACATAGGAAGGTTTCTAAATTGTCTCTCAAGTAAACCAATAGAAAATAAAAGAATATTTTAATTTTTAGAACCATGTGCATATTCGTTGTTTAAAAGATCATTGCATGGGGCGCCTGGATGGCTCAGTCAGTCAAGCGTCCAACTTCAGCTCAGGTCATGATCTCCCGGTTCGTGGGTTCGAGCCCCGTGTCGGGCTCTGTGCTGACAGCTCAGAGCCTGGAGCCTGCTTTGGATTCTGTGTTTTCCTCTCTCTCTCTGCCTCTCCTGCACTAGCACTCTGTCTCTCTCTCCCTCTCAAACATAAATAAACATTAACCAAAAAAAAAGAAAAAAAAAAGATCATCGCATTAAACCCAGACCTATTTCCAAGAAAATTTTAGATGGTATTTGTAAAAATGGCATTTCAACTACTTCCCTGGGCAATCCTTTAAGCACCTTGCCTAATTTACTAAAATAACAACAGGGAAAGCAAAAACAAACCCAAACTCAAGCTTTTTAATGGCCCTGTTGATGTGCAGCCTCCTCAAGAACATGCCATTCTCCCCAACACCAACCCCCTGCCCCCCTGCCAATTAGCCAGTTAGAGAACAATAAGTCATTGAGTCACCGAATTTCAGAGCCTTAATATTTAAAAGCCAGGCTTTTATGTTTTCCCTCAGGAAAATCCTGAAAGAACACATTTTTCACCATATTTATCCATCACATGCTAAAATGACTCAGAACAAATGTACGAGACTTTCCATTGAACTACTCGTGCCTTCCAGTTAATCTGTCTCAAAAACCTTTCCCAACAAGGGATTTGTAATGGGTTATCACATGATCGCGGAAGTGTTTTTCTCTTCAAAATTCTTGCTTACTTGTTTGTGAATCCCAATGTTAAAAGTTATTGTGTAAATAAGTATTGCTTATTGTTGAAAGCAAACTGCATCTTTTTGTAAAGCAAAATGTGTATGTGTGTTCTTTAAGACATTACCTACACACATATGTGCATCTGTATGTCTGTGGATGGGTGGGTATACTCACCCATAGTACTACATAGCTAGCTATATAGTATGTATCTAGAAAGATGGATATATACATGCATAAACTCACAGCGTATATAACATATATCTATGTATATATACATGTATATACACATATGTATATGTATATGACACTGCAACCAGTCCAGTTAGATTTAAGTTCCAGATCCATATGGTAACAAGAGCAAGTTACTTAACCTTTGAGTGCCTCAGATTCTTCCTCCTAAAATAAGAATAATATCTGTATCTATTTCATCGGGTTATCCAAAGAGCTAAATGAGTGAATATACACGCAGCTGTACGTAGAGTTTAGAATGGTACCCAGCCCATGGTAAATACTGTGTAAATATCAGCCTGTAACCAATCTGTGTGCATTTGTGTATATAATACAGGCATAAATAACCTCTCTTGTGTCTATTTCACACGTTTTTGTACACTAGATCTTTCTTCGTGTAAGTATATATGTAATCACTTAAAAATGATCGAAAAGTTAACTCTGTTTCTACTAACTTTCCTACCAACTCTACTTCTCCAAGCTAGCTAAACCTAATTTTTGACTTTTGCCTCATATATTTCATGTTCCAAACGCCGCAGATATTTCCATCCATTCTTTTCTTGAACCTTCGTAAGTTTTCCACACCTCTAGACTGTCGAACCCCGAAGTGTTCCCAGTGTTCTAACTGGGATATGAGCATACAGGTGTGAAGCCCTCCGCAGGGCCGTGAGGTCTTCAAGGAGGCTGAGACCAGCTGTGGTTCCCGGGTCTCACCCCAAGTGCCTCGTACTTGGCTCTGCCCAGAATGTGCCTCTGTTCTGTGTTACCCTGGCGCTAACACCCGGGGATTATAGACCAGACGCTGGCCCCCTGGCTGCACATTAAAATCGCCAGGGGAGCTTTTAAGAAGTGCTAATGCTTTGGCTCACCCAAAACAATTAAATCAGAATCTCTAGGGGTGTGGCTGTTTCTTAAAAACTTCTGTGTGTGTCTACAGTGCAGTCAGGGGTCACAGTTGGAGCCGTGCCGAGAGGACATCGCCATCAAACTGATGTCCACGTCTTTGCTCTGATGCAGGCAAGGTGGTGGCAGGGTGAATTCCTCACTGCATGTGGGAGGCAACATCTTCCCAACTCCTCAGAGAAGGTCAGGGGACAGCTTCTTGTGGCCATGCTCCTGCCTTGTCACTTAATGCTTCCAGAAGAAAAACTTACCTGCGCAACGGGCCTGGAAATTGTGTTTTAGATCAATTGCTCTCAAATTTTCCTTCTACTGCCATGCATATGATGGACGATACTCATGTGCATGACACTGTCAGGCTGGAATAAGCGAGGGCCAGTTCCCAGCTGTAATCTTACTTAAGGAAGCATTTTAAAATGCAAGTTGGTGACAGTGACGTAATTACAGGGACACTTTGGGTTGTCATTAAACAAAGTCAATAATTCGCAAACTTAGGTACTCTAATTACGCTTCACTTACTCAACACATATTTACTGAATATCGACTCCCTACACACTGGTCGAAGGGCTTGGCATGAAATAGTTTAAAACCACACAACAACAAATTTCTTGCTATCTGTAGAAATTACCTTTTAGGGTAATTACATTTTAGTGAAAAGACAGTAAATAAATAGGTGAATGAAGAAATGTGTGTTTCCGTGTGGGTGGCAGGGGTGGACAGTGGGCAAATGTCCTGAAGAAAAGAAAAGGAGAAGGTGAGGGAGTGCCTTGTTGGGTAAAGTAATCTGGAAAGACCTCGCAGAGGAGGTGATGTTTGAGTAGAGATCTAAAGGAAGTGAGAAGGCCAGCCTCCTAGGTGGGAGAAGGCCTTCTCTGGGGGAAGAGTGCTACAATCAATTGCAAAAGCCCTAGGGAGGGAGCCTGCTATGTGAGTCAGAGAACATCAAGTAGGCTGAGGTGGCTGGGCTCAGAAAAGCATGGGGAGAGAGGTGGGAGTAAAGTCAGTGGTCACAAGGAGTTTAGAGTCTGCAGCGTCTCTGGATTTAATTCTTAGTGCAGTGGGAAGCCTCTGGAGGGTTTGAGCTAGGGAATGCTTAGACTTACCCTGTAAAAGGTTTGCTCCGGCTCCTGTGTTGAGTGCTACTGTGGTAGATGGATGGAGCCGGAAGCATGGGACCTGGCAGGTGGTTACTGTCACAGTCCAAAGGAGCTGTTTGTCAGAATTGCAGCAGAGGAGGTGGGGAGACGTGGCGATGTTTTGGATAAGTTTAGAAGCAAAGTTACCAGGACTTGATGGAGTAGAAGTGGGGTGGACAGAAGGAGAGATTGATGGGACGTGGATGCCGTTTATTGAGACGGAGGACACTGAGAAAGGGGGCATTAGGGTGAAAATCATGAGTTCGATCAGGATATGTTAAGTTAGAGACACATGTCAGACATCCAAGTGAAGATACTGAGCAGAGAACTGACTGTATGAGCTACAGGTAAAGGGAGAGGTTGGGACTCATGATCTTAATTTGATAGTCATCATTAGAAGATTATGTATTTATCTGTTTATCTATTTTTTGTCTCTTTCTTCCCCAAGAATATGCATTTCATAAGGGCAGAAAATTAATCTGTTTTGCTTTTCACTATATCTCCAGCTCCTAGAACATTGATTGGCACATAATAAGTGCTCAATAAATACTAGTGAATGAATAAAAAATTAAATACCAATTCAGGGAAGTCTAGCTTAAATGAAACATAGCAGGATATAAGAAGTGCTGAAGGATGATACGGTGTGTGAGATGAGACTTGGGAGTGATCAGTGTGGTCTGTAATAGTCAAGAAAAGTCTTGGAGGAGACTGACCTTTATCAGGTCTTAAAGAATGGGTAGGTTTATAGGTAAAAGGAGTCGGGAAGAGGTGTCAAGTCTGGGGGAAAATGGTGACTGCGGTTTAAGTTATGTTGAATTGGAAGTAACAGAGGAATGTTTGAATTCAGTAGAAAGACATTTACTTTAGTTCTTTAGACGGTTGGAGATCCGAACTTGCAAAGGACAGACACCAGCATCCCTCCTTTCTGAAAATAGAACCCCCGCTGCTACATTAGGAGGTTGAACCACAAATGTGTTAACAGAAAAATAAGAAGTTTTGACCGAGACACCAAAATACAGTCGAAAAGAGTTTCTAAAGCAGCACTGCTCAAAATTTAACATGTGCACAAATTGCCTAGAAATCTTGCTAAAATGCAGATTTTGATTTTGTAGGTCTGAGACAGGGACCTGAGTTTCTCTGTTTCTAACAAGCGCTGAGACGATGCTACAGGGTCCTTGGACCACATTTGAGTAACAAGGTGTTAAACCAAAATGAAAATTTTCAAAGGAATGAGTAGAAACCAGTTACATGACTCTTAAACTCCTCATTGACACTGAGAGTATAAAAGGATTGGGTTTCTGGGCATCAGAGGGAGCTTATCATAGTTTGGACTGATTTGTGGGGAGCTGTTCATGGGCTGTGAGCAACGGTGAAGGTGGGCGATGCTTCCCTTAATCTCAGACCAAGAGTTTCATCTCAGTGAAACTCTTCACAGCGCAGTACCGTATCACCTACAGTTGGAGAGACAAAGTGGACCGAGGGCTGACTGAGAAGACAAAGGGTGAGACACAGGCTGCTACCTGACAGGCTGAAGTGGCTGGGAGTAAAGAGGCTGTTCACGCAACCTGCCAGGGCAAAGCAAATGTGGGTCAGAAACCAGGCTGGTAAGCAGAAGAGATATAAGGGAAAGATTACAGAAGGCCCTAACTAGGAAGGCCGGGAAGATTTAACTTTGAATTAAGTTTGGAATCTAAATTATTATAGGTGACTAGAACTTTAATTTCTCCGTGGAGATTCTATGCTTTATTTTTAAATGTGTGAAGGATCTTCCATGATCTATGAGAGATCAGAAAACAATTTACTGAGTGAGTTTTGAACTAGGGGCAGAGAAGTCCTCCCACTGAGCAAACTTGAAAGAGGCAGTGGGAAACAAAGTAAAATTGATTTATGGTGACGAGTTCTGCCCATTCAGTGTCGTGGTGATCAGTGGATGGAAGGGAGAGAAGAAAAGTCAGCCTTCGATCTGCGTATCAGGTACAAATTCAACAATTTCAATAATCTAGCCATTGAGTTCCTTTGTCTGACACCACCAACCGTGGCAAGATTGTTTTCGAAATGCCGATCCTCTCAGAGATCTTGGGCAACCTGTTGCTGTTCACACCACTCCTGTAGGTCAGCCCCACAGTGTCTGATCACACTGGGTAGAGTTCAAAGCGCTCCCACTGGTAGAAGACTCCTGCTAATTCCCTTTCTCCTTGGGCAGACAATGGTGAGGGAAGAGCAGTCACCCCTAGGTCTGTTAGCAGCTGCAACCCTAACACATTTTCATAGTGTCAGAGTTGGGACAAAGGTGGCTTGGAGCACTTGAGTGTCTGGTATTGTCATCTATGCCCAAGGAGGCTGTGAACGTGGAGATCCAACGAAACACACTTGGTTCTTGGCCCAGCAAACGCTTACCCTCCTAACACAAGGGATGATTTTGTTAGGTATTAGGCTGGAGCCTGTGAGACGGTGCAGTGGAAGGACCCATGCGTCTCCTCACTCTTCCCTTTCTGGAAGCTTCTCTTTGGGCTTTCAACCTATATTTTCTGCACCAGCTACACTAAGACTTCGTGAAATTCCAACATCTGAAGACTTCCTTCAAGACTACCTCAATGTCTCTTCCTCTCTGAGAGCCTCTCTGATCCTATTTCCTTCAGGAAAACTTGGCTAAATGAGATAGACTTTTGAGCCTCCACAAAACTCCATGAGAGCTTTTCTTTGTGTGCAGTCATTCTTGGTGCATTAACAGATGTGTGTGTGAAGGAACACGCTCCTACTGGTGGATGACTTTTCTTTTATTGGATGTTTGATTCCTTGTGTGGTTAAGATACTGCTAGATTGTTCTGATGTCCTAAAAGTTAAGAAAATTCTGGATTAAGAGATCTTAGGTGTACAACAGAGAATCATCAAAGTCATGTTGTCTTACAGCAGACTGGGGGACGGTGAGTGGTGAGAGGCAGCCAGGCAAGCTGCTCAATCGCTCTAGTCCTGTGATGCTAGAATGTCAGCATCTCAGCCTGTATATGCTGGAGGCCCCCCAAATCTTGCACTCTTTTTGTTCATTGCCCTTTTGTTTTTTCTTAGAATTTAGTAGATTTTAGGCGTGCCTGTGTGGCTCAGTCGGTGAAGTGTCTGACTCTTGATTTTGACTCAGGTCATGATCCCAAGGTTGTGGGATTGAGCCCAATGTTGGGCTCCATGCTGAGCATGGAGCCTGCTTGGGATGCTCTCTCTCTCTCTCTCTCTCTCTCTCTCTCTCTCTCTGTCTCTCCCTCCCTTCCTCTAAAAATAAAATAAATATTTAAAAAAAAGTATTTAGTATATTTTTTTATTTTTTTAATGTTTTTTATTTATTTTTCTGAGACAGAGAGAGACAAAGCATGACCAGGGGAGGGGCAGAGAGAGCAGAACACAGAATCCAAAGGAGGCTCCAGGATCTGAGCTGTCAGCACAGAGCCCCACGCGGGGCTCGAACTCACGAACCGTGAGATCACGACCTGAGCGGAAGTCAGATGCTTAACAGACTGAGCCACCCAGGTGCCCCAGAACTTAGTAGATTTTAAAGTAACCCTTTTTCTCCTGACTATAAAGGTAATATATACCTATGGTACTCGTAGTATACGCTGGTGTCTGACACCATCCCTGTTGGCACCTGCTGTCCTGGTATAATTATTAACAGCACTGCCTTTCACTCTCAGAAATATCCTGGCTAGAATCACAACTTGTACTGGCACCTTCCTGATCGTACAGGATTTGAATGACCTCTTGTACACATACCTACTGGTGCTGTAAACAGAATTGCACACAGATTGCTGTACATCTGATTGTATGTATCTGTGTGCTTCTGTGTACATCTGATTACTCTCTTAGGAAAATTCCCCAAAGTAGAATTTTTTAATCAACATTTACAAAGGTATTTCAGACCTTGGATAGGCTATGCCATTTTACTCTCCAGAAGAGCCACTTACAGTTCTTAAAAGCCTCAGATATTACCAGACAGAAGTTTGGTTATTAAAATCAATCATCTCAACACCAACACCAATGTAACAACTTCAGAAACCAAGAAGTTTCTATTTTCTCCGAATTAAAGTGGGAAAATTAGCAACTCATACTTCTTCCCACCTCTGGCCCCGTTTCCCGTTATTTGCAAGTGTCCTCTGAGCTATATTTCTGTGTCTTAAAGATAAATTATATTTTACATTATTTATCTTTTCATTTAGGAACTATACACATACATTATGTTTTTAATCAAGATTACTGTAATTATTTAGACTATGATTAATATATGTAATTACATCTTATGCGTATTAATATATATTTATATATTTGTGTAGTAATATTGTACCAATATATCTATATATCATACACTGACATCTGTTTATATAGAATATATTTAAATGGAGCCAAGACTTCCTGTGCGTTTATTGCCACAGCTTGTCCCTCTGTGAGTTCTTCTCGTTTTGCTTCCTTCTCCTTCCCTTTCTCTCTCTTCCTCTTGGGCTGTGTTATACCCTGAAGTAAATTCTTTCATTAGAGAGCTTTTGTTTTAGATTTCCTGGCATATTTGATCACATCTCCATCAAGACTTCTATGATGGATGGCCCCGGTCAGAGTGGAGTCGAAGATTTCCAGTTCTCTTCCCAATCTGCCTAAAACAGATAACATGGAACTCTCTGGGTAGCCAGGCTTTTGGAGTATAGAAACATTTACTGGGATATAATTTGTTGAAATCATAATAGGGCCCCAACTACCATCATTCTACTTTTCCTGTTTTTTCAAGACGGGGTATTCCTGGGGCGCCTGGGTGGCTCAGTCGATTAAGCGGCCGACTTCGGCTCAGATCATGATCCCACGGTCCGTGAGTTCAAGTCCCGCGTCAGGCTCTGTGCCGACAGCTCAGAACCTGGAGCCTGTTTCAGATTCTGTGTCTCCCTCTCTCTGACCCTCCCCCATTCATGCTCTGTCTCTCTCTGTCTCAAAAATAAATAAACATTAAAAAAAATTAAAAAAAAAAAAGACAGGGTATTCCTTGGCTGGGGTTCCACCATCTTGGGGAATTGTGTCTTTTCAAATCTAGTCTCCACACCTAGCCATTGCTGGCTCCGGTAATTATTCAACTGAGGTGGGGCTGAGGGGCACACTGGGATCTCCGCTTGTGGTGCTCTGGAACTATCTGACAGGCATGGACCGCCAAGGCCTCACACGTTTAAGTTGGAACAGTGGTTTCAAGTGTTTAGTCCTTCTCCTCTTGGTGTCACAGAATATCACTTAGGTCAAGTCCCTGAATAGCCCATGAGCAGAGATGATAGGTAAATTCTGTGGCCTTCATGCCTTTGGAATATTTCCTCCTCAAATGTGTCTAACTCAGACCTTTAGGTCATTTTTGACCCATATTCATACACACTTGCCTCCCACCTTGTTTCTTTGTGGCATAGATCCCTGAAAACATTCACGCACCAGAGAACGTTCCAGTATTGACTTCACGTGGCTGATTAGTTTTAAGCTACAACTATCAGGTGTTGATCCACATTCAAGTGTAGCACAGTTTCAGTTATCCAGTCATAAATACAAGACAAATAAAAGCAAAGGGTGTATGATCAATGCCTCCCATGTCATTTTAAATTCCATTATACCTTCTTATCATGTAGATGGCACTCGGTATCGATATTCTTGTGTCTTCTGCAGTCATATGTGTTGTTCTAGCCTCTTCTGAGGCTGGTCTAGTTCATTTTCCTTTGTAAGTGTACTGCTTCTTTTGCATGCTGGCATTAAAGGTTGGTGATGGCTCTATCCCTTCTTGGCATCTGTGGATCCCTTCCCTCTACAGATGCGGGCCATCTTTTTATCTCAGAAAAAAATTGCTTTATTAATCCTTCTGTAATTTTTCTCTGTGATTTTTCACCCTCAAGCTTGCACTCCATATCCCTGATACACTTTCCTATTTGGTCAATTCTACTTCTTGCTGTTTCTTGTTTGAATGTTTAGCTTTGAGGCGGTTTTCAGTTTCTTTTCCGTCTCTTTAATTTATTCTGCTAGCTACCTCTACATCCCATTCTGTTGCTTTATTGCTTCCTTGAAGTGCTGTGTCTCCTCTTTAACTCCTGTTTCATTGAGTCCCTGTTGTCATTGATTCTTTTTTCCGGTGTGAGTTTATATTAGAAAGGATTCTGGTTACGACTGATGGAAACAAACCAGTTTAAGTACAAATGGGAAATTTATTGGCTCACATAACCAAACTGCAGGAGGGGCAGGGTTGGAGCTGGATTTAGGGGCATAATGCCATCGGCAGCCTCTCTGTCTCCTGCCTCTACTTCTATCATTGTATTAATTTCCTTCTCTCTCATGGTATACCTGGTTCCTACAGGCCCTCGTTCAAACCCTTCATCGTGGGAGACAAAATACTTTCCCTCTAGCTAGAGTGAGAAAGGAGCGTTTAGGAGATAGCCTGATTACATTCCTACCCCTACATCAGTGAGTGTGGTCAAAAGGTTAAGAACAGAATGGCTCAGGGGTGCCTGGGTGGCTCAGTTGACTGAGGGTCCGACTTCAGCTCAGGTCATGATCTCACGGTTTGTGGGTTCAAGCCCCGTGTCGGGCTCTGTGCGGACAGCTAGAGCCTGGAGCCTGTTTCAGATTCTGTGTCTCCCTCTCTCTCTGCCCTTCCCCCGCTCACATTCTGTCTCTCTCTCAAAAATAAATAAACATTAAAAAAAATTTTTTTTACAAAGAACAGAATGGCTCAGCTTGGGCCATGGCTCTGCCTCTGTGATGGGGGTATGGGATCTGTTGCAGTAATCCATATGTTTTCTCCATCTTTCTCTTGCAAGCTGTTTAGTCCTTAGTTTTGTGGATGTTCCTGCTTGTTATTCAATTTATAAGTTGGACAATTCTAACTGGGCTTGTTCTTTGCCCAATATTAATGTGAATGATAATCCTGAGCTATGCTTTTGCCTACCTTGTCCAAGCCTGTGTGTCTATCAACATCGATGGTTGTTCCTCTCTTTCGGTTGTTTGGTTGTATATTGATTGGTGCATGTAAGGGGTTGGAGAGGGCAGTATGTGAGGGCGAGGGCTTCCGTGTGCCCGTGGCTAAAGGCAACCTCCTGCCACTGTGGCCTTTGAGCACTTTCCGATGGATGAGTAAGCCGTCAGATGAGAAACCACAGCAACTCTCATTCAGTGGATATGGGACGTAGTCTAGTTGTAGGCAGTGACACATTGAGTACCACATAGACCCCGTAGATGCTGTAAATTCAGCATCGTCTGACTGTTCTGTTTAAGATTGTATAAATATCTTTAGCTACTTTATTGAGGTATAGTTTACATAACATCACACTCACCCATTTTAAGTGTACAGCAATTTTTAGTAAATTTACAAAGCTGTGCAAACATCACCACAATCCACTCCTAGAATATTTTGATCACTCCCAAAAGATATATACTGCAAACGTTCCCTATTCTCACCCCTGAACCTCAAGCAACACTAATCTACTTTCTGTTTCTACAGATTTGTCATTTCTGGACATTTAGTGTAAATGGAACCAGAACATGTGGTCTTTGGCATTTGGCTTCTTTCACTGAACATAATGTTTTTGAGGTTTATTCGTGTGGCAGTCAATATCAGAAGTTGGGGCTATTTTATTGATGAATAGTATCCCCTGGTATGGATTGAATGGCTGTATGTTTTGAACCTCTAAGTGAGATACACTGTCTGACAAAGATTGTTTTTTCTGATTTGTAGGGAGAATAAAATATTTTAAGTTGAGCCCTGCCTGGATAGTGGTTGTAGACAGGGCATGAAAACATTCTTTCCCCTTTATCCTTGGTAGAGTTTGGCACATACCTGCTCCAAAAACATTAATACTGCCATTTGCACACAATCATTTGGCCAGAACAAAACGTTCCTATGCCAATGCAGCTGTCATGGATGGAAATAGGGGACCAGGGAGACAAGGACAGCAGAGGATTTGCACAGTTCTTGGACTGGTGAGAAGCAGCACCTCCTTATAACCCAGACACACGAACACACTTCGACACACACACACAAAATACCAGATACACGCACAGAGGCACGTTCCTGCAAAACAATGAGCACGTATCTACGCAACACCTAACAGACACACATAAACGTTAGCCTTCTCCCAGCATTACTCAGAATGCGGAGCATCTTGATTTCATTTGAGGTGAAAATAATGATCATATATTCTTTCTATTTCAAGATCATTAAAGACAAGGAGACAGACTGCTCTTCCCAAAGTTAACAAAGCTCAGGTATTCGTAAAGAGTACGCTTTACGTAAAATAAGTACGTTATTTGTTTCACTCATCCCTCTTGTTGCTTATATTTCTGAAATCACAGGGCCCATAGTCGCGTCAAAGGAAGAAAAGACAATGACAATAAGCATATATCTATCATCGATCTATCATTTGTCTTTATTTATCTGTCTATTCGTCTATCATCTACCTCTGTATCTCTTCCCTCCTTTTTAGAGTTGCATGATATTTCATATATGCATGCACTTATTTAATTTAAATTCTCTTTTTAAAAATTTTTTAATGCTTATTTATTTTTGAGAGACAGAGACAGACAGAGCATGATCAGGGGAGGGGCAGAGAGAGAGAGACAAATCCGAAGCGGGCTCCAGGCTCTGAGCTGGCAGCACAAAGCCTGACTCAGGGCTTGAACACATGTGCTGTGAGATCATGACCTGAGCTGAAGTCAGACGCTTAACTGACTGAGCTACCTGGATGCCCCAAATGTTCTTTTTTAGACATTTACATTGTTGTCAATTTTCTGAATACCTTCCTCTGTGGACATTTAGAGCATTTATGATTTTATAAACCAAGTTTCTAATGACTATCCTTGTGTGTATACACTTGTGTATGAGTGAGAGCATTTCTCCAGAATATTTTCCCAGTGGTTGAGTTGTGAATAAAGACTATCCCAAGTTAAAAGCTCGATAGATGTTGCCAATTGCCTTCAAAAGACGTTGCCCCAATTTACACTCCCGTCAGCTGTAAAAAGTAAGTTTCCATGCCCCCCAGTCCCCATTATTAGCATTCTTTTCATTTTTTGCCATCTGTGTTGGCATATGCCATATCTTTTTGTTTTGATTTGCATTTTTCTGATTATTTAGAATCTTCTCATAGGAATATCAGTCATAGGAATTTCTTTCTGTGTTTGTTTTCCATTTCATATTCTTTTTAAAAAATGTTTATTTATTTTTGAGAGAGCACACATGAGCTGGAGAGGGGGGAGCAGAGAGTGAGGGGCAGAGGGCATCCCAAGCAGGCTCCATGCTGATGGCAGAGAGCCCAGTTAGGGGCTGGAACTCACAAACTGTGAGATCATGACCTGAGCTGAAGTCGGAAACTTAACTGAGTGAACCACCCAGGAGCCCCTCCATTTCACATTCTCTGTCCAGTTCTGTACCAGACTGTTTGCCTTTTATTGATTTTTAGGGGCTTTTTATGTATGTATGTATGTATGTATGTATGTATGTATAATTTTCTTTCTGTTCTGTCATTATAATATTGTCTCTTTTTGTGCTGTGGATTCTTCATTATTATCAAGCTTTTAAACATTTTTAAGTCTTGAGATAATTTTAGATTTACAGAAAAGTTGCAAGATAGGACAAAGAGTTCCTTCCTGTATACTCTTCACCCAGCATCTTCTAATATGAATATCTTATATAATCATTACGTATTTGTCAAAAACTAAGAAATTAACATTGGTACAATAGTATTAGCTAAATTACAGGCTTCTTTCAGATTCCACCAGATTTCACACTACTGCCCCTTTTCTGGTCCCAGATCTCATCCAGGACACCCTGATGCATTTGGTTATCATGTATCCTTTGCTGCCTCCAATCTATGACAATTTCTCAGTCTTTGTTTTTCATGACGTTTATACTTCTGGTGAGTGTTTATCTGTATTTTGTAGAATGTTCTCAGTTTGGGTTTCTCTGGCATTTTCTCACAATCTGACTTGGAGGAAGAACACCTTGGAGGTGAAGTGCCCTTGTCACCGCATCATCTCGGGGGTACATAATATCCACATGACCTGCCACTGGTGACGCTGGCCTTCATCACTCACTGAAGATGGTGTCTGCCAGATTTCTCCATTGCAAAGTCATTATTTTTCCCTTTCCATTCTCTGTTTGTTAGAAGCAAATCACTAAATCCAGGTTACACTTTAAGGGGAAGGAAATTAAGCTCCGCCTCCTGGAATAGGGGAAAGAATCTACATTTATTATATGAAATTCTTCTGTTAAGATTTTCCCCTTCACCACTTATTTCTTTATTCTTCAGCCATTCCTTTGTGTCGATATGGCTTTATGAATATTTTAGTTTTCGGATTATCGTTCAATTTATTACAGAAATTTGAATTTCGGTGTTTTCGAATTTGTCAACCTTTTACATATATCTTATGTGTTTTATACCTTGTGAGGAACAGCTTCTGCCGCCTTAATAATAATAATAGTTCCCTGAAGCTTTATGGCGTTTAAATATTTAATAGTAATTCAATTTTGTGTGTGACATGAGAGAAGGCTCTAAATTTGTTTCTTCCATATTTACTTTTATTTGCCCTAATGTCACTTTTTATTCTAACATCATTTATTAACATTCTCTCCCATTGGCTTGAACTGCCACCATTATCATGTGTAAAGTGGTGGTCTCTGCTGTGTGTGTGTGTGTGTGTGTGTGTGCGCGCGAGAGAGAGAGAGAGAGAGAGAGAGAGAGGGAGGGAGGGAGAGATTCATTATTTTCTCTTTCTTTTTTTCTTTCTTTTGTTCTTTCTTTCTGTATAATTTTTTTTTTAAATTATTGAGAGACAGAGAGAGACAGAGCATGAACATGGGAGGGGCACAGAGAGGAGGAGACAAAGAATCCGAAGCAGGCTCCAGGCTCCCAGCTGTCAGCACAGAACCTGACGCGGGGCTCGAACTCACAAACCACGAGATCATGACCTGAGCCGAAGTCTGACGCTTAACTGACTGAGCCACCCAGGCGCCCCATCTTTCTTTCTGTATAATTAACATACAGTGTTATATTAGTTTCAGATGTACAATGTAATGATTCAACAATTCTATACATTCATTACACAGTGCTCATCAAGATAAGTGTACTCTAAATCCTCTTTTTCTGTTTCACCCATTATCCCACACTCCTCCCCTCTGGCAACCAAGGACCTGAATAGACACTTTCCCAAAGAAGACATACAGATGGCCAGTAAACACGTGAAAAATTGCTGAACATCACTAATCATCGGGATATGCTTTTCTATGTCTACCAAAATTCTGTGCTGTTTACAGTATGTTTTAATATCAGGCAAAATTCTTCCATTTCTTCTTTTTTCAAAAGAAGCCAGGCACAAAAAAGCACTACTGTATGATTCCATTTACAGGGAAATGTCCAGAATAGGCAAATCCGTAGAGAGAGAGTTAGATGAGTGGTTGCCAGGGATGGTTGGAGGAACAGATAGGGAGTGACCGCTAATGGACTTGAGGTTTCTTTCCGGAGTGATGAAAATGTTTTGGAATCAGTGGCAATCTATGAGCAACTTTGTCATGCACTAAAAATCACTGAATTGATAGTTTAAAAAAATAAACTTTATGGTATGTGAATTATATCTCAAGAAAGCTATCATTTTAAAAATGCAACTGAAAATGGAGACCACATTTCTGTTTGGGATGATGAGAGTGTCCTAAACTTAGATTTTGATGATGGTTGCACAGCTCTCTAAATACTAAAAACTGAGCTGTACACTTTAACAAGTTAACCTTATGTTTGTAAATTTCACGTCACTAAAGCTATTCAAAAATATATAGGCAATCTTTGTTAATTTTGTCATCTGAGAAAACAGACCTGGAAAATTACTTTGAGGACTTTGATTAACACTGCATTGAATTAAATCATGGAATAATTTGGAAAGAACGGCTAACATTACATTATCGACTCGTCCCATTGGGATCTTGATGGTCTGCGTCCTTCTGGATAATTGAATAGTTTCCTTCATACAAGTCTTGCACATATTCAGTGTCATCTGTTAGCTTTGGTTTCCTTTGTGAATCAATCTTTCTCTATTAACATTTTCTGATGTATAGAAAATGATTGAATTTTTAAATTGTTGGTTATGTTTCTGGCTACCTTATTGAATTGTCTTGGTTAAAATAGCTTTTCATTTGATTCTCCTGAATTTCTAGCCATATAGCCATATCATCTACACACAGAGTTTAATCTTTTCAAAAGAATATTTGCATCTCATATTCCTATTTCTTGTATTGTTGCAATGACAAAGTTCTATGTTATAATCTTGTATATCAGATGAGCGAACTGGCCTCTCTCCTATTCCTTGTCCTTTTATGTATGCTATTTGATCTTGGTTGCTGTAAATACCTCTCCTAAGCAAAAGTAGTATCCTGTGTCTCCCATTAGAAGGTAAATTTTTCCCTTTGCAAATGAGTAGTTTGTGGAAAGGTAACTTGAAACCATTTGAATATTCTGTTTCCCAATAACTTATCAACAAATGATATCAGCATCCATTGTGAATTCTTGCCTAAATCAGTTATGACACTCAGGTTGCAAGATGGTGATTTTCCTCCCTAATTTCTATTATTTCTTCTCTATCTGTTAGCCAGCTTTCTTCTCTAAAGAAAAGATCTTTCCTTGTTTATCTCTATTTTGGGGTGTCACTATGGACTCATGGATTTTTTTTTCCAATTCATGTGTTCTAATCTATTACTGCCATTATTCTGTTTGGTCCTCACATCGTCCCCTATTTGGCCTGGTGTTCTCCTCTACCTTAGCTTTTATGTCAACATGGCACGACAAAATGTCAAGGTTTATCCTTTACTCTCCCAGCCCCAGCCCTGGCATCAGCCATTTCTCCAAGGACTTCTGGTTTTCTTCATTAGAAGATGATATTTAGCAACTACAATCTGGGCATCAGATGTATTTACTACTACTGCTGTATCATAGCTTCCAGACTCACAGTGGACAGAGCTAGGAAATGTATGTATGTACACGTAAATATACACATCTCTTCATCTCTATCTATCACCTATCAATGTATCTCTATATCAGAAACCACAAGTTTGTGCTGATGCTTTCAGTTCCAATCCAAAACCACAGCTTTGATCGTATCTTCTCCATCCTTAATATATTGACTTATTTGCTCAATCTTAGAATGTATAAAAAGTAGTGTTAGAGGGGCACCTGGGTGGCTCAGTCGGTTAAGCGTCCGACTTCAGCTCAGGTCACGATCTCGCGGTCCGCGAGTTCGAGCCCCGCGTCGGGCTCTGGGCTGATGGCTCAGAGCCTGGAGCCTGCTTCCGATTCTGTGTCTCCCTCTCTCTCTGCCCCTCCCCCGTTCATGCTGTGTCTCTCTCTGTCTCAAAAATAAATAAACATTAAAAAAAAATTAAAAAAAAAGTAGTATTAGAATTGCTAACACACAATGGTGGGAAAAAAAAGAACCTTACTAACTAGAATTCAATATTTACTTAAGTTTTTTATTAATTTCAGATTGAGGGTATCTAGTCAAAATACTGTGTGGAAAAGTTACATTGGTTATTTCTTTTTTTCCCCTCTTCAGTTTGGTTATGTTATTCATTTGAAGTATAATTAAATACATTTGGTTTTGTTTATTCTATTTTAGGGTTTCCCTTCTTATCCTTGGTAATTTTTTTAAAATTTTACTTGTTGTTTATATGAAACACCACCATGGTTCCAAAAGTCAAAACTATCCAAAACCAAATACGCAGAGGAATATGAGTTATTGCCCCCAACCCATCCACCCCATTCACATCCACCTCCTTTAGGTAAACAATCCCATTAGTTTTTGGTTTATCATTGTCAGTTCACAAACTGGCTCCATACATGGAGGGAAAGGAGAAAGGGTTGGTGATTTAATAAGCAAAGGGAACTTACTTATGATGCTTGTCTCTGGTGGCTACAAGACCAGTAGATCCCCATGCCTCCCCACCAGCATCTTAAAAGTGTATATAGAGGCTTATCAGGATTGAGTCACATATACCTTGCAGATGGTCTCAAAACCACATCACTATCTGAAGACTGCATCCTTGAAAATGGCTCCCATTGTGGGAAGGCTGGGGAGAGTGTACATTCCAAGGACAGCAGCTGGGGTGAGAAAATTCCAATTGCTCCCCCACCCCCTAGCCCCTGCTCCCTACCCCACCTGTGTCCAGCTTCTGGGTCAACCAGGGGTCACATCCTCTCAATGACTTTCTCCAACAATCCTTCCCGTGTTTCCTTTCGCAAAAATATACAGATACATAGATAGCGTTATTATTTCATTATTTCTCTTACACAAAAAGTGGCATACTATATATACTCTTTTCATTTTAAGATGCAAACCATGGGCTCAGTGAAGTTAAGTAACTTTTCTAGGCTCATGAAGCCAATAAGTGGAGGAACCAGGAAAAGAGTTGCACCCTGATACTTTCCATCTTTTTAATAAGCCCTTCTATTACGTTTGTAATTAATTGCTAATTCCCCATATTAGAGGAATTAGGCAAAAAGAATGTTTACATTTTTATTTTCTAGAAATATTACTGCTTCCCAGGAAGCAATCCTAGCTTTGCTCAGACAGGTTGATGATATGTTTAATGGACATTTGGAATAGTTCTAATATTTCCTGTTGTGGCAAAGCTTACTTTCAAATGTATTTTTTTTTTGAGAATTGAAAATACTCTGCAAGATTACTTGCTTCCTTACCATCCCACACTCCTTCTGTTTAGTCCTCCTTTAGGCTTCCCAGCTGAGATGTATATTGCCTTCAAAATCTTTCCAGTTTAATGTAGTAGGGAGTTGACATTAGCATCAAAATCACAGCAAGTAAGGGGACCTGGCTGACTCAGTGGTAGAGCTTATGACTCTTCATCTCAGAGTTCATGAATTCAAGCCCCATGTTGGGCACGGAGCCTACTTTAAACAAACAGACAAACAAACAAATAAGAAATCACAACAACCAAAGCTAGTATACAATTTCTCCTTTTTTTCCCTTCTAGCAGTCAGAAAAAAAAAACACAACAACTTACTTTGGCCCTATTAATAGAAAGGGACACATGTAGCAATACTATATTTCACTAATATGTAAATTAATCTAAAATCTAAAATATCCACCAATCATGGAAATAGTTGGAAAAGGGGAGAGTGGATCAGTCAACTTCAGGCTTCAGATACCTACCTCTCAGCACAGTGAATAATTTTCCTGCCATGCAGCATTTTAAGTGAGAATTCACTGCTTTCCTCCCTGCTTAGTTCAAAAGAGTCAAATACAACAACATAACGCCACTGTAAGTGTAAAATTTAAAACAAGGGATATAGAAAGAAATCTAGATCAGGAAAAAAAAAATGCCTTCAAGGAAAAAAAAATATGATCACTGAATTGTAAAATACAATGGATTCTCTTAAATTCTCAGATATAAAATTACAAGATCTACATATAGTAATATTTTTGCCCGTGCCTTTCTAATATCCTATGATTTATACCTTTTGTTCTTTCTCTTATCTAATCATATTGGGTATTAGTTATATTACATATATGTGTTATATAGTTACAGTGATAAAAGAATTCTTAAATTTTTCCTGCCTGTAGGATTTTGTCCCTATTTATAAGTGAAATTGATCTACTACTTCCTTCCTTCCTTTTTTTCTTCCTTCCTTCGTGTGCTCTTTGTCAGGTTTGGGTATCTGAGTTATATTGGTTTTTAGAAAAGGAATTTGGAAGTCTGACCTCTTCTACTCTGTTCCAGAGCAGTTTACTTTGGGGCCAATAGTACCTCCTCTGTTTGTGGAAGAGCTAGGTCATATAACACATAAAGATCTTAACATATTTTTTTTAATTTCTTATTTTAGAGAGAGAGTGTGAAAGTAGGGGAGAGGAGCAGGGGGAGATAAAGACAGAGAATCCCAAGCAGCATAGTACCACGACCCTGGGATCACGACCTGAGCCGAAATCAAGGGTCAGCTGCTCAACCAAGTGAGCCACCCAGGTGCCCCCATATAAAAATCTTAGATCAGTGGCAAGCACAGAGTAAGCACTCAACTAACATTAGCTAGGATGGGACATAGTCACAAGTTTCAGGCAGTTTTTGTTTTTGATATGAGTGACAGATGCATGATTATAGAAGTCAGTATATAGGTGATATATAGATGGATGGTATACGCAACCCCTATCAAAATAACACCAGCATTCTTTACAGAGCTAGCACAAACAATCCTAAAATTTGTATGGAACCAGAAAAGACCCAAATAGCCAAAGCAATCTTGAAAAAGAAAACCAAAGCTGCAGGCATCACGATCCTGACTTCAAGCTGTATCACAAAGCTGCAATCATCAAGATAGTATGGTACTGGCACAAAAACAGATACTCCGATCAATGCAACAGAACAGACAACCCAGAAATGGACCCACAAACGTATGGCCACCTAATCTTTGACAAAGCAGGAAAGAATGTCTAATGGAATAAAGACAGTCTTTTCAGCAAATGGTGCTGGGAAAAAATGGACAGCAACATGCCGAAAAATGAACCTGGACCCCTTTCTTACAGCATACACAAAAAGAAACTCAAAATGGGTGAAAGACAGGAAGCCATCAAAATCCTAGAGGAGAAATCAGGCAAAACCTCTTTGACCTTGGCCACAGAAACTTCTTACTCAACACGTCTCCAGAGGCAAGGGAAATAAAAGCAAAAATGAACTATTGGGACCTCACCAAAATAAAAAGCTTCTGCACAGAGAAGAAAACAATCAGCAAAACTAAAAGGCAACCAATGGAATGGGAGAAGATATTTACAAATGACATATTAGATAAAGGGTTAGTATCCAAAATCTATAAAGAACTTATCAAATCAACACTCACAAAAACAAATAATCCAGTGAAGAAATAGGCAAAATACATGAATAGACACTTTTCCAAAGAAGACATCCAGATGGCCAACAGACACATGAAAAAATGCTCATCATCAGGGAAATACAAATGAAAACCACAGTGAGATACCACCTCACACCTGTCAGAATGACTAAAATTAACTACTCAGGCAACAACAGATATTGGTGAGGATGTGGAGAAAGAGGATCTCTTTTGCATTATTGGTGGGATTGCAAACTGGCGCAGCCACTCTGGAAAACAGTATGGAGGTTCCTCAAAAATTTAAAAATAGAACTACCCTATGAACCAGCAATTGCACTACTAGGCTTTTATTCATGGGATACAGGTGTGCTGTTTCGAAGGGGCACATGCACCCCCATGTTTATAGCAGCGCTATTGACAATAGCCAAAGTATGGAAAGAGCCCAAATGTCCATCAATGGATGAATGGATAAAGAAGATGTGGTATGTATATGTGGTATATATACAATGGAGTATTACTCAGGAAACAAAAAGAATGAAATCTTGCCACTTGCAACAATGTGGATGGAACTAGGGTATTATGCTAAGCGAAATTAGTCAGTCAGAGAAAGACAAATATCATGTGACTTCACTCATATGAGGACTTTAAGAGACAAAACAGATGAACATAAGGGAAGGGAAGCAAAAATAATATAAAAACAGGGAGGGGGACAAAACAGAAGAGACTCTTCAATATGGAGGACAAACAGAGGGTTACTGGAAGGGTTGTGGGAGGGGGGATGGGCTGAATGCGTCAGGGGCACTAAGGAATCTACTCCTGAAATTATTGTTGCACTATATGCTAACTAACTTGGATGTAAATTTTAAAATAAAAAAATAAAAATAAATTAAAAAAAAAGACGGACGGTATAGGATTCTTCTTATAGCTTTTAATCCATTCATCCAAAGACGTGCAGAAAGGGGGATGCATAATTACAAATGAGCATGTTGGAGGTTCCAAGACCTAAGTCGTCTTCGGTGCCTCCATTTTGCGAAGTAACTCCATACCCCCGTTTTAACTGCTCTCGTTACCCATTTCAGACCCCATTATTTAATTGGTGCCCCCGTCACCTCAGTACTGTAGTTCTGAGAAGTGAAGGATAGAAGTGAGTGTAGACCTCTTATGGTTCACAGCTGTCCCCTCTCCAAAATGATGCCCTCAGCCAGAGGAGAGCTGACTTGCTACAAGGTGGCAGCCCAGGACGGCCCCACAGCAATGAGTGACTGGCAAAGGGATTCAAACACTGGCCGCCTGTCTCAGAGAGGGACCGACTCCTGAGCTCATACTCCTGAGCTCCCCACTGGATCGGGCTGAAGCTGGACCCCAGCTGAGATCATATTCTCTCTCAGCCCCTCTGTCCACCTTATCTGCTTCTCTCTTTCCCTTTCAAGTCTCCTCCTGAGAGCACATACTGAATATGTCCTGTGCACGTGAATCCCTGTCTCAGACTCTACTTCCGGGGACCTCCACGTTACACAGCCATGTAAATGGAGGAGGTTCTGTGGGCCTGGGTGTTGGAAGGTATTAAGAAATAAAGAAAGGGGTGCCTGGGTGGCTCAGTCAGTTAAGCATCCAACTTCGGCTCAGGTCATGATCTCGCGGTCCGTGAGTTCAAGCCACACGTGGGGCTCCAGCTTGGAGCCTGGAGCCTGCTTCAGAGTCCGTGTCTCCTTCTCTGTCTGCCCACCTCCCCACTTGCACTCTGTCTGTCTCTGAAAAAAAATAAATAAACATTTAAAAAATGTAAATAAAGAAAGAAAAAAGTAAAAGTTGCTCTGAATGAGGCAAGGGGTGGGATTTGTTATCAGAATCCTGAAAGAAGAGGAGAAAGTATCCTAGGAACCATGGTGGGAGCCAGTGAATCGAGCTGGACTTCTGCCCTTGACACCCTCTTCAAGCTTCATCCATCCGGGCCTGTGACTTCACACTTCAGCCTATTCCTTAATTGCTTTCACTGCACTCCAGCCTCTTTGTCTTAAAGCAGCCTGACTTTTCAAACAACCTGACCGGTATCCTGAAAACAGATGCTTCGGGTACCCTGCAAGTACCCAGGTGCTTTACGGAAATAGGGATCTCTGCTGGAAAGCCGGTTGTGATTATAGATGTTACGTCCTTGAGGATGCCCTCAACCTCTGTCAGAGACAAGGGTCCTATTCTTCCCGTTTCACACGCACAGACATGGACAGTATCTGCCAGAGGTGGGCATGCGGAATGCTTTTCACAGCTGTGTCGTATGCACAGCACTGTAATGATCCCAGGAAGCCTCTGTGATTGGGAATAATGTAGGTAATAACTGCTTTCAAATGATGAAAACGTCAGTCTAGTGGCTCAGGTTCCAGTTTCGAACGGAGGATATTCTTGCATATCATTTATTAGACAAGCTTGGTGTAGACACATACATATCGTGTGTGTGTTCCTTGAAACATAATTGGGTAAGCTGGTTGTAGATCTCCTGGTTTTGAGTCAGTTTTCTTCAAATTCACTCTTTCATCCATTCATTGAACAACCATTTATTGAGCACCTGCTGTATGCAAAACTCTGCGAGGGTTCGAAGGAGAAAGGCTTGAGGAACATGGACATAGACTAAACTCACGTAGCTTACCTTGTTAGGGAGAGAGTTAATACCCAAGTAAACACAATAATCTTACATTGTGCGGCGCCTGGGTGGCTCAGTTGGTTATGCATCCGGCTCTTGCCTTCAGCTCAGGTCATGATCTCCCGGTTCGTGAGATCAAGCCCTGCATTGGACTCCATGCTCACAGCGCACAGCCTGTTTGGGATTCTCTCTCTCTCCCTCTCTCTCTGCCCCTCTCCCAGTCACAAATGCTCTCTCTCTCAAAATAAATAAATTGGTTTAAAAAAAAAAAAACACCACCAATAATCTTACATCGTGGTAAGTGCTCTGAAGAAACAAACAGCGTGCTCTGAAAGAAAACAACCTGCTCTGGGTTTGTAACTGGGAGAGCTGTAGTTTGGGTTTCCTCAGAAGCAGAACCTGACACAGAGCCTGGAGAACAGGCAGCTTCCTAGCGAAATGAAGAAAACACTGGTGGGTGAGTGGGGAAGTGAGACAGGAAAGGGAAGACAGCCAACCAGGGATGTATCATCAAGCAAAGCTACCACGGGGGACACCTGAACCTTAATCCCACAGGGGAAATTTGGAGCCAGCTGGAAACTCAGGCCTCAGCGTTGTTCTGCTGGAAGGCAAAGGAGCTATAGGCTGTTTCTACTACAGCTCAGTCATGGATCAGGGGCTGCTCCTTGCAGATGTTAATTCCTCTGCACTTCTGGGTCACCTCATGTGATTTTTTTTTTTTTTTTTTGGAGACCAGGGACAGCTCTCAACAAAGAAAGGCAGGTGCTGCCAGTTGGAAGTTGGACAGCCATGCCCTGAGGTAGCAAGAGTGAGGGGGTATGGGAGGGCAGCACACGCATCTGCTGCAGGCGATGACTTTAAAACCTCAGTGAAATCAACTGGAAATTTCTCTTGAAATGCATTCAAAACAGAAAGTTAAAGAAATCCATCGATAGCTAGAATTATTTTGTTTCTCTTTCAGGGATCGTTCTCAAAGAGGTTTTGAAGCAATGGGCGATATAAATGCAAGATCCAGAATTATTAAATTAATTCTGATTTAGTGGTTGTGAGCACCAGAAGCACTGTTGACGGGAAGGGGGTTGGTGACTGATTGGACCTTTGGACGTCTTCTCTTCCCAGACTCACATGGGAACTGGAAACAGAAAAAGCCTCAGAGTGGGAGAGAAAGAAAACAAAATCAATCCTTGGTTTCTCCTTCCTTGAGTCTTACTAGACAGTGTTCTCTGCAGGGGCCACAGGTTTCTGAGAAGAGCAAAGGCACATGGTGAAAATAGGAAGAGAACCACTGAGGCCCCAGGTATCATGAAAGGAGTCGCATGAGACCCTAGAGGAGTAAGCCTCTGCAAATCCCTTCTTGTGACAAACATCTCTCAGAGCCTAGAAGGTGAGATCTAGGATGACCAACTTATCCTGGGCTACTCAGCACGATCCCAGTTCTAAAATTGAAAGCCCTGGAACACCTGGGTGACTCAGTCTGTTAAGTGTCCGACTTTGGCTCAGGTCATGATCTCACAGTTCATGGGATCGAGCCCCACATCGGGCTCTTTGCTGACTGCTCAGAGCCTGGAGCCTGCTTCAGATTCTGTGTCTCCCTCTCTCTGCCCCTCCTCCAATCACACTCTGTCTCTCTATCTCAAAAATAAATAAAAACATTAAAAAAAAAAAGATGTACTCTCTAAGCACTATTCGAATATATAATATAGTATTGTTAATTATGGTCGTCATGCTGTACATGAGACCCCCAGAATTTACTCATCTTACAAGAAGTTTGTACTCTGTGACCAACATCTCCCCATTTCCCCTACTCCCCTCTCCAGGCAACTCCCATTCTACCCTCTGTTTCTATAAGTTTAGCTTTTCTTGTATTCCACATATATTTGTCCCTCCCTGTCTGACTTACTTCACTTCGCATAATGCCCTCAAGGTCCATCTATGTTGTTGAAAATATTTCCTTTTTTCTCATGGCTGAATAATATCCCATTATACCACATCTTCATTATCCATTCATCCCATTGATGGACACTTAGGTTATTTCCACATGGTGGCTACAGAGAATAATGTTGCCATGAATATAGGAATGTAAATATGTCTTCCAGATCCTGATTTCATTTTCTTTGGATATGTACCCAAAAGTGTGATTTCTGGGTCATATGGTAGTTGTATTTTAATTTGGAGGGAGTCTCATATTGTTTTTCACTGTGACTGTGCCACTTTTTACAGTATACAAGGGTTCCCTTTTCTCCATATCCTTGCCCACACTTGTTATCTTCTGTCTTTTTGATCACAGCCACTCTGACAGGTGAGGTGGTGTCTCATTGTGGCTTTGATTTGCATTTTCCTGGTGATTAGTAATGCCAAGCATCTTTTCATGTATTTGTTCCATTTGTATCTCTTATTTGGAAAAATGTCTGTTCAATTCATCTGCGCATTTTAATCAGATCACTTTCCCCCCACCCCAGTTCCTCAGCTGTGTGGGTTCCCTGTGTATTTTGTTTTGTTTTGTTTTTAATTTGGGTTTATTTTTTTAATGTTTATTTATTTATTTTGGGGGAGAGAGAGAGAGAGAGGGAGAGAGTGTGAGCAGGGGAGGGGCAGAGAGAGAGAGGAAGAGAGAGAAAATCCCAAGCAGACTCCACGCTGTCAGCACAGAGCCCGACCCAGGGCTTGAACCCTGGAACAGTGAGATCATGACCTGAGCCAAACCAAGTGTTGGATGTTTAACTGACTGAGCCACCCAGGCGCCCCTCCTTGTGTATTTTGGATATTAGCTTCTTATCAGCTATATAGTTTGTAAACATGTTCTCTCATTCATAGGTTGCCTTTTCATTTTGTTGACTGTTTGCTCTACAGAAGTTTTTTTTTTTAGTTTGATTTAGCCCTGCTCATTCATTTTTGCTTTCATTGCGTGTACTTCTTGTGTCATATCCAAAAAATCATTGTGAAGGCCAAAATCAAGGAGTTTTTTCCCCTAAGTATTCTCCTAGGAGTTTTACAGTTTCAGTCTTACATTTATGTCTTTAGTCCATTTCAAGTTAGTTTTTGTGAGTGGTGTAAGATAGGGGCCCAATTTCATTCTTTTGCATGCGAATATCCAGTTTTCCCAGCATGATTTATTGAAGAAACTATCTTTTCTCTATTGAGTATTCTTGGTTCCCTTGTCAAATATTAGTTGACCATAAATGTGGGGGCTATTTCTGGGCTTCCTATTCTGTTCCATTGGTTTATGTGCCAGTTTTTATTCCAATACCATACTGTTTTGATTACTATAGCTTTGTGGGGAGGGGGGTGGTCTTTTTGTTGTTTTGTGTTGTTTTTTGTTCTCAAGTTAGTTAACACACAGTGCATTATTGGTTTCAGGAGTAGAACCCAGTGATTTATCCAGTGCTCATCCCAAAGAGTGCCCTAAATATGGTTTATAATCAGGAGATGTCATGCCTCCAGCTTTGTTCTTCTTTCTTAAGATTGTTTGGCTATTTGGGAGTATTTCGTGGTTCCATACAAATCTTTAGGGTTGTTTTTGCTATTTCTGTGGAAAATGCCATTGGAATCTTGATAGGAACTGCGTTGAATCTATAGCCCACTCTGGGTAGTGTGGACATTTTAACAGCGTTAATTTTTCTGATTCATACACACGTGATATAATTCCATTTGTGTGTTTTTCAACTTCTTTCATCAATACCTTACAGTTAGCAGTGTACTGGATCTTCCACCCCTAGGTTAAATGTACTCATAAGCATTTTTTTTTTTTTGCTTTTGATCCTTTGTGAATGGCAAGTTTTCTCTATGATGCAAGGCATAGGTCAGATTTATTTATTTGCATGTGGATGTTCTATTGATCCAGCACTGTTTTTTGAAATGACTGTCCTTTCTCCACTGAATTATCTTTGAACCTTTGTCAAAAATCAATTGATCATATTCATGTGTCTATTTCTAGAGTCTTAATTTTATTCCAATGATCTATGTGTCCATCCTTTCACCAATATTACTTTGTCTCAGTTCCTGTGGCTTTATAATAAATCTTAGAATCAGTTAATCTGAGTCCTACAAATTTGTTCTTAGGACCCTCACTTTTACCGCTTTGTTTTCCCTGAATATCCTTAAAGTTCCTACCCAGTCTCTACTCTCCTCTTGGAAGGCAAACTTCTCAAAATCTTCATTACCATTCACTCTTTGTCTTCTCTTCTTCCACAGTATTGCCACCCAAGTCTCGTATTTTTATCCCTTTAGGTCTACAAGACTTCCCCAAAATGAATTGGCTTCTCTGCTTGTTAACAGTAGCTCTCTGGCATGGAAGCCACTCAGATTCCCAAGTCTTCCTCCTGATCCTAGAAAAGGCAAATGCCCCAAGGCAAAACCAACTGTAGGGTGCTGGCCCACCTCTTCAGGATTTCCTTTTCCAGAACACTGGCCCTGAAGTCCTGGGAGCCCCAGAATCTGTATTATGCCTTCCAATATATTTTTTAAATAACTGATCTGGCTAGTCTTGGTCTGTTACAAGCTATTCCATCATGATTGGAAGAAGTCAATTGTGATCTTTACATTGTAGAGTTTGATGCAGGTTTTGTGAGATCTTCTATTATTTGACTTGTCTGTTGATTTGACAGGTAGCTACCACATACTTTTAATGCTCTCTTCTCTTTTGATTTAAGTGATTGGTTGGGATTTCCTTTTTTCTTTATCCTTTCTCTCCCACCCCATATTTTACCTGGTCCAGATGGAGGTCTGTCTCTGGTAAGACAAAGTAAGGAGATAGAAATATTCTTGCTATAATAATGCTTAAAGGTATGCCACAGGAGATGGCTAATATAAGCATGAAAAAGATATGTTCACCTTGAAGATAGCACTCTCAAGGATCGGAAGGGCCTCAAGCTACAATCTGTTGCCTCTACCTCCCATCCCCCTACTCCTAAGGTCAGAGCATCAAAATCTGCTGTCATGGACCAGGAACCTTGTGTGTCTACTTCACAAATGAGCTCCCTGAAGGAAGGATAGGAGTGTAGAAGAGGCAAATGAATCCTGGGGAAGGGGAGAAGGAGGAGGAAGATCGGGGGAAAAGGGCTCATATGTGTTTGACAGAAGTCTCCATATGGACCAATAGATAGCATTCATCAAAAGTACAAAGCTGCATGTAACTTTCTCAGGATTCTGTAAGCATGTTCTCTTTTCTCCATCTCCATCTTTCTAGATGCTGGTTCCATAATGTCCACGGATTCATTCCCCATTGATGTCGCTGGATGCTTTCTATTCCCTTTGTGGGGCTCTTCTTACTCATCCTTTAAATATGTCTTTCTCCAGAGACACCTTTAGATTCTTCTCATTCCATACTTTCTTCTTGTGGAAATTCCTGTGTTGATTCTTACTCCATTGGCTGTAGTGACCACCTGTATACTCGTTACTTACAAATTTGTATCCCCAGAACTGGTTACTTTACTGAGTAGGACCAGTGACAGAATTTGTGGGGCCCAATGCACAATAAAATTATCATGGGGCGCCTGGGTGGCTCAGTCGGTTAAGCAGCCAACCTCGGCTCAGATCATGATCTCACAGTCCGTGAGTTCGAGCCCCACGTGGGGCTGTGCTGACAGCTCGGAGCCTGTAGCCTGCTTCAGATTCTGTGTCTCCCTCTCTCTGACTCTCCCCGTTCATGCTCTGTCTCTCCCTGCCTCAAAAATAAACATTAAGAAAAATAAATTTTAAAAACTTATCATGAATTTCAAGATGGCAACAGCAGAACATTAAGCCCAGCAGGGGGTTATTCTGAACTCGGGGCCCTGTGTGACTGCCACACGCTGCACACCCACAGGACCTGCTCTGCTATGAGATACAGACCAAAATATCAACTGTCTCTGAGACACCTCCACTTGGTTGTCCCACAGGTACATCTCCAACTCAAGGTGTCCAAAACTCATCTCTATGCCTCTATTACGTCAAAACCCCTCCTTCTCCTGTGTCATGGGAAGCAGCAAATGGCATTGCATCCCCTTAAATAGCCAAGTCAGAAATCAGAATGTCATTCTTACCTCCTTGGTTTTCTCATCATCTGCAGTCCCAGCGATCCAGGGTGATTCTGCATCCTTCATACCCCATCCTCGCTACGTCTCTGGTTTCAGACCCCACTGGCTCTCATATAGATGACCCCTGCATCTTCTCAGCTAGTCTCCCTGCTCCCAATCCTTCCCTCTTGTTAATCTATTTTTTCCTACCATGATGAAAAAGATCATTCTGTAGTCTAAATTCAATCCAATACCTTCCAGCTTATAAACCTTCAATGGTTTCCTGCTGCCTTCAACATAACGTAAGTTGGGTAGCTTGGCAGATAAATGTCCTCATGATCCAGCACTGGCCCCCACCCATGGCCATGCATATTGGACCACAGGACATTCCACAGCCCTTTCAGCAAAGAACTACATTGCCAAATAAAATTGTTTTAACCAGATTTCCATGTTTAGTATCCCTGATTCTCTCAATCCCCTTTCCTAATTCTTCCTGTTCTAAAGGCACACCAAGGGCAGGGGAATCTCTCCAGAGGTGGTAGCTAGCTGTGTCTGATTGGCCTCCTTATATGGCTATTATTTCTGTTGAGCAGGGAGGTACTGGCCATAGGTCAATTCACCCATACCCATAGTTAAATTTGATTATGAGAACAGGTTAAATTAACTTCTGGCTTTCAATGTCTGTGATTGTTAAATCACTATCACTGACACTCATCATTCATGTGGAACAAGAAATGACTTCCATACACCTATTCTGTGATCCAACAATTCCATGCCTATATATTTCAATAAAAATAGAAACACTTATTTCAAAAGGACAAAAATCTTCCCACAATGGAACACCACTCAGCAAAAAAAAAAAAAAAAAAAAAAAAAGAAAGGAAAAGAGCATCTATTTACATGAAGTTCAAGGACAGACCAAACAAGTCTATGATGACAGAAATCAGAATAGTGGTTACCTTCTGGCTCCCTCTGAATGGGAGGAGGATGAGGAAGTTCCCCGGATGGATTAACATGTCAAATTAATCAAACCGTTTGTTGAATCATATTATATTGTGCACTTGAAACTAATATGTTTAACTGTAATTTAATTATATGTGAATTTAATAATAAAAAATAATCACAGTGTACACTTAATATTTGTTCAGTTTATTATAGGCTCAATTTTTAAAAAGTAAACATTGGGAAAAATGAAAAATTAACTAGATAAAATACTAGGCGTGTTTATCAGATCACTTAGATTTTTCTTGTGAGGTTAAGTAACACTTATGGAAAACCATTTTTTAATTAAGATTTTGTTTTAATTCCAGTGTAGTTAACATACAACGTTATGTTAGTTTCAGGTGCACAAGATAGCAATTCAACAATTCCATATATCACCCAGTGCTCAGCAGGACACATTAACTCCCCAGTCCCCATCACCTATTCCCCCATTCCCTCACCTCCCCTCTGATGACCATCAGTTTGTTCTCTAGTTAAGAGTCTGTTTCTTGGTTTCTCTCTCTCTCTCTCTCTCTCTCTCTCTCTCTCTCTCTCTTTTCTCCTTTGCTCATTTGTTTCTTAAATTCTACATATGAGTGAAATCACATGGTATTTCTATTTTTCTGACTGATTTATGGAAAACCATTTAAAAACACACCAAAATATGTAGATGAGCAAAGTTCATGCATCATAAGTGTATGGAAGGAAGATCTGTCTTAAAGACATCAGGTAGTAAAGCATCCAAGTGGTTCAGGCATTAAAAAGCTGGAAGCAGAAGCAGTCACATTAACTACATTCCACTAAAAGTTAGAGATTTTGGATGTAAAAATGACATGTTGAATGCCGTCTGAGCAGCCTTTTGCATAGTCCCAGTAACATACCACACTCCTGTCAATGCCCCAAAGTAGACAGACTGCCAGGATCAAGGAGATTTTCACTAGTTTTGTCACTCTGGTGAGAATCTAGAATAGCAACTGATGTCTGTATCGGCCACAGCAGTTCCCAGGTGGAAAGCACTGGGCATGGTGAGGAAAGTGACACAAGCACAGGCTTTCCTCCCAGGGCTAATCTTTGAGTTAGAGCTCTAGGAATCTTGACAATTGAAAAACCTGGCATCATCATGGCTTGTTGAAGGGTTCCCTACCCCTATCACCATGATATCTTTTAGGAATTCTTTCTGTGAATCCCCTCAAATGGCAACTCCCTCCCCTTGCTCACCACCAACCACAAAAAAAGGGAATGGAGCTCAGGAAAGGTAGGCAGGAGTGGAGATTGACCAAAAAAGCCCTGATATCCATGAGTGCTAGGGAGAGTTTTCCTTCTAGCACATACATGCTCTAACGAGGATGCTGTGGTACCTGGTCAGGGCAGGACAAGAGGATCTGCCTTTGTTCCTGGGAAACCACCTTTGGATTAAGACCCACTAGGAAGATGGCGGCGTAGGACGACGCTGGGCTCACTTCGTCCTGCTGATCACTTGGATTCCACCCACACCTGCCTAAATAACCCAGAAAACCACCAGAAGACTAGCAGAATGGACTCTGTGGAGCCCAGCATAAACAAGAGGCCCACAGAAGAGGGTAGGAAGGGTGGAGAGGGGGTGTGCGCTACACGGACTGGCTGGGGCCAGTGGAGGGGCAGCTTGCCTGGTGAGGCAGAACCCCCGAGTCAGACTTGCAAAAGTGGAGGGGCCAGACTCCATAAGTTCTGACAGCCGGTGGGACTTAACATCTGGAATGTTAAAAGTCAACAGCTCTGCTTGGAGAGCAGGAGGGCAAGAGGACACCAGGAGGGAGAGGTGTTGAGCCCCGGAAAAGAGATCTCAGCTTGGTGGGGAACAAAGGCGCTGGCCAGTGCCATCTCCCTCGCCCATCCCCCAGCAGAACCCCCAAAGGGAACCAGTTCACCGAACTTGCTTGCACCGTGCAAACACCCAACACAGTGCTTCTGTGGACCCATCCCTCCGACGGATCTGCCTGCCTCCCTCCCAGTGCTGCAGGGACCCTCCCACAGGGGGCCACCGACGGCAAAGCGAGCTGAGCCTGCCCCTCCCGCCCCTGTGCACCTTGCAGATCCACCCCAGCTAATACGCCAGATCCCATCGAAGCAGCACCACAAGTCTGGCAGTGTGCAAGTAGCCCAGACAGGGGCCACACCACTCCACAGTGAGTCTCACTCCTGGGAGAGGGGAAGATAAGGTACACCCCAGTCTGACTGTGGCCCCCGATGTGGGCTGGGGGCAGACATCGGGTCTGACTGAGGCCCTTCCCACCAACACAAGTTACTCCAGACAGCACAGGGGAAGCACCCTGTGGTTTGGAGCCACCTCAGGGACTACCCAAAATGACGAAATGGAAGAATTCTCCTCAAAGGAAACTCCAGGAACTGGATCAAAAACGATTTAAGCAGTATAACGGAACAAGAAGGTAGAATAATAGTCATAAAATTAATCGCTGGGCTTGAAAAAAACATAGAGGACAGCAGAGAATCTATTGTTACAGAGATCAGGGGACAAGAAATAGTCATGAGGAGCTAAAAAATGCTCTAAGTGAGGTGCAAAATAAAATGGAGGTGGCCATAGCACGGACTGAAGAGGCAGAGGAGAGAATAGGTGAATTAGACGATAAAATTATGGAAAAAGAGGAAGCTGAGAAAAAGAGAGATAAAAAAAAAAATCCAGGAGTATGAGGCAAGAATTAGAGAACTAAGTGATGCAATCAAACAGAACAATATCCGTATCATAGGAATTCCTGAAGAGGAAGAGAGAGAGAAAGGGGCTGAAGGTGCACTTGAACAAATCATAGCTTAGAACTTCCCTGATCTGGGGAAGGAAAAAGGCATTGAAATCCAAGAGGCACAGAGAACTCCCTTCAGATGTCACTTGAATCGATCTGCACAACATATCATAGTGAAACTGGCAAAATACAAGGATAAAGAGAAAATTCTGAAAGAAGCTAGGGATAAACAGGCTCTAACTTACAAAGGGAGACCCGTAAGGCTAGTGGAAGACCTATCTACTGAAACTTGGCAGGCCAGAAAGGAATGTCAGGAAATCTTCAATGTGATGAACAGAAAAAATATGCAGCCGAGAATCCTTTATCCAGCAAGTTTGTCATTCAGAATAGGAGAGATAAAGGTCTTCCCAAGCAAACAAAAACTGAAGCAATTCATCACCACTAAACCAGCCCTACAAGAGATCCTAAGGGGGATTCTGTGAGTGATATGTTGCAAGGACCACAAAGTACCAGAGACATCACTACAAGCATGAAATCTACAAACAGCACAATGACTCTAAATCCATATCTTTCAATAATAACACTGAATGTAAATGGGCTAAATGCTCCAACCAAAAGACATAGGGTTTCAGAATGGATAAAAAAAACAAGACCCATCTATTTGCTGCCTACAAGAGACTCATTTTAGACCTGAGGACACCTTCAGATTGAAAGTGAAGGGATGGAGAACTATCTATCATGCTACCGGAAGTCAAAAGAAAGCTGGAGTAGTCATACTTATAGCAGACAAACTAGACTTTAAATTAAAGGCGGTAACAAGAAATGAAGAAGGGCATTATATAATAATTACAGGGTCTATCCATCAGAAAGAGTTAATAATTATAAATGTCTATGGGCCAAATACGGGAGCCCCCAAATATATAAAACTATTAATCACAAACATAAGCAACCTTATTGATAAGAATGTGGTAATTGCAGGGGACTTTCATACTCCACTTACAACAATGGATAGATCATCTAGACACATGGTCAATAAAGAAACAAGGGCCCTGAATGATCCATTGGATCAGATGGACTTGACAGATAATATTTAGAACTCTGCATCCCAAAGCAACAGAATATACTTTCTTCTTGAGTGCACATGGAACATTCTCCAAGATAGATCACATACTGGGTCACAAAACAGCCCTTCATAAGTATAAAAGAATTGAGATCATACCATACACACTTTCAGACCACAATGCTATGAAACTTGAAATCAACCACAGGAAAAAGTCTGGGAAACCTCCAAAAGCATGGAGGTAAAGAACACCCTACTAAAGAATGAGTGAATCAACCAGGCAATTAGAGAAGAAATTTAAAAATATATGGAAACAAATGAAAATGAACACACAACAATCCAAACTCTTTGGGATACAGCAAAGGCAGTCCTGAGAGGAAAATGCATTGCAAACCAGGCCTATCTCAAGAAACAAGAAAAATCCCAAATACAAAATCTAACAGCACACCAAAAGGAAATAGAAACAGAACAGCAAAGACACCCCAAACCCAGGAGAAGAAGAGAAATAATAAAGATCAGAGCAGAAATAAACAATATAGAATCTAAAAAAACTGTACAGCAGATCAATGAAATGAGTTGGTTTTTTGAAAAAATAAACAAAATTGATAAACCTCTAGCCAGGCTTTTCAAAAAGAAAAGGGAGATGAACCAAATAGATAAAATCGTGAATGAAAATGAAATTATTACAACCAATCCCTCAGAAATACAAGCAATTATCAGGGAATACTATGAAAAATTATATGCCAACAAACTGGACAACCTGGAAGAAATGGACAAATTCCTTAGCACCCACACACTTCCAAAACTCAAACAGGAAGAAATAGAAAACTTGAACAGACCCATAACCAGCGAAGAAATTGAATCAGTTATCAAAAATCTCCCAACATGTAAGAGTCCAGGACCAGATGGCTTCCCTGGGGAATTCTACCAGACATTTAAAGCAGAGATAATACCTATCCTTCTCAAGCTGTTCCAAAAAATAGAAAGGGAAGGAAAACTTCCAGACTCATTCTATGAAGCCAACATTACTTTGATTCCTAAACCACACAGAGACCCAGAAAAAAAGAGAACTACAAGCCAATATCCCTGATGAATATGGATGCAGAAACACTCAATAAGAATGTAGCAAATCGAATTCAACAGCATATAAAAATAATTATTCACCATGATCAAGTGGGATTCATTCCTGGGCTGCAGGGCTGGTTCAACATTCACAAATCAATCAATGTGATACATCACATTAATAAAAGAAAAGATAAGAACCATATGATACTGTCAATCAATGCAGAAAAAGCATTTGACAAAATTCGGCATCCTTTCTTAAAAACCCTTGAGAAAGTCAGGATAGAAGGAACATACTTAAACATCATAAAAGCCATTTATGAAAATCCCACAGCTAATATCATCCTCAATGGGGAAAAACTGAGAGCTTTCTCCCTGAGATCAGGAACACGACAGGGGTGTCCACTCTCACCGCTGTTGTTTAACATAGTGTTGGAAGTTCTAGCATCAGCAATCAGACAACAAAAGGAAATCAAAGGCATCAAAACTGGCAAAGACGAAGTCAAGCTTTCACTTTTTGCAGATGACATGATATTATACATGGAAAATCCGATAAACTCCACCAAAAGTCGGCTAGAACTGACACATGAATTCAGCAAAGTTGCAGGATACAAAATCAATGTACAGAAATCAGTTGCATTCTTATACCCTAATAATGAAGCAACAGAAAGACAAATAAAGAAACTGATCCCATTCACAATTGCACCAAGAATCATAAAATACCTAGGAATAAGCCTAACCAAAGATGTAAAATATCTGTATGCTGAAAACTATAGAAACCTTATGATGGAAATTGAAGAAGATATAATGAAATGGAAAACACATTCCATGCTCATGGATTGGAAGAATAAATGTTGTTAAAATGTCAATACTACCCAAAGCTATCTACACATTCAATGCAATCCCAACCAAAATTGGACCAGCATTCTTCTTGAAACTAGAACAAGCAATCCTAAAATTTGTATGGAACCACAAAAGACCCCGAATAGCCAAAGCAATTTTGAAGAAGACCAAAGCAGGAGGCATCACAATCCCAGACTTTAGCTTCTACTACAAAGCTGTAATCATCCAGACAGCATGGTATTGGCACAAAAACAGACACATAGACCAATGGAATCAAATAGAGACTCCAGAATTGGACCTACAAAAGTATAGCCAACTAATCTTTGACAAAGCAAGAAAGAATATTCAATGGAAAAAACACAGTCTCTTTAACAAATGGTGCTGGGAGACTGGACAGCAACATGCAGAAGAATGAAACTAGACCACTTTCTTACAACGTTCACAAAAATAAACTCAAAATGGATAAAGGACCTGAATGTGAGACAGGAAATCATCAAAACCCTAGAGGAGAAAGCAGGAAAAAATTTCTCTGACCTCAGCCGTAGCAATTTCTTACTTGACACATCTCCAAAGGCAAGAGACTTAAAAGCAAAAATGAACTATTCAGACCTCATGGAGATAAAAAGCTTCTGCACTGCAAAGGAAACAATCAGCAAAACTAAAAGGCAACCAACAGAATGGGAAGAGGTATTTGCAAATGACATATCAGACAAAGGGCTAGTATCCAGAATCTAGAAAGAACTCAACAAACTCCACACCCGAAAAACAAATAATCCAGTGAAGAAATGGGCAGAAAACATGAATAGACACTTCTCTAAAGAAGACATCCAGATGGCCAACAGGCACATGAAAAGATGCTCAACATCACTCCTCATCAGGGAAATACAAATCAAAACCACATTGAGATACCACCTCACACCAGTCAGAGTGGCTAAAATGAACATATCAGGAGACTCTAGATGCTGGCGAGGATGTGGAGAAATGGGAACCCTCTTGCACTGTTGGTAGGAATGCAAACTGGTGCAGCCGCTCTGGAAAACAGTGTGGAGGTCCCTCAAAAAATTAAAAATAGATCTATCCAGCAATAGCACTGCTAGGAATTTACCCAAGGGATACAGGAGTGCTGATGCACAGGAGCACTTGTACCCCAATGTTTATAGCAGCACTTTCAACAATAGCCAAATAATGGAAAGAGCCTAAGTGTCCATCATTTAGGATGATGAATGGATAAAGAAATTGTGGTTTATATGCACAATAGAACACTACGTGGCAATGAGAAAGAATGAAATATGGCCTTTTGTAGCAATGTGGATGGAACTAGAGAGTGTTACGCTAAATGAAATAAGTCATACAGAGAAAGACAGATACCATATGTTTTCACTCTTATGTGGATCCTGAGAAACTTAACAGAAGACCATGGGGGAGGGGAAGGAAAAAAAAAGTTAGAGAGGGAGGGAACCAAACCATAAGAGACTCTTCAAAACTGAGAATAAACTGAGGTTTGATGGGGGGTAGGAGGGAGGTAAGGGAGGGTGATAGGCATTGAGGAGGGCACCTGTTGGGATGAGCACTGGGTGTTGTATGGAAACCAATTTGACAATAAATTTCATATTTGAAAAAAATACATATAAACATTAAAAAAAAAAAAGACCCACTGGACCATGAAAATGGCACTAGGATTAGGCACATCGCCCAGTTTCCACAAGTCACATTCTTAGAAGGGAATGTCACAGTAGCTAAGTATGTGGGTAGTGGCCCAAGAGAACCCTTTCCAACACTCCTAATCTTTTCAGAAACACTGTGTCCAGATGGAGCTCTTCTTTGATCTTCTCGATCAAAATCAAGACCTTGATTTCATCATTTATGTGTGATTTTTAGAGATTTTAGGCAAAACCATGTATTCAAGTGGCCATCATGATACAATCTTTGCTTTCCTCGGGTGCCTCATGGCTCAGTCAATTGAACATCGGACTGTAGTTTTTGGCTTCGGTCATTATCCCAGGGTCATGGGATCGAGTCCTGCATCAAGCTCTGTGCTGAGCATGGAGCCTGCATAGGATTTTCTTTCTCCCTCAGCCTCTCCTGGTTCACATGCTTTTTCTCTCTCTCTAAACACACACACACACACACACACACACACACACACACACACACAATCTTTGCTTTCCTTAAAATGCAATTTGCATCAATTTTGTGCAAGTTGTTTTTTGCTTGTGATTATTGTATTGCAATAATAACTTTTCATGGTTATAAGTGGAAAGGAAAGAGCTTTAGTTTAAGTAGAAGATGTTTTGGAATATACTTGAAAAACCCAATTTCTACATATTATAACAATGCCAGAGTGATATCCACTTACAGGCTACCGGCCTTGCGAAATGAGCGTCTATTCCCAAGTTATTCTGCCTTTATTCTCTCTAACAACTTTTGTTATACAAAATGCTATCTCTGAATGTGCCAGTTAATACCCTGAAGAATGGTCCATGTCTCTCTTGTTAATCTCTGTGCAGGTTGTTGCCTCGTCCTTTAAAGATCCAGTAAGTGGGTCTTTCTTTGGACCAGAAAAGTTCAAGAATAACTAAATCTTTTGGCACTGTCTTCTATTCAGAGAGAATAATCGGTCTTTATTTCTACACAATTGCAATTACATTAAGATGCTTCTTAAGCTCCAGACATGTGCGTTTTTAAGATCCTGATTGCCGTCTTTTTCACTGAAAGTGGCCCAGATGGGACTGGACTGAGAAGTGTTAATGAAGAGGAGGGACAGGAAAGCTTTGGATCATACCTTTAGCAAACCAGGAGGCTCCTGCATGTGCCAGGTGCCGTCTTAGGATACAAAGATGGAAGAAGTCCGGGTTCCAACCCTCAAGGACCTCTTGGTCTCAAGGTGGAGAAGGACACAATAAACACATTAACATACCCCAGGGCTACAGAGGAGGTATGAATAGAGAGGGGGGAAAGCCAAGGGCCCTGGGCGGTCCTAAAGAAAGGACCTTCTGTAGAAGGAACATGTCAATTTCTTCCACTTGCTATCTGCACACAAGAGAAAGAATCTCCTTGATTCTGTGAAGTTCCCGTAGTGATGCTATTGGTGACCAGATCCCTTTTATCAGGCAGGTGCTCCCATAAGCAGCTTCTGTGAATGTCAGATAGCTGTCTCTTTATCCCAAGATATGCCCTTGGTCTGTTGGGAATCACTTCTGGAAATGCCTATCTATTACGCCCTTTCCACCAGTGGCATACCAGTCACTGACTGACACAGGGTACAGAAGGCTGACCCCCTGGCCTCAGGGAAGGAACCCTGTACTGTACCCACCCTTCTCGTGAAGTCAGGCTGAGGCTAGACTTCAGCTGACTCACGTCTTTGCCTGGCTTCTTTCCCTCTCCTGCCTGCTCTCCTCCCTCTCGTGGGAATTGAGATCATTCCCTCCATTATTTGCAAATAAGCCATCTCAGGTTCTGCTTTTAGAGAATCCACACAAGATAGTTTTCTATGTTTACTCTCAGATTGTTGGTGGTATGGCTCTCATGAAAGAAGGAAAGAAAGAAAGAAAGAAAGAAAGAAAGAAAGAAAGAAAGAAAGACAGACAGAAAGAGGAAGGAAGGAAAGAAGGAAATAAAGAAAAAAAGGGAGAGAAAAAGGAAGGAAGGAAGGAAGGAAGGAAGGAAGGAAGGAAGGAAGGGAGGGAGGGAGGGAGGGAGGGAGGGAAGGAGGGAGGAATATTATCAGGGAGAGAGGGAGAAATGGAAGGGAGAGAGGAGGGTCAGGGAATAATCTTATCAGGACATGTCTCAGCTCCATACCCCTCTTCTAAGTGAAAGGACCACTGTTATAAGGAGCAAGGTGGCATGGAGGGAGCATCTGGGAGGGAGGGCATATACACGGAAGGCTGGCCTCCTTCAAGAATCTTAGAGACCCTTGGGGCACCTGGGTGGCGCAGTCGGTTAAGCGTCCGACTTCAGCCAGGTCACGATCTCGCGGTCTGGGAGTTCGAGCCCCGCGTCAGGCTCTGGGCTGATGGCTCAGAGCCTGGAGCCTGTTTCCGATTCTGTGTCTCCCTCTCTCTGCCCCTCCCCCGTTCATGCTCTGTCTCTCTCTGTCCCCCCCCAAAAAAATAAATAAACGTTGAAAAAAAAATTAAAAAAAAAAAAAGAATCTTAGAGACCCTCAGTCTATTCTAAAAGTTAAGTTGAGAATTGATTGAAGTTAGGAGTGAAATCACTTGCATGCTTGAGGTTTCAAAATTCACTTCCATGGCAATAAAAAAATATATATCCTGGAGGAAATTGAACTCATAATCAATTTGTTTATGATGTTCTTTGGCTTCAACTTCTGACTTTCACAACGGATTTAAATCCACCCAGGACTGTCCCTGAATTCCTCATAGACCAAAGCCCTCCTTCACTGGGACGGCTGGGGCTTGCCCCGGGGATCAGCTGGAACAGAAATTGTACTTTCTAAGGAACATCCTGGCTACCTAGGCAGGCAGTGCAGACAGCTGAGTCCACTCAGGAGAGAACATTTATCCAGAAGAGCTTTCATTCTGAGCACAAGCCCTGGAGGAGGCACTTGGAAATTTTCTTGGATAAAGTGTTTTTGTATGCATTAGCAGTTTTTCATTAAGAAGATTGGAGCAATTAATGTTATCTTGATTAATGAAGCCAAATTAGCTTTCTCTTTCTAATGCTTCTTCCTTCTTGCTAGGCAAGAATTTGGAACTGACTTAGTGCAGCCCACCAAGCAGACTTTTACACAATGCTGGAAATTGGCTGTAGCTGCTTTTCAGTGAAGTAATCGGCAAAGTCAGGCCTGATCTACTTGTGTATAAAATTAGGCAAATAGAGAATAGATTTTAAGCATCCCAGACCTGAGTGCAAGTTCTTGCCTGGTCACCACCAAGCTTCAGTTTATTAAATGAAAAATGGACATCACCCTAACACCATCCTCAAAGTTGCTCTAGATTGATGGTTCTCGTAGTACAGTCCTCAGACCAGCAAAATCAGTGGTCCCTTGGGGCCTTGTATGAAATGCAAATTTGTGGTCCCCACCCCAGATCTACTGAATCATCAACTCTCAGAGGGAAGCCCAGAAATCCTTTTTACCAACCCTCGGCGGCATTCTGATGCACGCTGGTCTAGAAACCACTGTCATAAGCCATGGTGCTTCACTCTGGTTGTGTTCATTACAAGCACCCAGTGAGTTTTTAAAATGTACTAATGCCATGTTCCAACCCCAAGCAAGTCCAATATACTGATCCCAGGTGGACCCACCAAGTGTTCTTTTTTAAAAAAATTTTTAATGTTTCTTTATTATTTTTTATTTTATTTTTTATATTAAACATAATTTATTGTCAAATTGGTTTCCATAAAACACCCAGTGCTCATCCCAACAGGTGCCCTCCTCAATGCCCATCACCCACTTTCCCCTCTCCCCCACCCCCCATCCACCCTCAGTTTGTTCTCAGTATTTAATAGTCTCTTATGGTTTGCCTCCCTCCCTCCCTGTAAGTTTTTCCCCCCTCCCGCTCCCCCCTGGTCTTCTGTTAAGTTTCTCAGGATCCACAGATGAGTGAAAACATATGGTATCTGTCTTTCTCTGTATGACTTATTTCACTTAGCATAACACCCTCCAGTTCCATGCACGTTGCTACAAAAGCCATATTTCATTCTTTCTCATTGCCACATAGTATTCCACTGTGTATATAAACCACCATTTCTTTATCCATTCATCAGTTGATGGACATTTAGGCTCTTTCCATAATTTGGCTATTGTTGAAAGTGGTGCTATAAACATTGGGGTACAAGTGCCCCTATGCATCAGCACTCCTGTATCCCTTGGGTAAATTCCTAGCAGTGCTATTGCTGGATAGATCTATTTTTAATTTTTTGAGGGACCTCCACACTGTTTTCCAGAGCGACTGCACCAGTTTGCATTCCCACCAACAGTGCAAGAGGGTTCCCGTTTCTCCACATCCTCGCCAGCATCTAGAGTCTCCTGATTTGTTCATTTTAGCCAGCAAGTGTTCATATAGTTAAAAGCTCCCAGGTAATTCTAAAGTGTTATCACAGTTGCTCTGACGATTAAGTGACAGGCACAGTGCATAGCATGTAGTAATTAACCAAATGCTATTTATCATTCACTTATCGTTAATAATATAGACGAAGGTATTGCGGGTGACACTTGAGTAACTGCATTTACTGGGTTTTTCTCACCTCTGCGGGGAGTTGTACCATGAACCCCCACACCCACCCACCCAGGCTGTCTGCTAAGTACAACTGTTGCATTGGGTTGCAAAGTAGAACAGATATTGGTTTTGGAGGAAGTCGGACCTGGTTTGAATATGAGCATTGCCTGGCCATGCTGGCTAAATCACCATAGGGAAGCCACTTAATGTCTCTGAGCTTAAGGGACATCACCACAAAATTAAGATGAGACCATCTCACCGGCTGGCAACAGGAAGCACTGTGACCCACCTGTCTATTCTTTCTTCCTCCCTTTTCCTTCCTCTTCGTCCTTCGCCCAGACTTTAATCACTCTCTCTCTCTCTTCCTTGAGTGTCAAGACAAGTGGCACTCCAGTCATGGGTGCATTTCATTCTGAGTTTGCTCTTTTCCCTGGATACCTGTATATATCCCTATGTTCGAGAGTCACCCTTTTCATTTTGTGAAGTTTCCAGGAACAACCTCTGACCTCTTTCCTTTCTGTGGCCCAACGTACCAACACAAGAGGAAGCATAGGAATGACCATCAAGTCTGAAGATGATGTAAATCCAGAAAGAATAGGAAATAAATAAACTGAGCAAATACATGGGTTGTGCTCCACATTACTCTAAATCGAACAGAGGAACATGAATGAGGAAGACTTTAAGGTTCCGGGACTCAAGATTCAAAGACAGTGGTACCAAACACTTCCTGAGACTAGGGACAAGACATCCGACACACCCTTTTACATTTTTTGATGTGCTTCTTTTCTAAGATCTGGGTTCTGTCTGAATATTGACTCTTAGGCACAAAACCTGGTGTTGCAGAGAACAACAGATGCTGTCAGTGGCTCTCTGCATATTCCCTTGGGCCTTAACATTTTGGTGCCCACTGGCCAACGTCCAGCTATAACATCTGCATTCTCTGGACGCTGGGGTCTTCTGCCTGTGTGCAGAGCACGTCACAAGCACGTGTCAAGAATTAACATAATACTCCTCCTTCCTAAGAGGCAGCAACCCCAGGTGGGTTAACCCAGTGTGTTCTATGCTGGTTCCCAGAGCCCCCCAGTGGAATGCACCTGCAGTTACCCACACAGCCACTAGCTTGATAACGAACCCTTTATCGGCTGCCTGCCCGTTTCCCCATGCCTCTCTCAGTGTCTCTTGGCATCATCTCTCAAGTAAACGGCTTGCCTCAAATCCTTGCCTCTGGGTCTGCTTCTGGGGAACCTGAACTAAGACACAGAAGAATCCCACAGTTGCACTGTGGTTACTACCTTCAGTAGGGATGTGGGGCCAGGGGCCGCTCTACTGAACTTATCACCACAGCTTAAATCTAAAGCCTGAGCTGCTCAGGGGACAGCCTTATTCTTCCAGCCTACAAAGAGTTAATTTTCTTCTAGTCTACAATCTTCCAGGGCAGAAAAAACAAATTGAGCTCTTGGAACAGGCATAGTAGAGATAAATTTATTAGTGCCCATTGAATTAGGAAGGAAGTTGACTGCTTGTCCTGTTTCCCTCTGCCTCTGTTCTGGGTGATGACTCATGTCCTAAGTGTCCTCCCTTGGGATGGATGTGACTAACAATGGCTCAGATAGCAGTGGCTCCTGAATTTCCAGTTCTGAGGAAGGCTGAGGGACAGAGAGGTGGTCTCAAAGATTGGTGATTCAACTGTGATGAGTGTTATGGAATAAGGGGTTGGGTTATTTATAGAAGTTGGACATTGCCCAACTATGGGAAAAGCAGGGGGAGTGAAGTTCTGAAAGAGATCATGAGCTCAGAGAAGCCCTCACCAGACGTCCTGAAGCACAAGTCAGGTGGACAAGTCAGAGGCTGCGGGGATCTCTGAGAAGCCAAGCGTGTCCGGTTCCCCAAGCAGGTGTGTTATGGAGACAAAGCTGTTGTCTCTGAGCTACCTCTCTGCCCCTCCACAGTCACATTTCTGGTGGTGAACTGGGGTCGTTGTCGGTCAGCAGGACCAGCTGTCGGGAAGAAGCAGACAAGGAGTGGAAGAGAATGAGGACAAGCTGGAGTTGGCTGTGTGTCTGCCCCCAGACCCTGAACGTCTTCTGAGAGTGATGGCTGGTGCCTCACTCTGGCCTCCCAGATTCGATGCAGTTTCCTCTGTTGACCAGCCCTGTCTGAAGCTGCTCAGGGATGGGGCTTCTGAGAAATCTAGTTCCAGCTTACAAAGTTGACAGCAGAAAGACCCAGCACAGCCAACTCAGGGAGACGTCCTCATGCTGAAAGACCCACCCTGCGCGCTGACCAAGTCTTGGGCTGCCTTTGTTACTGTTTTCGCTTGTTTTTATCTATTCTCGTCTCAAAAGTGGGGGACTATTTGCTATTGATTTATCTACTCCAAATGCTATGTGATTCTAAGATGAATTCACTAGAACAGTGATTCTCCGTGGGAGGTGATTTTGCCTACCAGGGGACATTTGACAATGTTTGGAGACATTTTGGATGTCAAGACTAGGAGGTTAGTAGACCTGAGGGATGTGGCTAAGTATTCTACAGTGCACAGGACAGATCCCCACAACAAAGAATTACCCCACTCAAAATGTCGATAGTGTTTAAAACCCTGAACCAGAAGTAAATGCCTACCTCTGATTTATTCACTTCCTTTATTTTGCTTCATCAAGCACATTTAGAAATACTAACAGAATACAAAAGCATCTACTGATAACTATGGTGTCTTAGCTCCTTCCTTTACCCAAAGCCATGCATCCCAGACCTAAACTTTGGTAATAATCTCAGGACGCTCCCCTTGTCTTTTCCTAACTGGGTATCATAATGACATCATTCTTCAGTACATCTTCCCTAAGACGTAAAGTTACCCCCAACCAACCCAGATCCCCATTAGTGACTCTTATGATGTCCTGAATGCTTCCTTTTCATCATTCATCACAACGACAACAAACACTTACCAGTACGATCACGGTTTGCTGGATGCCCGCCCCACCACAATGTAACTGTGATCTCACAACAATCCTACGAGGAACACGTTCTTATCCCATTTTACAGATGAGGAGACTGAGATTTAGAAAGGTTGAATGCTCTGTCTAAGCTCACCCAGATAGCCTATGGAGGAATCCAGTATGTGCTGTAGTAAACAGTCCCGAGAACAGATAAAATATTACTAACACAAAAAGCAAGATGGAATATCTGCTTCATAAGTGTTTTCCCGTAAGTATTTAAATGATGCTCTGCTAAAATCCCTTCTGCCTGCAGGTCTGTGGATAGAGGCAGACCCAGCTCCCAGAATCATTAGCCAGCATGTCTAAGCTCTTCTTGACATGGCTGTTCGTAACAAAAATGCAAATGAGGGTGCCTAACTGCAAATTGCTCCCGCCCCATTTTGAGACCTTCTGTGTGACTGGACCAAAACTTCCTCCTAAGCAGACAGATGTGCTGGCTTCTCTGTTCTGGAGCTTAGCTGTTTCCTTGGCAGGGAACCAAGCCTGTGGCAGAATGACATTGCCGTGCCCACTGAAGGACATCTGAAGAGTGTGGTCCCTGCTGGAACCCACCCACCAAGGGCACAGCTGTGAATAGAGCCCCTCCACGTGTGCTAAGAGTGCAGGACCTAGAGCCTTGGCTTCGCTTTCAATTATAAACCGTTATGTTCCCATGTTAAATGGTAGTCAGTGAGAATAGCATCAACACATATTAAGACATAACGCGTTTAGACACATGCACACGCACAGGCACGTGTATACAGGAGGATGTATAACTATATGGTATGGAAGTGACTAGAAAAGTCAAGGCTTTCCAAAAAGGAAAGTACAATGCCTGGAAGATAACCTTTCTTTCAAATCTCGCCCACTTACAATGCAACAATGTCTGGTGTCTTGGTGTTCGTGCAGGACTTTCCCATGTTAAGTTAAACCAAATGAAATTGACGTTTTCTTGGTTAGAAAAAAATATATGGATAATATGGTTTAACCGAATATGTAGTGAGCACCCAGCAGGGTGGCGTTAAGAGGAGCCCTTCTCCAGGAGGCCCAGCAAGTGTGAGGACCCCAAGCTAGGAGGAAATGGGGAGGCTGCTTGGCCGGAACCTAGGGAGAGCTTTATTAAACCACAGCTGAAAGAAAGCGCCCAGCCTCCAAGGATTAACATCAGCCAAAAGGGCTGCTCGGAGACAGGGGTCAGAGAAAGTGGCATTGAGAGGGCTGGCTGGGCCCCGCCCTGGAGCTCCTGGCACGGTGACCCTCAGGAAGGACCACCTCTGCCCCCTATAGGCTGAAGGCAGGAAAAATGTCAGCTGCAGATGGGGAAAGCATTACAGGGAGAGATGGACCAGATGCTGAGTTCTTCCGGAAGCAAGTGGTGATGGGGTGGAGGCAGAGGTGAGATGGGGAAGCCGAGTGGCCTCTGGACAAGAATGTGTGCAGGAGAACCAGACAAACTGTGCTCGTCAGTGGGTACCACAGAGATTGCATAGGGCAATCAGGAAACCTATTCTCATTTCAGACTTGCTCTCAGCTAGCTGTGCTCTCTGGCAGACGGCTCTGAGCCTCGGTTTCTTCATCTAAAATGGGAGCACAGTTCAGTTTCTGGGTCCAGGTTACCCAGCAGAGGACTGATGGCTGGTCAGAAAGCGGCTCACTGGGGAAAAGAAATGGCATTCCAGAGTATTTTCATTTATCTCACCGAGGTGTAATTCCAGAAAACGGAGTCATGGCACCCAGGCATATTTTAATCTAAGTAGACTTCTTAGAATCCTAATTTTTGAATCTGACTGCCATCACATTTGCTGAGATTTCTTTTGTTTGTTGCCGGTTGTTATGAAAAACAGGCCCATGATTTAAAGAACATGTCCAGGACTCTCTCTTATGGGGACGTTTGTATGGCCAGAGATGAAAGTAAAAGTTCCCTTTTCATAGAGAAGAGATGTCTTAAACCGTGGCCCCCTCCCCCAGGGAAGAGCTGAAGCACACTTCAACTCGGGACTCAGTTGGAGTCATAATGGCATAATGCAGATTACCATAGTTGGTGCTAACAGTTAATTTCTAAGAGGCATTTATGCAACTTTGGATTTATGTGTACTAATAAATTAAAGCCTAAAGGGATACATGGAAAAACTAAAAAATTCTCTTCATTAAAGCATTTTTTGGTATACATAATTTGATCATAATTTCCAAAATATTTAAGTATCGGCATGTAGTTATATATGCTCATAATTTTCCAGCTTATGAAAGAATTCATTTAATGCAGAAAGCTTGAGGGCACACAAACAAAAGTGCACCTCCTGGCCCCACCATCCAAAGTTAAGTATTATTAAAATTTTGGTATGTAAATTTCCGGTCTTTCATTCATTCCATAAAAATTTATTGAGTGACTACCAGAGCCAGGCACTCACTGTGTTGTGTGCTAAGAAGGAAATGATACTATGGGTTCCATTTCTCTTTTTTTACATGTTCCACACCCCTCTTTCCCATGCAAGTTTGTACCGGAGTAAGAACAGGGCAATATGGCGCTGTGGCTGGAGGCAGGCGCTGGCCTCACTCCAGCCTTACACATTTGTTGCAGGGATTATGATGAACAACTGTAAGGAACCTGGCAGAGAGCCTCCCAGAGCCCCAGACTCAGCAGGTGCTCAATCAACAATAACTGTTATTACTTTTTATTACTGTTATTTTTATGTGAAGGTTCTTATTACCAATTGCAGCTAATTTTAGGTCTGATTCTAAGATTTTCCAGATGTAGTTTTAAGTGCTGAGTCTCCTCCATGGAGGGTCCTTCCATGCCGTCTCCCAAGTTCTTGCTGCTGGTTATTTATTTCCCCCAGAAATGGCTTTTCTTGCCATTGTGGTGTGTGTGTGGTGGGGGGGGGGGGGTGGTTAGCTTTTATTATTATTTTTTTGTTTCAAGTTTTTATTTAAATTCTGGTTGATGAACATAGAGTGTAACATTGGTTTCAGGAACAGAATTTAGTGATTCATCACTTACAACACCCAGTGCTCATCACAAGTGCCCTCCTTAATGCCCATCACCCCACCCACTCCCTCCATCGAAACTCCATTTGTTCTGTATAGTTAAGAGTCTCTCGCTTTGGTTTTATACTCTATGCTGTTTGCTCAGCCAGTTGTCTGCCTGCTCCCCATTGTGGAGGTAAGGGTCAATGCTGATGTTACACCTCACCCCTTTGGGCAAAAGAATGACTCCAGGTAGGTCATTCAGTTAAGTAGTGAAGGATGGTCCTCTGGGGAAGAAGCAATGTCGTTTTTATATTTCCTGTAGTCCCCTGCTCAGACCTCTGTAGTTTAAACAACTCAGTTGTTTAACCACATATGAATCAATCATGGGGATGCAGAGGACACAACCTCCCGGGCATTTCCAGAAAGAGCTCTCCTTGGCCAAAAACAGTTCTTCTCCAGGGAAGGGGACAGTGGAGAGCCATGTGAGGGCACACACCCACTAGGGGATGGGTCCATTGGCTCCATTAAGGGGTTCTGGGACAGGAAACACCAACATTGACTATACCAGCCTAAAGCACGGCTCTCTTTCCCCAAAGAATGAACGTAAAGAACTCTGAATATTCCTACATGCCACTTGATATAACTCAACTGTATATACAATTGTAGCAATAGTTATTTCTGTATTTCACTTAAGGAACTGGGTCCGCCTCATGGAAAGAGGGGAGAGCCAGGGACTTGGGGTTGGGCAGAATCATGCTTTATTAAAAAGGGAATAAATTTGGTGTTACTCTAGAAAAGAAAGGAATGAAAGAGAAAACAGTTAATGATTTTCATAGAATGTTGCCAGATACCACAACCCCCTGTCCCAACCACTTGGAAGATTATTTGAAACATTGGGTAAGCACTATCTAAATAACATAGAGTACTACATTTATTTATATATAACATCTCTATATTACATATACACATAATAGTATATATATATGTAGTATTATATAACACAACACACAAATATATATATTTTATATATATTATTTACATATATACACACAACACATATAAAACATTAAGCATGCAGTTTGAAAAGAGCCACTGGGAATTTCTGGGTGACAAAAGCATGCAAAATTTACTTACCTCACCTCTCCGTAGGGCCCCATTCAGATCCTCAGCTGTCCATGAGCACAGAATTCTATCATGTCACTCAGTTTGGTCCCCCCTGTGACCAGATGGCTTTTGTCACTATCTTTTTCTCTCTCTGTCTTGCTCTTAGCCATGGTTGCTAATTTTTCCAGTTTTCTGGGTCCTAGTATCATGCAGGCTTTTTATGTTTTTTCTTCCACTTCAGGTCCCATGCCAATAGCGCCTTCCTTCTGTCCCAAGAAGGCTGCAGAGGAAGTGACTCCATTTCGCTTCCCCTTTCCATTTCATTGGTCAGAAGGATGCCTTGGATACTGGAAATACTCATCAGGCCTTGTTTCTTACAAGAATCCAAACATTCTTCTTTACATTTTGGCTAGGATAACCTGATTCTGATTTTTCCTGGAGCCATTCCAATCTCACATTATGAATCAGTGTCCCGAAATTATTTATCAAACCATATGTCTTCGTGTTGAAGTTATAATGCTGTCATTGTAGTTGGCCTGATTTCAAATACAGTCTCCTTTACCTCGTGGATCCTGAGTCTATTAGAGATGCCGTCCCCATTATGGATGACTTGGGACATCGAAATACTGTTTGCTGTGCCTGGCAACCAATTAATTAAACAAACCATTAGTCTAGGAGCAAAATGGTCAACATTATTAAATTTCCTTATCATTGTCACTCCGTAGCTGGACACAGTAGTGGTCCAGCAACTGAAAAATGAAAGGTACGGATGTGTAGCTCAGCTGCCAAGGCAAAGACAGACTGGGTATTTCAACCTCCTTACCCCAACTTTGGGGCGCTTTTTAAAATGGAAAAAATTAGAATATAACAAATGAAACCAACATATCATCCTATTTTTAGCAGGAGAGGAGAGAGCCTGTATTACATACACTTCTTGGATTCCCTGTGCTGATCACTTCATCAAGCACAGAGTAGGCTACTAGAAAAATATAATGATTAATTGTTTCCCATTGCATGAGCATTTACTAGGAAATGGGTGGGAAAAGTAGAGAAAAGTGGAAACAAATCAGTGGAAATTGTTTGCAGAACGACTTCTTTCTAAGTTATCTGATCATACCTGGTAGCAACCCATGGTGGCAATGCCGGATGGCACAGGTGGTGAGGTTGCTTGCCTCTCCAGCACTCCAAGGTAACTCAACATTCAAAACCGTGCCTTTTTCTTTTAGACTACACTCATTTCATTTTCATTCTAATAGTTCATGTGATTTTAATAGGTATGCCGTGTTGTTAAAAGTTTTTAATTACAATAATATATTTCGACTGGGCTTAAGTCCGGAGTATTCACTCTGGACCAAGTAGGACAGTCCAGAAGAATAATGGAAGTCCATTCGACAGTTATTCAGTAAGGATTTATTGAGCGCTTACTATGTGGTAGTACTTGTTTACACACTGGAGTGTATGTATGGAGTGTGTGTATGAAGCGAACACTGCGGTGTTTGCAGCCGCTACCGCTGTGCCTTCCTTGGCTCCCTAACACCCGCGCCCCCTCCGGCTCAGGTCGCTGCTGTCCAAGGAGGAGAATCAAGGAAGGGGTCTCTACACCGTGCTGACTGCCCGCAACTCCGCCGGTGGTAAAGCACAGAGGAAGCAACCGGCTACAAAAGCTGCTGGCCAAAGTGTGCCCTCTACTGGAGGGGTGAAGAAACCGCGTGGTCACGGGCCTGATCCTGTGAAATGAGACGTTCTCAGACGCCCGCAGGACGTCTGATTCGCAAACTTCCTTCCCAGCGCCTGGCGCGAGAACTTGCTCAGGACTTCAAAACACCTCTGCCCTTCCAGAGTACAGCTCTTGGTGCTTTGCAGGAGGCAAGCGAGGCCTATCTGGTGGGGCTGTTTGAAGACACCAGCCTGTGGGCTGTCCATGCCGAACGTGTAATAATTACGCCAAAAGACACCCACCTAGCGCACTGCACAGAGGAACGCGTGCTTAAGATGGTGCTATGATGGGCGCGCCTGGGTGGCGCAGTCGGTTAAGCGTCCGACTTCAGCCAGGTCACGATCTCGCGGTCCGGGAGTTTGAGCCCCGCGTCGGGCTCTGGGCTGATGGCTCAGAGCCTGGAGCCTGTTTCCAATTCTGTGTCTCCCTCTCTCTCTGCCCCTCCCCCGTTCATGCTCTGTCTCTCTCTGTCCCCAAAATAAATAAACGTTGAAAAAAAAATTTAAAAAAAGATGGTGCTATGATGGAAATCGTTTCGTTCCTAGAAATAAATAAATAGATAGATAGATAAATCTCTTCTTCCTGTTATTGATAGTTCCACACATTAGATATTTTTTCCCCATGGGGCCAAAGGGTACCTAAGTACACGATTGCGAGTGGAAAAATAGGGGACACAAGTCAGGTATTGGCAGTTTTTCCGTTTTCATTTGTGGGTGAATTTTTAATACAAATGCGGGGACAGAAAGCATTAATGCAAGTCAAAATGCTTCTGTGAACAAGTTCAACTGTATAACAATTATAAATAAACCTGTTAAATTTTTCTGGAAAAAAAAAAGCAAGGTGAACGTTGCTTCTGCCTGCATGGAATTTACAGCCTAGTGGGAGAAGCACCAAGGACGAGATCCCAAATGCGTGCAAAGCGGCAAATCATTCTAAGCGCAATGAAGCCGTAGTAGGGGTGCTGAGAGAAAGTGTAGGGGAGAACATTTCTTACTTGGGGTGGTGGGCTAGGGGCAGGTTGTCTCTGAGGAGGACCTTTAGGCGACCCCTGAGGCATGAATAGGAGGTAAGCAGGTGGGGAATGAAGGGAAGAGCATCTCACATAGACGGAACAGCGTGTCTGAAGGCAAATTTTAGGAAGGCTTTATGAAATAGTGACTAGAACGAGGAGAAGAAAGGACAGAGTTACAAGGGAAGAGGCTAGAGTTGTAGGGCCTCGTGAGCCAGGAGGAGAACTTTGAATGTCACTGTGAACAATGAGCAAATGAATGGAGAGTAGGGCTGCGATTAGTTTTAAGCCCTTATTTAAAAAAAAAAAAAAAAATGTTGATTTCTTTTTGAGGGAGAGACAAAGCACGAACGGGGGGGGGGGGGGGGGGGCAGAGAGAGAGGGAGACACAGAATCCGAAGCAGGCTCCAGGCTCTGAGCTGTCAGCACAGAGCCTGACGTGGGGCTGGAACTCATGAACTGTGAGATCATGACCTGAGCCAAAGTCGGACACTCAACTGACTGAGCCACCCAGGCACCCCAGGTTCAAGCCCTTATTATAATTAGAACAGATCCACCACGAGCTCTTCTCCAGGTATTACTAGAGGACATTCCACAGCTGTTGTCTCAAAGGCCAAAGGGGGGAACCATCCCAAAGAAAAGAGAAAGAATTTCCCAAGAAAAATGCTTGGGACTCATCACTGCCTTCTGTTGTCTCATAACAAAAGATGAAGTCTAAGAAAACTATTCAAATTCTTGACAGAAGGACTTTTATTTAAGCCACAAAATGAGACTCACAAATCTCGTTAAAACATTATCAAAAGAAGTTTGATGGCCCTTGAGCTATTCTGATCTCCTCTCTTGTTCCATTTCTCTTAAAACTCAGCTCTTTGCAAAATGTTGATGACAGGGGCAGAAATGTTTTGTTAAAAAGGTCCTTGCCTTCTCACCTGTTGCCTCACCCTGTTCTCCATTCATGAGAGAGGGCTCAAGGAGCTTGATTTGAAAAAATTATTGTCCAGGTGATATCCTTATACCCAGGCCGTCCTTATTTCTTAGAACACATAAGCAAACATAGCTCACCTCTGGCCATGGAAGTATTGACCGGCTGACAGGGTCTTTCTGCTCTGAGAAGTACATTGGCCCGAGGTCACTGCTAGGTAGTACTGGGATGGAAACATCAAATTCTCTTTCTGGCTCTATGGAGATTATCATAGGACTTTTCTTCTTGAGTCTGTTAACATGGTAAATGGTATTGATTCTTCAGTGTTGACCCAACCTTGCATTTCCATAATAAACTTCACTTCATTGTGATGCAGTATCCTTTTTCTGTAGAGCTGAATTTGATTTGCTTATATCTGGAGGGGGGTTGTATCTATATTCACGAGGGACATTGACCTGCAGATTTCTTTCTTCTGTCTTTGAGAAGTTTGCTTTTCTTCTATATTCTCAAACAGTTGCGTAGAATTAGTATTATTTCTTCTTTAAATGTTTGGTATAATTTGCCAGTGAAATCTTCTGGGCCTGGAGTCTTCTTTATTGCTTTAAAACAATATTAGCAATAATTTATTCAATTTCTTCAATAAATTCAGCAATATTCAAGTTATCCGCCCTTCTTCTTCTTGAATGAATTTTGATAGTTTGTGTCTTTCAAAGAATTGATCCATTTCATCTAGGTTGTCAAATTTATAGACATAGTGTTTTTATAATATTCCCTTATAATCTTTTTATCTTTTGTAATATTCCCATATCTTTTTAGTTCCCTCCATGTCATCTTTATGACAGATGAATTAAGTATCTTTTTAGTGTTTTGTCATATCTGTAGCAGTGGCCTCTCTTTTATTCCTTCTGTTGTTAAATTGTATCTTCACTTTTTTTTCTTAGTACATCTGGCTAGAGATTTACCAATTTTTTTTTTTAATTTACATCCAAGTTAGTTAGCATATAGTGCAATAATGATTTCAGGAGTAGAATCCAGTGATTCATCCCCTACATATAACACCCAGTGCTCATCCCAACAAGCGTCTTCCTTAATGCCCATTACCCACTTAGCCCATCCCCCCACCCACAACCCCTCCAGCAATCCTCAGTGTGTTCTCTGTATTTAAGAATCTTTTATGTTTTGCCCCCCTCCCTGTTTTTATATTATTTTTGCTTCCCTTCCCTTATGTTCATCTGTTTTGTGTCTTAAATTCCACATATGAGTAAAGCCATATGATATTTGTCTTTCTCTGACTAATTTTGCTTAGCAAGATACAGTCTAGTTCCATTCATGTAGTTACAGATGGCAAGATTTCATTCTTTTTGATTCCTGAGTAATACTCCCTTGTATATATACCACATCTTCTTTATCCATTCATTCGTCAGTGGACATTTGGGCTCTTTCCATACTTTGGCTATTGTCGATAGCGCTGCTATAAACATTGGGGTGCATGTGCCCCTTCAAAGCAGGACACCTGTATCCTTTGGATAAATAGCTGGTAGTGCAATTGTTACATTGTAGGGTATTTTTAATTTTTTGAGGGACTTCCATACTGTTTTCCAGAGTGGCTGCACCAGTTTGCATTCCCACCAGCAGCGCAAAAGGGTTCCTCTTTCTCTGCATCCTAGCCAACATCTTTGCTGCCTGAGTTGTTAATTTTAACCATTCTGACAGGTGTGAGGTGGTATCTCACTGTGGTTTTAATTTGTATTTCCCTGATGATGAGTGATGTTGAGCATCTTTTCATGTGTCTGTTGGCCATCTGGATGTCTTCTTTGGAAAAGTGTCTATTCATGCCTTTTGCCCATTTCTTCACTGGATTATTTGGTGTTTTGGGGTGTTGAGTTTGATGAGTTCTTTATAGATTTTGGGCACTAGCCCTTTATCAGATATGTCATTTACAAATATCTTCTCCCATTCCATTGGTTGCCTTTAGTTTTGCTGATTGTTTCCTTCACCATGCAGAAGCTTTTTATTCCAATGAGGTCCCAATAGTTCATTTTTGCTTTTGTTGAGATTTACCAATTTTATTAATGCTTATTACCAATTTTATTAATGAAACCAGCCTTTGGTTTCATTTGATTTTTTTCTATTCTATTTTTATTTTCAATTTCATTGATTTCTCCTTGTATGTCAATAAATTCCTTCTTTCTGCTTGCTTGGGATATAATGTGCTCTTTTTTTTAGATCCTTGTTTTAGAAGACTCGATGCTTGATTTTAGAACTTTCTTTTTCTAATATAAGCATTTAAGCTATACGTTTTCTACAAGCACTGCTTTCGCTTCAGCTTACAGAATGTTGGTGGGATGTGGCAGAACTGGAACTCTCGTACAGTGCTGATGGGAATATAAAATGGCACAACCACTCCGGAAAAGAGTTTGTCAGCCTCTTAAAATATTAAACATAACTTACCATATGATCTGCTCATGCCACTTCGAGATATCTATGCAAGAGTAAAGAACATTAACTGTTATTTCATATTAGATACTTACTAAAACATGTGTCCCTACAAAACCTTGTACATGAATGTTCATAACATCTTTATTTATAATAGCCTGAAACAACATAAACGTACATTGACAGCTGGTGGATAAGTAAACTGTAGTATATCCATAAGATCAAGCACTGTTCATTAATAAAAAGAAGTGAACTGTTGATATATGCAACAACACGGATGAATTTCAAAGGTTATTATGCTGAGCGAAAGATGTCAGACTGAAAACAGTACATTTATATGAAACTCTAGGAAGCACAAAATAATGTTTAAGTAGATTGCAATAGAAAGTCTTTTCTATAACGTTAGTTCTTTAGACTTCTATGTTATATGTCAAAAATCACATTCACTAGTGTGAAACTTTTTAAGCAATCCAGCAGCTTACCATTTAGGTTATTAAAGACAACAGATGCGGTTTGTCAGCATCTGATCTCCAAAGTGATCACTCCAAAGTGATCACTTCCCTGATCCCCAAAAGTGTTTTTACTGTCTTTAGGGTCACTTTTTCAATCCTGACACCGTTATTCTGAATTGTGCCAGAGATATTTACACCAAGGGCAATCATGTACAGTAGTAGTTTTCTGGGTGGGTAAGAAGTGGACCTCGATTTTTTCAAGTGGGGTAAGGGTGATCATTAAATGGGAGTTTGGAAAGAAAAACCCACCAAGCAAACTAGTTCTAATAAATAGTGCATATGTTCAGGATATAGGAATTGATTCCCATGAAACTTGCCCATTTATCTCCCTAAAGAATCTTTGTATACTCCTGAGGTAAGTGTATCTTATATTGAAGACTGCTGGAATAAAATATTTATGTAATATTTCAAAAATAATTATAAGAACAAAATGTTTGAACTATTTTTCTATTGCTTTTAAGCATAAAGGTTTGACAGAATGGGCACCTGAGTGGCTCAATCAGTTAAGCATCCGACTCTTGATTTACACTCAGGTCCTGATCTCATGGTTCGTAGTATCGAGCGCCATATCAGGCTCTGTGCTGAGCATGTAGCCTGCTTGGGATTCTCTATGTCCCCCTCTCTCTCTGCCCCTCCCCCACTCATGATCTCCTCTCTCTCTCTCTCTGTCTCTGTCCCTCTCTGTCTCTCTCTCTTTCTGTCTTCCATTTTTAGGAAAAAGTTAAAACTTTTTCCTAAAGTCTATAGAGGTTTCTTCATTGTACTTTGGGGTCTAGTATTTCCTTCCAGGGAGATGCGAGGCCAGTCGGATTTCCATTCTAGTTTTTCCCCTTTTATTCAATGCTCATAGAAATTTCTGTCCTCCCTCTCTCTCATCTATTTGTCTACCTATCTATCTACCTACCTTTCATTCTTTAAATACAAAATTTACCCAGGATGCATTTTGTGTTGCTATGCATACCCTGGTGTTCTTTTTAGTTCGGAAATTTTTTTCTTCAACTATTAAAATGACAAATATTGATTCAGCGAGTACTATGTGGCAAACATTCTAATGTGCTCATGAAGAAGGCAGAGTGACTCTCATTTCATAATGCTAGCTTTCCCCTTCCGTTTCATAAAACATGACAATTTCTTAAGTTTCATTTTATTGTCTATACAAGTCATTTTCTCAAAGACGATTCTTTCTTTTAATCTTCAACAGACGCTTCTCCTGTTACTTGTAATTTTTAATTACTACATATTAGCTTTTTAAGGTTTTATGCATCTTAAGAAGGAGGGAGCTGGCGACTTTGTGCAAGAAGAGACACTTAGAATAGTTAAATTCGTTATTCACAGTACACAAGATGTGTAATAGCATAATTGTGGTGGTGGAGACAACTTCTCCCTTATACATATATATGTAGGATCAAGTGAACTTTAACATTTTTCATGGCAACTTAGGCCAAGCAACTCTGGGTGGAAATTGCAGGTGTGGATGATGTGTACTAAAATGCTGTAGAGCAAATTCTGAAAGTTCTATGTGACACGGTTGCTTGCTGCTGGCATATTCGCAGTCCCTAAAATGAGAGAATTGTCTCCACTTCCATAACGAACGCCGAGATGAGATATACCTACATAAAATAAAATTACATGGAAGTGGCCTAGAAAGAGGTGGTATGTGTCCATTAGCAGACCAGACATTTATTTTAGGGATGCAAAACCCCCTGTAGCTGATTATTTTACTATTGACTGAATAATAACAACTTCATTGGAAAACTCTGCTGCCTGTTAAGAGGAAACATTATCTCAGATAACTTACTTTTGAAAGTTAATGAAATTTTTAAAAAGATTGGGTGGATCATTTTTTAAAAATCCACTATTCCTCTCTCTTTGAATTCCATTTCATTGACTACATAAAGGGATTTGAATTTTACTTTATTGCTTTGCGTATTTTAATTAAAATTTTGTATTTAATCTTGAAGAAAAGGAAGTTTTACATCACTGAAGAGACACTTGTACTTATAAGAGCTCTTTGAATAATGAAAGTACAAATCATTAGTAAATTATTTTTATGAGAAATTACATTGACTAAAATAATAACGAGATTAAATTGGGTAGGCATGCAAATCAGCATTGGTTTATTGGCCTGGAGCCTGGATATATTTGTGTTGAACCTAAATAGTTACTATCTAGTGATAAAAAAAAAAAATTATCCTCAAAGGTCAGCAAAACATTAAGAAGCCAGAAGCCTACATCCTAGAAAGGTAGGACTTTACAGGTAATTTGATTTACTTTCTCTAAGTTAATGAATGCATTAGGAAATAAAAAAGGCTGAAGACCAAAGGGTCAAGGACATTGTCACAGTTAGATACAGCATCTCATATAGTCATATTTGAATCTAAGTTGTGGGTGTAGAGGAAAGGGAGAGGTGATAAATGTGCAATGGATTTTCAACCAGTATACGCTGGTATAGCTGTCCTGGTTATTTATGGGTGTCATTCCTTCTGGATGCTTTTCCCTGAGTATATTCCTTACAGTATCAGTATCAGACTGTCTGGTGCAGCCTTTCGTACGATGCTCTGAGGCTGTCCTTCTTTGTGTTACTTTCAGAAGCTGGAGGTTCTGGTCTGTAACTCATAATAGGCCCTCAGGCAGAGTGAGAGGAGAGTAGAGAGACCACCTACTGATGACAAAACAAAATGAATGTTTAATCTGTTGCAGTGACAAACAAGATTTAAAAATGGAGGATGATAGAATTCTTTGACAGATAAACACACCCACACACAAAGGTATGGCCAGCTCATCTTTGACAAAGCAAGAAAGAATATCCAGTGGAAAAAAGACAGTCTCTTTAACAAATGGTGCTGGGAGAACTGGACAGCAACATGCAGAAGGTTGAAACTAGACCACTTTCTCACACCATTCACAAAAGTAAACTCAAAATGGATAAAGGACCTGAATGTGAGACAGGAAACCATCAAAACCCTAGAGGAGAAAGCAGGAAAAGACCTCTCTGACCTCAGCTGCAGCAATTTCTTACTTGACACATCTCCAAAGGCAAGGGAATTAAAAGCAAAAATGAACTATTGGGACCTCATGGAGATAAAAAGCTTCTGCACTGCAAAGGAAACAATCAACAAAACTAAAAGGCAACCAACGGAATGGGAAAAGATATTTGCAAATGACATATCAGACAAACGGCTGGTATCCAGAATCTAGAAAGAACTCAACAAACTCCACACCTGAAAAACAAATAACCCAGTGAAGAAATGGGCAGAAAACATGAATAGACACTTCTCTAAAGAAGATATCAAGATGGCCAACAGGCACATGAAAAAATGTTCAGTACCACTCCTCATCAGGGAAATACAAATCAAAACCACAGTAAGATATCACCTCACACCAGTCAGAGTGGCCAAAATGAACAAATCAAGAGACTATAGATGCTGACGAGGATGTGGAGAAACGGGAACCCTCTTGCACTGTTGGTGGGAATGCAAACTGGTGCAGCCACTCTGGAAAACAGTGTGGAGGTCCCTCAAAAAATTAAAATTAGGTCTACCCTATGACCTAGCAATAGCACTGCTAGGAATTTACCCAAGGGATACAGGAGTGCTGATGCATGGGGGCACTTGTACCCCAATGTTTATAGCAGCACTTTCAACAATAGCCAAATTGTGGAAAGAGCCTAAATGTCCATCAACTGATGAATGGATAAAGAAATGGTGGTTTATATGCACAATGGAATACTACGTGGCAATGAGAAAGAATGAAATATGGCCCTTTGTAGCAACGTGGATGGAACTGGAGAGTGTTATGCTAAGTATACATGCACATATATATTTTTTAAATAAGTCAGGCTGAATTATTACCCTGAAGGTAAGAACATATTGTAGCTGTGGAGAGCCTTTACAAATCTCTCCAGGGGCTTCCAATCCATCCTGTTAACTGGGCGCAACATTAAAAAAAAGTTGTTGCACTCTGAAAAGACACATGTATAAAAGATGTTTCTAAAGGTAATAAAGTTGCATTATATCCAGAAAAAAAAAAATTGTTGCAGGAGATTGGCCTCTTCATTAGGATAGGAGCATAGGAGCCTGAGAATAAAAAATGCTAATAGCTTGGGTCCCTAATTAACCAGAGTGGCAATGCAACAATTTAAAATAGGTACAGCAGGGGCGCCTGGGTGGCTCAGTCGGTTGAGCATCTGACTCTTGATTTTGGCTCAGGTCATGATCTTGCAGTTCGTGAGATTGAGCCCTGTGTCTGACAGTGCAGAGCCTGCTTGGGATTCTCTCTCTCCCTCTCTCTCTCTGCCTCTCCCCTACTCGTGTTTTCTCTCCCCCTTCTCTCAAAATAAATAAATAAAGTTTTAAAAAAATAAAATAAAATAGACATCACAGAAGGTAACCTGGGAGCTTTAACATTTTAGACAAAGGAATTTTTGATGTTTGCTTATAAAGTAATTCAAGAGCATAGCAAAAGTCAGCACAAAGACACAAAGTTATCCAGCACTTAAGTGAGAATTTGGGGGGGTGGGGGTGGGGAGACAAGGAATGTCTGTTTTGGGGGCAGGTTACACAAAGTGGAGAGAACAGCTCTTTATGACCTCTTATTAAGAGCTAACTAAATTCTCCAAACATCAGGTTTAAGCTACTAGTTCCCTCTTTTTCATCATGCATAGGCTTCCTTTGTTCATTAATTATAATATACTTATATAGGTATATGGAAATACACACACTAAACAAATAGATGACACTATTTAAAGCTTTCAACTTTAATTTTAAAATAAAATTAACTTTATCTACATGTTACAAATCATGGTGTATAGTTACTGATTTTAGCATCTTATTTTTTCTTCCATATTTTTATTTAAATTCTAGTTAGTTAACATATAGTATAATATTAGTTTCAGAAGTAGAATTCAGTGATCTGTCACTTACATACAACACCCAGTGCTCATCATAACAAGTGCCCTCTTAATACCCATCACCCATCTAGCCCATGCCCCACCCAACTCCTTCCAGCAACCCTCAGTTTGTTCTCTATCATTAAAGGTCTCTTATAGTTTGCTTCCTTTTCTCTCTCTTTTTTTCTTTTTCCCTTCATTTTGATTGAGAAGTTAACTTTAAGTTAGAAATAGGAAAACCTCAATATGTTAATCATTTCTAAAGCACCAAATTACAAGAAACTCTACTAAAAATAGAAGTAAATTTTTAAAAAGGAAGTAAATGTTTGCAGGGGTTTTTTTAAATAGGAATAATAACCCACTGTTGTAGCCCAGAACAAAATCTGGGAGGAAGGTTATTTCAGAACCATTAGAAAACTAGGTTTGAAATGTGTTCGTGAACTGATGTGCCCAAGAGCAGAGACGGATTCACTATAAATAACTCACTTCCCAGTATAAGGTACAGAAATCCAGTGATAGCAAAAAGTGCGAGAACAAAGATACTTGCTTGCCTACAGTCATTTATGACCACTGTGAGCTCTTTAAGACAGGGACATGTTGGCCCACCTCCAGCACCCAGCGAAACTTGTGGAGCTGAGTGAGGCAGCAGTTAAGAATGAGGTGCAGAATCCCTGGGAAGTGAAGTCAAGGCTGAGGTATAGGGAGTATTCCTTTCCCTGGACCCAGGGACCAGGCTGAGACTTTATCCTTCTTTAGCTCTTTCTCCTTTCCTATTCTGGTTCCCTTCCTCACTTACAGGTTTTTCCTGAAGAGCACTCCATCAATAAATTGCACAACCTGGAGTCTCTCATGGGCTCTGTTCTAAGAAACCCAGCTCAAGACAGATGAGCACAAGTCTGATAACATGGCCGCACTGATAGTGGAAGATTTTCTGACACTTCTCATTACTGGTTACCAAGAGGCTAGGCTTGCTGGGTTATCATCTCCCTTCCCTTCTCCCTGCATCCATCAGTCTTTCATGATTCCTCTTATTAGGGTTAAGGGAAACTTCTCTTTAGCTCTAAGATCTTGGGAATAAACTTATGCTCAAAGAGCCTGACCCTGTTCCCTAAAGGGTTATTACATGCCTATCTTCTCCCTTGTGGGGAAAAACAGCCTAATAGGAGGCCAGCCAGTGCAGAGTCTGCTCTAAGAGACGGTGCAGAATCTATCTCAAGATACAAACCATTCCCCACTTCAGCTTCAAAGGTGATACAAAGTCAAGACAGGAGAAAGCCTCAGAACAGACGTTAAGGTCCTCTTTCCCCACAGTTACCAACCCTGGCCCGAGCCCTCTTGGCTCTGACCCAGGGAGGAACACCACAACACTTAAAGTTCTGGATCAGGCTCGACTTCTAAGGAGCTTTTTCGATATCTTTGCTGTCCCATCTCTTCTTCCAGGGAAAAGGTCTCAGGATACCTAGGCGGGGAGCCTCAGTGAGCCTTTGCAAAGCCAGAGAGAAACATACTCAAGACACTGTTGCCTGCTTCTGGCTTGCTTATGCAGCAAGTAAAGGCCAGCTGGAGCCCTGACCTCTATGCAGTGGCTGCAGCTGAGTCCCACTGTTGAGAGTGAGGATAGAAAGGCTGACAGATGGGCAGGGGACTAGAAGGGCCTGGTGGATGCCCCTCGAGACTCCAGAAACAGCTGCAAAGACTACCCGCAGTTTGCAGGAGATAATTAGGAGGACACAAGTGTATAGCATCTACCTAAATGAGGCCACCCAGACTGTGTCTGAAGATAAAGGGACAGATGTTAATGCAAATGTGTCATCACTGCTCCTCTCAAGGGGTTATGAACCAGTTCACCTCAGCAGCTCTGTGTCTGTGGAAAAGAGGGAGATGGTGGGACAGTGGCAGACCTGATTTGTAGTCAGCCAAGGATATGTCAGTCCAGCAAAGATATCTGACAGGGGGTAAGAAAGTTCTGGAGGAACCACCAAAAGTTGCCTCACTAACTCTCTCTATTCTTAAGATGCATCCAGCCTGTCAAACCATCCTCGGCCCATATGTACTGACACTGCTCCCTCACCCTTCCCAATATATTCTCCTGGTAGCTTTCATCCATAATCTTTCTATCATTGTGATTACCAAACTTTAATTTGCACAAAAATTAGCTGCTGGTGTTTTTGAGAAATGCAGACGCTTTGGTTCTTATCCCGGGTCAGAGGGAGGGAGCTGATTCTTGCTCGTATCTCAACTTCAGGATCTTCAGTAGTTGGCAGGAAGAAATGATCAACATTTGCACATAAAATGGCAAGAAACCAATACATCCTTCCATTGTAGTTGCCTCTCCACGACAAATGCCAGGTCTTGGATCTTCACAGTCGTAGGACTGAGCCTCTTGTATAATTCATTCTGGCTAAAGAGAAAAGTGGATGAGGTACTGGGAAGCTAGGAAAGATCATGGTGGGAGACGGTGAGATGCTAGGAAGCTTGCTGTCATCTCTACAGTTTTGTGCAAAACCTCACGAAAATCTGTCTTTCTCCACATCATGGCAGGACACAGGTTGATAAAAAGAAAAGGATATTAGAATAAATGCCTACATAAATGGAGTTCTTTGACTCTGGTCCACATTGTCATTGTCCTGACATATATTATAGATCTTTGCTGAACACAAACTCTTAACTGTTTAAAAACTCTTTCGGGAGCAAATAAAATACTGGCTCTGCCACCTAACTCTGGGTCAAGTATGAGGCCTCTCCTGGGGAGGTCTTGACCCTCCCCCCAGACCTCTAGGACTAGACATGTGAATTACAGTCCCATTGGTCCTTACAGTGGCCTCATACAGATGAATGGTCTGTCAAAGGTCTTTCCCAGCCTCTTCCATTTGTAGATGAAGAAGCCTATCCAGGAACAAATGTTTCCATGAGATGTTCATTCTAAAGACATGTTCATTCTAAAGATTTCAGGAGTCACTCTCTAAGAAGCCTCTCCATCCTCCTGGACAACATGGGTTTTAATCAGCCCTGATGACCCTGCTTCCTTCTGCATTAAGTATTCACCATATTCCACTGTCTTTAAAATGGTTGGTTATCCATTTGCTGGTTGGTTATTCATCAAATGGTTGATGAATCATTTGCTTGCTTGGTTCAAACAAAAATCTCTGTGTTCAGAAACAATACCTTTGACAACGCTATCAGTGGTTTTGTGGAGCCATGCAAACTTGAATATGGAAACAGAGAGAGAACTACATTGCTCTGCATATGAATTGAGAGGAGAAGACGAGGAGCCTACAGGAAGATGGCTGGTGGAGAGCAAGGAAATTCTGCGACTGCAAGTCCCAGAAGAGAGAATTAGAAGATATCTAGGAATTTTTGAGGGAAACACATCTATCGTGCTATGTAAAGTACTTCCTCCACCCCTCTTACAAATTCTTTAGTAAATCTACATTTGCAGATAGGATTTGGAATTGGGGAAACAAGTCAATAGTGTTGTGAGGCTGGCTTTGGGGTGAGACCAGAGGCCGGGAACCCATGGCAGGTGGAATGACAAGATGCAGCGCATACGTTACACTAAGAGTTAAAAGTGAGAGGCTCTTGAATTATCAGTTACACCTGAAATAATGATAGTAATTAGAAAGAAGACGAGAAGGCCTTTGACCCTGGGAAGCACTCCTAAAAGAGAAAGACCAAAGACATTGCATTGGACTGCCCCACTCACAACGAAAAGGTAAAGCTCTATAAGAAACAACTACAGTTATGCAGACTGACCTACTTGGGGCTGGTAATTGGTAAACTGCCCCTTAGCTGGGAGACCCTACAGAGTAGTGGTTAGAGAGGGTGCTTCCGAACTCAGACGCGGCTGGCTTCAAACCTTGGCTGGCTCCAGCTCTGTCTTGGACATGTCACTTAATTTATCCTCATTCTCCCCATGAAGCTTCTTATTAACCCAATTTTTATTTTGGAGACAGTCCAACCAACTCTCAAAATTCTTTTCTCTAGGACAGCAGTTTTACTAGAACACTAGCCCAGCATGAACTGGAAGTAAATGAGGTATAGAGGATTGTGTTCTAAACCATTTTGGTGGCACTTCCTGTCCAACCCAAGAATTTGGAGCCTCTCTCCACTGCACCTGGAGAGGTCTTCTCAAGTCCCTTAAAAAAAAAAAAAAAGAGGTATTCAATGAGCTGGTTTTAAAATAAAAAATAGTTAAAGAGTATTGAGGGAGATGGAAAGAGGGAAGAGAAGGAGAAAGAGAGATGGAGAATCAATGGGGCTGGGGAGAGATGAGGCTCAGTGGCAGATGATGGGAGAAGGTAAGAGCACTCCTCAGCAAGTGTGCGGTAGAAAGTATTCACAAAGCTGCCCCATCTGGGCAGTGTGCCCGAGACTCTTAGTCCTTTAACTGAGAGTACTATGACATGAAAAAAATGATGCATGGTGGGCATATCACTCCATGGGGCCATCACACCTATCTTTTCTTTTATTTTGTTTTAATGTTTATTTTTGAGAGAGAGAGAGAGAGCGCGCGCACACAAGTGGGGGAGGGGCAGAGAGAGGGAGACACAGAATCCGAAGCAGGTTCCAGGTTCCGAGCTGTCAGCACAGAACCCGACGCGGGGTTCGAACTTATGAACCATGAGATCATGACCTGAGCCAAAGTTGGACACTCAACTGACTAAGCTACACAGGCATACCATCCCTCCCCCCCCACCGCCACACACACACACCTCTCTTTTCTGCACTCTAAGCCCCTATATTGACAGTCAATTCTTACTTATTACTACAGATTGATTCTCTGGGCACCGTTTCTTTCTCTTTTTCGTATTTATTTGCCCTGAACACACAGCTCATAGTCTGGGCCACTCTGCAAAGCTACGTTAAAAAAAAAGAGAGAGAGAGAGAGAGAGAGAGATTGGGAGTGTGAATCAACATACAAATTGTCTTCTGGAAACTTGCAGTGATCACAAGACTTTATAAGTGCTGTGATGTGGCTTGAAGATCTCTAATGAATTAAGATTTGTTCTAGCTTTTCCATTGATATGATAGGAGATTTAAATGAAATAATGCACGTAAAGCACTTAGACTGTGCCTGGCACATGGTGAGCACTACAGAGAAAGTACCTGTTGTTTCAAAATTACTGCCGTCGCTACTGCTTGAGGGTTAGGTAATAAGCAGCAAACGCAAATTTTCACAAGTGGTACCCACTGGACTCCGATGTTTCCCCGGCCCACATTTCAGAGGGCCTGTGGGAGAGTGGCAGGTGTCAAGGCTACGTCCTTTGACCTGAGCCCGGAGGGAACACAGTGCGCGTGGCAGTTCTGTTCCCCGGCTCTTCCCGTGCAAAACTTCTCGAACCTTTCCTCAGCCATAACAAGTTCGAAAATTAGTGGAGAGATGTGTAACAAAGGAAAAAGGATCTCTGAATGGCTTTAAATTCTTCCCTTTGGGGCGCCTGGGTGGCGCAGTCGGTTAAGCGTCCGGCTTCAGCCAGGTCACAATCTCGCGGTCCGTGAGTTCGAGTCCCGCGTCAGGCCCTGGGCTGATGGCTCAGAGCCTGGAGCCTGCTTCCCATTCTGTGTCTCCCTCTCTCTCTGCCCCTCCCCCGTTCATGCTCTGTCTCTCTCTGTCCCAAAAATAAATAAACGTTGAAAAAAAATTAAAAAAAATTAAAAAAAAATAAATTCTTCCCTTTATTTTTGGACCTCAGGTTTCTTATTTTAGAGAACTAAAGTCGTAACGAATGCAGGAAAAATAATCTCATAGTTTACTCATTTAAATGTTATATAACATTTCTTCCCATATATCTTCAACATCTTCTAAATCCTTCTCAAACAACTTAGCAACTGAATGACAAAAAATACCTTTACATATCAAAATGTTGTAGCATACTATCAGGCAGCATTGGCATTCTTAGCGTAAAAGGGCGATTCATCTCTTCTGTGAACCTACTGATTTAAAGGTGTAACACTTTTTATCATTGTTATATCAAAATGCCAAATGAGGGGAAGAAACTCTGGTTAATTTAGGAATATGACAACGATTTCACCTTTCGCTTTCCTTTACTTTTTAAAAATAACACTTTTTTCCTCTTCTTTTTTTGAGATAGAGTTAACCTAGAACATGGTAATTGTGAAATGATCACCACAGAAAGTCTAGTTAACATCCATCACTATGCATAGTTACAAAAAATTTTTTTCTTCTGATGAGAACTTTTAAGATCTACTCTTCAGTAACTTTTGTTGGGGGAAGTCACTGACAGGATGTGACTGCCAGTTGACCCATAAGACCTAAGCTGGGCATTTGAGGCTCCTCACCCCCTCCCCAGTCCTTGGAATGTGGGTTTGGCTTGCCTTTCCCGCTCTCAGAGCCTGCTCCAAGGACACAGCCTTAACATAATGGTGTGATGTTGAGAATACTTGCACGGCATATGTGAATAAACCCAGTTAAGGCCTCTCTATAAACTTTTAAGATTTGGCGTGTGAGTACAAGGACCCACTTGACATACTGCTGCCCAAGGCAAACCTGCCACCTACCGCTCTGGAGTGGTCTGCCTCCTTCTTCACCTCTCCCTGCCCTCCAGTATGGGGGCCAGTTTCAGATTTTACCCTGGAAGCTCCCGAGGGGGTTGTGAACAAAGAACTTTCATATACACAATACAGCATTACTAACTATAGTCACCATACTTTCCCATCATCGATCTATTTTATAGCTGGAGGTCCTACTTTCTATGTTATTTATGGAAAGAGTCCCCCTCCTGTTGGGAATATGACAACCTACCCATCATTCCATTCCATGCAGAATGCTACTGCAGTTACAGCACCACCTGATATGCTCCCATCTTCTAATTACACCACCCATCTCCATGGATTTTGAACCAACTGAGAGGTTGGAATTGAATCATAGTATCCACTTTATTGTTAGTGAAATTACAGAATATGATTCAGACCTGAGGCCAAACTCTGTTTTCAAAGACCTCTTCCACCCCCCACCCAACTTAAATGTAGACCTTGCTACTACACAAAGGGTCAGGGGTAGGGGGAAAATCATCTGCACAGGGGACTCCTATAGTCATGTGGATGATGGATCTGGAATGTACCTCAAGCCCCATCAGATGGGTGGACAAGGGGCCCAACCCAGGTGTACTTGCCATTAGAAGGAGGGGGAGACAGAAGAAAATAACAGCCTGTGTCCATGAGGCTCAGCCAGAGAGAGGGCCATGTCTTTTAATCTCGCCCATCAGGTAAGTCACTTCTCCTGCCACGAAAAGTGTGTAAGGGCAAAGGGTCTTCCCAATGGAAGTACTTCCCAATGGAAGTACTGACAGATCCTATCCCATGGACCAAATCAGTATCTCTTACTCTACAGGCACATCATCTGTGAGGAAACGTCGCAAACGAAGCTATAAAATTTGTTCCAAGTTCAGAACAATCAGATTATTATATATTTTTGGAGAGCCCAAACAGTAGAAATTATTTTTCCGACCTCTGGGCCTTCCTAACCAGTCCTAAACATTCAAGTCAAAAGCGTCTATGTCTATGTATATGTCATTGCAAATATCTAAATCATCTCACAGGTCTTGGGGACACACAGCATATTCTTTTTTACTTTTCATTTTGAAATGAAGGAAAGAATCATTGCTATTTTTTACAGCTTTATGGAGAGATAATTGACACAATAAAGGACATATATTTAAAAAGTACAATTTGGGGCGCCTGGGTGGCTCAGTTGGTTGAGTGTCCGACTTCGGCTCAGGTCATAATCTCGCAGTCCGTGAGTTTGAGCCCCGCGTCGGGCTCTGTGCTGACAGCTTAGAGCCTGGAGCCTGTTTCAGATTCTGTGTCTCCCTCTCTCTCTGCCCCTCCCCGATTCATGCTCTCTCTCTCTCTCAAAAATAAACGTTAAAATTTTTTTTAAAAAAATAAATAAATGAATAAATAAAAAGTACAATTTGATGACATCCATATAACAATCACCACAATTAAGGCCATTGTCCCAAAAGTTTTCTCATGCCTTTGGTAGCCCATACCTCATCCCCAGCAACAAGTGATCTGCTTTCTGCCAGTATAGATGAGTTTTTATTTTATATAAATGGTTGCATACCATTTACAATCTCTTTTTGTCTGGCTTTTTTCATTTAGCGTAATTATTTTTTTACCCCTCCGTGTAGTTGCATGTATCAGCTGTTCATCTTTATTGCTGAGTAGCTTTCCATTATATGCATGTATCACAGTTTGCTTATTCTGTCATCTGTTGCTGGACATTTGGATTGCTTCCAGTTTGTGGCTCTTACAAATAAAACCACTGTGACCACTCAACATTCAAGTCCTTGTGTGAACATATGCTTTTGTTGCTTTTGGGAAAATACCTAGGATCGGCTGGATCATTATATGACAAGCATATGTTTAATATTTAAAGAAACCGTCAAACTGTTTTCAAAATTGGCTGGTTTTTTCTTTTCATTTGGACAAATGGAAAGAAATCCTTGGTGTTTTGCATTTCACAATGGAGCCTTCTTTGCATTTTTTTCTTATATTCCCTAGGAAATGTTTGTCTTCATTTGTTGTAAGTCTTCTGATTTCCTGGGATTTTTATTTCAGTTATTACATTCTGGCCCTTCTACTGGCCTGTTTATCGTCTGAAAAATAGGGGAAAGTCACTGACCTGGGGATCTTTGGTTCAGAGACTTACTGTGAACATTAATGGAGATTTCAGGAAGTTTTCAAACAAAACACCTCACCTGTGGTGGGCCTAGATTTACTACCTATGTTTGTGAACGGGGGGTGGGATTACGCTGTTTGAAAGTCAGGGATGGGACCCTGGCACGGGAGAAAAACAAAAGAAGCTCTGTGCCTTTCAGCTGCACTGCGATCTCCTGAGCCCACGCACATTTGTTCCAAGTCTCTTAGATGTCAAGCACAGGAAAATGTATTATGCTCCTCAAAGCCCTCAGTGACTTGTAGCAAGAGAAAGGAGACATTTTTTAAAGCCTAAAAACACTCTCATGAAATGGGGAGAACAGCTTTACAGGACGACTCAGGAACTGGAAGGGGTAGGAGCCAACCGCCCACCGGAAGGAGCAGCCATCATGGGACCTCAGTTTCTGACCTAGCTTGAGCTGTTTGAAAGCACAGAGAGAGGCCTTCCTAAGTTTAGTTTACTCTGATTTCCGAGAAAATTACAACACGAATTCACCAGGAAGATGGATGTCTGAATTACAAGCTTCAAACAGACATGGCCCCTCCGTCCCAGTGCTCTTACTGTTGGGAAGAAAAACTCATTTACCAAAGTCTCTGAAGTGTGAAGCAAGCTTCTGGCCTCTCTCCCCTGCTTGGCCTCTTCCCTCCAGGCCTTCGACAGGGCAGACTGCTTGGGAAAGCAAGGAAAATGAAGTCTGATGCCTGGAGTGTGAAGGAAGGTTGTCCAAGGCCTGGGGAGATCAGTCAGCAACCAGGATGGGGCCTCTCTGCCAGAGGGGAACGGAGTTTGGACGGCTGGCTGGAAAGAGGAGAAAAGGACTTTATATTTACTCTGGCTGTCACTCACAATCAGTGACTCAGAGATGAAGGGAACAGTCAGGAGGAGACAGAGCCTCTCAGCAAAGGGAGCCCTGGGAGCTGAGTCACCCGTCCCCCTCCCCCACGCCCTCCTCACTGAATCCCTCTCCCCAGCCGCCCTTCCTCTGCAAGCCAACTTCACACAGCCTTGAAATGATCTGGGAGTCTGGCTTCAACTGGAAGCGTGTGTTTGCCAAATTCATTCTACTTCTGCCCAGTTAGTTTGAAAATTTTGCCTGGTGTGAGCAGGAGAAGCCCATTTTGTTTATCTGAAGGCATTTGCTCTTTCTCTGCCCATCCCCCACCTTGTAACAACTACAAAATAATGAAAAACCCCATCTTCCCCATTTTCAATCTGATCCTTGTAGGAATCCTAATACCAGTTTTGCCATTCTTATTATCACTGCACACACATTATTCCATGTGATATTACATTGCCATTAGAGGTAGCGAGCAGGCAAGAATGTCCCAGAAATATATGTAAGGACACATATATCAAAGCAATGACAATATTTCGTTATTTAATCTACCACAGGCTGGCTGGCCTAGAGTTGGGAATTCGGTTATATCCAGTAGACACATATTTGAATATACACATACATTATGAATAAACATTCTGTGTGCCTACCTATCTATACATCTATCTAGACTACATATTGATATAGATATTGTGGTGGGTAGAATTTGAAGATGGGCTGAGCTTCCCAGCTCCCTGGTGTGCATGCACTTTATAGCCCCAGCACTGTGAACATGGTGGGTTTCGCTATGTGATTAGGTTAAGTTATGGGGGACAGTTGTCTTTAAGGGAAGATTTCCCAGGTGGGCCTGACCTGTTCACAGGAGCCCTTCAAACCTGGGTCTAGAGGTTGGAGTTCAAAGTCAGGAAGATTCAAGGCATGACAGAGATTCCAAGTGAGGAGGGATTTTCTGTTGAAGATAGAGAGGATCATGTGGGGAGGAATGTGGACAGCCCCTCGGAATGAGAGTGACCCCAGCTGACAGCCAGTAAGGTTCAGCCCTGTGACTCCTACCAGGACCTGAGTCCTACCAGACTTCCGACCTACAGACTGTGTGTTATTAAATGGGTGTTATATTTAAAGCTGCTAAATGTGTGCTGATTTGTTATACAGCAGGAGAAAAATATATACATATATAAATATAAATATATACTCTATTTTTAATTTCAGCCGTGTCCCTGGGATATAGTTCCCAAAGATAAAGTGGTTCTAGTTTTCTTTAAACTCACCAATATATGATCTCATTTTATTTGTCTACTTCGATGGGCAGAAGTTGGTATTTATTAAGCAAGTTCTTGGAAAAACCTTCAGGTTATATGACTGTTCATATCCAATGACACTGAAAAATCCCTTCCTGTTAACACAGCCTGTGAAAACTAGCATAATTGGTTGGGGCGCCTGGGTGGTGCAGTCGGTTAAGCGTCCGACTTCAGCCAGGTCACGATCTCGCGGTCCGTGAGTTCGAGTCCCGCGTCAGGCTCTGAGCTGATGGCTCGGAACCTGGAGCCTGTTTCCGATTCTGTGTCTCCCTCTCTCTCTGCCCCTCCCCCGTTCATGCTCTGTCTCTCTCTGTCCCAAAAATAAATTAAAAAACATTGAAAAAAAATTAAAAAAAAAAAAACTAGCATAATTGGGTTCTGTGCACTTTTCTAACTTCTAATGCTACTACCCTAGCTATATCAGTCAGGATTCGACCAGAGAAGGAGAGCTCATGAGCAGGCCCCAAGCTTGTGCCCAAGCTGTTAGCCACAGAGGGAACTTTTTTTTCTCGCTGCCTCTCTCTCAGAAGCCTCAGCCCTGTTTTTAAGGATGTCCAACTGATTAAGTCAGGCTGACTCAAATTGTCCAGGATAATCTTCCTTACTTAAATACAACTGATTAGGGTCATTAATTACATCTTCAGAATCCCCATACATCAACACCTAGATTGGCATTTGAATAACTGGGGGTTATAGCATGGAAAAATTGACCCAGCAAAAGCCATCACTCCCTTAGCTCAGATATTACCTCCAGCCTCCTGAATTTTATTTTTCTCTTCTTAAAACATCTTTGTTGTTCTAAGTGCTGGCCTCAAAAATGAGTTGGGAAGTGTTCCTTCCTTTTTTATTCTCTTAAAGAGCTGTGTGATACTGGTATTATTTCTTCCTCAAACGGTGGCTAGAAGTCACTGGTAAAGCCATCTGGGCCTGGCGTTTTCCTTGTGAGAAGCTCTTTTTAAATTTTGAATTCAAGGTCTTTAATAGACACAAGGCTCTTCAGACTTTTAACTTCTTTTAGTGTCACTATGAGTAATTCTGTCTTCCAAGGAATTATGGATTTCATCTATATGCCACATTTCTTGGCATAAAATAATTCGTAGTCTTCCTTGGTAACTTTTTAGTATCTGTATGTTCTGTAGCAATATCCCTTCTTTCATTTCTGATAGTACTTTCTCTTCCTCTCAGTCCTATGAGAGCTCCATTAGGATAGATAGGATTCGTCAATTTTATGGATCTTTTCAAATAACGCACTTTTGGTTTCTTTGCTTTTCTCTATTGTGTGACTGTCTTCCATTTCACTGACTTCACTTTACGATTTCTTTCCTCTTGCCCTCTTAAAGTTCAATTGCTCTTATTTTCTATCCTTTTTAAAAGATGAAATTCTACCTCACTGATTTTGTAGCATTCTTTTCCAGAGCTGGGACTCCACCTAAGGACTTCTTTGGCTGGTGTATTAGTTTTTAATAGTCATTAGTTCAGCTCTTCCACAAGAAGAGCTTTTAGATCTTTTTTTAGATCTTCTTTTGGATTTTTTTTTTTTTGACTTGGGGGTTATATAGAAGTGTGTTGTTTAATTTCTGAATACGTGGGTACTTCCCATGTATCATTTTATTGTTGAACTTTTAGTTTAGTTCCATTGTGGTCAGATAACATATTCCATACGATTTCAGTCCCTTTCAACTTATTGAGATTTTTAGGGGTCCAGCATATGGTGTCTGTTGGTGAACAGTCCCTATGCACTTCTGAGGACTGTGTATTATTCAGTGAATAATGAAGTGAAGTTTTCTCTAAATGTGTAGTTGGTTAAATTATGTGACAGTATTGCAAATTCTCTACACATTATTTTTTATTTAAGTGTCCAAATAGTAACTAGATAAGAGGCATACATTCTCCAACTATAACTATAGATTCATCCATTCCTTTTTTTAGTTCTGTGATTTTGCTTCATGTATTTTGAATTTTTGTTCATAGAAACATAATGATTTAGGACCCCTATGTCTTTTTATGAACTGAAAGATCTCTCTTGAACTGTACTTTGAATATTAATACAGAGACTTTGACTTTCTTAGGGCTGCTATTTACATATCTGTAACTACTCACAGTGTACCTTGCTTTAATATAATAATTCTTTATATCTAATCTAAGAATCTTATAACAAAATATTTTCATTTACCCTCTTCCAGTCACCTGTTTTGTTTCCACATAAGTTTTTACCCTACAATACATTATTATTGCTCTTTTTTTTTAAACATTATCAATGAGAAAAAGCTTTGTGGTTTACCCACATATTCACCGTTTCTAGCAATCTCTGTTCCCTTGTGTGAATCCGGGTTGCACTCTGGCATTATTTCATTTTTGCCCTTCTCTCTGAATGACTTCCTTTAGTGCAGGTCTGCTGGCAGTAAATTCCCTCAGCTTTCGTTGATCGGAAAAGTCCATATTTCATCCTAATTTTTAAAAGATACTCATGCTGGATATATAGTTCTAAGCTGACTGTTTTATTCTTTCAGCACATGAAAGATGCTGTTACATTGGCTTCTGGTAGCATTGTGTTTGATAAGACTTAAGTAGAGATTCTTATCATTAGTGTCTATATGTATTTTCCCACTGCTTCTTTCAAGACTTACTCTTTATCTTGCTTTTTATCAGTTTGAATATGATGTGTTTATGGTGGGGCTTTCCTTGTGTGTAACCAGCGTGGATTTGTGTAGCTTCCTGAACTTCTGGATTGATTTTTTTTAAAATCAAAACTAGAAAATTTTCAGACATTTCTTCAAACATTTTTTTGTACAATCTCTTTCCTCTTCTTCTAGGATTCCAATTATTCATGTATCAGACCACTTGCTGTTGTTCCCCAAGTCACCAAAGATGTGTATTTTTCCAATGGCTTCTTCTTTCTGCTTAATTTGCATAGTGTCTATTGATCTATTTTTAAGTTCGCTGATCATTTCTTTTTCAGTGTCCACCTTGTGCTAAGCTCATCCAGGGAATTTCAAATATTGTACTTTTCAGTTCCTGAATTTCTCTTTAGTTGTTTTAGAAAATAGTTTCCATCTCTTCCCTGAGATTATCCATCTGTTCATTCATTCAGTCTGTCTTTTTCTTTATTTTCCTAAATTTATCTACATAAATTTTTAAGGTCCTTGTCAGCTAATTCCAGCATGTGTATTTTCCATGGATGTGTTTCTCTTTACTTTTTCTCCCTCCTGGTAATAGCTCACATTTTCCTGCCTTTTTGTAGGTTTCAAAAATGTCTATGTTCTGAACATTGTGGCTGTTATGTAGTTGAGAGTTTGCGTTATGTTAGCTTTAAAAAAAAAAATGTTGAGCTTTGTTTTGGCCAACAATTCCTTTACTGGAGACTTAGCTTGATCTTATCAAATCTTGATTTTAACTTTTATTTGGAGGGGTATAGAGTATCTCCCCCCTTATTTTGTGGCCTTTATAGGATCTCAGCAGAATTTTTAGGTGCACAATGAGATCATTCCACTCTGACCGGTTGGAATTCTAAACCGTATCTATCTTTGTCATCTCTAAAATCTGTTCATCTCAAAGGTGAATAGAATCTCTGTTCACCTTACAGCCGAGTAGCTGTTCTCTGCCAAGCCTTTTGGAGTCTTGTTCTGCTTATGTCCATTTTAGTATTTGACCAGACTTCAAGGGGTTCCTATGCATATTTCTTGGGTTCCTTTTCTGTACACTCCCTCTTCTCTGCTTCCTTGCTCAGCAAATTCCAGCTGCCTCCAAAGCTCTGATTTTCAGTATGTGTTTCCTTTGCTCAGGCAGATAACTGATCTCTGCTTGTGCTCTCTTCCCTACGCTACCATTTTGGAAGTGCCCTCAAGATGCCTCAGATGCCAGGATGTATGTGGGGTTCACTTCATGTGGTTTTTTTCCTTTTTCTAAAGGATCACAGATCTGTGTTGTCTGTGGCCCAAAGTCTTAAATATTTCTTCACATATTTTGTCTGGTTTTAGAGATGTTCATACCAGGAGTGTAAGTCTGATGCCCATTGTTCTATCATGGTCAGAATCAGAAGTTTTCTTTAATTATCTTAAACACTTAAAATGTGTAGTTTCTGTCAGATTATTATATCATATATGTAGTTTTTTCATCATGGTGAATTATTTCCTCCTGTGTCTTGTAATTTGGGATTGTGAGCTAATCATTAACAGACCTTTATCTGTGAGAATTCTATAGAGTACAAGCTGAGGACATATTCTTCGGAGTAATTTATTTTCTTTTCTTCTAATGGCCAAGAGTATTACTGTAAATTTACACATTACTTTCTTGTATCATTTGGTTAAAACATTTTTTTAACCTAAAGCCCAGGTCAGGGACAGGCCCACATTCTTAGTCTCAGTTGAGGGACTTTCTTTTTATCCCCCACACCCAATGCTGGTGAGGGGATAAAATTGATTTTTTCCCCTAGGTTGCCCTTTCAGTTAAGGCAGATAGTGGAGCCTATCAAAGATTCTAGCTTTATTCTAGGATCTTGGTTCTGCCTTTCATGGGCCTGGGCTTTATCTCCCTTCCCTACCTTTCCATCACAGCCCAATTCTTTAGGTCAGTCCTTAGGCGAAACTAACTACCCTTCTCACCACCAGACATCTGTGGAAGCCACAAACATAAACTCGTGAAGTTACATCTCTGGTATCTAGTTTTCTTAGTTTCTGACAGTTGACAATTTCCAAAATGCTTAGTAATACAATTCAAAGATGTTATATTTGCCATCATTTCTTAATGTTTTTAGTAGGAGGAGTTTTAGACTTCTCATTCCACAACATTGCTGAAACTAGAACTTTCTTTTATATATTCTTTAAAAATTAAATGCGGCTTAAAAAATTAAATATGTAAGTTACTTGCATGGCCTGGGCCATGTTAATGATCTCAACATGCTCAGTCTTCTGTGATTATTCAAATTTATTGCCAATTGCCTTCTTTTAAGCTTAGGAGAATAATTTATTAATAACATTTGCCCCAATCCAACCGAAGAAAAAATACTTATGATTTTACCGTGTATACAATCCCTCTGAACATAGTCAACTTGCAGCCTCATTGCAGAGACACTGAATCTCAAAGGAAATATCCATCTCATCCATTTAATGGGTGCCTGGAGACTTTGGTTTTTGAATAGCATAACTAGGTATTATAAGGCTAGGAATAAAAATAGGAAACTAAGAATAAGGAAACTAGGAATGCTGAATAGGCTTTTTTCCTTCCCTGTATTTAAGCAAAGCTGATCTTAAATGAATTCAGAAGTTTGAATTCCCTCTCCATCCAGCACCATTATTTCATTACTTAATATACACTTGTGGCATAGATTAGATTTCTGGTACTTCTCTACCAGATTCAATATTTCACTGGAAAATGTATTTTGAAAACACTATTTGTTTTTATTTTGTATATTCATAATCATGAAATATCAAAAAAGGAAACTCAAAATATAGGATAAGAAACAAGAACTAGGGGCAGCTGGGTGGCTCAGCTGGTTAAGCATCCAACTCTGGGTTTCAGCTCAGGTCACGATCTCATGGTTCATGAGTTTGAACCCCACATCAGTCTCCATGCTGGCAGTGCTGGACCTGCTTGGGATTCTCTCTCTCCCTCTTTTCACTCCACCACTCATGCTCTCTCTCTCTCTCTCTCTCTCTCTCTCTCTCTCCCTAAATAAATAGACTTAAAAAAAAAAACCAATAACTTACTTAAACATTGGTAGGAAATGTCTTTCCCTGTAGTTCTAAACACGTGGCACATAAAATCATGCCTCTCACTCCCCCCCACCCCGCCACAAACTATTTGATATGCTATTACAATGCATTTTATAAAAATCTTAGTCTAATAAATGGACTACAATATTACTTACCATTTTTGGTAGTTGGGAGTTTGAGTTTCTATCAGTTAGGATTGCCCTGAGCTGTCCAACAATAAGTTGGGAGATACAGGGTCTGAGAGGGACACAGCAGCTCAATTTTTCTGTCAGGAGTCCAAGTTCCTTCTATGTCCCTGCTCTATCATCCTTAACATATGCTTCTTGTCTCCATATTTACATGTCCACTATTTGCTTAAAAAGGCTTTTAATGTGAAATTACTGGGCCCAAGGGCATGAATTTTTTAAGGCTCTTTTTATATTCTTTCATAAAGTTTATACTACATCTTTTTTACTAATATACAATGCTATCGAATTCACATTTAAGATTCTGTTTACTTCAGCTTCTCCAATGTGGCATATCATAATTATGGTTACTAGATGTAGATGTTGTGGCCTTAAATTAGGTCCACTGTGCACAATGCAAGTACAATACATTGTTTTATTTTTATGAGACACATTCAATTGGGCCCCAAGCTCCCACTTGCTATACTGATGATGATCCAATATCAGTCATTCTGGAGGAATTTTATCACTTCCTGGAGTTACACAAGAGTCTTAGAGGCTTAACTGACCAGTAGGTGGAGGGCCAGTACTTGAACTCAGGCAGACAGGTTCTAGCACCAAAGCTTTTAAACATTATACTATGTCACAGTTCCGAAGACAAAAAGTAAGTAACATATATCGTCTGAAGTAGAGTTATTGACACGGACAATGCACAATCAATATCTTCATTAAGATAAAAGGATAGATTAGTAATATGATGCAGAACAAGTAGTCACATGAAAGAAGCAAGTGGACGTATGACTCAAAATAAAGAACACAACAATTAGGACAAAGAAGAAATGGAGAGGCAAACAACAAACAAATAATCTAGAACTAAAGGTGACAAACTATGGCCCATGGGTCAAGTCTAGCCCACCAACAGACATTTTATTGGAAAAACTGGCAAGCACAAGAAAAGATGTCCTATGTCATTAGTCCTTAGGGAAATGTGAAATCATGGGAAATCCATGGGAAATCCATGGGAAATGGAATCATGATAAGACAATATATTATCTACATACTTATTAGAATAACTAAAATAAAAAATATGATGAGATGGAATGACTTCCTTACCCCTCCCCGAGCTGGACATGGGGTAAGTGGACAGAGGCCTCCAAACAGGGGCCTCACCATGCCTCACCTCTGAATTCATTTGTTCCACATCCCTGCCTCTCCAGTGTCTTCTTCTCCCACTTCTCCTCTCTCTGTGCCTCAGTCTCTTGCCAGAAGAAATGGGTTGAACACTCAGGAAGGCTATCTGAGGAGGGGAGAGGGCTTAGAGGGGAGTTCTGTCCACTCCACACCCCTAGCCACAGGGGCCCCATCCAGGGCCTGGGGAAGGAAGGAGGTGGCTCTGTGCTGTTTCACTTTAGCCACCCTTCCTGTCCCCTCTTTCTTTACCACTGCTGTTCACAGTGAGTAGGAGGGAGGTGCAGTGCCCAACCCCTGCTCCCAGGTCTGCGTTTACTTGGGTTTTAAATGACTGGTTGGGATAAAAAAAAACAAAAAACCCTAAAGAAATAAAAGTTACAATAGACACCAGAGGGAAAAGCCTCATTATCACATCATGCCACACTATCACACAACACATTGAGGGGTTGGTCCCAAATGCTGGCAAGGATGTGGAGAACTGGATTCCGCAGATATTGCTGGTGAGAACATAGAATGATACAGTCAGTCTGGAAAACAGTTTGACAGTTTCTGAAAAGACAAAATACGTATTTACCATATGACCCAGCAACCATACTCATGAGCGTTTCCTCCAAAGAAATGAAAGCTTATGTCCATGCAAAACCTTGTATAAGAATATACACAGCAGATTCATTGGTAAAAGCTAAAAATTGGAAACAACTCAAATGTCCTTAAATGGGCCAATCGTTAAACACACCGTGGTACTGCTGTAGCCAAAGGGAGCAAACCATTGGTACATGTAATAAGTTGAATGCATCTCAAGGGCATTGTGCTGAGTGATAAAAGCCAGTCTCTTAAAGTTGCATACGATGTGATTCCATTATAGAACATCCTTGAAATTACAAATTAGAGATTGAGAACAGATTAGTAGTTGGTAGGGGATGAATTTGGCTATTACGGGGTAGCCCAGGGATCTTTGTGGTGATGGAATACTTCTGTATCTTAACTGTGGTAGTGGTTACATGATATACACACGTGAAATAATTGCATGGAACTACACACACACATGTGCACACAATGAGTACACATAAGATGTGAAATGGGAATAAACTCTGAATTGAATCAATGTCAACTTCCTGGTTAGTTATTCCACTACAGTTTGGTAAGATGCTACCTTTGTGGGAAATCAGTGGGAGTATACGGACCCTCTCTGCAGTATTTTGCAACTTTCTATGGATCTATGATTCTTTCAAAATTAAAAGTTAAGAAGTTTCTTAAGATTCAAAAAAAAGCGATTAACTAGAAAAAGAAATTGATGGATTGACTTTCATTAAGCATCAATATGAGAGTAAAAAGGCAACCTACAAATTAGGAGAAGATAGTTGCAATGCATACAACTCACAAAGTTCCCATGTCCAAAATATATAAAGAACTTCCATAAATCAGTTAGAAAAAGGCATGCCTGAGTGGCTCAGTGGTTAAGTGTCTGACTTCAGCTCAGGTCATGATCTCACGGTTCATGGGTTTGAGCCCCGCATTGAGCTCTGTACTGACAGCTCAGAGCCTGGAACCTGCTTTGGATTCTGTGTCTCCCTCTCTGTCTCTCTCTGACCCCCCACCCCACTTGTGCTCTGTCTCTCAAAAATAAACATTAGACAATTTAAAAAAAAAAAAAGAAAGAAAGAGGCAAACTACCCAACAAAACACAGGCAAAATAACTGAGCTGCTGCTTTACAAAATAAGAAATCCAAATAACATCAAGCATATGAAAAGCAGCACAACATTAGCAGCATACAGGGAAATGCAAAGGAAAACTTCAGCAAGAAAACTCTGTGCTTACCAGAATGGCTAAAATTAGAGAGACTGATTAGAACCAAGAGTTGTTAGGAACGTGAAACAACTTTCTTGCTGCGGTGTAATTGGCACAATCAAGTTAGATAACTGGTTGTCATTATCTCATAAAGATAAATGCCTGCCTACCCAATGACTCAGCAATTCCACTCCAGGGGTATGTTTAGGAGAAATGAATGCATAAGTCTACCATAAAACAATAGATGGATAATGAAATTGTGGGCTATTCGTACAATGAAATAATATAGAATAATGAGAACAAATGAATCACCGCTACATGAAACATCATGGGTGAATCCCAGACAAATAACACTGAGTGAAAGAAGCCAGTCATAAGACAGCATATATATTAAATTTTTCCATTTTTATGAAATTCAAATAGTCATAAAAGTTGGAATAGAAGTTATCTCTGGGGGCACCTGGGTGGCTCAGTTGGTTAAGCATCTGACTCTTGGTTTTGGCTCAGGTCATAAGCTCATGGTTTGTGAGATCGAGCCCCGTATCTCCCCTGATAGCACAAAGCCTGCTTGGGATTCTCTCTCTCCCTCTCTCTCTCTGCCCCTTCCCCACCTATGTGCATGCTTTCTCTCTCTCCCAAAATAAATAAACAAACTTCAAAAAAAAAAAGTTACCTCTGGGACCGGGGTAGGAGTAGGAGTTGACCATACTGAGGCATGAGAAGTCTTCTGTGGTGTTGGACGTGTTCTACATCTTGATCTCAGTAGTGGCCACACAGATACATTATACACACGTAAAAATTCATCCAGCTGTATTCTTGAGATGAATGTTAAACCTCAATAAAATTTTTTTTTCTAAGTAGGTATTATGTAACAATCTGAGAAATAAAATCTATCTTTGGAAATACAAATTCAACCATTTTAGTGTAACCCTGAATGTGAAATTAAAATGTCTTAAAATTCCTCTTCGCGTTTGTTAATTACAGGATGAAACTTCTCGGAAAAACAAAGCAAAAAACAACTTCATCCCAACAGAGCAGCCACAAACACTTTTAGGCCGCTCCCAAAAGTTTATATTTAGGGCTTTTTCAGACTGCAGTAACTAAATTCCATTACATACTTGAAAGTCTTTCCTCTGCCAGATGCAGGATCTTCCTGTTTGCCACTGTTAACTGAAAGGTGCTAAATTCAGATGCTTTCGAACTGTGTTTCTCTAGAGATCACCCTTCTTTCTTTTTTTTTTTAATTTTTTTTTTAACATTTATTTATTTTTGAGACAGAGAGAGACAGAGCATGAACAGGGGAGGGGCAGAGAGAGAGGGAGACACAGAATCGGAAACAGGCTCCAGGCTCTGAGCGGCCAGCACAGAGCCCGACGCGGGGCTTGAACTCACAGACCGTGAGATCATGGCCTGAGCCAAAGTCGGATGCTTAACCGACTGAGCCACCCAGGCGCCCCAGATCACCCTTCTTTCTATAGATGGGACAGATAAAACAACTTCTTTTCTTCTGCCACTAGCCCATAGATATCATAGTTGAGAACGTAAGGGGTTTGGAAACAGGATATTTAACGGGGTCAGGGAAAGTATGTCTTTCACTAGGAATTGTGCTAAATTCCATTTATGCTAGATGAAAGATTCATTGTTGAGTTTCGCTGGGATCAGTGATATTTGATGGTGTTTTACCTTTTTGTGGTATACCATACAGCATGACTCCAAGGATTCCTCATAATTTTAACCAGGATCCATTCTGGAAAGTTTTTGTGTGTTCTTGTTTAAAAAAAAAAAAAAAAGAAAAGCCAAAGGTTTTTTTCCATATCAACCACACCCAAAATAGCTCTGTATCCAAAAGTGAGAATTAATTTTATATTGAAAAGGAATGGTGAACTTTGCCACAGTGGACACCTATGGCTTTGTCTTCACATCATGCCCATTCTTCTGAGAACGGCTGTTCCACTACTGCCCTGAGGTTCCCATCCACGATCTGCCCACGATTCCGCCCTCTTGGTGACATTTGCTTGTTCCAGGGATAGCGTCTGAGTATTTATTTGTGTGTATGTTTGTTTGTTATAGTTATTTTTGCATTGGGATCTAGAGAGTTAATGTTTCTTTCCAGTGGTACAATTAATAAGAAATAATCCTCAGGAGTTGTCGGTGGCCATATTTCCCGTCAAAGGGCATATAAAGATGAGCATATGCCTGAGATCTTGGAACAGCCCTTCCTCATCAGGCCCAGAGGACTTCAGGACCATCACCATGTGCTAAAACTTTTATGATCTGGGAACATGGGATAGTAAGTTGTCAATAGGAGAGCAGGGTACAGCAATGCCTGGATCACTCCTCTTCTTTGAGATCAATTTTATGTTGCAAGAAAGGAAAAGAATAAATGAATGAATGTGATGCTCTTGCACCACCGCATAAAATTTTTGCCCACTTACTACTTTGAAATACCTCTTCAGAGAGTAGGCAAAGTCTTGGCCTCAGGGTGCTTGGGTGGCCCAGTTGGTTGAGCGTCCAACTCATGATTTCAGCTCAGGTCATGATGCCAGGGTCCTTCGAACAAGTCCCAAGTCAGGCTCCGTGTTGGGCGTGGAGCCTGTTTGGGATTCTCACTCTCTTTCCCTCTTGTTCCTCTCCCCTGCTTGTGGGCACACACTCTCAATCTCTGTTTCAAATTAATTAAAAAAAATAAATAAGCAAGCCAGAATCAGCTTTATCATCATCAATCATCATGGACATAAAGGAGGGAGGCAGGCTATCCTGAGGGAGAACCACTGACCAGTTCATGTCAATGGCGCTTCATAATAGATGAACTTTTTATTTGTCTCCTCCTAAGACTGCAGGGAGGGTGACCCTGGGTAGGGTCCTTTGAAACAATTAAAGGATGGTTGCATCACCAGAAGAGAATAGAGAAAAAATGGAAAGTATCCTCAGATTTTTACCCAATGGTATCTTGAGTAAGAAAAGTACTGAATTCTGTCCAAATCCTTTGCTGATTGATGTCTCTAAAGTTCCAAACATTCTCCTTGTGACCTTCTTAAAGGAACCCGTTAGTTCATTTGGTACCTAGCTAAGGGAAAGGATTCTTCTCTGGCCTTTAGCCAAAAATTTCCCTGAAATATTCTGATGTCATCTGCTGGAAGTCTCTGGAATTCAGAATTCTTATAGACAGGCACTATGAAGAAGAGAAAGCAAGTTGAGTACTTGTGAGACCTGCAGGAATGCATGTTTGTTGCTGAATCCCCAACATCTGGGTCAGTATCTGGTGGGCAGTAGGTACTTAATAAACATTTTGAATGGATGAATGAATGGGTTCATGCTGAAACATGGACCAGTAGTCTGGTTATTTATTAGTTTTTTGTTTTTCTTTGCTTTTTCTTTCTTCCTTTGTTCGCATTTGGTGATCTACATGATGTTTTAAATATGCAGTGGTTTGAAAGTTTTTCTAAAAGTCATAAGAAGGGCTCCTGGATGGCTCAGTCGGTTAAGCGGCCTACTTCACCTCAGGTCATGATCTCGCGGTCCGTGGGTTCGAGCCCCGCGTCGGGCTCTGTGCTAACAGCTCAGAGCCTGGAGCCTGCTTCAGATTCTGTGTCTCCCTCTCTCTGACCCTCCCCTGTTCATGCTCTGTCTCCCCCTGTCTCAAAAATAAATAAAAAACGTTAAAAATTTTAAAAATAAATAAATAAAAGTCATAAGAAAAAGTCCACTTTTGCCCATTAAATGGAAGATGAGAGTGGCATCCTCTAGGACCTTACAGTTAAAATTCTTGCACCCCCTAATGGCCATCCGTGGGATCACACTTCAGGCTTAGAAATTAACCAAGTTAGAAATAAGACCATATTTTCAAGGAAAAAAAATTATATTCTGGACACTGGATCCAGCCAAGCACAGTCAAAGGGCACTCTTTGGCAGGACTTGTATGTTTTTTGATTACCACCAAGAAGTGACAGATTATTTCTGAACAAGCTCTCTGTAAATTTAAAGCGTGAGGTCAACGTTCACAACACGAATTAATAGAAGCAATCTTTCCTAGCTCACCTTTGAAAATAGGAAAGTCTAGAATAGAAGAAAACCCCATTCCAATGGTTTTTGGAAGGAGCTTATTTTTAGTTTGGATTCTGAGATGGGAGATGGGGTACTGTCAGCTCCAGCAATCTTTCCAGAAAAAGATCCTGGCATGGACAGGGCAGGTGTGCCCTGGGATGGCCCCTCCATCCCAGACTTCGCCCTTTCCGTTCTCCCTGGGTCTTTATTTGAAGGTTAAAAATAAAATCATATATTTTCTGTAATCCACCTCAGATTCTCTGGATAATTACTATGGATGTGAGCAAGGAGCCTGTGGAGGAAGATCCACTAACATACAAAACTCTGAAAAGTCTGGGCCGGAAATACACCAGGCTGAACCCAAGCATGCATGTCTATTCCCTGACAAACCCATTAAAGTGAGAGGTAAAGAATAAAAAGTCCATCAGTTCGTAAGAACAAAGAGAACAGGAGTTCAGTCCAACAAAACCGGAGATGACATAAATTCCCATAAATTCCCAAAGGCTAAAAGTGAAATGGTTACCTGGTAACTGGCTTAGCTAACCAGGTGAACCTTGAACCGGGTGCTGCCGATGGTGAAGGCAGCAAGAAACAAGTGAACTTCCATCCCAGAATCAAAGGAGATGCAGAAGCTACACACACCAGTTACCTGGGAGGGTTGTGGGAGGCGGGAGGGCGTCTGTGGTGCGACGCTGAAGAGAATTTGCTGATGGCGTCAACGTGGAGGTGATCGAACCCACCCATCAGATCTGTCCCCTACCCTCGGCGGCCTAGGAACGTACTGGCAGGAGGATTCTGGAGATTCTCTCTCAGCTGAGGATGTGGTGAGATGTGGAGCAGAGGAGCTGAGCCCGTGTCCTGGGTGATGGCACCTCACGTGCCTCTTTCCCATCTGACATAGTAATTCTGGTGTCAGACATACGCATCTTGGGAAAGAGACTGGAAGACTACTTTCTGGGGACATTGATCTTTACCTTTATGTAAGCGTAATACTTGGATTCAAGCAAAATTCAACTAAAGGAGAGTTGGGGGGGGGGGTGGGGCTCACCAGGAAGTTCAGCTCGAGTCACGATTTACAGCAGGCCTCCCGGACACTCACATGTCCGTGGCTGAGAAGGTCATGAGATGCTATGAGAGGACAGCCGGCTTAGGCTGGGGGCTCCAGAGGTCCCGAGTGGGGACAGTCCCCTGAATATGCTTCTGTGAAAATTTGAACTCGCACTGGGTTAATATTTTAGGTGGTAGGAGTAAGGAGTTTATGATAGCCCACATTTGGGGGTAAAGAGGAACACTTCCAGTCATGTGAAACCCAAGAGGAAGGGATTGGATATTTATAAAGGAAAAGCCTCCAAACTCTTAGCTACCCTCAGAGAAGTAAAAGGCAGGAGTCCTGAGTGGCCCTGTAATTTACTTTTTAGTGCCATGGAGGAAATTGGCTTCTTATTGTCTCTCTCAGAGATTCATATCCCACTCTCTTAATAGCTTTTAGTGACGGCGGGGTATGATGAACCCTGCTGATGCCCCCCTGAATTCTCTTTACCACCTGGCATACCCACCCCCCACCACTACAATCGCTGCAGCTAGAGGCTGATGTGGGCGAACTCCCTAGATTGCCCTCTCTGGTGGAAGCTGCCTCACCATGTAGCAGTCTGAGAAATTAAACCCCCAGTTCCCGGGAATGGGATCTAGCGGGCTCTACATCTTTCCTCTTGGAAACACTTGGCTTTTTCCCTGGAACTTTTCCATCAAGTCTCCTTAAATATAGAATTACTCAAAGGAGAAACCACTCCTTACTCTGGATTCAGGCATAACTTTCGCTATAAGATTTATGGACCTCTTATCTTGGTATTCTCTATTTTGGCTTGGTTTCCAGACTTTGAACTTTCCAAGTTGACCACATGCCAAGGCTTTTGCCCTGCTGACAGTGAGGTCTGAGAGTTCAGCCCTTACCTGTGTTCATCAATTTCTTTAAATTTTAAAATTTTGTTAATTAACTCGTAGGCTTATTGAAGACTTGAGGTTTTGAAATTCCCAAATCCGCGAGGACACTCTGAACAGAATGGGCAACCTACCATACAAATGGCACAGGAAACTGGCTATGAGAGCTTTTATCTTCAACCAAGTCACTGCGCTTTCTTCTGCAATAGCTCTGTGTCTTAGGTTTGGATAACTAGAAGAGGAGTCTGGGAAAGGAATTTGGATGCATGCAGGTTATTGGGGAAGAGTGAGGAGAAGGGGCTGCAAGGAAGCAAAAAGAGGCAGGGGACGTAGCTGAGCAAGAATATGGTCCCAGGTGAAGTCCAGCCATGGCCTGAACCTCAGCCAGGCTCTGGAGCGTATATTTTATCCCAACATTGTCCCACCTTGAGGCAAGGGGATAGTGTTTTATAGCCTTATGTTAATAATTAACCCCCTGGGAGTGCAGATTAACCTTCCAGTCATCTCCAAGTAAGGAGAAGGTAATTCTGAGAAGGTCATAGAGAGAAAATTCCTGAGAAGGAGTTTGGCGAGTAGAGGGCCTGTGGACCTGGAGCTTGACAAGAGAAGAGAGATGATATGTGGCATGTGGGACATTCAGGATGTGATTCCATGTGAGATGGGCATCATTGGATGGCTATGGGCAGGTGAGATAAATTTTGGAAGGCTCACATCTGGCTGTGCTAGGAAGGCAAGAACAGAAGCAGGAAGCCCACCTGAAGACTCTAGGAGAGAAATGATCATGGCTTATGATCACGGTGGGACGGCTGGGGAGTCATGAGAAATGTCTGGAACCAAAATTTTGAAAAGAAATTGATATTTTGAGAGAAGCATGTTTTGAAAGCAGAGTCAACTTGATTTGCTCGTAGGGCATATCTTAGAGAACGAAGGCAGTCAAAGTTGACTACAACAGTTTTGTTCTGAGCAAAGATGGGGAGGGGCGGGCTTGACGGAGAAAAGGAGAGGACGTGGAAAGAAGAGTTCGGTGTATTTGATAGTTCTTCCCTTCTTGTCACTCAGTAGTGTTCCGTTGTGTGGCTACACCACAGCAGGTCTATTCGTTCGCCCGCTGATGGACACTTGAGTAGTTTCCAGTTCGGGGCTATTATAAACTAATAGTCTAAAAGTATTCTTATACAGGTCTTCAGAAAATATATGGGCAAAATTCTGCTCAGTATATATTTAGGAGTAGAATTCTTGGATCAGAGGGTAATTTCATTTTTTAATTCTAAGATTTCCATTTGATTCTCACTTACATATTACAGTTCTCTTGTGAAATGCTCTTTTCTTCAACATGTTATTTATAAAAATTTCAAAGTCACTGTCTGTTATCTCCAACAGCTGTCTCATCTGTGAATGTGCTTCTATTGTTTGTTTTTCTCTTGGTCCAGTTTCTTAGGAAGGCTTTGCAATTTCTTCCTGAGTGCTATGTATTGTGTGTCAAATTGTAGCAACTCTGAGCAGTATTTTCTTTATCTAAGAAGGCTCAATCTATCCTCTGGCAAGCAGATCATTGAAGTGATGGATTACCTTAATCCAATCAGGGACTGAGCTAATTCAAGGTTGGACTGCACGTTTTGCACAGTCGACCTCTGATTCCACTTGCTTCCGAGGTTGTGGTCCTTTGGGGTTCCTGACTGAGCTCCAAGATTGTTAACTAGCCCTATCTCCTATGATCAGTCCTGAACTCAAATTTTTATTTTCTCAGTACCATGAGCAAAAACATATGCTTTGTCCTTTGTCTTTCTTCCCAGTATCTTAAAATTTTTTAGTGTTTATTTTTGAGAGAGAGAGAGAGAGAGAGAGAGAGAGCAGGTGCAAGGGAGGGGCAGAGAAAGAGGGAGACACAGAATCCAAAACAGGCTCCAGGCTGTAAACTGTCAGCACAGAGCCTGACACGGCGGTCAAACTCACAAGCTGTGAGATCATGACCTGAGCCGAAGTCGGACGCTAACCAACAGAGCCACACAGGTGCCCCTCTTCCCGGTGTCTTATATTTCTTTCCTGTACTGTTTAAGAATTTGACAAATGCCTCCAGAAAAACCAACAGCATCAGACTCGCTTCCAACTACCAGCTGCTCCTGTTGGGGTCTCTTGTGGCTTTTTGGTCAACCCCCAACTCCCCTTTACCTCCCCAGATAGGTGAGATTGCTAGAATTTCTGCTGGCTTCTCGGCTCTAAGCAATGAATCTCTTCCTTTCTCTGCCTTCTGCCTGGGTTGGTGCCAAGAATTGGAGAATTCCCTGAGGGCAGAGCAACCCTAGAATGTCTACTCACCAATCTGCCTTCTTCTCATATTTCTCCAGAATCGTGGCCCCCTGAGTACTCACCAGTTCTCTGTGGTCTCCAAACAGATGGAATTTTGTATCTTATCCAGCTTCCCTAGTCAATCTTGGGGGAGCATCAGGCTGTTGTAACTTACTCTATCGTATTCTCTCATTTAAGTGTAATAATTTCTTATCATATAGCACATGTCTTTTCATTTTTATCCTAATTTACTATTTTTTAATTTCCATGTTATCTATCACTTTTCATCATTATTTTGAAAACCTTAGTTATTAAAAAAAAAATGGGATTCAGCCAACAATGCACCAAGAAGACAATCCAGAAGCATGCACATTTTCATGTTAAACAAAAGCAAATAAAGAAATTACATTAATAAACATTTGACTCGCAAAGTTAGAATGAACAAATCTGAAAAAGAGCAGGAGAATTACATCAAGGTTAAAGAAGATATTAATGAGTTAGAAAAACAAATATATTAAGAGAATGAAAGACAAGCGGGAGACTGGGTGAAAAAACTTTGCAAAACACATATCTGATAAAGGACTGGTTTCCAAAACACACAAAGAACACTTAAAACTAAGCAGTAAGAAAATGAGCAACCCAATTTAAAAATGGGCAAGAGATCTGAACAGATGCCTCACCAAAGAAGATAAACAGATGGCAAATAAGCACATGAAAAGATGTTCAATGTCATATATCATCAGGGAATTGCAAATAACGCAACAATTAGATACCACTATATACCTAGTAGAATGGCCAAAATTCAAAACACTGACAACAGCAAATGCCAGCAAGGATAGGGAGCAACAGGAACTCTCATTTATTACTGATGGGAATTCATAATGGATAGCCAGTTTGGAAGACAGTTTGGCAGTTTCTTAGAAAACTAAACATACTCTTACCATACAATCAAGCAATCATGCTTCTTGGTATTTACCCCCAATGAGCTGGAAACATATGTTCACACAGAGGCTTTCACATGAATGTGTACAGCAGATTTATTCATAATTGTCCCAACTTGGAAACAACGAAGATGTAATTTGGCAGGTTAATGGACAAACTGGTACATCTAGACAATGGAGTATTATTCAGTGATAAAAGGAAATGAGCTATCAGGACACAAAAATACATGGGAGAAATTTAAATGCATATTAGTAAGTGAAAGAAGATTATCTGAAAAGACTACATACTGTATGGTTCCAGCTATATGACATTCTTGAAAAGGCAAAATTCTGGAGGCAGTAAAAAGATCAGTGATTGCCAGTGGTTCAGGGGAAGGAACAGATGAATAAGCAGCACAGAGGACTTTTAGGGCAATGAAACTATTCTATATGCTATTATAATAGATATGAATCATTGGAGATTTGTCAAAACCCAATTAATGTACAATACGAAAAGTGAACTCTAATGTACGTTATGGACTTTCATTAATAATAACATATCAATATTGGGTCATCAGTTGTATCAAATGTACCACATTAATGCAAAATGTTAATAATAGGGGAAACTGTGCATATTGTGAGGGCCAATATGGAAACTCTGTACCTTCCATTATATTTTTCTGTGAACCTAAAATGACATTAAAATAAACTAGATATATATATATATATCTACTTTATTATATAGTAGATATATATACTATATATTAATATACACATATAAAATATATAGTATATAGTAGATAAACATATCTACTATATTTTAATATATATAATACATATATCTACTATTATGTAGATATACATAATACCCTCAGACATATAGTATTATATATATATATATATATATATACATACTATGTTTTAATGAAACAACAAAATAGAACTGATAAATTAGGTCATGTACTGGTTTTTTTGGGGGGAGGGTTAATAATAAACATGACTAAATAATTCTGCTACAGTAAAGAAAGAAAGAAAAATAGCCAACACTTATTACCCAGCAACACTGTTCTCAGCACTACACAGCAACCCAATGATATCGAGCTATTATATTCCCATTTTACAGGTAAACAACCAGGGCAGGTTTGGATAACTCATCCCAGCTTACATGACTTGACTGAGGGTCACACAGCAAGTGGTGAGGCTGCGTTTAACTCCGTTCATGGTGTTCCAGTGTCTGTCCTCTTAGTATCAGCATATACTGCCAGAACATTTTAAGTAGTCAATAACTGTTACCTACTATTTGATAAAGAAAGCCCAACTAAATACACAGCATTAGAAATTATAATAGTCATATAATAAGAAATAGATTTTGTTCATTACAAAATATTACCATAGGAATAAAGTTGAAAATCTGGACGAAATTGACATGTGACCGTGTGACAGCCACTCTCCTGTCTGGGATCCCTGTCAGCCCCTCATCTATATAGATTTCTGGGAAGCGTCTAGTTTTCACTGTGCTACACCACCTGGCAGTCAATCCTAGTGTCCCCCCAGCCCCACCCCCTGACAGCTACTAATCTACTTTCTATCCCCGTAGAATTGTCTTTTCTGGACATCTTGTATAAATGGAATCCTACCATATTTGGTCTGCTGTGCTTGGCTTCTTCACTTAGCGTCGTGTTTTCAAGGTTCATTCATGTTGTAGAATGTATCAGTACTTCATTCCTTTTTATTGTCAGATGATATTCCATGGTGCGGATATATCACATTTCATGTATCCATTTATTATCTGGCAGATTGTTCCCACTTTGTTAACTATTATGAACAATTCTGCTATGACCATCCTGTACAAGTTGTTGGGTAGACATATGTTTTCATGTTCTTGGAGTATCTACCTAGGAATGGAAGCACTAGGTAATATGGAAGCTCTTTGTTTAGCCATTTGAGGGACTGCCAGGGTGCTTTCTAAAGTTGTCTGCACCATTTTACATTCCCACCAGCAGTGAATTAGGGTTCCGATTTTCCACATCCTCGCCAGTACTTTTTATTGTCTGTCTTTTTGATTATAGCCAGTCAAATATGCGGTAAGTGGTATCTCATTGTGGTTCTGATTAGCATTTCCCTGATAGTTCATAATGTTGAACATCTTTTTATGTGCTTATTAGCCATATATACAGGGTTTTTTTTTTTTTTTACTGCAGCATTATTTACAATAGCCAAATTATGGAAACAGCCCAAGTGTCTCTTGATCAATGAATGGATAAAGAAGATGTGGTATATACAATGGAGTACTACTTGGCAATGAGAACGAATGAAATATGGCCTTTTGTAGCAACGTGGATGGAACTGGAGGGTGTTATGCTAAGTGAAATAAGTCAGGCAGAGAAAGGCAGATACCATATGTTTTCAATCTTATGTGGATCCTGAGAAACTTAACAGAAGACCATGGGGGAGGGGAAGGAAAAAAAAAAGTTAGAGAGGGAAAGACCCAAACCATAAGAAACTCTTAAAAACTGAGAATAAACTGAGGGTTGAAGGGGGGGTTGGTGATGGGCATTGAGGGGGGCACCTGTTGGGATGAGCACTGGGTGTTGTATGGAACCCAATCTGACAATACATTTCATATATATAAAAAAAGAAGATGTGGTATATATACACAATAAAATACTACTCACTCATAAAAAAGAATGTTGTCATTTGCAAAAAACGTGGATGGATACAGAGAGTATAATGCTAAGCGAAATAAGTCAGTCAGAGCCCGGGGTAAGAGAGGAGCAGAGACAGCCAGTGAGCAGAGGGGTGCCCCCCTGAGCTGGTGTTTCACGTAAGTCTGGAAGTATCAGCCCAAGCCTGTGGGTGAAGCAGCTTGAATCAGGTCTCACTCTAGTTACCCCCAGCTGTGTGACTTTTTGCAAGTTGTTGTGGAACCTCTCGGATCTTGTTTGATGGGAATCATTCCTATCTGACAGGATTGCCATGAGAATTAAAGGAGATACAGAAATAAAATGGCCAGAACAGTGCTTTGCCTCTAGTAGCCACCCCAAATATTTGGGAGAAAATAAAAGTCAACATGTTGCCATGGTGCCCATCCTTGCCTCTGGCTCTCCCACCTCACCTCTGTGGCAGTCCTGGTCCCCTGCGTCCTAGAAGCCCTTGACCCCCGTCACTATTTCCCCTACCTAAGTCACAACTTTCTTCCTCCAGTGTATGTAGCTTTTGCTCCATTATCTTCTAGTGTTTTCTTTCTGAGACACCAATAGGGAAACTTTTTAAAGTACTACATTTCATATTTACTAAGAAGATGTTAATAATTCTTTCCTTCTAAATATAAATACACTATCTCCTTGTGGTAGAAGATTTTGAAAGTAAAGACAAGGCTATGGACTCTCTCTCTCTATTTGTACATTCATCACATCTTTATTGAACAGCTCCTAGATGCCAGGCCTTGTTCTGAGCACTGGGTACACACGGTCAAAAAAGCAGACACCGTCACTGCCTTTATGGAACTTGGGCTCCAGTGGGGGATGACTGACACTTGTCACCAACGCTCAGGATCTTGGTTTTATCAGGACCTGGGCTGAGGCGTTTCCTGAAGTTTCTACAACTTGCTTGCAGACGTCTTCTTGCACTGATGTTGGCAGAGATCGCTGCAGGGCATGTGAATTATTCTCGTACTTGTAAAGCTCATCAGAGTCTTTGCTGTTTCATCACTGTGGGCTTTTGTTTACAACATAGAATTTCCTGATACAAGAAATGACAGGCGTGCTCTGCCTGACAACTTCAGCCATACTAGAATGTGAGAACTTTCTGGTTTTAGCAAGCATAATTCCTCCCTAACTATGACTCTAGCATTCTACCAAGTCAGCCATATAAAACTCAGTTTTATCAGATGTTCACACCCACTATACCCACATATTCAAAGAAGATGTTGCTTTTTTATTTCCTGTGACTGATCTAATGTCCCCCTTCTGTCCCCACCCACTGGGTTGCAAGGAAAAATAAACCTTGAATGTTCCAGTGTAGGGTGTCTCAGTCCCTTCTGGCTAAAACCATCTTCTTTGGATTTCTGAGTCTTTTTAGGGTGGATATTCAGGGAATTTGAATATCATCTCTTTATCACAGAAATCCCTCTCTTCTATCTCCTTCGTAGTGTGGCAAATGGGTGTAAGGGGACCCTTAGAAATCTATCTTTCGTGGGAGAGGAGAGGCCTCTTGGCGTCCTGCGTACTAGGTTTTCATGGTCTCCAGTTAAGATATTGGATCTTATAAGATAAGATATCTTATCTTATCTTGTCTAGCTTATCTCTGAGAGATAAGCTTATCTAGCTTACCTAGCTTATCTCTGAGAAAGAGCCTCTGGCCTCCCTGGGGCCACTGGCAATGTCAGTGGTTTTATCAAGCCCTTGGGCAGGTAAGAAAGTTCTCTAAGTTCATTGGAGACCAAGTCTCCTTCAAGTTTTCTTTTCTGCTGTCCTAAAGGATAATCCAAGAAATCTGTTGAAGTACCAGTCTCCATGTCTACATTCCGGTCAGGGGAAAGGAGAAAAGGGGAAAGGAGCTGCAATCCCCTCCCTTTAAAGATGGCTCATTACACATACTAGTTCCGTTCATATTCCACTGGCCAGACTTAATCACATGAGTATACGTAGTGCAAGTCAAGTTGCCCAAAACTAATAGCTATTCTGGGTGGCCATGGGCTCAGATAACATACGGAGATTCTACTGCAGAGGAAGAAGGTGCTCATGCTGAGGGTACTGGCAAACCATTTTCTGTCTGTTAAGGTAGACGACCCTGAAATTGTGCTCAAAGACATGAGATCTCAATCTTAGAATCCCACCCTGAGGGGCTTTTCATGAGGCCACTCCTGATACCAACGCCTGTATCCATCAAGGTCCTAAGGAACCACTCTAAATATTTTAAACAGAGGAAATTTAATGCAGGATATTGGCTGCACCGATGATGAAATGCTAAGAAGCCAAACAGGAAATTTCCAGGCGACCTAGAAATCAACCTCCGTACGAAACTACTTCCAAACCATTTCATAGCAAAAACCCAATTTCCCGTTACTTATCAGAACAAATCACCCTAGACAGTTACTAACCCCATTGCAATGACTGTTTCAACTAACCTTGTCTCAATGCCTGTTGTTTCAGTGGTATGAGGAACCCAACCTGGCCAGGTACAGCCTGTGTTTCAAATTTGATGCGGCCATTCTTTGTCCCGTGGGAATGAAGACCTTTAGATCAAGAGATCTCTGGGTTCTGGGACGGGAAGCAAAAGCTGTATCATTAAGAGTAATAATGAGAGGGGTCATTACAACTTTGTAGTAGTGTTCTAAAGCTCTACATACCAGCAGCAGGTTGAGAATATATATACCACATTCCGAGAGATAGCACCCTGATCACCCAGCGGTTTGTTTTCCATTTAGCAACATAACCATTTTAGGTGGCCAGCTCCTTCTCAGTGATAGAGTAGATGGTGAGTCCTGAGAACTTCAGAGGTGAGAGCCAAGTGCCATACTTTTCATGCTGTGAACTGGGTTACTCAGTCTGAATCTATGTGGTGTGGGTTACATAATGAATCCTAAGGCATTCAATAAATCCATAGATGGTGGGGCTGGTGCCCGCAGAGAAGGCAAATCCATTCTCTAAACAAGAACCTATTCCAGTGAGGACAAATCACTGCCACTTCCGTGATGAAATGGGTTCAATGTCACCAACTTGATGTTGCCCAGTTTTTCATCGAAATTTGCATTGTTGAAAAAGGAAAACTGCAAAAAAATTTATTATCAATCATTCTAGAAGAAAGACATTCATCTACTGTGTGGTGCGTGTGCGTGTGTGTACATGCATGCTTATTTGCATCTTTGAGGGGAAAGTTTTTAAGTAAAGAATGGAATAACCTAGCTAATTCACAAGAAAACAGGAAGTCCTAAAAAACCGAAAGTTTTCAAAAAGATGCCTTGCTCAAATATAGAATTAGCCCCTGCTCCCCACTCCAAACCCCCACCCCAGCCTGCACTCCAAATGTAGTCAAACCTGGCACTTTCATAAATCCGGTAGTTACGTAGATTTTTAAGTCTTGAGCCAGATGTTTAATATCCTGTTGAAAGTCCTGCTTGTTTTAGTAATGACAACTATACTTGCATGAGATGCTTCTCTGGGGTGAGGGCACCAATCTATTTCAAGTAATTTTATATCTGTGGAAGTTTGCAGACCGTGACACGGACTTGGGAATTGGGTTTTCAAGGAGATAATAAACTTGTGACTTTGATTTTGCTGTGTCACCTATACATGATAGGTGATATTCAGTCACGTAGGCTGAATCTGATGCTTGACAATTGCTTAAGATATTCATCTATTTGCTCTTTTTTGAGAGAAATTTTTAGAAAGTTTCAAATGCTTGATTACTCCATTTTAATTTACTCTTTGATTTTGTTTTTGTTTTCCTGCTCACATATTTTGCTCTTTCTTGGCACTTTCCTACAAAAAGTGCTCATAAATAAGCATTATATTCTGGCTGCTTAGTTCACAACTTTGCCTAGATTCTGAGTTGGTGCTTAGAACTGAAAGAGACCCCCACTGGGCCAATTATCTGATTAAGAATTAAGAAAATTGAATGTTGAACTCTCTCTTCCCTTAAATAGACCTACTAGCTGAAGATTCCAACCCACTGGCCAGTTAGGGGCTCATAATGTAAATCAACAACTTTGCCCAGTTATAAGGTCCAACCCCCAGGTTTATGGTCCAGAGATTCAATGTTATCAATATCCCAAACATGATCATGGTCTAAAGAGCAGTATCACACACATTACGGTCCAGAGACTCAATGTTATCGATATCCCAAACATGATCATGGTCTAAAGAACAGTATTACACACTCTCAGGAGACTGGGGAAAGGAGGCTTTGGAGTTGTTTCTCTTTACATATATTTTTTAAAGTTTTGAGAGTGAATGTGAGCCCTGTGTAACATTAGCTTCATCAGAGAAGTTAAAGTTCTATGTCTGGCTTCCCTAGTCTTCAAGGACAAGATCCTGTCATTAGCCAACTGTAAGATGGCTTAGCACGACCCATTGTGATTGGACTAGTGACAATTCTAAAGCTCCCAAATATTTATGTTTAAATGCAGGCCTTACAAATTTATCTACTCTCAACATCTGATGTCAAGAAGTTGGTCGTAGAGAACAGTGTAAGAATAAGAACTTAAAACTAGAACAAAAGCTGGTTTCGTGTATAATAAAAATGGATTCAGCTTCAGAGCAGCCATACAAACAGGCCGGAATATCTTTCATCTTAAGCAAAGTAAAACAGAACAAACACTCCCTTGACTTTTTATCTACCTCCAGATATGGCCACATTTTTTACCCCCTCCAAACCCAAATCACAAAATAATTGTCTACACAGTGTTTCCATTCCCTTATCACCTGATATCTCTCCTCCTACTCCAGTCTGGCTTCTCTCCTACCATTTTTCCTGAAATTTCTCCTGTCAAAAGTCACCAACAAACTCCATGCTATCATGTATAATGACACCTTTGTTGTCATTCTGACCTCTCAGGAGTATCTTTCATGGTTGACCTTGGTTTTCATGACACTTTCTTCTCTTGGGCTCCATGGATGCCACTCACTCCTGATGTGACTGATCACACCCTATGTGATTCTCTTCCTAGTACCCATCCCCTAGGTACCTCTGTGAGTTGGAATTCTTCACCATTCAGTTCTCACCTTATTGTTTACCTTAATGCTGTTCTCCTGAATGGCATATTGTTTGTTTGCCCCAGCTTGGGTCATATGCCTACCCTGTTGAAAGTCATGATTAGAACCCCCACTAGTTGTATAAGGCATGGATAGAAAACTCTCCGAAGTAAATCAGAAGGGGTTGAGTGAAAAAGATGCTGGGTGTGCAGCTTTTACCAACTGCCATCAGATTAGTTGAACATTAATTAACATCCTCTCCTCCCATAGTGCTAACCCCATGAAATAGTGGCCTCAAATGATCAGATCACTTCTCTGTGCTCTGCTTTCCTCCCAGATCCTGGACCTGTAATTCTTCACTCTCTTGTTGGTTCATTGATTCCTCTAAACAGATACTTCAAAAATGTTTTCTTCTATTGTTCTTAGTGAGAAGTTGGTCTGGATTATTTAGTTACTGCTACCAGAACTGAAAATTCTCACAGTAGAATCTTTGTTTTATAAAAATCCAAAAGTTTATCAGAGTTTCCAGTGTCCTGATTCTCTAGCCTCATGACCCATATGCTCTGGTCATAGACAAAAATGCCCTCAGGTTCTGCATTTGGTAACCACAGTGCTTTTGAACAAAAACTCTTTTCTAGAGTTCTTAGACACACTGATGATAGAAGAAAACGTTCTGTTTCCTGAATTAAAACTCACACACTCTAAGTAGAATCTGAGGTTAATGTCCTAATTTTCCAAAGACAGTGTGGCATTTAATCTGTTAACTAAAGCTCATTCTTGATGAATCATAGCTAGAGAGTCTGGATCACACATCAGTGATTTTTCTATTGCTGTAAATAATTTGCAGAAGAAAAGCTGTGACTCTCTGATAGGTGGTCTAGTTTAAGAGCAGGAACTTGCTTGATTTGTCGGATTTCCAATAAGCACTAAAAACTCAGAGGAAACACGAGTGTCTTGAAATATTTAGTCTACCATCTGCTTGGGTATAAGCACTATTTATTCTGACCTAAGAAGGCCATCACCCTTAACACAGATAGAGCTACTTTATGTTCACAAGTCACAGTGTAATAACCTCTCACATTTAATTTTGTTCAGTTTATTAATTCAGAAGAAAGAAGAGTGAAAAGCAGCACCACAGGCATTTAAGAGTGAATACAAGCCTCTGTCCTGTAATTCATGGCTCAGATGGATGAGACCCTGAATCTTAAGCCTGGATATGTACTAGTAAAGTCGTGTGAGAAAAGAAAACAGATGGCCCTTTGTATGTTTCTACAATCAGAGCCACCTACCAGTACATGTCCAGTGCTTTGCAGACTCACATAGCCACCAGACACACCATGTGGAAGAGAGGGCACCACTAGGTAGGCTTACCTAACAAATGCTTTGAGGCAGATATCCCACCAGTTTATGCCTTTCTAGCCATTTCTGGATGTCTTCATATGCAGCTAGGACCCACTTGCCCAACACAAAGCCCAAAGCCCTAGTCCTTTCAGTACACTATTTCTATTTGCTGACAAAGATGTCTGTCGTCTCTCTTGAGAAATAATGCAAAGAGTCTTAATTGGGAGTCTTTGGTACATTTGTGCTCAGTTCCCAGGAATTCTGACTTCCACATGCCATGCCAGTCTTTAGCTTCTAACCCACTAGAGTATAGAAATTCTGCATCTGGAATGGTGGGGTAGCCTCCCATAATGGCCGCAAACTTCCCTAGTTTGATGAAAGACATAAAGTTAAAGGTTCAGGAATCTCAGCAAACTCCAAGCAGGATAAACAAAAAGGAAACCATGCTAAAACACGTCATAGTCAAACTTCTGAAAATCAGAGGTAAGTGGAAATCCTGAGAGCACCAGACAAAAATGCCAAGTTACATATAAGAGCATAATCTGAAATAGGGAATACTTCTTATCTGAAACCATAGAGGCCAAGGTGACAGTGGAAAACACTTTTTAAGGTGCTACAAGCAAAGGGGAGCAAAACCAGTTAATCTGGCGTTTTTATATCCAACAAAAATATCCTTCAAGAATTTTGGGAAAATAAGTACATTTTGAATAGGAGAAAACTAAGAATTTTTTGCCAAAAGATGTGCTACTGTGAATGAGGGTACCAAGGGAAAACTTAGATTTTAAGGAAGTAAGAAAAGCATTAGAAATGGTAAATATTTGGGTAAATATAACAGATCTTTTTTCTCTTACGTGGTTTAAAATACATGTGACTATTTAAAGTAAAATTTAATACATTACCTTGTCAAATTTATAATGCATAAAAATGTAGTACATTTGACAACTATAGTATGAAAAATAATGGAAAATAACTGAACCTATATTGCAAGGTTTCTATCTTTTACATAAATTATTACAATATTAGCTCTAAGTAGATTATGTACATTTACTATATGCTACATAAATAGAATTTGAAACTTTAAGGGGCTTTCACATTTATTTTGATTCCAACCATCCCAAGACAAAAAAAGTTTTCATTATCTCCTTTTATAGATTAAAAAAAAAAAAGGCTCAGAATCATTAAGAAATGAGACCGCAGTTACACAGCTAGAAAGAATACAGATCTAAATCTTAATTCAGGGCCAATCTAGTCCCTCATTCCTCTTTTGTAGCCCCTTCATGACAGTTTATTGTGGATTTTTCTGTGATATGATTTCACCATCAGAGGCTGTTGAGATCTTTGAGTAGAATCCTGTCCCTCCCTGCTGCCCCACACCCAAATTTATATGTTGAAGTCCTAATCCCCAGTCTCCGAATGCGACCTTATTTGGAAATAGGGGTGTTGTAAATGCATTAGTTAAGATGAGGAGGATAGGCCCCTAAACCAATATGACCAATATTCTCGTAAACAGGAGAAATTTAGACACAGACAGCCAAAAGGGGAATGTCATGAAAAGATTGATGTTATATTGACACAAGCTAAGGAAGTACCAGGAGCCAAGAGAATAGCCTGGACCAGATCCTTCCCTACTGCCTTTGGAGGGAGCATAGCCTACTGATCTCAAACTTGTTTTTTATCGTGCTTTAGCAAGCTAAAAAAAGGTCTGTGAGTGGAGCTACTGTTCCTCACACGTGTCCATCTCATCCTTCCTGCATTCCTGCCACTACCGTCATCCCACCATGCTTTCTGTTTCCAATGTGCTTCTGAGCGGGTCAGGAAGCCACATGGCCATGGATGTCACGTGTATCTGACAACACAGAAGATAAATAGGTTCTGGGTGAGCAGGTGACAGATTCAAGAACTTGGGTTTAACTTTTTATAAGAGTAGCAACAAAAGATGAAGACAGTTGGATACTGGTTGAAAGACACAAAGAGTTTAGGTCTGCAATAAGACTTACTGTCTTCCAGTGACTAATACCCAAAGCCCTTCAATCACTGAAGCAGAATTGAGAGCAATCAAGTGGCTTGAATCCAACCTCCGTTTCTTGTCCTCTCCAGTAAGGTAGCATTGCTGTCACGACTGTCGCCTTTAAAAATGTTACGCTTGATAATAAATGTCAGTAAATGTTTAGAGCTTTTCTAGAAAAGAAAATGCACACACATCAGAAGTGGTAGGTGTGGTGCCCAAACTTGGAAATGCAAAAACTTGGAGACACAACAAGAGAATGTCCCAAAAGCTAGTTGTGTGGACACCTTGGTATGTGCTTTAAATTTGAAAGGCAGGCAGATTGGCCTTTTTCTCAGAACAGCTTTAATAAGGCCTTTAGTCTGTTATTATATAGAGACTAAAGCCCAAATTCCTAATTAGATGATTTTTAACAGACGAGTCAATAATCTCTTCAGTAGCATCTGCTTCCTGTGGTAACCATCAAAATGGCGCTGCATTCCAACCAACTTCAGTAACCAGGTCAGTTTTCACTGACTGCCCTGCTTCCAAAAATACTTTAGGCTGATAGAGTACCTGTCATCTATGGCCTGCATGCTTTGAGAGTAATTCATCCTTAACATCTGTGAGAATGAGAAGCCTTTCCTTTTGATTAATGAGTTGATAAAATGATGGCATTAAGACTCGCTCATTTCCAAACATAAGCATTTGGCATTTTTGAGGAGAAAAGAAAGTCACCAGCAAACACATTTTGTATTTAATATTTGCTCCATATTTTGCTTTTTTTTTTCTTTTGACATGTACCACTCTCCTTCCCTCAATCTGTCCTACTGCCTACTCTTACCCCATCACTCTATGTGGTATGCTTCCCAAATCAAATATGCTTTGGGTCTGCTTAATGACATATTTGTGATCATACCAGAAACCATATGGGAGGCAGGAAAGGGAGCTGGACAGAGCCCTAGACCAAGCATTAAGAGATTCAGAATTCTGGTCCCTGTATGAACTCTAAGTTCATTTTGGGCTCCCTGTCCATGAAGTGACATGGGGCTATGTAGAAGACTCTACTACTGTTTTCCAGACTGCTATCTCAAGTGCTGCTGAGGTGAGGAAAATGAGGAGCACACGGAAATCCAGCTGGCCTCCTTCCACACACACAAACATTTAAGCACACTCGCACATTCTTAGGTAGAAAAACTCTATATTCTGTTCTTTTTATAATGGGATTCTGCATCGGTCGCTAAGAAAATGTTCTATTTGTAAAGACTTTTTTTAAATAATGTATCTTGATGCTCATGAAGCACTTGGACTGAGGTTTCAAGATGTTATAAGCAAGTGCCAAGTACAGACTAAAACATTTACCTTGACTAGAGCAAGTTCGGTTGACGCTTAAGGTCAACCAAGGTACCTGTCCTGGAGAGAATGGAAATCTGCCCCTCACTTTATTTGAGCATTGTCCGATCCCCATGGGGTGGAGGGCTAAAGAGAAGAGTGCCTTCTGGGGGGGATGTCAGCATTCCTGCCCCCCACCCCACATACAGACTCTCCTCACACTAAGTGACTATAACCTTTGAGGCAAGGTAAGACATACCTCCTCAAATAAGTCCTGGATTTCAGCTTAAGTAACCACTAACCTATGCCTCTTAACTTTGGGGGATTATCACTTGGGATATCTTTCTCTTCCAGACCTGCTCTCTACTCTGTCCATTCTGCTCTCTTCCCCTGTGTGCTGACTTTCGTGAATCACCTTAATAGATTCTCTTGTCCTTTTGACTTCCAATTGGGTTTGGCCAATGGGAATTCCTGAAGATTGGAAGGAGGAAGGGCAGATGAAGGAGGAGAGATGGGCAGGAGTTCTATCATGCAGGGCATTGTGGGCCATGAGAAAGACTTTGGGTTTTTTTTTTTTTTTTTTCTAGTATAATGATAAGCTATGCTAGGACTTTCAAGCCAGGAAGTTAGTGATCTCATTTATACATGACAAAGATCACCCTAGTGCTACACCTGGCTAGGGGTGGGGAACAAATAGTAATCGTGGCTAGCGCATTGACAATCCTCCAAGCATCCCCCCACCTTACAGTTCCCTCATCCCTGATCCAGTGGTTGAGCCTTTTACAAGAGAGAATAAAAGCTCCTGGGCAGAGGTACCTCAAGGATGACAGTCATCTGAGAAAGGTGGGAAGTTACTAACAAGGTTAAGTGAAACCTGGATGGCAACACCTACTCCTTTCCTCTCCATCTTGAGATGCTCCTGATCCATTTCTTAACTCAGCTAAGAAAATTGCTTGAATTGCTCAAGTTTATTGCTCAAGGCTTAGCCTTAGGCTGAGGCTCAAGGCTCAAGGCTTATTGCTCAAGGCTTAGGTTTATTATATTCTCCCTGAGTCACATTAAGCCAAGTTAATTGTTGAAACAAAATAACCCAGACTCTAAGAAATATAAGCACTCTTTAAGACAAGCAGACTGAATGAACTATATGAAAGAAGACCAAACTTAAATAAATAAAGAAGTAAATAAGTACATAAATTTCTTTTCTTTTTTAATATAATGTATTGTCAAGTTGGCTAACATACACTGTATACAGTGTGCTCTTGGGTTTGGGGGTAGATTCCTGTGGTTCATTGCTTGCACACAACACCCAATTCTCATCCCAACAAGTGCCCTCCTCAATGCCCATCACCCATTTTCCCCTCTCTCCCACCCCCACATCAACCTTCAGTTTGTTCTCTGTATTTAAGAGTCCTTTATGGTTTACCTCCCTCCCTCTGTTTGTAACTATTTTTCCCCTTCCCCTCCCCCCATGGTCTTCTGTTAAGTTTCTCAGGATCCACACATGAGTGAACACATATGATATCTGTCTTTCTCTGACTGACTTCAGAATAAAAATTTAAACTATGTTTAATACATAGCTTCAGAGCGAGAAGAAAGAATTCTTGAAACATGAAGCTTGAACAAGCTGCTATGGAAAAGAATCAATTACACACACGGAGCATGAGAAATAAAAATTGTCCTAAATCTGGTCTGAGAACTATTTTGTTGTAATGTAATTAAAATTTAATGTCAAACAAAACATGCTGTTTTGCTACGTATTTTTCTGATACCATAATGACATCTCCTTTTAATGGACACTTAGGTCGTTGCCAAAGTCTCACTATTATGAAGAAGGAAGGAAGCTCTTATCATCTCTTAGTCAAATCTTTTCACATCTCCTTAATTATAGCCCATGCTCTTTCTACTGTTCCATGTTGCCAAATTTGTATCTCTCATATATATAACTCTATAGGTGCTAACAAGGAAATATGCCCAAGGCACAGTGTTAAGTGATAAAAAAACATGTTGAGGAACAGTATGTATATTAAATCCCACATCTGTTAAAATATATTTATATGTCTTTATATAAGCAGAGAATTTTTCTGAAGTAACACAGGAAATGTTTGAGACTGATTACTGCTGAGGTACCCAAGGGTACCCTGGGTACCCAAGGTATGTGGAAGGAGACTTCAGTTTATGAGTTTTTGTGCAGTTACCCATCTGCCACTTGCATGTACCAGATTTATAATGCTTTCACTGGACATTATTTACAAACCAGTGGACAGAAACGCTACACAGTATCAGAAGCAGAAGTAGTAGCGATGTTATTAAAAACATCAATACCAGTGAAAATTATGATAAGAAGGATAAAAAGCAACAAGCACAGGACAATTGGTAGCTCCCTTTCCCTGAGAGTTGAGTCTGTTACTTCTCTAGCCCCACGGCCAGAGTGGTCTGTCTCTTCAAGCTTTGGCTGCAGAACTAAATGATCCTGGCCAGAGAATGTCTCCCACCATCCCTAAGTCTTGTGAGCTCCAAAATGGCAGAAAATCAAAACTTTATTTAAGTTACACACAGGATCTGGGACATGTACTTCTCGTAGTTCTCCATCATTACCTGTCATTCATGTGGGACCATGACCCCTCAAAGACCTGGGCTCTTGGGTTCAGTTTTCCAGTATCCGTCTCCAATGTCCAGTTATGGGTTTACTGTTGCATTATCAAGGTGCTCACGTATAGAGGGCTGATCTCTGAAGTTTCAACCCAGATCATTTTTACCAGCTTGGCCTGAAAGGAGGAATCTGAACTATTTGCTTTCCCTACAGCATGCTTCTCCCTTTATATGCCAGAAAGGCTGCATGTTCTACCCACTCTGACCTTTAACTGCAGGTTTTGGGCAATTACTTGATTTTCTGTTCAAGAAGAGCATTATAACATTGGCAACCAGACACCGTTATACATATTCAGACCCAATATCTGAAGGCTCTTTGATGGTGACGCATACTATTTCTGCAGGCAGAGGCACCTCCTTTCTGTACTTTCACAGTACAGAAATTGAGCTCCGTTCTGCAAAGGAGAAGCTTCCCCTTTCCTGGACACAATAGGGCTCTCGGTGCTTTACTAGGTTTACCAGCCCTTCCCTCCACTACCCCCAAATCTAGCTAGTGTTCAGCCTTTGGTCCCTACCTAGGTCACAGAATCTAGAGAGTGAATATTCAAAATGCTAAGGATACCATTCCATGGTTCCATCCGCCATGACAGTAAACTGCGGGTGAGTGAGTCAAGAGTAACAGCTTCTGTGATGAGGTAGCTTTCCCTTCCTCATTAGCCCCACGTGGAATGTCCAAGTTTGGTCCAATATCGAGGAGACTTGGAGTGGAATGTCAGGAACACACTAACCGTGTGAATGTGAGCATGTGGATAAGCCTCTCTTAACAGTCTTACAGTACTGTATTTCATCGAGTCTAAGAAGGGATATTAAAATATGGAATTGTGTACATCTCAGGTTAATGAAATGTAGAAAGTAGAGTGGGCTAGAGGTGTAACACAAACCTCCAAATCTCAATAGTGTCACAGTGGAAGCCGATTTCTTGCTTATGTAAATTCTGACTCAGTGGCTCATGATCCGGGCTCTTTCCACCATGTAGCTCTGCCCTCATGCAGATAGAGCCTCCTCCATAACACCATAATGTCTGCTCGCATTCTGTTGGCCAGAACTATTCATGTGACTGTGCCTGGTTGCAAAGGAGTCTGGAAAGTGTAGTCTCACTGTGTACCCTAGGAGAAAAGGAAAACAGTGTTGGCGAACACCTAGTGGTCACCACCACGGTCCGGTAGCTTACCAAATATCCAATTTATTCTTCCTCACACACAGGGAACACTCTTAACCTCTTCTGCAAGTGAGACAAACTGGGGTCCCATTATGACCTGCACTCAGCTCAAAGCCCAGGATCTCAAGATAATGTAAAGCTCCCTGTATTAGTTTCACTCCTTTGGGATGGGCCACCTGAGGCTCAGTGAGCAGACATCGGCTTCAAATTGTAGGTGAGACAGCAGATATCTCAAGAAGAACTAGAAGTCCCCAAGGAGGGGAGAAGTTGGAAAAAGGGCTTGGCATTCTGAATACACAACTGGCAGCTCTAACTCATTTATCCATTGCCATTCCCATGACTTTGGTTGCAGTCCCATGCTGGTGAGGACCTGGGATGTTCAGGCAACATAATCAAAAGTGAAAGCGACTCAGTCGATTAAACTTCTGACTCTTAACTTTGGGTCAAGCCATGATAAAGCCTCACATAGGCTCCATGCTGAGCCTGGAACCTGCTTTGGATTCTCTCTCTCTCCTTCTCTCTGTCCCTACCCCCCCGCCCCACTCTCTCTTTCCAAATAAGTAAATAAACATTTTTTTAAGTGGAAGTGAGAAGAGGGTTGTCGAGTGACTTTCCTAAGGTCACGTGGCCAGATAAAACCTTCCAGAATCCTTGCAACTCTAGCATCATCACGACCCTCTGCAGTGATCTCTTAAGACCCAGATTCTCTTTGCTGAGCAGACATGGCTTCTTCATGGATCCCTCCATGACAGATAGTAACAAGTTGCAACCGTATATAATGTAAGGGTCTGTGTGCGAATGTGTGTGTGTGGGGTGGGGGGGGTCCACGCCTTACTTTGGCTGGCACCTAGCACAGAGCCTATCTATACAGACATTTCAAAGAGGGGTCAGCAGTTTCTCAAAGGGCAAGGAGGGCCTTACTTTTCCAGAAACAGGAGCCTTGGAATGTCCTGGTCCCATTTCTGCTCCCCAAGTATTGTGTGACCTTCAGAAATTCCCTTCCCTTCTCTGAACCTTGGGGTTTTGTTTTGTTTTGTTTTTTGCTCGAAAGATGACACAAAATTGGACACCATCAATTTGGAAATAACGTTACCTAGAATATACCATGACCCTGTAATTAGCTTTCCCTGACCCTTTAAAATGCGTTGGCTAATGGTTTCTCTTTCTTCATAACTTTTACACCAGGAGTCTGGAAGTCTCTCTCCCAAATCTTTTAAGCTTCACTTTCCACCTCAAATTGTATATCCATACCATCACATGATTCTTTCTGACCACTACTCCTAACACACGCTCACACATACATGCACACACACACACAAAGACGCTGACAACTGTTCTCTCTAGAACAGTTGGTTAGTCTTCCTTATTATTTTTTTACAAAACACCCTGAAGCTCTGTGGAAAAGAAATAGCATTTTATTAAGTGCCTATTATATACCAGGCACTTGTCATTTACCCCATTTAATCCCTATACTTTTCAACAATAGTCCTTATTATCTCCATCACTACATATGAGGATACTGGGACTCACAGAAGTTAAAGAGGTATTTGTTACCATCAGTTTGGGTAGAAGTCTGAGTCAACTCCAGGTCTATCTGATTTTGTAGCCCTGCGACCTCCTGGCAGTTTGTTTACGTTAGAATGGTCCTGAGGTCACTCTCTCATTGCATCCCAAAGTGTATGTTGGCTCAATTATCTTTCAAAAATGTGTAGGCTAGCCTTGCTTCTTGTTCAGTTCAGACAATCCTTTAATCCCACAAACAGTCCCACAGCAGCACCGCGGGCCCTCGTGAGGTTACTCAGGCAGAGTCAGAACACATTTTCCTTCTGGACTTGGAGGTATCGGAGAGGTCCCTGCGCGAACAAAGGGCCACTTCGTAAGCCTGGGTACCACATAGCTTTCTGTTGGCCAGTGCTATGGAAACGGAGCTCAACGAGGGGACCTTCTTTCACACTGTCATGGACTGGATAAATAAGAGTGTGGCTCAGATAAACATGTTGCTTAGTAATGGGAGAGCTTTACTATTTTCATCAGGAAGGGGAAAATGAAGCCGTAGGAAATACTTGGTTGAAAATAGGAATTGAAGTCAAGGCATGCAAATAAATGCTCCTGGTTTTACAGACTCCCCTTGCCGCCCACTCTGAATGAGCTGCCAGTTGTTTATTTTGCCTTCAAGGTGAGAGTAGCAAAAATTATCACATGGATTCCTCTCATTTGGCAGAAAAGTAAACTAAAGGCACAAGGAATAATGGCTTGTTTACAAAGTGAACCTTTTATTTAGAACGATATACTTATACTCTGAGCCGATGTTTATATGTGGGAAGGATTATTCACACTCCTATATATTCCTTTTCATCAATTTAAATGCCGTGTTCTTTGTGAAAAAACAATACATACATATTAAGTATAACTTTACACATAGAAAAGAGAAAAGAAATATAGCAACAAGCCATTCCGGGGCCCCCCCTCCAGTCATAAATGACATTTTGGTTCATTTTTTTCTTTTCGTCCCTAATATGTGAGACTTTTAAAAGCACAGTATTTCTATTCATACTATAAATATATAATCACTAGATTTTTTCATACTCTTATATCATAAATGTGTTTTCATGATTTTATATATTTGGTGAACATTTTACACAAAATGGTAAGCAAAAATAAAGGTATATTAATTTGGTGTATTTAGTAGTTTTTAAAAACTTTTTTTTAGACTTTTTATTGAGATATGACTTACATACAGGTAACGCCATCCTGTTTAGCGTACAATTCTGTGAGTTTTGACAAATTTATACCTGACAAGTACATGCCAAACACACGTGACCATCACCACGATCAATATATAGAACAATTCTATCACCAAAAATCTTTTGTGCCATTTTGTAGTCAACCTTTCCCCTACTCCCAGCCCCTGGAAACCACTGACTGGTGTTTTGTCCCTATAGCTTCACCTGTTCCAGAATGTCATGGCAATGAACATGTAGCTACAGCATGTAGCCTTTAAGTCTGGCTACTTTCCCTTAACCCTTTGAAGAATTTCAGATTCGTCCTCCTGTTGCATGTAATTAGTATTCTTTCCTTTTTATTGATGGATACTATTCCAATGCATCGCCATGCCACTGTTTATTTATTCCTCAGTGGAAGGACATCTGAGTTGTTTCTAGTCTGGGGAGACTATGGATAAAGTTGCTATAACCATTGTGTTCAGGCGGTTGTGTGAACTCAAGTGTTCATGATGCCTGGGTCCTATGGCAGGTGTATGTTTGTAAGAAACTGCAAATCTGTCTTCCAAAGTGGTGGCACCATTTTGCATTCCCACTGCAAAGTGTGGAGTTTCAGTCTCTCGGTTTCTTCACCAGCACTTGGTGTTGTTTACTCATTCCAATGGGTATGTAATGGTATCTCATCGTGATCTGGATTTTCATTTCTCTTATGACTGATGATGTTGACTGCCTTTCTATGTAGCACATTTAAGTTTGGCAAGTATAACTACAATGTCATTATAATCTTTTCTAATTTTTGAAAATTTGGAGTGTTTTGTTTTGTTTTAGAGAGAGAGAGAGAGAGAGAGAGAGAGAGAGAGAGAGCATGTGTGATAGAGGGAGAGAGACAAAATCTTAAGCAGACCCCCGATACAGCGTTCAATCTCACGACCCCAAGGCCATGACCTGAGCCGAAATCAAGAGTCAGAGGCTTAACTGACTGAGCCACCCAGGTGCCCCTGAAAATTAGGTTGTTTTTAAATTTTAACTATTATCAATAGTTATGTAACATATATCCTTCCTTATAAATGGACCAAAAGAGATCCATTTTAACATGCTTGAGGAAACTATCCAAGTTAATTGCATTAGACTTCATACTGATTAAAAATATAGAGTTGAGTGATAGTTTCAAGACATTTAAAACATCTTAAACAGATTTTTAAGAGATAATTCACATATCATACAGTTCACCCATTTAAAGTATATAATCCAAAGTTAATTAGTGTATTCACAGAATTGTGCATCTATCACCAAATTTTAGAACATTTCCATTGCCCCAGAAAGAAACCCCATATCCCTGAGCTGTCACCCCTGCCCTGCCATCGTGCCCCCTCAGCTCTAGGCAACCACTACTTTCTGTCTCTATAAATTTACCTGTTCTGGGCATTTCACATGAATGTGATCACATAACCTCTTGTCTTTTGTGCCTGTCTTCTTTCACTTAGTGTAATGTTTTCAAGGTTTAACCATGTCGTGACACATATGTAACACACATCCTTTATTTTTATTGCTGAATAATATGCCGTCATATGGATATCACATTTAATTTATCCATTCATCAGTTGATGGACATTTGGATTTTCCCATTTTTTGTTGACTATTATGGAGAATGCTGCTATGAATGTTTATGTACAAGTGTTAGTGTGGGCATGTGTTTTCAATTCTCTTGAGTAGATATCTAGGAGTGGAATTGCCAGATCATATTTTAACTCCATGTTTAACCACTTAAGGAACTGCCAGACTGTTTTCCAAAGTGTCTGTATTGCTTTACATTCATACGAGGAATGTATGAGCATTCGAATTTCTCCACATCCTTGTCAATGCTTTTTATTATTTGGCTTTTTGATTATCACCATTCTAGTGAGTGTGAAGTAGTATTTCACTGTGATTTTGATTTGCATCTCCCTGATACCTCTAATAGCTAATAATATTGAGCACCTTTCCATGTGCTTATTGGCCATTTATATATCTTTTTTGGAGAAGAGTGTATTCAAATGCTCTGCTCATTTCTAATTGGGTTATTTGTCTTCACTATTGAGTTACAAGGGTTCATTGTATATTCCAGATACAAGTCCCTTATCAGATATACGATTTGCAAAATGTTCTCTTCTTCTGTGGATTGTCTTTTCACTTTCTTGATGGCTTCCTTTGAAGCACAGAAGTTTTTCATTTTGATGACGTCCAGTTGATCTGGTTTCTCCACTATCGTTTGTCTGATGTTTCTTCCCAGAGTTTCATAGTTTTAGCTCTTACATTTAAGGTTTTAATCCATTTTAAGTTAATTTTTTTATGGTGCAAGGTAGGGGTGCAACTTCATTCTTTTACATCTGGAAAGTAGATTTAATACATTTTCACCCACCCTGAATTTTTGCTAATTTTGTCAATAAAAAGTGGTATTTCAGTATAGTTTCATTTGAACTTTTAGTTGCTAAGAAAATTGAGCATCCATATTTTCAAGGTGAGGGCTAGTACAGACCTCCCTAGATGTTAGTATTGAAGAATGGATTGCTAGACTAGACTTCTCAGAAAAGAATTCCTTCATAAGTAAGCACTGGGAATTGGAACTAGGTGACACTGAAGCATCTTCTGCTTATAATAGTCAAGGAATAAAAAGAGCAAATAAAGGCTTGCCACATCTCGTGTTTTCTAGGGAAAAAAAATAAACAGAGAGCAAAGCAAACAGAATAAATCACTCACACCCACAGTCCACAGTATTTTACCAATTCAATCCAATTCAGTATGTTCACTGATTTTTGACTATGTGCCAGGCACTCAACTAAGGACTGGGAGACAACAGTAAATTCTGGGAACTCACAGTCTAACAGGGACACAAACAAATAAATAAACATTTACAGCATAGCAGGAAATGTACTCTGATGGGGGTAACTAACAGGTATTAGTTAAATAATAGTAAAGTAATAGTAAAGGCAGCTAGGCCCGACTAGTAGATCAGGAAATTCTCTAAGAAGCAAGTTTCTGGTCAGATAAAGAGGCTGAAAAGAGTAATTAAGGAAGCGGCAGTTCTAGAGGTGGGAGAGGGAAACATCCTTAGGTAGTCTCAGATCATCCAGTGAGGTCTGTCCTTGGAGCTGGAGGTGAGGACATGATGAGAGATGACATAAAGGACATTCCTCTCCTTGGGAGAGGAAATGTCACATGAACCTTGGGTGCTATGATAGCATGAGGTTAAATTGGACATTTTGCCTTAAACAGCTACCATAGATACTACCAAAGAGTTTTCCAAAACACCCCTGTTCACAGTGTAAATGAGTTCCAGGTGTTGCACATCTTTGCCAATATTTGGTATCGTCTGTGTAATAAAAAGCCTGACTTTACTTTTTGATTTCTGACAAGATTTAGGCTTCACTCCTCGATCTTCTCCTGTGCCTCACATCTGGGGAGGCTGATAAGAAAGCCCAGGTGCTTCCTCCTTGGGCATTGGTGCTAAGTTCCAACCGTGCATAGGAACTCTCACTACAGCTCCACACTACGGTTTTTATTAACCAGAATAAAAACGCCAAACCATTCTGCTTTTCCTGGCTCCCTCAAGCCATTTCAGAACTGCTCTCCCTAGGAAGCCACATTATGTCCGCTTGAAATCTATTCAGATCCTCTTGGTGTGTGTATGTGGCATCATCAGTCTTGACTTTGAAACCAAATTTGGGCTGAGGTTCCATTCTGTTTCTACAGAACTCTACTTTGTTTTTATTTATCAATTGTACCCATTCTGCAGGGTGTGTGGTGGTCTCGTCTAGTCTTAATCATGATTTCCCTTTGGCCTGATGAGACAGAGCATTTTCTCATTTGGTAATTGCACATTTGGTTATCCTTTTTTGTGAAATTCCTATTCATGCATTTCGCCTATTCTGATATTAGGTTGTCTGTCTCTTTCTTTGGGTTTATATTCCACATGTTCTGTAAGTGAATATTTGTCACTTAAATGTCTTGGAAATATATTCTTTGCTATGCCTTGGCCTTTTATTCTTATTGGCCTTATCCTTTACATTTAGATCTGTGTATGCTGTGAAGTAGAGGTTGAGATTCATTTTTTTCCCACATGAATATCCAGTCAACTCGGTACTGTTTTTTGAAAAGATGGTCTTTCCCCACTGCTTTGTCATGCCAACTGTGTCAAAGTCAATGCTTCGTATATATTTGGGTCTGTTTCTGACTTTTTATTCTGTTCCACTGGGCTGTTTCCTACCTTTGTAGCAATACAATACCATCTTTATTGATATAGAATTACAACAAAATTTGATAGATAGTGATCCCTCCAACCTTCTCTTCTTTAAGATAGTCATGGCCCTTTGAATTTTCATATAAATTTCAAAATAAGTATACCAATTTCCAGTTGAAATATGCTTATATTTGGTAACATATTACATTAAGCACAGTTTCTGCTGTAGATTTTTATAGCTCCCCTGTACTATAATGAAGAGGTTTTCTTCCATACCCATTTTTCAAAGCATTTTTTAAACATAAACAGATGTTGAATTTTACAAATTATTTTCTCCATCTATTGGAATGATTGTATTATTTTTCTCCTTTATTCTGGTAATATGGTTAATTGTACTGATTATTTTTTTTTCAACGTTTTTATTTATTTTTGGGACAGAGAGAGACAGAGCATGAATGGGGGAGGGGCAGAGAGAGAGGGAGACACAGAATCGGAAACAGGCTCCAGGCTCCGAGCCGTCAGCCCAGAGCCTGACGCAGGGCTCGAACTCACGGACCGCGAGATCGTGGTCGGACGCTTAACCGACTGCGCCACCCAGGCGCCCCTGTACTGATTATTTTTAACTGTCAAGCATACCTTGCATGCCTTGAATAAACCCTACATGATCATATTCTAGTAAACTTTTCCTGTATTGCTCAATTCAGTTTGTTAATTTTATTAATATTTGATGGTTATTTTATTTTATTTCTGGATTCAGCTTGCTAACATTTCATTAATATCTCTTTAGTAAGATTGATTTGTAATTTTTCTTTCCCTTAATGAATTTGTCAGGCTTTGGTATCAAAGTGATGTTAGTTTTACAAAACAAGCTGGAAAGTATCCTCTCTTTGTCAATATTCTGGAAGAGTTTTAATAATTTGATAGAACATATCAGTCAAGCCATCTAGATCTGGAGTTCTTTCTGAAAAAGTTTTTAATTGCACGTCTAATTTCATTAACACCTATGGATCTATTTTATTTCTCTTTGGATCAGTTTATGTGTTTTTTCCTAAGAATTGATTAATTTCATGTATATTTTCAAACTTACTGGCATGAAGTTGTTCTTAATATTATCTTAATGTCTGCAGTGATGGCCCTCATTTATTCTTAATATGGGTTATTTGTGTTATGCTCCTGTCCCTCTCTCTTTCTTTCTCTTTCCATCTTGCCAGTGTATGGCAATTGTATTAATCTTTTCAAAGAAACTCTTTTGGTGCTATAGATTCTCTATATTTTAAATTTCCTTCTGTTTCACTAATTTATTCCTCTTCATGATTTCCTTTCTCTGTTTTGAGTTTCATTTTCTCTTCTAACTTGTTTGATGGTTGGCCTTTCTTACTTTAGAATATATCCATTATACTTATTTAAGGCCATACATTTTCTTCTAAGCTCAGCTTTAGCTGCAAACTCCAATTACTGATTTTAGCATTTTCATTAATATTCATTTGAAAATTATATATTTCTTTTTTTTTTTAATGTTTATTTATTTTTGAGAGAGCCAGAGACAAAATGCGAGTGGGTTAGAGGCAGAGAGAGAGGGAGACACAGAATCCGAAGCAGGCTCCAGACTCTGAGCTGTCCGCACAGAGCCCCGACGCGGGGCTCAAACTCACAAGCTGTGAGATCATGACCTGAGCTGAAGTCGGACGCTCAACTGACTGAGCCACTCAGGTGCCCCGAAAATTCTATATTTTTAAACTTTCCATTATCATTTCTTCTTTGACCCAAACTTATGCAACTTTTTCAGCGTGGTGGTTATTAAGATTTCTTGTTTAATTGCACTCTTTATGATTTCAATCCTTTCAAACGTCTGTTGCTTTAGGGTCTATGATTTTTGCAAATGTTCTGTGTGACTCAACTACAGTAAATGTTCTGCTGTTGTTTATGTAGTGTTCTATATACATGAATCAGATCAAGCTTGTTAATCATGTTGAAATCTTCTGTATACATACTTTAAATCAAGAAAGGGTTCGGAAAGGACAGAAGAGGATATCTTGGGTCTTGGCTTAGCACTCCTACTTCCTGATAGAACCCAAGCCAAATGGGACCAGAACATGGAGATGTAAGTGGATCGATGTCCCTGGGCAAGTTTCACTGAGAAATGGTGTCTTATTGCAGGTATTTCTAAAGTGCCTTCACACCAACTCCCAGAGAGAGATGATCTCTCCTCACCTCCCTAGATGGGTCCCTTCTGCTGGTCTCACAGGGCAAGAGAAGAGTTTATCCCAGGGGACTGGGGCTGGGGTTATGCAGGTGGGTACAATGAGGCTAACCAAGCCTTCCTGTGTGGGAAGCCAGGCTATTGAAGACATGAGCTTCAATTTTCAAGGTTTTAATTTTCAAAATATATCGATTCTATGTTGTATTCTCATTAACTGTAGCTTTAAGGCCTTTGGGAAGAACTATATTTAGGTATTTTCTCCCCTAGTCTGGTGTCCTGCCCCCACCTCCACCTCCCCTTTTAACATGCCCCAATACACACACACACACACACACTATCTGGTGTCAGGACATGCTGTTTTGGCTTTTGGGGGGAATATAATAAGATGAAGCCTACTTGGGGCTCCTGGGTGCCTCAGTTGGTTAAGCGTCCAACTCTTGATTTTGGTTCAGTTTGTAATCTCACAGTTTGTGAGTTCAAGCCCTGAGTCGGGGTCTGTGCTGACAGGATGGAACCTATGTGGGATTCTCTCCTTCTCTCTCTCTCCCTCTCCCACTCATGTGCACATGCACACTCTGTCTCTCTGTCTTGCTCTCTCTCAAAATAAATAAACATTAAAAAAAAAAGATGAAACCTCTTAGAGCTCCAGCTGTCATGAGGAGTGGAGAGTCTTACCTGTGGGACATCAATGCAAAGCATCAATCGCAAGCTCCCAGTTAGCACCCGTAGAATACTTGGTTTTAGAGGGATTGTAGTAAATACTACAAGTAAGAAAGCCAAAGAGGCTGCATTTCTCTGTATTCATGGAACAAGATAAAACCTCTCATGACCCTATAAGTGAGGAGGAACATTTTGGCCACAGTTTAGGGTCTAGGCAACTGCCTCCTTGCAAAAATTCTGTGCACTGTAGCCCAAAGGTCTTATATGGAAAACATTTGTCTGTGCAATCCTTTTTGCATAAACACACACAGTCCTAGAAATTATGGGAAAGAAAGGCAGCCATTTTGAGGGTAGGCCAAGGTATCAAGCACTTCTGCCCAATCCAGTGAAAATGGGCCCTTCTGGGATGACCTCACTCTATCCCTCCATGGGCCTCCAGCCATTGAAGTCTTCTCCAGTGGCATGGGGTATTCCAACAACCAGCCAGAAACTGCTTTAGCTCCTTTGTTTTAGCTAGCCTGTCATTATTGGACCCAGCGATCCCATTTCTAGAAATCTTTCCCCAAAATATACTGGAAATTGTGAAATAACCTAGTAGTCATAGAAGTGATAGAAAAATCTTTAACTAGGGTGAATAGTCCCATGATTTTGTGTGCAAACCTCCAGACACATTGTAGGTAGTCAAGAAAGAGCAGGTATTACTATCTCTGGGCAAGATTGGAGAGTAGGAAATTTCAGAAACAGGCAATTTAGAAGTAGAATAAGGACAAAAGTATGAAGCTTACAAAACTCCACTGAAATTCTTCCTCTTCTTCCTTAAATCCTAACCTGTCCTCCTTAAAATTGCCTTTCCGACACCGCCTGGCCACAACCATTACATTTTAAATAGCCGTATTGATTTGTCCCTCCCTTTACCAGCGAAATCCTCCAGGCTCTGTTGACAGAGCAAAGCACATGCTCCGCTTCTTTCAAGCGCCCCTCCATGCGGTGCCCTGTGTCAGCTCTCTGTCCCTTGGTTTGGGGAGAGAGCAACTGGAGAGTGCGGCAGGGCGAGTGCAGACCGCCCGTCCATTCCCGGCTGGTGTGGACAAATCAGTCGTGCAGGTCAGGGTGGGTTCAAACTGATTTCGGATCAGGACTTGGGGAGATGTGGAGGCTCCTTTGTTTTTGTTTATTTTTTTTTTATAGTAAAGAAAGGGAATCGGAGGAGATTCCTGGGCTTTGGTTCACTTGTCTTGTCCCTTCCAACACACTCACGCTGACGACGGCTGCCAGCTCTTGCTGAGATGATGCCCGGTATTGGATGCCAACCCCTCACCTTCAGTGCTTGTGACTCAGCCAGAGTCCAGATGTGTAGAAGGTGGCAATATGGCCCAGCGACATATTGTGAGGCCTGGCCCTGGTGGTGTGGTCTGATGCATCCCTCTACATGTTTGTTAAAAACACCAGCCCATTGGATAATGTCTGCTAGGAAAGTGGAAAGAAAAAAGACCCACCTTCTACTTTAAGCTACGTTAATTATAAATTTGGGGAAATCTAGTGGACGATGTGCATTTGTCTAGGAATAAGTATAAATCTAGTTTTCTCAACTAGACCTCCGACAAGTCACTTCAGTTCTCTTGGCCTTAGTTTTATCTTATGAAAAATAAAACACTTTCGAGAATGCCTGCCCAGCTGAGCTCTAGAAGGGTCTCGAGAAATAATGGTTTTGAAAGGGTTTAGGGAAAAGAATGAGAGCACTACATTCATGGTAAGAAGCATCATGATTAGAAAAAGCTCCCGACTGTTGGATCAAGAGCATCAGACCAGAAACTCAGAAGGGAATTCAAAATTCGTTAATGCCGACGGAAGCTTATGGATGCCAATTAGCAAGACGAGGGAGGGAATGTTGTGGAGCCGTTTTTAGCAGATCTAGCACTGAGCCTTCAGAAAATGATGATTGAAGAGAAAGCACTTGTAAAGTTCCATTTCAGGGACAGGAGGCTTTCTAGCACAGTGACAATTTTTCATAACAATTAGGGATTTTTCACTCAGCACGCTGGTAAGGGCTCATAATACACAGGAATGAATTCATCTGTGCACCCTACTCCTTGCGTCTCTGTGATCGCTTCCCAGACAATCTGTGGTTTAAAGAAAAGGAGGAAAATCCAAGAAATATCAGTTGACTAAGCTGTTTGTGATGCCATTCCAGGGAACTGAATCTTATTATTAATTAAGCATCACTGGCAAGCTCCTAGCTGGTACCCGTAGAATACTTGGTGTTAGAGGGATTGTAGTAAACCTCAAACTCAAGGATCTCTATACTGCTCTCTGGAAAGGTTGCACTGATTCCCTTCAATGGCTGTCCCAAGAATAGAGAAAAGGCTGAGCAGAAGTGTTCTGAGGCCCCCAACATTCTGTATTGCCAAGTTTATGCCAGAGTTTGACTTTGTATCAGATTTACCCTCGGGACTGTCTGAAAGATGTTGATGCCTTCAAAAATGATGTGAATAGAATCCAGGTTTTTGAAAGACAATGGCCCATCTAAATTAGAGCCTACTTATATGTCCTCCAGAAAACATACAGAGCATTAAAGAAAGCAAAGACAGCCACATATAAGCCATGCTATAGCATAACCAGGAGGCAAGGACTATTACAATAATCAACTTGTCTGGAAGTAATAGAATAAATATTCAAAAGAGCAAAGCCAGAGCCAGCTGCAGAATTCATACCCAAATGGAGCATGGCCAGAGACTGCATGGGCAGCAGAGGATAGCAGGAGCCTAGCTGTGATGAGATACAAAATAAAATTCACCAGAAAGAGATGGTCCCACCCTAAGCAGAGAAAAATGAGAACAGATCTAAAACCTGGCAAGCTAGAGCACTGGCTGTGGGATGGGATTGGGGTGGTTTGTGGGGAAATTGAGAAGACTTGTGGAAAGACACTGCTCAGGGGAAGAGAGGCAACTGAAAGGGGAGAGTGTCTCGTGGAATCTTCATGGTAAATGTAAAGAAGGAGGCAAATGGTGGAGATTAAGGGTCATTGAGAAGCCAAAGGGTCATAAAATTAGGAAACTAACTAATCTCTCCTTCCTCACTCCACCCATTAAAAAAACTACACGTCGGTACCAACTGAGAGGATGGTCTCGAACTGAGAAAGCCAGTGAGCTATCGAAACCCCTTAGCCCCAGATCTCATCTGGCCCAGAAAAATATAAGCATTTTAAAAAGAGACAGAAGGGGTGCCTGGGTGGCTCAGTCAGTTAGGTGTCTGACTCCGGCTCAGGACATGGTCTCACGGTTTGTTGGTTCGAGTCCCACGTCAGGCTCTGTGCTGACAGCTTGGAGCCTGGAGCCTGCTTCAGATTCTGTGTCTCTCTTTTTCTCTACCCATCCCCTGCTCGCACTCTGTCTCTCTTTCAAAAACGAATAAACATTTAAAAAAATTTTTTTAATAAAAAAAGAAAATGTCAGGCTGCATCTATACATAGCTACCTTAAGAAGAAACTTTTAAATGGGAATAAAACATTTCCCCTAATATTTCTCCCTACTATCCAGCCATGAAGCAAAGAAAAAAAATTACATGACATCCCAACCTAAGGTAAATATTGATAAACATTTGTAATTATGAAAAATCATCTTGAATAAGAACATTTAAAATGTGTAATAGAAATGGAAAGAACACAGGAAATGTGAAATGGGAGTTAAGTTCAAGAAAGAAATTACAACAACAACAACAACAAGGCAAAGTCATTGCAGAGATGAACTAAATTGTAAGGTACACAAAAGAGAACAGATTTGACCAAAAATGTAAAGAAGGAGCACTGAGAAGAAGAATAAAAGAAGCCAAAAGAACAAAGCTAAATAAAGAAAGAAGTGAAAAAAATCAAAGATAAAATAACAGAGACAGGAACAAGGTAAGAAAGTACCAACACGTATATAATTGGAGTCTTTAAGATATCTTTTCAACTTTGAACGAGGGTAACAGACAGAATTATAATCTAAAAGGTATTTTCAAAAATAGGGGCTCCTGGGTGGCTCAGTTGGTTAAGTGTCTGATTCTTGGTTTCAGTTCAGGTCATGAGCTCATGGCTTTGTGGGTTCGAGCCTTGCTTCAGGCTCTGCACTAGTTGGGATTCTCTCTCTCCTTCTCTCTCTCTCTCTCTGCCTCTCCCCCACTTGCTCTCTCTGTCTCTCTCTCCTTCTCTCTCTCCCTCTCTCTCTGCCCCTCCCCCACTTGCTCTCTCTGTCTCTCTCTCCCCTTCTCTCTCTCAAAATAAATACATAAACTTTAATAAAACATAGTTTCAAAAATAAAAGAAAGTCAAAATCTAAATACTGAAAATTAATCTAAAATGGTTGTATTCAAGATAAATCCTGTTAAACTTTTAAAATAACAGAATGTTTTCTAGGAGAACATCTTAAAAATAGGGGAAGAAGGTAGACAGAAAGGAGAAAATAAAATCATCTAATTGGTTGCTGCATGAGTGGTAGTTAAAAATAAAAGTATATAGGGGCACCTGGGTGGCTCAGTCGGTTAAGTGTCCGACTTCGACTCAGGTCATGATCTCATGGTTCGTGGGTTCAAGCCCCGTGTCGGGATCTGTGCTGACAACTTGGAGCCTGGAGCTTGTTTCTGATTCTGTGTCTCCCTTTCTCTCTGCCCCTCCCCTGCTCATGCTGTCTCTCTCTGTCTCTCAAAAATAAATAAATGTAGAAAAAAAATTTTTTAAAGAAATAAAAGTATATAATTTAGGGCTGAACAAATCACCAGTGGAAGCCTAAGTAAAGAAAGGCACCTAAGGACACTATAGAAGGCATTCCTATAAAGGTAATGACTAGAACGAAAGTACAAACTTTTCTAAATACCAAAAGGAGTACAAAAAACAAACAGCAGAGAAGATGGACCACAGAGAAATAGGACATAATACATAAAGTAAATATAACATAAAATCATAGGACACAGTTGAGAACAGGCCAAATCAATCCTATAAAAAAAACTCTAGTAGTTGTAACTCACCTATTAAAGAACACAATTTGGAGATTGACTCACAAAACAAAACTGAACCTTACACCATATAAAACTCATTTCTTTTTTTATTTTTTTAATGTTTCTTCATTTTTGAAAGAGAGAGAGAGCATGAGTGAGGGAGGGGCAGAGAGAGAAGGAGACACAGAATCCAAAGCAGCCTCCAGGCTCTGACCTGTCAGCACAGAGCCCAACGTGGGGCTCGAACCCAAAAACTGTGAGATCATGACCTGAGCCGAAGTCAGACCCTTAACCTACTGAGACACACAGGCGCCCCCATTTCTTTTTCTTAATTTTTTAATGTTTATTTTTTATTTGAGAGAGAAAGAGAGAGCACATGAGTGGAGGAGAGGGGCAGAGGGAGAGAGAGAGAATCTTAAGCAGGCTCCACACTCAGCATGGAGCCCAACAAGGGGCTTGATCCCATGACCCTGGGATCATGACCTGAGCTGAAATCAAGAGTTGGACACTCAGCCGACTGAGCCACCAAGGCGCCCCTAAAACTCACTGCTGAAACAAGTCAAGAAAGTTAAACATCAAGGCATGTGCAAAGATGTAAGAAGCAGATGCAGAATATATGGAAGCACCTGCAGCAGGTGGCCCCACTGAAAGGCCAGATGCAATGAGTGGAAGAGTCATGGCGCCATGAAAGGAAGACTGTACATGGGGGCTACTCTGTTGAGAAGGTTGGCCATGAGGCCGAGAAAAGAGCAGCAGCTGAGCTTCATTGGTGGTGCTGAAGGCTAGATAGAATAAGTAAGTGGCTTACAGTCAATAGGACAGGAGCCGGGAGAGAACACTCACGCTCTGAGAAAACGTGTGTTTTTGTTCAGTTAAGGAAATTCAAGAGACGAATCCTGCAAGTTCCCAAAGAGTCAACAGCCTAGTAGAAGAATGAAGACATAGTACAATGGGGAGGATAGACGCTCCATAAGGGAGGTCAAAACAAAGGCCTTTGGGGCACAGAGGAGGGAGGGAGGAAGAAATCCCAGCTGGGGAAAATGCCCCTAAAATCTCCATGAAGGAGGTCATATTTGAGGTGAGACCAAAGGAATTGCAATGAGAATTTTATCTGTTATAAGGGGAGGGAAAGGCTTTAGAATTAGATGATCAGGAGACTGCCCAATGTGATACATTATATTACATACAGTACTATCCTATAATGAAAGGGTATTATTTTATTAGTGATAATTGTATACTACTATCCACACTATTTTGTATGTAACTATTTTTTCATGTAACCATGTATTGCACACATTCTTACCCAACATTATTAATTTTTCTTTTCCATAGCCATTTTAGATGGTTGAATAGTATTTCATTATATTTATCACTCTTTCTGGGCTTTATCTAGTCTCATGTTATGTAATCAAGTCATTTCTATGTTTTCTATATCATTAGCATCATAAAGGACATCCTTCTTGCTATGGTGTTGTGTATATCCATATTCTGTAGACAGCAAAAGCAAATTTGCATACTATTGATGAATTCTGTTCCAAGAAACCTGGGTGTATGTTTACTCCCACTGGGTGTGTATGAAAGATGACAAAAGGACCCTTTCCTGCTTGGAAATGGGTCCCCTGTTTGCAAAATATGACACTTTGCTTGGCACCATCATTTACAAGGGCACTATCATTTCCTGCCCAACACCTATGCTTTGCCACAGTCCTCCAGAGTGTTGAAGATTAAATAGAATGATCTGTGCAGTGCCCACATAGTAGGTGCTTACGAAATGCTTCTTGCCCCTCTAGTTTTTGTTAACTCAATTGTATTTCTTTTTTCTTTAAGTTTATTTACTTATTTTGGGAGAGAGAGAGAGAGCAGGGGAGGGTCAGAGAGAAAGACAGAGAGAAATCCCAAGCAGTTTCCACGCTGTCAGTGCTGAGCTAGATGCAGGGCTTGAACTCGTGAACTGTGAGATCATGATCTGAGCCAAAACCAAGAGTTGGCTGCTTAACCAACTGATCCACCCAGGCGCCCTGAATTCAATTGTATTTCTTGCCTTTCAGTCCCTTAGGAATGAGTATTTCCATTTTTACAAAGCACTTTGTTGAAAAGGACTCTTTTATGATACCATTGCAAACTTTTCCCAGGACTAAGGCTGCTTTGATTTCCAGACTTCACAAACAAGCCCACATGTGACTGATTCATGTCTTTGCCATCTCTGTAAAAATTTACGTGTCTCCTTAGCCTTTGGGTCATTCTTGTTGGAAGCCCACTTGCCTTCATTGGCTGGTCTCCAGAAGTCCAACTACCTCTTTAACCCACAGAGCCTCCCTTCTCTGGTCCTGGTTATAGACCTGCTCCTTTGTTCCACACTGGCAACTCCAGGAGCAGAGGCCTACATGGCTGCCTTGTCATACACACCATCTCCAGGGCCCAACTGACTCACTGTCCTGCGAAGACAATGAATCAGGAGCCACTGGTGAGTCACCCTTCTTCCTTTTGTTAATATAACGAAGAGGTCTCTTCACAGAGTCATGGCATTTCTTTTCAGAAAGAAAATTCACTGAGATTAGTTGATGAGCACATTTTTATTCATTACAGAGAAAGGTCACACTAAGCAGAAAAACAGAAATCGGGAATTATTTTATAGGTGAAATCAGAGGGAGTAAAATAGACCAACGTGCCACCTTTGAGTGAAACAGAATTATTCTCTTCCCCAAGTGAGATGTAATGACTTCCATAGTGGGTGAGTTATTGAATTGAAAATGTGGTCGGATGGTGTGACTGTAACAAAAAGCTATTAAATGTGATCTTAATCTCTGACACACTAAGAGGAATGACAAGAAAATGAATATCTAATAGTTTCACATTTTTATAGAGTAGTCAATCTCTAAGGCTTGAATTGCTTATGAGCGAACTCGTTTTTGAATTTCAAACACTGATACTCTGTCATAAAACATTTTTGAAAGCTTAATATGTGGACATCGCATTGTCCTAAATACAGGAAGACAAAATTTGGTATCTTGTTTTTTACAAGCTCACAATTGGTTAGGCCCCAAATTCATGTATACATTTATTCATTTATATTCCATTCAGTATCTACCATGACAGGGCAGGTATGCTGGGGATAAATTAAGATGAATTCTATGCCCTCTGGTCTCACAGTGAAGTGCCCTCCCATTTCAATGTTACATTATAAAGGTATTGGCATAGACCACATCTCTCAGACATCTTTTGCATTATCTCATTTATTTGTTTTTTAAAATTAATTTATTTATTCTGAGAGAGAGAGAGAGAGAATTAGCAGAGAGGGGCAGAGAGAGAGGGGGACAAAGGATCTGAATCAAGCTCTGTGCTGACACAGAGAGCCCAATATGGGGCTCGAACTCACAAACCTTTAGATCATGAGCTGGGCCAAAGTTGGACGCTTGACCAACTGAGCCATCCAGGCACCTCTATCCCATTTATTTTTACAGGACAGTGAGGGAGGTATTGTCATCCAGTTTCCAGGAGGAAAAACCAAGAATCAGAGACATTACATCACTTGCTCCAAGTGACACAGCTAGCAAGTGTCGGGGCTGGGATTTGAATCCATGTTGTGTCACCATAAATCCAAGCTCTTTCCAGTATGTCGTGCCCTATATTGTCATAAGGAAATGCTCTAAAATTGCATATGATAAGAGTTCAAGTGGAAGCCGTTTCTTCTCTCTGGCTTTGGGATTTAATTCCTTGGAAATGGAGTGAAGTCAGAGTTGGTATTTTCGTAGCCAAGGTGGTTGGGTGTGGATTGACGGTGCTTCAGAATGTCACAGTCATTAATGGTATCATGAATTGAGGTTGGTGTGATGGTTAATTTTACGTGTCGACCAGAGTAGGCTGTGGGGCGCCCAGATAGTTGGTCAAATATTATTCTGGATGTTTCTGTGAGTGTGTTTTGGGATAAGAGTAACAATTAAATCTATACACTGAGTGTAGCAGATTGCCCCCCATAATGTTGGATGGGCTTCATGGAATCAGTTAAAACCTGAATGGAACAAAATGACTGTCTCTCCCCCTAGAGTAAAAGAGAAATTCTCTTCCTCACTGCCTTTGAACTGGGACATCAGCTTTTTTCTGCCTTCGAGACTTCTTCCTGGGCTTCAAGCCTGCCAGCCTTTGGACGGCTCTCCTGATGCTCAAGCCTTCAGACTCATACTGAATTCCACCACTGGCTCTCCTGGGTCTCCAGTGGAATGACTCACCCTGCAGATCTTGGGACCTGTCGTTCTCCACAATCACCTGAGCCAATGCCTTATAATAAATCTCTCTTTATATATACGTATTGCTTCTATTTCTCTAGAGAAACATGGCAACACAATCGAAGAGGCTTAATATTAAAGGAAAATTAAATTAGCCATGCACACAGCTAAGCGGGAACAGTGTCATTCAGTAGAACTTTCTGCAGCGATATACATGTTCTACATCTGCACTGTCCAATATTGTAGCTGCTAGTCACATATCACTATTGAGCAACTGAAATAGCTAGTGAGACTGAGGAACTGAATTTTTATTTTATTTTTTATCTTTTTAACATTGTTTATTCTTTTTTTTGAGAGAGACAGAGAGACAGAGTGTGAGTGGGGGAGGGTCAGAAAGAGAGGGAGACACAGAATCCGAAGCAGGCTCCAGGCTCTGAGCTGTCAGCACAGAGCCCAACCTGGGGCTTAAACTCATGAACTGCAAGATCGTGACCTGAGCCGAAGTCAGTTGTTTAACCCACTGAGCCACTCAGGCACCCCTACTTTATTTTAATTAATTTAAATGTATATTCAAATTACTGCATATAACTAGTGGCTACTCTACTGGATAATACAAATTTGGAGTTACTCTATTTTATATTAACTATCCCTATTAACTCTGTGTGTGTGTGTGTGTGTGTGTGTGTGTGTGTATAAAACATTTATCTGTATTTCTACAGAGAGAGAAAAAGGGGGCTCTATTGTTTCATTTCCACCTTCCCCCACTAAAGTATAAGGTCTTTTAGGGGAGAGGCATCGTCCATTTCACTCTCTACTTTATCCCCATTACCATTGCCTAGAATAGGACTTGGGATTAAACGGACCCTTCACAAATATTTGTTGAATTTTACCCATAGGTATTTAATAGTAACCTTGAGGCAAAATGCTTTGAATGCCTAGAGATTTCCGTTGGTCTAATTAATTGCTTTAGAACATCAATGTCTACTCATTGCATTTATATTTGCCTTTATTACCTTGCATGGCTCTGAGCCATCCTTCTAGCTTGTAAAATTTAGACAACACTTTGGGCATCTTCAAAAGTGAGATGCTATTCTTAGCTCTGGAAGGTCTGAACTGAGAAAACATTTGGGGAAGAGGCTGAGAGGCATGTGCACCTTGAAGTCCGTCGACTTTTATGCTTGGGCTAACATTTATTTGTAGTTTGAGATTTTATCTCATTCAGGAAGTCTTCCCCAATTCCACCCCCACCACCTATAGCTCACTAGGGTGCCCATCCATGTACTGCCACGGCACCCTGGACACCCAAGCCTCTGTGACAGCACTTAACTCCCTAGAGAGAAATGGTTGCTTCTAATCTTCTCTACCACTGGACTGAGAAGGATTCTGTCTTGTTCACCACTGGGTCCCCAATACCCAATGCCTACAACACAGGACATGCTGGGGGAAATAATGTTTGCAAATGAAAGGGAAAGGAGGAAGGGTGGGAGAGAGGGAGGGAGGGAAGGAGGGAAGGAGGGAAAGAGGGAAGGAGGAAGGAAGGAAGGAAGGAAGGAAGGAAGGAAGGAAGGAAGGAAGGAAGGAAGAAAAGAGAGGGAAGGAGATTCAGAGCCTCTGGTAGTTCTCACAGTATAAGGAGGAGACTGTCTCCAAGATTCTCCTAACCTGTCTGTCCTGACAAGGAAAGACCAGCAAAGGGTCTCCCTACTGTGTACTTTGATTTCCCGTGTTGGTCCCATCCCCGACTCTACTCTCTCCACACTGGTTGGCCCAGAGGCTGCTGACACAGATGTCCTGGGGGACAACCCTCTGAGCCCGTGAGGGCACTTGAGGGTGAGGGTGGCCTCTTTCTCTCCGCACTCCCAGTGGACATTATCCCGTGGACAGGTGTTTCTAACAAACATGCAGAGCGTGTGGCACCAGGCCACCAAAGTCAGTCCTCACAATATGTTGTGAGGCCATGTGCCTGCCTGTCTGAGATCTGGCTGTACAAGCACTGAAGGTGAGGAGTTGGCATCCAGCATCCTGGGCGTCGTCTCGGCAAGAGCTGGCAGCGGCCGCCAGCATGATTTGAAGCACGATGAAGGGAAAAGGCAAGTGGATGAAGCAAAGCTCTGGAACTCCCTTTCTTTACCATGAAAACCAAAGGGGCCTCCACATCTCCCCAAGGCCTGACCCCACGTCACTTCCACTTCAGCCCTGACCTGGACCTGATTTGTCCACACCAGCCGGGAATGGACGGGCGGTCTGCACTCGCCCTGCCGCACTCTCCAGTTGCTCTCTCCCCAAACCAAGGGACAGAGAGCTGACGCAGGGCACCGCATGGAGGGGCGCTTGAAAGAAGAAGAGCACGTGCTTTGCTCTGTCAACAGAGCCTGGAGGATTTCGCCGGTAAAGGGAGGGACAAATCAATACAGCTATTTAAAATGTAATGGCGGTGGCTAAGCAGTTCTGGAAAGGGCATTTCAAGGAGGGCGTGCAAAGCCTTGGAGGATGCCATGCCTCAGGCTTTGCAGGAGGAAGAATGTCCCAGGAAGCAAATTTCCAAAAGATGGGATGTTTCTATATTCACCTTTCCCCTACTTCTGGATCCCCTTTCTCGGAAGCATTGTTACCACTGTCATCCTCCCCAACGCCAACAGGTCCCAGGTCTCTTGTACCAACCTTGTGTCATGTCTATTCAGGTCTATAGACTTGTGACAGGTCTATTACTCTGTCTCCGGAAAAACGCTGAACACCCTACACACAAACAGAGAGGCAAATATTATCTCCAGTTTATCTTTAAGGAAACTTGTACTCAGAGAGGTTAGGTCACTTGGCCATCTTCACACAGCTAGGGAATAGCAAAATCCAATTAAGCCCAACTCTGCTGGATTTCAAAGCACGCACCCTTTACACGTTAGCGTGTCACTTTGGTGAAAGTCACCCGAGAATAGGACTCTCTCCTTCAGTAGATTGGAGGTAGTTAGTAGTTTTGGAGCTTCTCCTGCGTATTTCACTTGGGCATTTGGCTGGAGTTCAGTCCCTAAAGCTACCTATGGGTCAACTCACTAGTCATCTTGGCAAGGATAATGGGCGTAGAGGGCCAGGCTGCAGAATGGTCACCGTTCTAGTCCTTGATGACTGATTTAAGTTGCCTAAAGTCCTTGGTGCTTGGTCTAATCGTCAGGGCCTGGTGCACACTGGGACTTCTGTGTCCAACTCAGAATTTGAAAGGGGATTTATAAGCACCTACCAGTTGGCTGTTTCTCTGGTTTTCTCCATATCTATAAATAAGTTCTGGGCATGAGTTTGCAGAAGAGAGAGAGAGAGAGCAGAAGTAAAGGGCCGACCTGGGAGATGGTTTGGGCCTGCCTGTATGCCCGTGGGGGGTAGCATGACACCGTGGTGGAGAGCGACCACGTGTATGACAGGGGATTTTGCTCGCGAAGCTCACTGTGTGGATTAAACCGAAGAGCTCCACTGCTGTGTTACCTTGATGACGTTATTTCTTTCAGTATTTACAGAGTTCATTGTAATCAGGATGAATCTCCGTTGTAAAGAATTAAACATACATGTGGAATGGTAGAACCCACTAAACTCCACTGCTAACGATTTCAGTTAATTGGCCTCCTCACTATTATAATCAAAAACCAAATAGCCCAGAATATGAAATAATGTTGTCAAGGGCTCATTTCTGTAAGATGGTTGTTTTGAGACTTCCTCTGAAAAGCATCACACGTGATCTAGCTGGACTCACAGGTGGGAAAAAAAAGGTGGGGTGTGTTCCTCAAAACTTCCCTCCATCGGGGCGCCTGGGTGGCTCAGTCAGTTAAGCGGCCGACTTCGGCTCAGGTCATGATCTCGCGGTCCGTGAGTTCAAGCCTCTCGTCGGGCTCTGTGCTGACAGCTCGGAGCCTGGAGCCTGTTTCAGATTCTGTGTCTCCCTCTCTCTGACCCTCCCCCGTTCATGCTCTGTCTCTCTCTGTCTCAAAAATAAAATAAACGTTAAAAAATTAAAAAAAAACAAACAAACAACTTCCAACTTCCCTCCACCCTCCTGGCTGTAATTCCTGGCAGGCTGACTGCTTGGCTCTCTTCCTCACTGGGCAATGCTCGAGCAAGGGTTCCTTCAGGATGGAGTTCAGTGAGCACTTGACAGGGCCTCAGAATAAGAATGAGCGATGGGGCCCCACTTCCCGGAAAACCCAAGAAGGAATTCCCTGGCCAGGGAGCCTGGCCCTTTGCCTGGGAGACCCTTTCTTGGATTCCATTCAGTGCCCTAAGTGACCCTCCAAGCCACAGGCTCCGCACCCAACACGGGGTAGCAAATCTGTTTGCTCCCCAACATTTGCTCAAACTTCCCAGACCAGAGTGGTGTCCATCTTGCAGGTGTGGAGTGGATGATCCCATCCATAGGAATGAGGGACAGCAGGACTCTGCAGATGGAGCACGTGGCCAAAGTTTCTATTTGCAGAAGAACCAAGCTTCCATAAGGCCTGTGCCTTGGTAGCCCCGCCCACAGTCGAACTGAAGCCCCGTGAGGTCTGTAGTTGTATCCCATTTTTAAAAACTGTATTTTCTAAAAAAAAAACAACAAAAAAACCCCAACAAAACAACAACAAAAAGAACACCTATAAAATTTGCCATCTTAATTTCCCAAGAGTACAATCAAATAGTGTTAAATATGCTGTATTTATGTTGTCATGTAAATCTCCAGGGACCTCACATCTTGTAAAACCAAAACTCTGTACCCATTGGACAACTCCCCAGTCTCCCCCCTCCACCCACCCCCCACCCAGCCCCAGTGCCCCACGACCACCATTCTACTTTCAGCCGCTATGAATCTGACTATTCCAGGAACCTCATGTAAGTGGAATCATACAGTATTTGCCTTTCCGAGACTGGCTTATCTCACTTGGCTTAATGTGCTCCCTGATTAAGGGGCTCAGGGGTCTCCTCAAAATTGCAAGGCAAAGGGGCACCCGGGGGGCCCAGTCGGTTAAGCGTCCAACTTCGGCTCAGGTCATGATCTCACGGTTTGTGAGTTCGAGCCCCGCGTCGGGCTCTGTGCTGACAGCTCAGAGCCCGGAACTTGCTTTGGATTCTGTGTCTCCCTCTCTCTCTGCCCCTCCCCCACTCTCACTCTGTGTGTGTGTGTGTGTGTGTGTGTGTGTGTGTCTCAAAAATAAATATTTAAAAAAAAAATTGTAAGGCAAAGCGCTGCTCACTGGAGGCCCAGCTCCTCTGATTTGTCTGACCCGGGGCAGAGGCCGGGCCCCACGGCTGAGATCTTGCAGAGGCTGCTGTAGAGATGTTCTCCAGGGCGATTGTCCTCTCCCTCCACCCTGCCCACAGTTCAGTGAGGAAAACAACAAGCTATCACCCATCCCAAGGGTGACTGACTGGGCTGGGAAAGGGAAGGGACCACCTTCAGAGCTCTCCTCCTGGAGGGTAAGCAGGACCAGGTAGAGTGGGAAGGGGCCGGCTCCTGAGGGATGCAGACAGCAGCCAGGCACGGGGAAACCTGGATCCACATGCTCTGAGACGTGCCACTTTGGAGTGTAGCCCTTGGACCGGCAACAGTACCTGCACCACCAGGTAAAAATGCAGAATCCCGGGCCCCACCCTCTCCTTCTCGGAGACTTGGAGACACTATGAATGTGTTTGCAGCTCCCCCTCTGTGCCTAAGGGACCCAAAGGGAATATCTCAGAGGACAAATGGTCTGCTCTCCTCCACACTGGCCACACTGTGGCAGCCCCGGGCTCTCCAGAAAACTGGTTGCCAGCTCCGAAACCACTCCTGGAGAACAAAATTCTTAACACGGCAAAATTTACCAAAAGCTTTAGAAGTGGAAAAAGTCCAAAGATTCAATCCCATGCAAGCATGCATCCTTGTCTTTATGTCTCTCAGGAAACAACAAAGAAATTCAATGCTTAATTATGGATTTTATTTTTGTCCTGGTCTGTGCTATAATTGCATACCATCTACTCACTTTCTATGCATTCCATAGTTGATACTTTGTCCGTAACACTGTGGAGAGATCCCTGGATTGGTTTTGTGTTCACTTTCTCTTTCCCCCAGTCCTGCCCTAAGAGAGTGTCCATCCCTGTAGCAAGAGGACCAGGAGGTGGAAGGAGACCTCTTTCTTCTTTTCCTCTCTTTTCTCTCACTACTTTGCTCAGAAGGCAGCCTAAGTCACAGGGAAATCTGTCTCCTTGGCCACAATAGCCAGGGAAAGGGACTCCTAAGAGCTGGAAAATGTCGGGGAGATACTAGGGAAAAGAGAGCATTTCTGTGGGATATATAGCCAGTAGTGGAATTACTGGGTCACAGAGTTTGGACTGTTCTTGCGGTTTTTAGAAAAAAAATTTTTTTTAATGTTTATTCATTTTTGAGAGAAACAGAGACAGAGTGCAAGTGGGTTAGGGGTAAGAGAGAGAGGGAGACACAGAATCCGAAGCAGGCTCCAGGCTCCGAGCTGTCAGCACAGAGCCCGATGCAGGGCTCAAACTCACGGACCATGAGATCATGACCTGAGCCGAAGTCAGACGCTCCACCGACTGAGCCACCCGGGTGCCCCTGTTCTTGGAGTTTTAATTTGCACATCCCTGATGGCTGATTTGCATTTCTCTGATGCTGAACATATTTCAAAAAATGTATCTCTTTTGGGGTGCCTGGGTGGCTCAGTTGGTTGAGCATCCGACTCCTGATTTTGGCTAAGGTCACGATCTCGCAGTTCATGAGTTTGAGCCCTGCATCAGGCTCCGTGCTGAGCGTGGGATTGCTTGGGATTCCCTCTCTCCTCTCTCTCTGTCCCTACCCCACTCATGCTCTCTCTGTTTCAAAATAAATAAATAACCTTAAATTTTTTTTTAATTTACATAAAATCCTTTTATGTAAAGTGCTCATTTTTTCTGTTGAGTTCTCTATCTTTATAGGGATTTGTGGACGTTCTTTATGGTGCTAATATATGTGTTGCAAACATTTTCTGCTGTTCTGTGGGCACATTTCCTGCTTCCTTAGTGGAGTTTTGAGGACTTAAAGTTCTTATTATTTCTTCTTTTTGTTTTCTTTTAATTAGGAGGGAAGGTTGGGGAAGGGCACCCTTCTCTAAAAGTTATTAACTTTAATGAATTCCAACGTACCCATTTTTTCCTTAAGTATTCCTGCTTTTTGTGGTCCCCTGAAGAAACCTTTGCCTACCCTAAAATCAGAAGATATTCTCATATGTTATCTCTGAGAAGATTTAATGGCTCATCCTGCACATTTAAATCAATAATCTGGCTGGAATTGAGTTTTGTGATTAGTGTGAAGTCAGGGATCTGTCACCAACCACTTCAGGAAGAAAGCCTCCTCTGCCCATCACACAGCAGTGTTACCTTTGTGAGAATCAGGTGATGTACATGTACGGGTCTGTGTTAGGAGTCTACATTCTGTTCTACTAACCTTGCCCAACCTTATATTAAATAAGATAATTGTATAGTAAGTCTCACTATCCTCCAGTCTTTGTTCTCCAGTGTTGACTTGGCTATTTGTGTCCCTTTGCATTTCCTGTAACACTTAAAACCAGCTTGTCAAGCCCCGCCCCCACCCCAAGAAACATCCTTCTGAAATTTAACTCCGATCGCATTGAGTCTGTAAGTCAGTCTGGGGAGAACAGCCATCTTCGTTAGAGTGCACACTCTGTTTCATGAACATTGTATGTTTCCTTATTTTTATAGATAGTCTTTAAGGTCTCTTGTGATTTTTAGTTTTCAGTGTGGAGGTCTTGCACATCTTTAGTTGTACTTATTCCTATGTCCTCAAAACATTTTATGCAATTGTACATTGTATTTGCAAAATGGAAGTTAACTTTTCTTTTCTATAGGGTTTGTATAAAGAAACACGATTGATATTTATATATTGACCTTGTAGATCAGGGACTTTTTCAGTTCACTCACAACGTTTTAAAATTCCCTTATTCACGGGGCACCTGGGTGACTAAATCGGTTAAGCGTCCGACCTCGGCTCAAGGTTTGCGAGTTCGAGCCCCGTGTCGGGCTCTGTGCTGACAGCTCAGAGCCTGGAGCCTGCTTCAGATTCTGTGTCTCCCTCTCTCTCTGCCCCTCCCCTGCTCACACTCTGTCTCTCTCTGTCTGAAAAATAAGTAAAACATTAAAAAAAAGTTTTTAATTCCCTTATTCATTCTCCTAAGTCTATTAATTCTACATCTATGTCCTTGCCTTCTCTTCCTTATCCATCGCTGCTGACCCATTTGGGGCAGTGCACAGAAGAGGAATGAAATGAAGTCCAGCTCACCTTATGCCCCCTAGATGCTGCCACGAATGCACAAGCGAGCAACCTTACCCTGTGTGCCGTGGACTGTGACAGGGGACCATCTTTTCAAATTGGCTGCAGACTCCCTTCTTGTGCTCGCTTCATTGGCAGAAGCAGCCCCAGCTCCTGCAAGCCTAATTCTAATTTATCTTGGTTTGTTGTTGTCCTGTGACTCGGGCAAGATGCTGCATTTCTGTTTCCAATTAAGGCGTGATTAGCTCCCAGGCAAGAAACTTGGGGGAAAAGGTTGTGATAGAGAATCAGGAGAATTCGACTCGGTAAAGCATACTGGAGCTTTGAGCATACTCCAGCCATCCTTCGTCTATGTTGCCCCGTGCCCGTGGCCCTGCCTCACAATTGCAAGAGGGAAAAAGGGCAAATATACACTTTCCAGATCCCTGGGAGTGCTCTGCATGCCTCCTCACTTCTGCCCAGCCCGCAAACCCTTTACAAATGTCATTCTGTGACCAAGGAGTAGGGCACCCTCAGAGACAATGTTGTATAGGAAGAAGAATGAAGATATTGGAATTAAACCCTTTAAATGTGAACCTTGCACTTGCTAGCTGAGTTGCCCTGAGCCCAGTATCTCCCTTCACTGAGCCTGTTTTCCTACGTAGAGAAACGTGAACCTGATACCTACTTGGCAACATTGGCCCAAAGCCTAGCATGGCACCAGTTGATATGAGTTGGATCTCAGCTTGCCTCACTCACTGTCATTGTCATTGTCCATTGCCTGGACGTGGCTAGGACTTGAGTTTGGAAGCCCTAACTTGGTTCAAGCCCCAAGCCATTTACCATTTGTGTGGGGAAGCTGAGACCCTGATAAGTGTCTTTCTCTCCAGTACCATTTAAAATACCCCCATCAACTGTGTCCTCTGTATGTCCATCAGGGCAAAGAACTGTTAGTGGGCAAAGTGTCAGGATTAAAAGTATTCCTGAAGGACTAGTCAGAGGGTGGTCCCCAGACCAGTGGTATCAGCATCACCTTGCACCTGTTAGAAATGCAAATTCGTAGGTCTCTTCAGGGACCTAGTGAATCAGAAACACTGGGGAGAACCCAGCAATCCGTGTTTTGCCAACTCTTCCAGGTTACTCTATTGCATGCTGGAGTTTGAGAGCCACTGGTCTGAGCAAGGACTGGAGACAATGCACACGCAACTTGGTGGTCTCCTCCCTGGGAAATGGAGGTGCCTGGTGTGCATACTGAGGGTCCCAGGCAACCATATGCAAAGCTAACAGTTCTCGCAGGAGGACCCCACTGAGAAACATGACACGACACATCAGCTTCCTCCTAGGAGTCCTGACCCTTTAGCCTGGCATTCAAGGCTCTTCAGGCGGCATCTTCTTCCTCTTAGAGAGACTGCAAGGCTGCTCTGGTCTGCTCATGTTTCCGCTGAGCTATGTTTATATACTACTATCTTTTACAGGCGATTCATACCTGGCATAGCCCTTCCAAGGTGTAAACATCCAGATCAGCATTGCCAAACTGTGTTCCTCTTGATGTCAGTGTAGGTTACTGAAAACAAGTTCTATAGTCAAGTGCATGTGGGAAATCATGGCTTTCATGGGTTCCCTGCTGTAAGATTCACCAAACGTTCAATAAATTAATATCCATTGTAAATTCCCAAAGGAGTGGATGCAAGAGACAGGATTTTCCAAACTGATTTAAACATAAAACCCCTTTCTTCAAAGTATTTTGAGGGACCTCTTCCGAGGGCCACACCTTCAGAAAGGCAGCTTTCGACTCATATATTTTCACAGACTTCTTTGCATAGATTTTATCCATGAATCCAGTCTCCACCTGGGCTGATGATTAAAGCTGTGCCCATTGTGCTAACACCAAACTCTGTGTATCTTAGGTGTTCGGTCAGATTTTCATGCTGCTGTTACTACGATTTTCCATTTGCATAACATTTCTCAAGTAACTATTTAACCTTCACAACATCTCCTTTTAATCATTGTACAATGAGGTCATCTTTAAGGTGCTTTACGGTCCAGGTAGGGCAAGGGCACCTGGGTGACTCAATCAGTTGAGCATCTGACTCTTAATTTCAGCTCAGGTCATGATGTCACCGTTCATGAGTTCAAGCCCTGCATACGGCTCTACGCTGACAGTGCAGAGCCTGCTGGGGACTCTCTCTCTCCCTGTCTGTCTGCCCTTCCCCTACTCACTTTCTCTCCCTCTCCGTCTCTCTCAAAATAAATAAAAAACATTAAAAAAAAAAGATCTAGGTAGGGCATTAGATTTCATCAACTGTTAAGAAGTGGTATTTGCAGGGTGAGCTGGACAGCAGTCCAAGTGCCTTGATCCCCAGTCCACGTTCATCTGGCTCTTAACAGGCTCTGGGGGAGGACCAGGTCTGGGACGTTCCCCTATGCTTGAATGGCCCACGGTCAACAGAGGGAGGAACACGAGGGTGTAGGTGGCAGCAAAAGTCTGTCTGGTTGTTCCTCCTCCTCACTGCCCAGCGTAAAAAAATATTTGATACAGAAGGTACAAACTTCCATTTATAGAGTAAGTCATGAGGCTGTATATACAACACAGTGGCTACAGTTAATAATACTCTATTGCTATCTGAAAGTTGCTAAGAGAACAAATCTTTAAAGTTCTCATCACAGGAACAAAATTGGAACCATCTGGTAATAGATGTTACTAGACTTCCTGTGGTGATCGTTTCGTTGTATCTACAAATATTGAATCATGATGTTGTACACCTGAAATGTTACATGTAGATTACACCTCAATAAAAAGAAAAAGATAAAAAGATTGGATTTCACAACACGTTGTACACCTTAAACTCACACAATGTTATCTGTCAGTCATACCTCAATAAAGAATGAAAAAATAATGGTCGTTAGCAAGCACAACGCGGTAATTCTGGCTTGTCTAGAAACCTGGAAGGAGCCTTTCCTGAAAAAATCTAATCAGAAGAGCTGATTGGCCCAGCAATAAACAAGTGGAGACAGGACAGTGATGAGACAGCAGCATGAAGCCACTGATTTCTCTGCTGGTTCTAAGACTTAGTTGGCCTCCCAGAAAACGAGACACCAGTCTCCCAGTCACAAGCCATTCAACAGAGGCAACGTGACATCTCAGCATCTGCAAACACGGATTCGCGGGGCGCTAGGGCCTTGAGATCCGGTCGGGGCGTGGCCACTGCCCAGCCATTAGGTCTATCTGCCTCAGTTTCACAAAGGCAAAATGATGATAATGTTCAAAATATTCCTTGACTTCTTTAAGTGAATCTATTTTTAGCACAATGGCGCAATAGGTGTTTTGCTCCCTGTCCCCACTTTCCCCAGAACACCCAGACCTTAAAGGAAATTTACTTTTGGGGTTTTGTTTGCAGGAAGTAGGGAAAATCTCTGAGGAACTCTCCCTCCTAAAGAAAGGGTGACAAGCTATGATCCAGAGCCAGAGCTGGAAGCATTGAGTGGTGAATAAGTTCCAGGAGGGAGGTTGCCCTGCGGGCGATGCTGGGATTTGCAGTTGTGACATTAAACCTCAGGCAAGGAAGGGGAGTTGAACAGAAATCTTGCAAGCCTCTGGCTACCAGCACCAGCAGATGAACGTTGTGTTAATGTGTTTCCACAGCTGCAAATATCGTCCCCCTGTGCCCCACGCTTCTTCCTTTCCAGGATTTTTGTGTTTATCCTTACGCGCGTATTTTTTAGATGAATTTTATATTGTGGTATCAAGTTCCAACGCGATTTTACAGATTGTTTTCAGAAAGATTGACATTTCTACAATGTCAGACTTTCCTGTGTGTGGACAGGATGTGTCTGGAGACGCTGTCTTCAGGTGACAGAATTTCTCAGCCCTGCTACAGGTTATCACTGTTCATTGACAAAGATGACTTTAATGAGGTTGAGAAGGCTGATCGGAGGGAGAGTTGGTTCAATATGTCATTGAAATAAAAAGGCATTCCATTTAAAAGCCTCTCACTGTGGTCATCCCCTGGGCCAGGCACCGTATCATGTGCTGTTGCGGAAAATACAAGGTGAGCCACCCATTAGGGGGGCTACTATCAAAAAGAGCAGAGGGGGACCTGGGTGGCTCAGTGAGTTAAGTGACCAACGCTTGATTTAAGCTCGGGTCATGATCTCACAGCTTGAGCTCAAGCCCCACATCAGGCTCTGCACTGACAGTGTGGAGCCTGCTTGGGATTCTCTCTCTCTCCCTCTCTCTTTCTCAAAATGAATAAAAGATCTTTAAAAAAAGAGCAGAAAATAACAAGTGTTGAAGGATGTGGGGAAATTGAAACACTTGCACAGCGTTGGCAGGGATATAAAATGCCGCCGTGCAATGAAAACCAATATGGCAGCTCCTCAAAACATTAAAAATGGAATTACCCTACGATTCAGTGATTCCACTTCCGGGTATATTCCCCAAAGAATTGAAAACAGAGTCTCAAAGAGACATTTGTACATCCATGCTCATAGCAGCGTTATTCACAATAAGCAAAAGGTGGAATCACCCCAAGCATCCATCGACAGATAAACGGGTGAACAAAATGTGGCATATACATAGCTTTTAAAAAGAAGGAAATTCTAGCCCCTGCCAAACATGCATGAATCTTGAGGACATGACCCTAAGTGATATAAGGCCAGTCGTGAAAAGACAAATACTGTGATTCCGCCTATGTGAGGTACCTAGAGGAATCAAAATCATAGCGACAGAAAGTCGAATGGTGGTCGCCAGGGGCTGGAGGGGAGGAGAGATGAAGAGCTGTTGTATAAAAGGTGTCGATCTTTCAGTTTCCCAAGGTGACAAGAGTTCTGGAACTGGGTGGTGGTGATGGCTGCACAACTGTGAATGTCCTTAATGTCACTGAACTACGCATTTATAAATGATTAAGATGGGGGCACCTGGGTGGCTCAGTCGGGTGAGCGTCTGACTCTTGGTTTCAGCTCAGGTCTTGATCTCACAGTTTCATGAGTTCGAGCCCTGCATCTGGTTCTGTGCTGGCAGTAGGGGAACCTGCTTGGGATTCTCTCTCTCCTCTCTCTCTGCCCCTCCCCCGCTCTCACTCTGTCTCTCTCAAAATAAATAAATAAACTTTAAAAAATTTTTTAAAAAACCTCTCTCTCCCTCTGCCCCTTCCTGGCTCTCTCTCTCTCTTTCTCTGTCTCTCTTTCTCTCCCTCTCTCTCTCTCTCACACACACACACACCCCGACAACAAATGATTAAGATGGTAACTTGTATGTGTGTGTGTGTTTACCAGAATTAAAAATCAAAATAATAAAAGTAATTTTTAGAAAGGTGAGCTAGAAAATGTGTATATGCTCAGGGAACTCAGGGGAGGAAGAACAGTGGCAGGAGTCACAGGACACAGGCCACCAGGAGAACAGCTGGGTGGCATAGGCCTGCTTCAACAGAAGACTCACTCCCAGGCTCCGGAGGTTGGAGGCCACAGGGAAGGACTCCAGGCTAACAGACTAATGGCCAGAAGAGGCCATCCCAAAGACCACCACCACATTGGCTTGGTCATTTGGTATGCTCAATGAGCTTCTGAAACATAAAAATCACTCCTGATTTAGGGGCGCCTGGGTGATGCGGTCAGTTGAGCATCCCACTCTTGGTTTTGGCTCAGGTCATGATCTCACAGTTTGTGGGTTCAAGCCCCAAGTCAGGCTCTGCACTGGTAGGACAGAGCCTGTTGGAGATTCCCTCTCTCCCTCTCTCTGCCCCTCCCCCACTGGCGCACACACTCTCTCTCAAGATGAATAAATAATAACTAAAAATATCTATATTTATAAAAAAGATCACTCCTGATTTGTGAATTCCCTCCTTTTCTCCTTCTCTGTGTTCACACTCACACATTTTTCTTAGCTGCTCTGACCTTTGGTCTTGCCACTGACAGATGTTGGAGCTCGGGCCGAGTTCTGGCCACCATCCACAGCACCCCAGTAAATGACACACATTTCCGCTGCTCCGGAGGCTTCCATGTCCCATTTCAGAAAGTCACATTGTTTATTACATCGGGCCAAGGCACATTTTGGAAGGTGAATCTGTTGGCCTGCAGGGACTGCAGAGTTGACAATTAATTGGAGAAGTAGATGCTGGCATTAAACATCCAAAGGAATCCATTAAAATGTATCTAAATATATCTAAATACTGAGGAACAAATGCGGCCAAAACGCTCTCAGCAGGATTCCTACGAGATCACGAAAGCCTATGAAACCAAGCTCGCATGTCAGTGCCAACAATAGTTCATAAAGGTAAAAAGAGGCCAATCTTCTTAGTGAAGTTTTTTTTGGGGGGCTTTGGAAATTATATTAAGTATGTCATGTATGGTAACATGTAATGAATGTATAATTGTTACTTTAAGATGAATAACTGAATACATATTTTTAATGTCTGGCTGTTAATTTCTAATACTCTAAATATCAGTAGCTATAGCCCATATATAAGCAAGCTCTTTTGTTGGGGTAGGGGGGTTCATCCATAACTTGTAAGGGTGTAAAGAAATCCTGAGGCCAAGCGTTGGGGGAACCACTGATGTAGAAGTTCCCCAGGAGAGGAAAGATGTGACCCAATGGCTACAGCAACCCAAATGGGGGGTCGTCAGAACTACCACCTGACGGATGTGGGCCATCAGGGAGGTGTCAGTCCCTATATGTGTCGTGACTTGTCCTGTCAATATGGCTGGTCAACCCCCGTTACATCACTCCCTCCTGTCCCACTAGGTCTCCTGTGAGACTAAGAACAGTGGGTTCTGAGTCCTCTCTGCCCTCATCTTCTGCCCTGGAGAGCCCCCCTGGAATCTGGCCAGGCTCTCCTCTTCAGTGAGTCCCTGTGTGACCTTGTCTTTGCATCAACCATCCACGGAGCCAGTTCTCCCGGCAAGACCACATGCTCTCCAGTACTTGCTCTCCACTTGATGAAGAATCATGATGACCATCAACATTGTTAATGTTTAGAAAATAACGGCCCCTCAATTCAACTTCCCTATCTGCAGAATAAGTATAGTATTTCCCGACTTCCGTGCCTCCTAAGGTTGCTTTAAGAAACAAACTGGTTAATGTGTCTGTCAGATAGGTGCTCGTGGCCCAACTCTTGAAAGCGGTCAACACAAGACACAGGAGGGAAGCTCAGTCTTCCTCTGGTGTCAGGCTGGTTGGTGGGGCTCCCGATGCCATCATGTACTTGTGAGCTTCTCTAGGTGACACTCTAACTTCCCTGTGCATCTCCATCTGTAAAATGGGAATGATGGAAGTCCCTGAAGTTCAGGTTGTAGCTAGGACGGAACAAGAGAAGGCGTGGAACACTGCGTGTCGGTGCCCTGAACCTAGCAAGCATTCAGTGGGTGCTTTTCCTTATAACATGAAGGGAGACACCTGGTTTTTATTACAGAGCTTCACCGGATGGGATATTGTCTCTGTTTCTGCATGTTCTGCCTGTGGCTTTTCGCTGGATTCTCACAGCAAGTCTGTGAGATGAGTCTCATTACCTGCATCTATCTGACAGATCAGTAACCTGAGGCTCAGGAAGGCCAGGGGACCAAGTCACACGGCTCGTGACAAAGCCAGAATGCCAAGTCCTAGCAGATGGAGTCCAAGACCCTCCCTCCTTCTCACCTCCGCCTTGGCTGTGGGATCTTCTCTGAGTACCCTTGGTCTCTGAACTGCTGGACAGCCATGGCCACCCCCTAAATCCAGCCCCACCCACCCAGGTCTTTGTAGATCCTCTGTCACCAGAAATACTTCTCAGGGAAGAGCATGTGCACCGTGGGTGGGCTTCTGGGGACACGTAAATTCCTGCCCGTGCTCAGGGTTCAGTCATTCAGTAAACATTCCCTGAGGACCGACTGTGTGCCAGGCCCTGTGTGTGGTGGTGAACCACACATTCACACACACACACACACACACACACACACACACACACACGAGAATTCTGCTCATTTTCCTCCCTTTATTAATACTAAGAGAACCCTGGAAATACTCATTTTGAACCTACTAAGGCTAATTTCAAAGTCGCCCAAGATGAGGCTGACCGAGGGGCAGCAGGTACTGTGGCTTTTTGATCCCCCACAGCCTTTGGGAAACGCCTTTACATGAATAAACAGTTTGCTGAGCAATGTGATGGTGTAAATGAAATTGTTAGGGAGGCTGTTAAACCTCCTCAACAGATTAACCCCCTGAGCATTCTTAAATGAAGCATTTTATAGAAAAGAACTCTATGGGGAGCCTAGGTGGCTCAGTCAGTTAAGTGTCCAACTCTTGATTTCGGCTCAGGTCACGATCGCACAGTTTGTGAGTTTGAGCTCCACATCAGGCTTTGCACTGGCAGCGTGGAGCCTGCTTGGGATTCTCTCTCTCCCTCTCTGTCTGCCCCTCCCCCTGCACATGCTGTCACTGTCTCTCTCAAAATAAATAAATATTTTTTTAAAAAAAGAAAATAACTCTATGTTAATTATAAATCACCCTTATCTATTTCTTAATGTATCTCCCTAAGCCCCACCCGCTTCTTTAAAGATATAGAATAATCCAGGCTTTCTCCGATTCAGCCTCCATCGCAGAAATGGTACGGTTTCTATGTTTGCACACACCATTCATCTTCAGAAAAGGGTATTTGGCCCTTATCTTTGTATCTTTGTCCTCTGTTACCAACACGTCAGCTGTCATTCTGCTTTGTGCAGACTTCCCGGGGTCCCATCACCACTGAGCAAATGACGCAATTCTACGTGAAAAGCAGTGATGGGAGAGTTGGCAGAGGGAAAACGCGTCGGGCAGACGTGTTCTTTGTGACCATGCTTTCCCTCAGCCACAACTGTAAGCGAAATGGGAGTACCATTAGGTCAGTTTCCAACAAAAACTGTTGCCAGGTCTCTGCGAACACGGCTGTCCAGTCTGCTCCTGTGCTCATCCGCCACGTGAGGGGGAAATACGACATCCTCGTGCACCACAATTACTAGCGATTTCCTGGAAGTCACTCCTACTGTGTTATTAACGTCAGCTAACGATTTGCAACAACGTGGATAGAGAGTATGAAGCGAAGCGAAGCGAAATAAGTCAGAGAAAGACAAATACCATATGACCTCACTGATAGGTGGAATTTAAGAAACAAAACAGATGAACTATGGGACGGGAGAGAGAGAGAGAGGGAAACAAACCATGAGAGACTCTTTTTTTTTTTTTAATTTTTTTAATGTTTATTTATTTTTGAGAGAGAGGGAGAGAGAGACAAAGTGCGAGTGGGGGAGGGGCAGAGAGAGAGGAGACACAGAATCTGAAGCAGGCTCCAGGCTCCGAGCTGTCAGCACAGAGCCTGATGTGGGGCTCGAACCCATGAACCACAAGATCATGACTCGAGCCGAAGTGGGACGCTTAACCGACTGAGCCACACAGGTGCCCCAAGACAGACTCTTAAATTAGAGAACAAACTGAGGGTTGATGGAGGGAGTCGGGTGGGGGATGGGCTGAATGGGTGATGGGCATTAAGGAGGGCACTTGCTGGGATGAGCACTGGGTGTTGTATGTAAGTGACACGTCACTGAATTCTACTCCTGAAACCAATACTACACTATATGTTAACTAACGAGAATTTAAATAAAAACTTTAAAAAATTAATGTCAGGTAACGTAGTAGCCGTGGTCTAAGTTCACGGAGCATTTACCATGACAATCAGAGTTCTAAACGCCTTTCACGCATCAGGCCATTTAATCCGCCAAAGATCATAAGATTGTAACTATGAATACAGCAGTCCCCGCTTATCCAGGGTTTCACCTGCCCGGGTTCATTATCATCGTAGTATCTGACGTATCATCAGAAAGTCATTAGCAGCCTAACACTTCGTCACATGCCTCCATCATTCGCCTGGCTCGTCTCATTGGGCAGGCATTCATCACCTCACACCCTCACAAGAAGGGTGAATACAGCACAATAAGATATTGTGAGGGAGAGAGACCACCCATGTAACTTTTTTTACAGTAATATGTTATAATTATTCTCTTTTATTATTAGTTAGTATTGCTATTCCCTTCCTGGGCCTCATTTGTAAGTTAAACTTTACCATAGGTATACACGTAGGGGGGGGGGAAACGTATATAGGGTTCAATACTACGCATGGTTTCAGGCACCTACGGGGTATCCCCTGCAGATTTGAGGGGACTGCCGTACTCCCCTTTGTCAGAGGAGGAAACTGAGACGACAGGAAGTTGGGCAACTTACCCAAAGTCAGTAAAAGAGGCCAGTCTCCCACACTCCCACTAAACACCATGCAACACAGCTTCTCTAGAGATCTCTTGGTCTGTCTCTCCATCTGGCATCTCGATGCCAACTTTCCAGTCGCCCTGGAGTTTCTGTGTTTGGGTTCTGTTTCAACCAACTCTGTAGGTCTTTGTAAACAAGTTCATGTAAATAAGTTAAAATACGTTACCTTGTTTAACTCAAATGATGTCTATCTTCTCGCACAGGTCACGTCAGCTTCATTTGAATAAGTTTGGGAAGATAAACAAATTTGCTCCTTGTCACATTGCTGTATTTTATAGTTCAGCCTCCACTCCCTCCCGCCCTGGGACACCAGCAGACACAGCTGTGTCGGAGAAGGGACACGGATATGGGGGAAGGGGGGGCTGGACAGCAGGAGCAGATCAGCTGGCATCATGCTCCCCCTGGCCTTTCTCCCCACCGGGACCCCGGCTAGGACTCCGGGCTCCTGAATCTGAGTCTGCCCTCTGACCCTGGCCCTTTCTATCCCAAGGTTTATGTATGGCAACTCTCTTAAGGTGGTGAGCAGTGACTGGCTTACTCCTGGGGGAGCAGGGGTCAGGACGCTTGAGAATAGAGAGGAGAGAACCAATCCCACTCGCAATACAGAACCGACCTCTGCCGGTCCCCCGGATCGCAAAGGAGAGCCGCCAAATGCGGCGATGGGCGTTAGTCATCAGAGAAAACGCACTGAGCTCTGGTGCCGTGTCATCAGCTTTACGTTTCTTCCCTGTCACTTTCCTTTGCTCTAAGTCTCTTTTATCCTCATCCCTTATTAAATCTTCTTGGTATTCTTTGGTATTGCCCATGCTTCTCCAACTGCCTCAAATCTCCTTTGTGAAAAGCTGAGTTGTAGGGAGATAAACGATGGTGAGGGACGCGCCCTTGCCCCTGTGACGCCTCCTGCCCCCTCAGAGAAGCGTTTCAGAGTCAGGAAGGGCCTGGCCCTGGAAACCTCTGCCGCCTGAGGAACAGCAATGAACCCGACTGCACGCTTCCTTTCACGAACTCAGCCATAGGTTTTGGGGCAGCTTGTTTCCAGTGGCCCAGCTAGGAGGCACCTTCCCACAACAGGGGACCCCAGATCCCCAGAAGCCTGTCTCTGGATCTCTGGTCAAGCCATTCCGGAGGGTGAATATCTGAAAGCTGACCATGAATCTGGCACCTCTCTGAGCGGGAACGTGTGCAGGAAAGACGTGGCTGCCTGTCCGGTCTGTTGGGCCAGAGAGCCTGCTTGGTCTCTTCTGCCTCTGCCAGCAACAAAACGTGTAATACTGTCAGTACAAAACCGTCTCTGAGCAGAGAAGGCCTTGGGCACCCGAGGCAGAAATCCTATAACGGGCAGGGCTCTTGGCCAAGACACATTTGAACAACGGTGATAATTGCGCGAGCACTTTTGTTTCCCCGACGTGGCGTTCTTTCTAAGCAGGGATCCTGCTAGCTGGGCAAGAAGCCACCCCATCGCCCCACATTTATAGAGGGGAAGTTCAAAGTGTGGACGCATCCGGGACACTAACCAAGGTCATGGTTACGGAGGGATGGTCGACGATAGAGGTGACTTCCCTCCGTAAGGCTGTGTCCTCTTTACCAGGACATCTGCCTTCAGGCAATATCAGTGCTGGATGCAAGTTGCATTCAGCTTGCAACGTTGCTGCAAAGGTGCTCGTTTGAAGAAAGCTCATGATGAATCCTGAAAAGGAAATAATCCTGAAAAGAGGCTCTAAATACACCTACCCGCCTCCGTATCAGTGCACGACGACCCAGCAAAGTCCCTCTCCTGGCTCAGTCAGCTGGCTTCCCCGCTGCTTATGGCTTCTGGGAGCACAGAGCTCCAGAGCGACGCTCCAGCAGGTGGGGCAGGTGGCGCCCTTAGATGCTTTTTTGGTGCCTTGGGAACGTGTCCTATGTTTGATAAGTTCCCGTAGGGCTGCCTCAAACAAATGTAGCAACATCAAAACCAGAAATTAGACCTATGTCCCTGTTCCTCTTCCTTTGTCATCACTGGTCACCCAGATATGGCCTGGTTGCCACAGTTAGGCTCCCATGGAAGTTGAGATTTTCCTTGAAATTAATTGACAGACTATGAAACCAGGCCCAGGCAGCAGCTTTTAGAGGTTCTCATGAGGGCTAAAATCAGCACTGTTCCTATACCGGGTAGGCCCCGTTGTTCCTTTTCTGCCCACATCACCTGCTGGTGGGGGAAGTGATCACATCCACAGGTCCTACTGAAGGGATAGCCTGAAGTCAGCCATAGTTGACTAAAGATAGACCTCAGACCAGGAGGTGGGGGAAGAAAGCGAGAGGGCAGTTCCCTGCGCTGGGTGGAGTCTAACAGGTTTCTCTATCAAAATGTGAATTACAAAACCCAGATGCTGTGATCAGATCCTGGGTCATGTAGATCCGGGCCCAAGCTGCTGCCATGATGAGCCAAAGTCACAGTTATCAAGTCATACACCCTTCGTGTCTATGATGGGAAGGAATCAGAAGCAGAAATGGGAAAGGCCTAGGGCCCAAGAGTTAGAGAGCCCAGGGTCTGACCTAACAGACTCTGTCCCATGAGACTTTACTTTCGGCCCTTAGAAGCCTGCGCAGTTACCTTCTGGGCCTTCGTGAATAATCTCCCTTTACTCAAACCTGCACAGAGCAGATTTTGTTTCTTGCTGCTCTGCGTAACCCAAACAAGGCAACTCCTTACCCCACTGTGAAGGTCAATCGTGGTGGGATGTGTGGTCAGGCCAGTGAGGCTGCTGCTGGAGCAGCCCCTGTCCCCTGAACTAATGCTGTGTCTCAGGATTGCAGGCACACACTGGCCAGGTGGTGGGGATGTTTATGGAGGCAGAGCTGCTATAGAAAGTTCTCAAGGAGGAAAAGCAAAATTGTTACAATGAAGCAGATCCGAGGTATTTCTTTGAGTCTGAAACGTATCTTTTTTTTATCTCAGTCCGGTTCTGTGCTGACGGCTCAGAGCCTGGAGCCTGCTTCGGATTCTGTGTCTCCCTCTCCCTCTGGCCCTAACCCACTCTCATTCTGTCTCTGTCTCTCTCAAAAATAAACAAATATTTAAAAGAAAAATAAATAAATAAACATTAACAAATCAAAAAATAATAAAAGTTAAAATTAAAATATATCAAGAAAATACATGTATATGTGTGCCCTTGATAAAGCTTCCCAGTCTAAAATACCTCCATTTGCACCTGTCAAGAATATACTTTGATGTACGTGGAGATTAGGAATCCTAAGATTGCATCCTTTCTGATAGAAAACAACTTAGGCCAGCATTGAATATTAAATAAACACCAGAAATGAAAAGCCAACTTGGCCGCAAATCGGTTCTCATGCATTCTCAGATTTGTATATGGATTCTGCTCTATCCCCACAGACTCCTAGGTTTACCATTATATCAGTTTCAATAAGGTTTATACGGTAAATTGTAATGGCTGATAAAGCACACGTGCAATCATCATTTTACTTCTCAAAAGTATCTTTGCTCTTCTTCCTTGTGAATGGTCAAGCGATTCGAACCAGTTAATTAAAAATGGTTGGGATTCTTACTGGAATCGTGTTGTGCCTGTGTGTGTACACGTATAGTTTGGAAAGATTAATACTTTCATATATATTTTCCCAGCCAGGTATCTAGCATCTCTCATTGTTTTTCCGGTTTATGTATTTATTCTGAGCGAGACAGAGACGGCGTGAGTGGGGGATGGGCAGAGAGACAGGGAGAGAGAATCCCAAGCAGGCTCTGCACTGTCAGCACAGAGTCCGACGAGGAGCTAAAACTTAACGAAACTGCACGATCATGACCTGAGCCGAAGCCAAGAGTCGGACTTTCTTGACTGAGCCACCAAGGCGCCCCCTAATCTTACATTTTTTTCTTATTTTCAATGATGTTTTATAGCTTTCTCCATTTGGTTTTGGTAGCTATGGTATTTTTGTTGCTACTGAGAATTGGGTATCTTTTCATTTCTGTTTCTAACTTAGTGTTGTTTGTGTAAAGAAAGCTGCTAGCACTTGTATATCGCCAACCAATCCATTCACCTCACTGTATTTTTTATTAATTCTCATATTGTCAAATAGATTCCCCGGATGTTTCTAACAATTTTCACACAGGCACGTAAAATCGTTTTTTCTCTTCTTTTCCAAAACTTGCCTATTATAATTTCTTGCACATGAATTAGCTAAAATCTTGAAAGCAATTTTAAATCATACAGCATCCCTTTCTAGATCCTGACTTTACTTACATTGGCTTTGAATTTCTTATGATGACTGGCATTGGTTTTTCGTGATGAGTTAGGAGGCTTATGTTTTACTTTTGCTTGTAAGTTTGCTTTTTTTTTCTTCTTGAGGTCAAGTTAATGTGCAGTAAAATGCTGAGAATGTAAGCATACAATCATGAGTTTTGCCAAAGGTATGTGCCCCTGTGACTAGTAGCCCAGAAGCTTTGGTTATTTACTGCTGCAGAACAAAGTGCTCCAAAACTGAGTACCTTAAGAACAATTTATTATTTCTCAAGATTCAATGGGTTGACCGTGGAGTTCTGCTTCACATGGTGGCAGTTGGTGATTGGGATGGCTGGAAGGTCCAAATAGGCTGGCAATTGGGACCCACTACCAGCTGAGACTACAGACCTAGGCCTCAGCTCTCTCTGACGTGGGCCTTTTCGGGTGACTGCTTGGGCAACTGGGCTCCAAGAAGCATTCCAAGAAGCCAAGACTAGAGCAATGCTCCGTTAGGGCCCAGCCTTGAAAGCTACGTGAAAGTTACCCTAATCGGTAACCCTTTCTTCGGTCCTTATCTGTGACAGTTTTACTCAGTAAGGCGAATTTTCACTGTTCTTCCTGTTCAGAAACTAAGCCGTGAGCACAGTAACACGTTTTATTTTCCGCAACTCATTCAGTCCAAGTCTTACAAACCGAAATAGCATGTGGTGAAAAATAAAGTTCAGTGATTATGAAAAGGATCTGATGGCTTCAGTTTTATCAGCCAAATCTCCTTGAAACCTAGGAAACAAAGGCCACCATCACTTCCTCACTGGTTGGTCAGAAAAGGTCATTGCACTGGACCACATCCAATGAAGAGAAGACTTATGGTGGAAGAGTGGTGAAGTCACACTACAAAAGAACATATGGAGTAGGAAGGACTGTTAAGACCGTCTTTGGAAGCACTGCCAAGCTGCTCTGGATATAGGACATGTCTGTCATCCTAGATAGTTTCCATGTGTTCCTTCTGGTCATTTCCCACCCATCACAACCAACCAATGTTCTGTCCCAATAGATTAGCTTTACCTGTTTTTACACATCAGGTGGGGTACCTGGGTGGCTCAGTCAGTTAAGGGCTGGACTTCAGCTCAGGTCATGATCTCACGGTCCGTGGGTTCAAGCCCCTCGTCAGGCTCTGTGCTGTCAGCTCAGAGCCTGGAGCCTGCTTCGGATTCTGTCTCCCTCTCTCTCTGCCCCTCCCCCACTCACACTCTGTCTCTCTCTCTTTCTCTCTCTCTCTCTCAAAAATAAACACGAAAAATTTTAAAGATAAATAAAAATAAATAAACATCAGGTACATGGAGCCATGTGCTTATTCATTGTACTATTGGTAGGTATTTGGGTTGGTTTAAGGTTTTGTCTACCACAGCCAAGGTAGCTATGAACGTTCTTGTGTGTTCATTTTTGGGGATGTATGTTTTCAATTCTCCTGGGAAACACCGAGGCAAGGAATTGCTGGGTTGTATGGTAAGGGCATAGTTAACTTTATGATACTCTAAAACTATTTTCCAAAGGTTACACCATTTTTTTACTCCCACTATGAGGTGTGAACGTTGCAGGTGTGGCACATCCTGGCCCGCATTTAGCGCTATCAGTCTTTTCCATTCTTTTAAGTGTCTTTCACAGAACACTTTTTTTTTTTTTAATGATGTCAGATTTATCAGTTTTTAAGAATGTCTATGGGGATTAAGGAGTGCACTTGTGATGACCACCGGGTGATGGATGGAATTGTTGAATCACTATATATTGTACACCTGAAACTAATATAACACTGTGTGTTAACTATTCTGGAATTAAAATTTAAAAATATCTTTAAAAATGGATCAAGTCTAAGAACTCTTTGCTTTATCCCAGCTCATGAAGACTTTGTCCTGTGTTTTATTCTGAAAGATTGATAGTTTCATATTTCCCATTTAGATCTGTGACACATGTTAAGTGTGGAGTTTAGGTCAAGATTAATTTGCATGTGATGTCCGGTTTTTCCAGTGCCGTCTGTTAAAAAGAATAATATGACTCCATTGAAATGTCTTTGCCCTTTTGTCAAAACTCAACTGGCCACATATGTTTGGGCATATTTCTAGACTCTCTGTTCTGTCCAGTGGATATTTGTGCCTATAGCTTTGCCAATAGTGTACTATTTTGATTAGAGTAGCTTTATATTAACCTTTAAAATTGGGTATTTGTAATTCCTCCAACATTATTTTACTTTTTCAAGTTATTTTGGCTATTTTACTTCCTTTGGCTTTGCAAACACATTTTAGAAGCAGCTTGTCTATATCCCAAAAACTCCTACTTGAATTTTTATTTAAATTCCATTAAATCTGTACACCAATTTGGGGGAATTGACATCTTTACTATGTTGAGCTTTCCAAATCATCATTACAATATATCTCTCCATTTATTTAGGTCTTCTTTGATCTCTTTCTTCAGCGTTTTATAAGTTTCAACACAGAGATCTTATACTTATCACAACACAGAGCTGTTGTTAGATTTATAGCTATGCACTTCATTTTTTGGAACCATTATAAATGGTATCATTTTTTACAATTTCAGTTTTCAATTGCTCATTGTCAGTATATAGAAATACAGTTGATTTTTGTGTGTTGTCTTTGTATCCTGCAAACTTACTAAACTCACTTATGTTCTAGGACTTTTTTTCTACAAGATTTTCTACAAAGGCAATTATGTCATCTGCAAAGAAGAACATTTTTATTCTTTTTTTCCAATCTGTATGCTTTGTTTTCCCCCCGCCTTGATGATCTAGCTAGGTCTCCTAGTGCAAAGGTAAGAAGAGGCATTCTTGCTTTGCTCCCAGTCTTAAGGGGCAAGTGTCTAGTGACAGATACCAAACCACAGATCCAAGAAGTTCAGAGAACACCAAGCAGGATAAATCTATGCATAAAAGGAAAAAGGAAAAAAAGAAAACACACATAAGCATATCATAGTCAAACTTCTGAAAACCAAAGACAAAGACAAAATCTTTAAAGCACCCCCCCCGTCCAAAAATAACAAGTCACCTATAAAGGAACAAGGATAAGAATGATCACCAATTCTCATCAGAAACCATGGCTTTTTTTTTTAAGTGCTGACAAAAACTACTGCCATTGCATGATTCTATACTCACCAAAAATATCCCTCAAAAGTAAAGACCTTCTCAGACTGACAAATATCAAGGGCACTCATTGTCAATAGATTTATTCTACAAGTTCTTCAGACAGGAGGAAGTTGATATAGCCAGAAACTACTATCCACACAAGGAAATGTAGAGCATTGGAAATGGAATAAATATAGGTAAAATAAAACATTTATTTTTAATTGCTTCTCTTACCTGTTTAAAATCTGTTTAAAGCAAAAGTTATAGCAATGATTGTGTGCTTCTAGCATGTGTAAAAGTAAGAGGTGTGACAGAAGGCACAAGGGATGTGTCTTAGTCCATTTGGGCTCCTGTCACAAAACACCACAGGCTGAGTGGCTTGTAAAGAACAGAAATTATTTCTTACTGTTCTGGAGGCTGGAAGTCTGAGATCAGGGTGCCAGCATGCGTGAGTGAATACTCTCCTCCATATCACAACCTTTCCGTTGTGCCCTCACAAGGCAGAAAGGGCTGGGAGACTCTGTGGGTCTCTTTTATAAGAACATCAATCCAATACATGAGGGCTTCACCCTCATGACTCAGGAAACCCCCAAAAGCTCCATCTCCAAATACCCCCATTGGACATTAGAATTTCAACATATGAACTGGAGGAGAAACACAAACATTCAGACCATAGCAACATGGGTGGGAGGATAAGGAATGTAAGAGTTTATACTACATGCAGAGCAGTATAATATTATTTGAAACCAGATTCATATTTTATAAATGTATACTGTAAACCCTACAGTAACCACCAAAAACATTTAAAAAGAGATGTAATATTCTTTATCCAATAGAGGAGATAAAGAGAAATCATAAAAATGTTCAGTTAAACCCAGAAAAATCAGAAAAGGAGGAAAAAAACACAAAAACAAATGTAACAAACGGAAGACAGCTAGCAAGCTGGTAGATCTTAATCCAACCATATCAATAATCATTTCTTTTTTTTTTTTTTCTTCCAACGTTTTTATTTATTTTTGGGACAGAGAGAGACAGAGCATGAACGGGGGAGGGGCAGAGAGAGAGGGAGACACAGAATCGGAAGCAGGCTCCAGGCTCCGAGCCGTCAGCCCAGAGCCTGACGCAGGGCTCGAACTCACGGACCGCGAGATCGTGACCCGGCTGAAGTCGGACGCTTAACCGACTGCGCCACCCAGGCGCCCCTCAATAATCATTTTTAAGTGTGAATAGTTTAATATGCCCATTGAAAGACAGGCATGATCAGGTTGGATAAAAAAGCAAAACTCAACTGTATGCTGTCTAAAGAAAACCTACTTTAAATATAAAGACATAAATAGGTTAAAGGTAAAAGGCTGGAGAAAGATACACCATTTTTTTAAACTAAGCCAACGAAAGCTGGAGTAGATTCATAGACTTCAGACAAAGTAGATTTTACAACAAGGAAGATTATCAGCAATAATATGAAACCGAAAATAGTAATTTAAAGTCTCATTTAAAAATGCATTATATCACAGAAGAAAAGAAAATTTAGTTTTAGGGAATCTTAACGTTCAAACGGAGCTTTAATTTCACATATGTTTTTACTTAGGTTGTCTTACCGTGTGCATGCATTTATAAATAATGACTGACATTTTGTCACTCAGAAATAAAGTCACATATCTTTCCAGTTCACACATATCTTTAACCAAAGTCACATATCTTTCCAGTTCACACAAACAGTTTGTTACTTTGCATGAAGATTTCATCTTTTTAGGCAAAGTGGTAGGGGAACATTCCAGCGGTTCATTGAAAATGTTTCAGGCTGTAGACATTGAATGTGTTCTCTTCCCATTGTTGCTAGATGCAAATCCAATTGGGAATCCAAGTAGGAGTGAACTGGGTTACATTCTCTGGCTATTGGGAATATTTTCTATATGCTTGTCTGAAGGTAGATAAGAGAAAGGAAGCTAGGAGTTTGTTCCCTATTCCTGCAGTGTTTTCTGTCTTAGAGGTATTAGAACTGGTGCAAGAATATCTGTACATATCCACCAGTAGATTTTAAGTCACTTTATCTATGGGTTAGAAGGTAATATTGCTTTATAAATTTATGTAGGATAAATTGACTAGTAATCCTTGATTTCAAGGCTGGATTATTTTATTGCTAATGTATAGTAATATTCAAAGGGCTTATAAATAATGAACATACATTTGTGACCTAGAGCTGTGATATCGCCCCAGCAACCAATTTCAGTTAATCTGATTTAATTGACATGATGTCAGGGGTTTTGAAGCTCTTACCAAAGAGACCAGAATAAAAGATTCCCAAGGTGGGCAACTCCAGGTAGTAATGATTCCAATATGTTCACTAATCCATTTATAATGAAATTGTTATTGGCTGGATATTATAAATGATTAAAGTACCTAAAAGAAAAGAATGCATGTGGGCAGATTGTTACCTTAGAACACCTTAAAATAGATTCCTGGGTGTTGATAACATTAATATTAATGAGCTTCATGCAGGACTGTAGGCAAATAGTTACTGCAGGTGGCACAGCACAGCCCATCTGGGCGGGGGAACCTGCCTGGCCGTGCAGAGCCTTGGCTTCTGCTTTGTCATTATCTTGTACAACTTCAGGCAAGACACGAAAGCTGTGTGCACGTGTGCCTCAGTTTCTTCGCCTGTGAAAAATATCAAATGATTTCCCAAAGTGATCTGTAGGCTCTCCTCAAATGAGAAGACAGCTAAGAATTTATGTGGGAGGGGCACCTGGGTGGTTCAGTCAGTTCAGCGTCGACTCTTGATTTTGGCTCCGGTCATGATCCTAGAGTCATGAGATTGAGCCCTGCACTCGGCTCCACACTGAGCGTAGAGCCTGCTGGAGATTCTCTCTCTTTCTCCCTCTCTTCCTCCCCCACTCGCATTCTGTCTCTCTCTCTCTCAAAATAAATAAAAATAGACATTTAAAAAAAAGAGCCTATGTGTAAGAGGATTAGAGAGAAACATCCCCAGTGTGGGTGAACAACAGGGGAATCACCTCATAATGCAGAGGCACAAATGTCTCCGTCTCAGTTATTCCGCTGCTTGCCTGGGCAACAGGACTCTTGGTGTCGGGCTTCATGTGACCAATTGTCTTTTTACCAGACCAGAAAATACCTGAGTAGTGTCAACACGTGATAGGGGTGTTCCTTTTAAACTACCTTCAAAATAAAGGAAATTTTTGCCTTCTTTCTGGGATTCTGAGTATACTACAAATCACCCCAAGTGCACCATTTGAGACAGGTGAATTTGAATGATATTCACAGAATCAAAGGATTAAAGTGATTGTTTGTTTTATCACATTTCCTTTTATTTTCGAAATGCATTTTTCTCTGGGGAGAAAAAAATCTATATAAATATTTTATTTTATTTTATTTTATTTTATTTTATTTTATTTTATTTTTTAAGTAGACTTCATGCCCAGTGCAGAGCCCAGTGTGGGGCTTGAACTCACAATCCTGAGATCAAGACCTGAACTGCTATCAACAGTGGGTCGCTTAACTGACTGAACCACCCCAGTGCCCCCATAAACATAATTTTTATTAAAAAAATTTTTTTATTAGTTTTTTCTTTATTTTTGAGAGGCAGAGAGAGAGAGAGAGACAGAGCGCGAGTGGGGAAGGGCCAGAGTGAGAGGGACACACAGAATCCGAAGCAGGCTCCAGTCTCCGAGCCATCAGCACAGAGCCCGATGCAGGGCTCAAACTCACAAACCACAAGATCATGACCTGAGCCGAAGTCGGAAGTTCAACCGACCGAGCCACCCAGGCGCCCCAACATAATTTTTATTTTAAAAATAAAAGAAGACAAAGATGCTGCAAAAGGAGGAAATTAACATTTATGGACCACTTTTTGCACATTATGCTTTGACTCCTGATATCATCCCCCACATTTTCACTGTGGAGCAAAGCAAAATTCAAAGAGAAGTAAAACCAGTTTGTCTAAGCTCCCGTGGTTGGCTCTCCTACTTGTTTTGACCAGCACCAAGCTCATTCTCTTTCCAACACATCACAGTCAATGAAAGAACCTAAACAGAAAGCCAAGAGCACAGTGAAATTCCTTTGAAAACGATTCAGTTTCCCCATGAAGAACACTGTCTCAAAATATTTACTTTTAGTATTTTTAGTCTTAATTCCCCATGGCAGACACTGAGTCTTGAAAGTTTTAAAGTCCTTTTAAACTTGACCTATTTCTGAAATTTAAAGAAGTTGATGTTGCAGTCAACAGACTCTTAGAAAATGCCATCTTGGAGGCGTCTGGGTGGCTGAGTCGGTTGAGTGGCAGACTTCGTCTCAGGTCATGATCTCACAGTTCTTGAGTTCGAGTCCCGCGTCGGGACCTGTGCTGACAGCACAGAGCCTGGAGCCTGCTTCAGATTATGGGTCTCCCTCTCTCTCTCTGCCCCTCCCCAGCTTGCACTCTGTCTCTGTCTCTCTCAAAAATAAATAAACATTTAAAAAATTAAAAAAAGAAAATGCCAACATGAATACCAACATTTCCGATGGCTCCCCACATGGAGTTACCTTCACCTATTTTAGCTGAATCTAAAGCAATCAGAGCTCTTTGATCAAAGCTTAGCTCACCCAAATTCCTAGGTGAAGTGAGAGAGAAACTCAGGACAGTAACAATGCCTTTTGTTTATCCTTGAAGTTTATAAAGTTCTAGGTTTGGACTTTGCAGCTACAAACTTCAAAATCTACTGCAGAACCAGGAATTCTGTTTATGATTAAACCAAGCTACAAGCACTTGATAGAGACTTCCCCAACCTAGAAATACTACCAAAATTTGGAAACTCACAACTGCACTGAAACCAGAAGTTGATGGGTAGTCAATTGCCAGGATCTAGTAAAAGTTTTCACTACAATAAGGCAGAGGAGTATAGCCAAACAAATGTCACTAGGTGGCCCCTGCTTTATCCCATGTACCAGCCCTGGTTGTTGGTTTTTTATTGTTGTGGTTGTTTGAAAGAAAGTAAAACTTCCTTCCCTTCTCCCTCTGTGTGTCTTCTGTAGCTTTCAGACATCAGAGTAGCTGCTGGTCTGCCAGCTGGGGGCTGTATCTTATGGTGACCGAAGTGTTGTTCCTGTGTCTTTATCCCATGGAGGCCTTGTACATCCACATGGAACCTAGAACTTCTAGAAGGTGTCAGGGCAAGAAGTGGTCGAGAAGGACTCTGAGCCTGGTGGCTTTCTAAGACGTTTGGGGTTCACATAGGGGAAGGGAAGGAAAAAAATAAGATAAAAATATAGAGGGGGGGCAAATCATAAAAAACTCCTAAATATGGGAGAACAGACTGAGAGTGGCTGGAGGGATGTTGAGTGATGGATGGGCTAAATGGGTGATGGGAATTAAGGAGGGCACTTGTTAGGATGATGCATCTTCTAGATTAAACTATATTGGAGAGTCTAACTAACTTGGACTTAAATAAAATTTAAATACATACATACATACATACATACATACATACATACATCTGGGAGTAAAAATAGAAGTTTGGGGTTCATGTTGTGAGAACGTGGGAACGAGAGAAATAACATTTTCCCTCCAAGCCAGATTGTAAATTCAGTGGGTGATGAAGTGGAAAAAAACCCACACTATGGAGTCAACACAGATCTCTATTTGGCAGGTTCTCACTCTAATCAGATCGAATGTATTGGCATCTAAAGGAGGAATCTCCATTAGAAGAGGGCTTGCTTAGCCATGCAGAAACAGGAGAACCAAGGCAAACAAGGATGGTGAGACGCTACCACAATCCAGCGGAGAGAGGTTCACACGTAGTAGACCTAGAGCATTAGGGTTGGGGGGTGAAGACATCTCTACTGTGATGATGGATGTAGACTTGGTAAATCATGGCTAACAGACTCTGAGTATTCTTGGATGGCCACTATGAGACTCTCCCAACCATAAGAAGAAAGCATCCCGCTCTGATGTCCTTAATGGCATTGAACATTTCTTTTTTTTTTTTACTCCCTTTGTTTTGCTTCTACCCTTACCAGTCGACCGTAGAATTACTTGGCTCCCTGCACAAGACCGCCCATGGGAAATTTATAGGCTCCCTTGGGCTTCAGAATTTTCTCTCCACAGTAGGGATTTCTCACTGCAAATCAGATTTGGGGCTCTGGTTATGGTTTAGCTTTGGGGTAACTCTTCTCCAGGGAAATAGCATGCTTCTCAGCTGGACGTGAAATATTCTACTTCTTGAGATGGTTCTCGTCAACTATTAATCTGGCCTGTTTATTTTCAACTTCGGTCCCATTCGTGAGCTTTGTTAATGTGAAACCTGCCTGAGAGATGAATCCATTCTCAGGGGTGCTGATAAAATGAGCGCAGATGAAGAAGCCGAGGATCAGTGAAGGGGAAGAGTGCCACCATGTGAAGCCTCTTTGGGAAGGACTTTGTGTCCCCTTAATACCACCCACCATCACCATAGGCCTAGAGCATGTTCACAGCCAGAGGTACGTCTCTGGAGGTTGGGACAGAGAGGGAAAGAGCACCGCAAGCCGTGTGACTCAGATTATCATTTCCATCACCCTTCATTCATCCCAGATCATCAGAGAACCAGACACTGGGATGGAAAAAGCTCCTGACTCACAGAGCAGTGATGCCTGGAAGGCTCTGAGAGGTGAAGAATCCTTGAGGCTACAGCACGAGTGCACAGCTGCATGTTGATAAAAATATTACAGAAGGAGAATACAGAGCATTAATGCTTGGATGAGTTCGTGTTAGAAGGAAGACCAAAAACAACATCCCATAATTGGTAAAAGAGCAGGTGTGCTTCAACAATGACACAGAGGGGAAAGGGGAAAGATGCTTCAATATGAATGTGAGTCTTCTGGTAGATGAGAAAAGAGTTAAAGAGACAAGGGGAAGGTCCAGAGGCAAGGGCTGCAGGCAACACCAGCATTGACTTGGAAGGATTCAAGGACAGGGACATACTTGTCACAGAAAGTCACATGACCCAGCCTCCCAGAGGAAGGCCCCCTCTCAAGTCACCACAAAAGAAGGAAACTAGGTTTGTTGGGTTGAATAGTCCTAGTGGAATTTTCCCGAAGTCTCCGGACATCCCTTTCCCCACTGGGCAAGTCTGCCATCAAAAGGCTCTCCAATATAGTTTAATCTAGAAGATGCAACTTGGTGAGTTTCTCTGGCACAAGGCGATGGCTGTTTCTTTCCCAGAGTGAGGAGGGCTTGGTCACCCAAGGGCATGGAGAAGAGATAGCAGGTCCACAGGCATCTAGGGACCTAAGGCTTGCCACTGAGTTGGTAGAAAAATAATTCAGACAAAAACCCGGGGAGACAGGGTAACACCCCGCCCAGGACACGTGATGAGAAGCTCCATAGAGAGATATTTTGGTCTTACAGCTGAAGAAGAATCTATTGTGCTTTACATCCTGGACTTGATTATGTGCCGCACGTTGGAGTGAGTGTTTTCACCAGAGCACATCCAGAACCTGTGCTATATTTGTTCAGCCAAGAGTCTTTCCATAAACCTGAGAGAAAGAGTGAAGTTACAAATATAGTCTCTAAATACACTTACGCGATAAAATTTGACTGAGAGGAGCCTCAAAGGGCAGGTTCTATTTATGTGCAGGGGGACAGAACTGCTTTCCATATGACAGCCAGGCAGCAGGACTTGGGAGAATTGATATGTTCAATGGGAATTTTTGAGTGGAATTCCAAAAACTACACAAAGTGACCCCTCCATGGCTTCAGACCTTTAGCAGAGGAGACAAACATCTTAAGAGGCTCGGTATAGACAGGAGCAAAATGGCTGCCTCGGGCAGCACAGGAAATTTGACCACTGATATCTGACTTTCACATTCAGAGCTCGCTTCAGGCAGCACATATACTAAAATCAGAAGGATGCAGAGAAGGTTATCATGGCCCCTGTGCAAAGATGACACGCAAATTCCTGAGTTACACACTCATTTGTGCAAATCAATACTTAGCGAACACACATGGGGCCCCGCGTCAGAGCCTGCTGGAAGCGTTCAACCATTCCTCACTGATAAAATCCGGGTGGGAGTTAAACAGAGACACTAAAGGATTGCCCCAGTGCAACCAGACTGAGATCAGTGAAGGGACAAAAGGAGTGACCTGAGAACGGTCAACCAACATCATAAATCCGTATATCAGTATCTGGATTTGAAGTCTTCCCATGAAGAGCACAACCCATGACGTTACCGGTGCAAGCGACCATGAGAACATGCAAAGAGTGTGTATACTTTTTAGGGGAAATCTTAGTATATTAGTTTCCGTTGCTGTTTTAACAAATTACCACAAACTCAGCAGCTTAAGAAAGAACACAAGTGTGTTACCTCAAAGTTCTGTAGGTCAGAAGTATGAGTTGGCTTAGCTGGGTTCTCTATGCTCTGGGTTTCGTAAGGCAGAACTCAGAGTGATGGCTGGTGGGTTCGAGTTGGCAGGCTCTGGAAGAATCTGCTTCCGAATTCATTCAGATTTTTGCAGAATCCAGTTCCTTGCAGCTGTAAGACTGAGGTCTTATTACCTTGCTGGTATTCATGTGGGGGGCCACCCTTAGCTCTTAGAGGCCACACTCAGGTCCCGTCCGCAGCCCCTACATCTCAGAGGCAAGGGAGTGTTGAATCCTCCTCATGCTTGGAATGCATTCGATTACTTCTGCTACGTTTCTGACGCCAGCCAGAGAACGTTCTCTGTTTTTAAAGACTCATGTAACTAGAGTGGGTCTACCCAGATAATCTAATATTATCTCTATCTTAATCTTAGCTACACAAATCCCTTTGCCATATTCATTAGTTCTAGGGGTTAGGGGTGGACACCTTTTGAAGAGCCATGATTTTGCCTTCCATACTAGACAACATGTCTAATTGGGTTCTGCAAAGGCAGACCTTGATATGAGAATTCAGATGAAAGTAGTTAGGAAATGCTTCTGAGAAAAACCTGGGGAGGTAAAAGAGAAGTAGGATCAAGAAAGGAAAAAAATGCCGGGGCACCTGAGTGGCTCAGTGGGCTCAGGTCTTGATCTCACAGTTTGTGGGTTCGAGCCCCAAGTCGAACTCTGCACTTAGAGCATGGAGCCTGCTTCAGATTCTCTGTCTCCCTCTCTCTCTGCCCCTTCCTTGCCTGCTCTCTCTCTCTCTCTCTCTCTCTCTCTCTCTCTCTCAAAAATAAATAAACATTAAAAAAAAAAATGAAAACATGCCAAGCAAAGTATGACATCAAGCAAGGTCCCACAGAGTGAAATTGGGCTCAAACTTGCAGGGGGCTCTGGAGACCGGTTAGGCACACCTCAGGGACAAGGAAGATGGAGTGTTCATACCCCGCATCTCTCAACAATTGGTCAAGGGCTGACCCTGGGTTGGGAGCACATGTCTGGCTCTTCATGGGCACTGGCCAAGGGGACCTGTAGCCCGAGGGCAGACTCTGACATAGCGCAGGTGCTGGCTGCTGGGAGGAAATCACACAGGGAGCCAGTGTGCACACAGTAACAAGAAGGGGGGATACGGGCACAGCGCGCTAACTATGGGGGAGACGCCATGTGCTACAACTTGGCTGCAGGGGATCCCAGCAGGAGGTGACAGGACCCAGTGCTCTGGAGAGCACCCCTGGCAGAATTGTTTCTGGGGAAACTAACAAGCTGGGAACCAAGTAGTCACAAGGCCCCAGAATCTGCAGAAACTATTAGCTACCAGCCAACCGGGGGCAGAAGTTAAACTCCAGAGATGGCTGAACAGCATCGAAATTGCTGGGCTGTCCATTGCTGAGTTTGAGGAGCCTTTAACAGATAAACTCCTTGCCACAAAGCCTCGTTCTTGTCTCTGTCCATGTGGCTCTTTCCTTCTGGAATGTTCTCATTCTCCACTTATCCAAATCTTACATATCAGTCTAAGCCTCCTCTGCCATGAAGAAATCCTGGTTCCCCCAGCCCCGGATGCCCAAGGACCTTGTCAGAATCTCTTCTGTGAAACATCTGACATTGTATTTCACACTGTGCTCTTCACATCCAGGTTTTGTCGACACAGCTAGACCCAGCTTCTAGGGAGCAGGGCCCTTACTGCTTCAGCTCCGTGCCCAGGGCCTGGCACAGCACCTCGAGGGCTGAGAGTTCGGGGGTGCTGAAAGTCACCTGAGTGAAGTCTTCCTGCTCCCCGCCAGCACATGGCAGTGGGGGGGGGGGGGGGTGGGCGCGCACATCAGCACGCGGTTGCCTTGGGAAGATGTGGACCCCCTCCAGCGTTCAGGCTGCCGCAGGGCCTTTGGGGATGCCCTCGCTTCTTTCCTTCCACCATCCCCGCCCGTCCACAGCCCATTTCCCGGCATTGAGCTGACGGCAACAATTCTTTCTGCAATTGCTCCCAATTCTGAATTTTCTGCCCTGACCAAGTAGATCTCACCAGTGATGTTTCTACATTTCCAGCAGTTTGGGCTTCCAGAAAGCAAACTAAGGACCGAGCAGAGAGGCACTTCATCTCTGTGACATGCCCGGTGGCAATCAGGGACACAGGCAGTCCCGATTACTGCCCATCATGGTTGACAGAGTGTGATGAGGAAGAGCCCCAAGCCCACAGGTTCCAGGCTTCCCTTCACTGACCCCTTTGCCAGGCTCCCCAGGCTGTGCGGATGAAGCGTCAGACCTCTGGACAGCAGAGAGAGGTCCAGAAGTTCGCACCGGGCTTCCCTGGCCTTCAGTATCCCACTGCCAGAGCTGCTCTCTGAGGAGCACACGTTCCCCTGAGCACGAGCCAAATCCGGCTAAACCGGGCCAGGCTTGGGAGGCCACGGGCCTCTGCCTGAGCCCTGCCTCTGCTCCTAACAGCCTCGGTAACCCTGGGAAAACCACTTAGCCTCTCTACCTCTGTGCAAAAGAGAGACTCAGTTTCCAAAAAGGGGCTCCCGAAGGTGTCTATCTCATCGGGGAGCGTGGGGTTCAACTGACATGAGTGGCATGCAAATGTGTTCAAAGCTGTTGGGGCGGCACATGTCAAGGAAGTTATTCCAAAAAAAAAAAAAAAAAAGCTAATCCAGTCCCAAGTTCAAAGAGAAGCAGCCCCCAAGTCGTTTCTTGGGTCTTTGGAAGACACAGGTCTAGACAGACGAGGCTCCTCTTGACATGGCTGAGTCACACACTCATGTGTGACTCTCATCGATGTAGAGTCATGTGTTCATTCCGTCTGCAATTAGCGAGGGCTGGCCACATGCCAGACACGGCTCTAGGTGCTGGGGGCCAATCTGAAGGTAGGGAGACTCCAAGAAATGTGATTTCTGTAACGCAGAGATGACAGATGAGCGATGATGATGCCCTGAGTGAATGAATGCAGCAGGAATGGAGGGAAGTGCATAGATCTGACTGACATTTGGGAAGCTGATGTGACAGAGTAAGAACTGGGGGACCGGGGGATGAGGGAGAGCGATGTTGGTAGGAGAAGACCTGAAACTAAGGATGCCTTCCATTTTCTGGTTTGGGCAAAGAGGCAGAAAATGGTACCACACACCGAGTAGGGGGCCCTGGGAGAGGAGCAGTTTGGGCAAAAGACACGATGAGTTCAGGTTTGGTCACGGAGAGTTTAAAGTCCCTGTGGGACATCAAATGAAAAATATTCATTAAAGACTAGGTCTAGAAATTGGGAAAGAAACATACAGATCAGGATGGATGGGACTATCCGCTGAGTTATCACCACACATGGACATACAGAGATGGAGGGTCTCTGCCCTCAGGAAGTTTACAGTCCAAGGGTGCCTGGGTGGCTCAGTTGGTTAAGCATCCGACTTGGGTTCGGGTCATGATCTCATGGTTCATGAGTTCGAGCCCCGCGTCGGGCTCTGTGCTGACAGCTCGAAGCCTGGAGCCTGCTTCGGATTCTGTGTCTCCTTCTATCTTTGTTCTTCCCCTGCTTGCGCTCTGTCTCTTTCCCTCTCTCAAAAATAAATAAAGATTTTTAAAAATTTCTTTAAAAGAAGTTTACGGTCTGAAGGAAGAGACAGACACAAGAGTTGATGCGTCACTTCTGCTCACAGCTTACAGCTAGTTACATAGCGCCATCTGCATAATCCCTGTCACGCCGTGTAATTAACCATACTGTAACTAGCCACGAATAGTTGCATGACTCCATTTAACTGAAGGGAGACCAGGGGATATGGCGGAGCCACAGATATTGGATGAATACTCAACATTTCGGCCACAACTTTCAATCAGTGGTGACTTACAAACTCTCTCGTTTATACCAAAAACAAACAAACCAAAAACCAAAACAAACAAACAAACAAAACCCTTGGTTGGGAGGGTTAACAGAATAACCAGAAATATTAAAAATAAACTAGGACCTTGCCTAGGGGTGTCAGCTTTGGTCTTATAGATGCAAAACATTTCTTACCTCACATTCAATGTGTTAACAATCCTGACATATCCTTTTCCTTTCCATATTGTAAGTTTTGAGCTGCTCACATCGGGTTTTTGTTTTTCTTTCCTTTGGGACAAACTAATGGAATTCTGGCACTTGACCTTGATACTTACAAACTTTTCTAACAACTGGTAAAAACAGATCCAAATAAGACGGAAAAATGTTCACCTCACCCTAGAGCTGCTGAAAAAAGATAGTAGCCTGCTTCATAAAAGTGTTATGCGGGGCACGGGGGAGGCTCAGTCGGTTAAGTGCCTGACTTCGGCTCAGGTCATGATCTCGTGGTTTGTGGGTTCGAGCCCCGCGTCGGGCTCTGTGCTGACAGCTCAGAGCCTGGAGCCTGCTTTGGATTCTGTGTCTCCCTCTCTATGACCCTCCCCCGTTCATGCTCTGTGTCTCTCTTTCTCAAAAATTAATAAACATCAAAAAAACTTTTTTAAAGTGTTATGCTATTTCTAACAAAGGACACTTGGAAGAAGGGTGAAGTTTAGTAATTGTTGCTATAGTCTATGAAATTTGTCCTTGACCTCTGAAAAGTCTAGAAGTATGCTTCATCAATTAATTAATTATTAATTGTTAATTAGTTAATTAGTAATTCTGTATCACATTGGTAAGAATATTTAAGTCAACATTCTGGGAGAGAGAGGTTGACTAGGAAGGTGAGATTTTAGAGTACACGGTATATGGTATAGAGTATCTTTTAAAATCTCCATAGTGCTCACTTTAATGCACCTGGAATTGACTCTTGTGTATGTTGTCAAGATGCATCAGATTCCTTTTTATTTTATTACATGGATAACCAGACCACACAGTATTTATTGAAAAGTCTTTCTTCTTCCACTGATTTTCAATGACTTTTCCTTATAAATGAGACACTGATATAAGAACGGGTCTGCCTCCAGACTCTCTCTTCTGTTCCACTGGAATATTTTTCTCTCCTCGGTTCAGTTCCAAACTGTCTTGACTGCTAAAGCTTTATAGCAATCTTGATATCTGGTAGGGCAAGTCCTATACCTCGTTTTTCTTCTTCAGAACTATCTTGGTTCTTCTTAGCCCCTTGCAATTCCATATAAACTCGACAATCAGTTTGTCAAGTGTTGTAAAAGACATCTTCAGAATATACAAATTCATTTGGAATGTCTATATCTAGATATATCAACATAGATACAGATATTCTGTAGCAAGTAAATTGCAAGATTTATTTATTAATTCTAATTTGTCTATAGATTTCTTCAGCATTTCCTGTGCACATATCTTTAAAAACGTCCACTTTGCTTCTTTATTTCCTTTCCGGCTGAGAACTCCAAAACCATGTCAACGCACAGTGGTGATGGTGGGTATCTTTGTCCTGTTGTGGACCTCAAAGGTGACGCTTTTAACTTTTCACCACGGAAAGGGGTATTTGCTGTGGCTACCCATAGATACTCTTTATCAGATTAAGGAAGTTCTTTTTTTATTATTAATTTTTTTAATGTTTATTTATTTTTGAGAGGGAGAGACAGAGATAGAGTGTGAGTGGGGGAGGGGTGGACGGAGAAGGAGACACAGAATCCGAAGCAGGCTCCAGGCTCTGAGCCGTCAGCACAGGGGCCGACGCGGGGCTCGAACTCACAAACTGTGAGATGATCATGACCTGATCCAGAGTCAGACCCTTGGACTCTTAACCAACGGAGACACACAGGGGCCCAGGAATCTCTTTGTAGTATAGATTTATTAGCTTTTTAATCACAAATCAATGCTGAATTTTATCCACATCAAACTGACAGGAATAATACAGGCGTGCCAGTACCTTCTACAACTCAGGCACAGAGCTCCTTTCCCAGGGTCCAGGGGTTATGACGGCAGAGAAGAGGTGACCGCTAATCCCCTGGGATGGGGGGGAAGGAACCAGAGCTGCATCTCCGAGGCCGAGTAGCTGGGAATCTCGGAAAGGTCTTCACAAAGCAGGGGAGTCACAGGCTCAGACCCACGGCCTGGCTCCCAGAGTGCTAGCAGTAGGAAAACAATCTGGGAGCTTCCTCCTGACAAATCGTCAAATGCTACGGCTTCTGTCATTTTTGAGCCACTTCGTCCTTGGGCAAGAAACAACAGAAGATGATACCCAAACCCCAACTGCCCGGGTGGAGAAAACACGCTCCCATCCTCCCAGTGAGTGCCGACGGAGACATCTGCTGGAGTGCATCCCACAGAGTTCCGACCGTCTGGAAGGGCCGTGCAGTCGGATCCCACTGGTTGCACGTTCGTCTGCACCCCTTTGCCATGGATCCATGCATTTTCCTGAACATCAAAACTGAGGTGGAGTGAATGTGTGCCTCTCCTTGAATGAATGTCTCCTCTTGGCGTTGAGAACAGAATTGCCTTCTGAGGCAATTAGTTAACATGGGAATTTAGCTAAAACTTGAGTCACGTTTATGGGACAATGAGCTAATCTATAAACAGTCATTGCCCCCCTAGAACACGGCGACTGAGTTACACTTCACATGGGTAACCTGAGCCCGACCAGCCCCCTGGGCAGCTGTACTCAAACCGTCTTGTTCACCCCAAAGATGTCATCGCTACGGATAGAGGAAACAGTGTGGTAGCAAAGCAGAGATGTGGAGGGGCCCCAAAGGGGGTTTATTCTGCGTAGCATATTGAGCGTGTCCCTTCATGCAGGTTTTGAAGTTGTTGTTGGTTTTTAAAAGTTGATGGAGGGGCGCCTGGGTGGCTTAGTCGGTTAAGCGTCTGACTTCAGCTCAGGTCACGATCTCACCGTTCATGAGTTCAAGTCCCACATTGGGCTCTGTGCTATCAGCACAGAGCCTGCTTCAGATCCTCTGTCCCCCACCTCTCTCTGCCCCTCCCATGCTTGCGCTCTCTCTCTGTCTCTCTCTGTGCCTCTCTCAAAAATAAATAAATAAATAATTAAGTTTATGGAGAGAATTTTTATTAAAGCTTTACGGACTGGAGTTTTATTTCCCATCCACTTCTCAGTAGGCTCTGCAGAAATGATAGATGGACTTATCTATGGGGAAGCAGGGTTCAACCCAATTCAGTTTCAAAAAGTGGTCGTAGTTCACACAGAATGTACACAGCTCTGGGTTTGGTCTGTGGGAAATTAGGAAATGAACCTCATATGATTCCTGCCCATTTTCCTGGAGCTAGGTCTAAATAGGGAGAGACACACAAAAGGGTATTTGATGTTCTTGACTAAGGGATCTGCACCCATCTGACCGAGAGCTCTGGAAACCTATTGGCAATTATTTTAAGATACGAAGGGACAGCGTCTGTCTTGGCACTCCGTCCCTTACACTGGCTCACCCCAATTTCACAAGCGATGGGGTAAACCAAAGACAGAGAATGTTGATAGGATCACACTTCATTTTCAGATTTCTCACTCCCGCCCCTGCCCCGACCTGCCAAGGAGGTCAAGGTCAAAGAAGGCAAGAGTGGAGAGGAAGGTATTTAGGAGCCCACTGATGCTGCCTTTAAAATATACAATTTTATGGGGCATGTGGGTGGCTCAATTGCTTAAGCGCCCAACTCTTGGTTTTGGCTCAGGTCATGATCTCATAGTTTCGTGAGTTCAAGCCCTGCACCAGGCTCCGTGCTGACAGTGTGGAGCCTGATTCTCTGTCTCTCTCTCTCTCTCTCTCTCTCTCTCTCTCTCTCTCTCTGCCCCTCCCCCACTTTCACTCTCTCAAAGTGAATAAATAAACTTTAAAAATGACTAAAATAAAATATACAATTTTATGATGGTGGAAGTCCCCCCGTCCAGATGCAAATGTTGTAAGTGAATAAAACCAGAATGCAAATTGTAGATAATTTGTGAGTAATACAAAGTTGAGCTCAAATTTTCCCTCAGTCACTTTTAAGCTACATTATCCTGGGCTAGATACTGAAACTCACTAACCTCGGTTTTCTTATCTGTAAGATGGGGAAGATAAAAATTAATCTCATAAGGTTAAGTGAGAATTAAATCACTCACTTAAATGAATGAAATGAGACCTGGTATCTGTAGTTTACTTAGTCCCCAAGTCTGCTGGCAATTAAATATGGCAGACTTATTTCCATAAGTTCCATAGTTCAGGCGACCAATTTCCATAGTTCAGGCAGGAGAGAAAGACTGACCCCTCACTCCAAATTCCTCCTGCTGATGACCCTATTTGTTGTCTTGCTTCTCTATGCACCTCACTTTGCCCCAGACAAGAAACAGCCACCTTCCCTTCATTCCTCAGATTAGCAGTAGCCCAAACAGGTGTGTATAATCTACTACCTTACTGAAGGTTCTGCAATTACAGTGGGTAAGGAGTCAGAGAGAGGACATTTTGCTACACTTGGCTCCCTCTTACTCTAAGATCCTGTGCTGTTGACTTCTGGTCACCCCGACCTCCTCCCAACCTTGTTGCCCTCTCCTCCCGGCTTTGTTCTGGTGTGGATAAGCCCCTCCCCATTTCCCAGAGTGCCCACGCCAACCTAACGCGTATTACAGACTTTAAGTGGTTAATTGGGAAAAGTGAAAGGTGACTGGAGGGACAGGAAACATCAAAAATAGAGTATTTGACATTTTACTATTCTTCACTCATCGCCCCCACAATCCATCCGTTGATGTCTTTTCCCTGGGACACTGTTTACCAGCGCCCTCCTTGTCACGATTTTCTCCTTCTCAGAGTTTCTTCTCGTCCTCAGGAGCCCCCAGACCTCCCTGTTGGAGGGCAATTCCTAAATTTGGTGCTTTGTTTCTCAGAGTAATTAATTCTCCTTCTGTTCTACTTTCCCAAGTCCTTCCATTTCACAACCATAAAACCCATGTTTTCCTAAACATAAGGGTTCCTTGTTTATACTCATTTTATTTATTATCCCTTTACAGCCATTATACTGGGGCTTCTTGGCGAAATGGAGATAATCATGCATGTTAAGTCTGCCATATTTAATCAAAAGCCTAAAGCTTCATGTTTCTAGATCCCCTGTACATTACCAGAAATCTGAAATAACATTTGATCACTTCCTGAAAGTCCTACAGGCTTTGGAGAGACCAGCATATTTGATGTTTAGTATGAGGGCTGCTTCTTCCTGGTGATACAGAAGAATATACTGTATCCCTATGCATAAATATCTCCAAACCATATTATAGGACATAATGGCTTTCACCTGCCCAGGAGTCTCTGGCTCTTGTCAGCTCAGCCACCCACAGAGTCAGTGGGTTGCTACTTTGCCATATGACATGGGGTGAGCTTCACTTTTGAACCCCTGAGCCCTGGTCCCTATTTCCGGTGAGCCAGTAGAAGTGAGGGGCATCTTCTCTTCCCATCTTCTCTGGGGTGAACTCCTGGGAAGTCCTGCCCGCTAGTCAGAAGAGGATTGACCCAGAGTCTAAAGACTGGGATTCAAGTTCCAACCTTGGCACTGACCAAAGGTGGGAACTTGAGCAAGTCACATGATCTCCCTGTGCCTTGGTTTCCTTGCTTGTGAATGGAGGCTTATGGATCTCACAAGAATTTTGTGAGAAGCAAATGGATGAAATATGTGCCTGGCATATAGAAAGTGTTCAGCGGATAGTGATCTGGATAGGGGCGCCTCGGTGGCTTAGTCGGTTAAGGCATGCGACTCTTGATTTTGGCTCAGGTCATGATCTCTCGCGTGGATTGCGAGATCCATGCTTAGCACAGAGCCTGCTTAAGATTCTCTCTCTCTCTCTCTCTCTCTCTCTCTCTCTCTCCCTCTCTCTTCCTCTCCCCCCCCCCTCTGTCCCTCTCCCCTATTCATGCTGTCTCTAAAATTAAAAAAAAAAAAATAGCGATCTGGATATTCTCCATGCAAGTCTATTAAAACTTACACCTGCCTTGTTACCTGTTACAGAAATGAATCCACTAAGTTTTATTCCTTAATTAAGACGGTGAGCTTTTAAATTGATGGTCTTTTCTCTTTTCTATTGACAATAGATCCCTAAAATTTGCATCGCCATCTAATTAGGTTACTTGAGTAGGTTTGAGCAGATTTCTCAAACCTTAATGCTCTGGCTAATCATACAGGGATCTTGCTAAAATGGAGATTCTGACTCAGTAGGCGTGGGGTGGTGTAGAACATGCTGCCACAATGTGTGGGTTATGGATCTTGGCTGCAGTTGGCATCCCCCAGTCACAGAGCTTCAGGCTGTGCCCAAAGTCTGCATCTCTTACCTGCGCCCCATTAGTCAGAAGGGCTGCAGGTAAGAGGGAGGAAAGCAGACGGAGAGTTTAGGAGAGATAGAGAATAGAGGAGAAGGGTGGTGTGGTGAGAAGGGCCCGATATGGGTGTCAGGTAGATTTGGGGTTAAAGTCTAGCCCTGCCACTGGCTAGTTTGACGACCTTTGGCAAATTCATGTAAGCTCTTTGAGGCTGACTTTTCTCAGCTTTAAAACAGGCATGGGGATCACCTGGATGGCTCAGTCAGTTGGTTTCAGCTCAGATCATGATCTCGGAGTTCATGGGTTTGAGCCCCATGTCAGGTTTGGCACTGACAGTGCAGAGCCTGCTTGGAATTCTCTCTCTCCCTCTCTCTCTGCTCCTACCCCGTCTCTCTCTCAAAATAAATAAATAAACTTAAGAAAAATAATAATAAAATGGGTACGATAATCCCCACCTCACAAGATTGTCATGAAACTTAAACATCATGTTCACATACCCATATGTGAACTGTCATTGTTTCAGCAAGATGTTCTTTACTGTTCTCCTCTGGCCACATTTGATCCATCCAAAATACATCTCAGATAGGCACCTGCCTCTTCTCCCTTACCCTCCTACTTCTTTTACTGCCCACCTGCTCCCTCCACAGGGACCCAGTTCCGTCTTGCCCCGGTCCCTTGGGGAGGACTGGTAAGACCTAATCTCAACTTCTTTCTAGGAGGGGTAGAGATTCTATGAGACCAGTAAACACACTCTTGATAAAAACTGATGGCCCCTCTTAGCAAAAGTTCAATATAAAAGTTCTCAACACCAGTAAGAATGAGATGGAATATAGGCACTGAGAGTAAACACCCTTCTCCTAAAATGTAAATGACCCTAGATATGGAAAGTCCCAGTAAACTGTGGCCCCCTACGCTTGTCCTTTCCCTTTTAGTCCCAAGCCATTACCACACTTAAGAATGGAATATGCAACGTTTCTCTCTAATTCCAAGGTTTGCTTATTCCGAGGTTTGCTTAACACTTTCCTGCATGTTCTCTTTCTTAGCATCTTTTTGTGAGTCAAGACTTTGTTGAGTTAGGGCCAAGCTAGCAAAAGGAGCTCAAAGCTATATTTGCCAGCAAAACACCATCAGCTGTTGTCTACAGAATCATGTGCTTGAGCAGAAATACCAGAATGCCGACTTAGCACGGCCCAGTCCATTCCCAGTGATCTGTAAATGGATTAACCACTTTGAAGAACTTTCCTGCTGACCCCAGCATTTTCTGTTTTCCTTCCATCTAGCCAGGTTCTAGGACAGTGCAGGAGCAGGAACAAGGCTAAGACCACAGAGCAGAAACTCACGGAAGCCATGCCAAGGGCATGCATTCTTGATAAGCAGCAAGGAGACTTGGTGTGAACGCAAATACATAATTAGCACCTTCTTCTTGACATGATGTATTTTCGGGACAATAGTTCGGAAGCAAAACTACAAAACTGCCTTCATTCAAATTTAGAAGTTTAATGTTAAGATGGGTGATGCCGTTTTGCTAAACGAAAACGTGGATATTGGTTTAAGAATAGAAAAATGTATTTGTGAAGTTGGTTTTTTTTTTCTACCTGTCGGCCTATTCTAATTTTCTTTTTGAGCATGCTGAGTCATTGCTTTCTTCTTTTAACAACGATCTATTATTATAACGAAACAATCGATAAAATTGTGCAGTCTAAAATAATGAGAACTTACTGAAAATCTTCCCAGCTACTGCTACTAAGCTGCTCTGAGTTGATGGCATAAAACCAAGATCTGTACAAGGTTTTTACTTTCTATGCATGTATTTCCGCCTGCTGTGATCCAGGTCTGAGTTCGGCTTGTCTATCACACAGTGTTGAAGGAGGACCGAAGGCTTCTTTTCTCTTTCCAACCCACCACCAACTTTCTAAAACTCTTTGTTGTATGTGGCTTGTTCAGTACAGTCTATTGTCATGTGGCTTTTACTTGCACAATGTCTTGGTCCCATAATATTGTTCTGTTCTCTTCTCATTAGCCCGAGAAGCGAAAGACAGGAAAGTAGTCGGTACATCATTCTTCTGCAATACTTTTTATTATGTCATATCAGAATCTCAGTTTGCAAAATGACTTATGACTCTGAAACCTTCTTGTATAACAATGCTTTCAATTGCATACAATCTCTGCTGAAGAGAAAATTTGTCTTTATAACACGAGTACAATGCTAATTATAAGCCAACTGTCGTCATTTTGATAACACCAACCTGAAGCTTCCAGAGAGGCTTAGCAACACATTAAAAGTTCACTGCTGTCACTTCAAGACAGGGATCACTCGGTACCAACATAACTGTCAACACATCTCAGGAACTGCAGGGCAGAAAGCTGGTTTTGACTGTGAGTGTATCATCCACGTGACTTTCGAGAACGTAACATTTTCAAGAAGGTTGTCTTTTGAAAAAAGAAATGTTTAAAATTCTCCTAACATTATTCCATCCACAGGTACTGATGTGTCGTAAACACTAATCTCTGTCATCTTCATTGTTCAGCAGAGGAAATAGGCCAGGGGAGGAGAGAGGTGACTGACTCAAGGGTACACATGATGTGGCTGGAACTCAGACCTAGCACCTTTCCCACCCCACCCAGCCTTGTCTCTACGTTGTTTTGGATCTCATGCCCTGTGAAGCAAGGGTGATCTCACTAAGGTCAAATATACAAAATGATGGTGTTAGAAGATACTTATTTGGTTTTAATTCAGGGTTTATATACATACATAGATATGTGTGTGTGTGTGTGTGTGTGTGTGTGTATTTATATATATTCTGTGTCTCCTTAAAAACATGGAAACTTGGAATTCCAAGTTAACACTATCAATTCATGGAGAATAATTTTGTTTCTACGCTGCAATCAGAGCTCCCTCTAATGGCTATCTATTTGGACAGCAAATTCTTGGGAAAATGAAATACCCCTGTTCTTTTAGAACCAAGGACTTTTTTTATTATTGTTGTGTAACGAGTCCTTATTTGCCTTCGCAATTAGATTTTCTATATCCATTTCAATCTACAAGTTCTAAAAATCTGCAATTTTCCAATCTCTGAAAACCGTATCAGTATAAGTGAAAACAAAACTTATTTGATGTAATGTTTAATTTTACATATCAGCTGGATTGGGCTACAGAATGCTGATATTTGGCCAAACATTATTTTGGGTGCCTATGGGTGTTTGGGGGTGAATTTAACATTTGAATAGTAGACTGAGTAAAGTAGATTGCTCTCCCTAATGTGAATGGGCCTCAACCAATCAGTGAAGGCCTACATGGAACAAATAGGCTCTCTCAAGTAAGAGAACTCCTGCGTGGATGCAGATTTGCCTGCCTTCTGGGTTGAACTGAAACATTGGCTCTTCTTGGGTCTTGGGCCAGCATTTGGGCTGAAACTTATACCGTCAGTTTTCAGGCCTTCAGACTCAGACAAGAACTACACCATCAGCTCTCCTGAGACTCTGGCTTACAGCCACAGGTCTTGGAACTTCTCAATCTCTATAATTGTGTGAGCCATTGATATGTGTATACACACACACACACACACACACACACACACACACATAATCGCTTGGTTCTGTTTCTCTAAAACACTTGCCTTCAAGGTGGTTTTGAAAAACCTAAAAATTTAAAAATGTTTGGATCCTTCTCTTACAGGCAGTAACAGTGTAAAGTTGCTCTCCTTGAAGCATCTATCTTTCTGCCATCATAGATGGTTTTGACTAATTCATTGTCAAGTCTTGCTGACAAGTGAGGAGCACAAAAAAAAAAAAAAACAAAAAACAAAAAACACCGAGATCTGTGATCACTGCATTTTAGAAGTACCACATAAAAAGAATGTCAAATATAAAAATATATACAATAGAGGCAATATCAACTCTAGCAATACTGCATTTTATTTACATTTAGTGTCACATTTTATTAGGTCCTCACAGCAATCCTGAGAGAAAGAGCAAATATCCTGAGCTCAATATGCAGATTCATAACTTGATCCCCCAGAGAGTAACTGACTCTAACACTGTGCCTTTTCCATTATAACCACATCACTCTGAGTCTTTCTCTGCCACAAACCATTAAGACAGCATCTCCAGTCATTCCTCTAACCACATAGGCTATTGATGATTTTTAATCCAAAATGTGCTACCCAATGGCTGTTTTCTGGCTGATTTGGTTCAACAGCCCAGAGCACAAGGTAAAAAATTCCAAGCTTAGGGTTAGAATTTCTGTTTAGAACAAGTGACTTTCCTCCATTGAATGGGCATTGAATATACCTGGTCACAGTCTAAGTAAGTGATTAGGATCTCCTATAAGTGATTTGGATCCGAAGTGATTTGGAGTCTGGATAAAACAGTTAAATTGTACCTCCCCAACAAAAATGAAACTTCCTAGAAGTCAGGAAGCATATCTTAGTCATCTCTGTCCCTCAGAGCCTTTGTGCAGAGCAGGTGCTCTATAAACACTAATTGTATAAATAAATGAATACTTAATAATTATTATTACCATCTGGTTATCATTTTGTGTGCACCTACTAGATGTCAGGACCTTTAATAAACAGTTTACATTTATTACTTGGAATCTTTTCAACCATCCTCTTGAGAGGATAATATTTTTTTATTATACAGATGAGGAAACTGAGACTCAGAGAAATGATGTTCTCAGGGTCTCACAGATGAAAGTCATGGTGCTGAAACCAATCCCTCAACTGCTTGGTTCCAAAGCCCACATAGTCTCCACACCACCCTGAAAGTTGCCCACCACTGATGAGGGAAAAAAAGGCAACTTCCAAGCCTGTAGAAAGTATATCAGTAGCATCATGTTGGTATATAATCTTCAGAAATGACCAAATAATTCATGGTTTGGGACCAGGGCCCTCCTAACTGATCTCAGTATCCTGGACAGCTCCTCCTTCTATGTCATCTGCTGCATTTGAATAAGGAGAGCATAAGGGCTGGGAGAAAAGCACACAGAGCTGGAAGAACAAGAAGAAGGTTAGGTATGCACTCTGGAATGTAAAAACGTCACTCATGAGAGTGCCTGGCTGGCTCAGTCAGAAGACCATGTGACTTTGATCTTGGGGTTATAATTTTGAGCCCCATGTTGGGGCCAAGAGCAGAAAGAGGGTCTGTTCCCTTTCCCAGTTGTGTGCCCCAGGCCTGTGCTGGCTCACCTGGTCTGAGTGCTCTTAGAGATGATGGCTTTGGGTAGTTGTTCTCAGAACTACTTTATAATATAAAAAAGAAAGTCTTTGTAAGACTTACTATTTGATTTCTAGACTTTAATAACAATCTGTAGAAGTCTAGCTTTATTTAGAAACTGATATACATCTTCAATGTTTATTTTCTAGGAGTTTTTTCTTGTTTCTAATCCTTCCCTTCTAAGTCACCTTTTAGCTACAAAGGTTATAATCATCAGCAAAGGTCAATAAATTTTCACTGCATTCCAGATAACATCAATACCTTGAGAAAGAATTTGGCAGGAAGAGGACCTTTCCTTCCTGGAGAAGGAAATTCACAAATTAGCTTTTTTAAGGTCAATTAAGATAAATTGTTACTGATACATATTAGAGGGTTGACCACTGAGTGAATACATATCGATGGTATTCTTAAAAACAATATTTTGCATCTTTCCTAATCTACTCCTATAAAATGAGCAAACTCTGAGACAGCATATCCCAACCTGTGCTCCATGGAGTATTAAGAGATGTTATGTATAAAAAGGATTCTGTGGTCAAATCACTTTAGGAGATACTGTAGAAACTTGTTTGCTTGGAAAGGTAGAATCCTTACCAGAGTTTCCTAATATGCTACTCGGAACTATTACTCCCCATAAATGGAATACAGTTTGTCGTGCATTAGTCAGGGCTCTCCAGGAAACAGAACCAATGAGGTACATATGTATGAGAGGAAATAAATTATGAAGAATTGGTTCACAGGATTGTGAAGGCTTAGAAGTCCCAGGATCTGCTGTCTGCAAGGTGGAGACCCAGGGAAGCCAGTGGTTTCATTCAGTCCAAGTCCAAAGGCTTGAGAACCAAGGGAGCAGATCATGTGTATCACAATCTGAGGGCCTGAGATGAGATGAGATGTCCCAGCTCAACCGTGAGGTAGAAAAAAGAAGGGCAAACTCCTTCTTTCCCTGCCACTGGCTCTTTCTGAGCCTTCAACAAAACGGATAGTGCCCACCCACACTGGGAAGGGCAATCTGCTTTCCTGAGTCACCAGTTCAAATACTAATCTCACCCAGAAACACCCTCACAAAAACGCCCAGAAATAATGTGGAAACTGGACACTCCATAATCAGTCAGCATAACACATAAAATTAGTTTTTTGCCCCAAACTATTCAACCACAGAACCAGTCTATTAAAATTGAGTGAGGTGAAAGGCTGGCATTTTTTCAAATACCTTTGAGAAAGGTGTTTTGGTTCCTTGAATTTTAATGAATTTCTTCTCAGCCCACAGCATCATTGGCATTGTATTGGTGCTCTGGCAAAGCACTGAAACAAATTCGATAAATGTTGGCTAAACACGTTCTCTTCCTAATCCATCAGGTTGCCAATTGGCAGTGAATTTCATTTGACAACATCAATTACCTTGGTATTTTTCTTCAGTTTGATGAAAGCTTGCGCCACATTTTTGGCCTGGGGTGCAATCATTATTTAAGCTCTCTGTGGACCACTCAGAAAACACTTGGTTTTCTCTTTTCCACTTGGTCAGTTTCTGCTTTTATGTTCATTGTTCCTTTCTTCTGCGTTTCTTTGGATTACCTGTTTACTTTTGAACATTTGAGTAAAGTGTTTATTTCACTTACTTTCATTCTTTTTTTCTTGAAATTAGAGTTTAAGGCCTACTTAGCTGTATCCCTTATGATTTGTAGTATTTTTATTGTTTTCTCAAAACACTGAAATTTTGGTTTCTATTTCCTCTTTAACCAAAAATTGTTTGAGAGAGATATGATGGTGGTGGTATTTTTTTTTTTTTACTTTAAAAAAAATTTTTTTTAGCAGGCTCTACCCCCAATGTGGGGATCCAACCCATAATCCCTAAATCAAGAGTCACCTGCTTCACCAACTGAGTCAGCCAAGCACCCTCCTTTTTTAATTTTTAAATTTTATTTGAGAGAGAGAGAGCAGGGGGTGGCAGGGGAGGCAGAGAGAGAGAGAATCTTGAGCAGCCTCCATTCCCAGTGTGGAACCCTACACAGGACTCAATTCCACGACCCTGGGATCATGACCTGAGCTGAAACCAAGAGTCCAATGCTCAACCAACTGAGCCACCCAGGCTTTAAATTCTTAATTTTATTTTTAGTAGGCTGTGGTGGTATTTTTAAATTGGAGGAGTGCCTGGGTGGCTAGTTGGTTAAGTGTTAGACTTCGGCTCAGGTCATGATCTCACAGTTTGGGGGTTCAAGCCCCATGTCCGGCTCTGTGCTGACAGCTCAGAGCCTGGAGCCTGCTTTGGATTCTGTGTCTCCCTCTCCCTCTGTTCCTCCCTGCTCACTCTCTGTCTCAATCTCTCTCTCTTTCTCAAAATTAAATAAGCATTAAAAATTTTTGATAAATAAATAAATAAATAAATAAATAAATAAATAAATAAATTGGAGAAGGAAAAGGTCTTTCTGGGTTTCATCATTATTAATCTTTTTCTTTTTTTCTTTTGCTTTTTTTTGTTTCTTTTGCATCGTGGAACTTATGGATTGTTTTCCAGCTTTAGCGAGGTATACTTGACAAATAAAATGCAAATTATCTTTAAAGCATACAGTGTGATAATTGGTATATGTATACATTCTGAAATGACTCCCACAATCAAGCTAATTAATATCTGTTACCTCACAGAGTTAATTATCCCCTCTTTTTTTTTTATGAGACTGTTTGAGATCTATTATCTTAGCAAATATCAAGTCTACAAAACAGTATTATTAATTATAGTCATCATGTAGTACATTAGATCCCCCAAATTTATTCGTCTTGTAACTGGAAGTTTGTATTGGCTAACATCTCCCCAGCTTCCCCACCCTCCAGGCCCTGGCAACCACCATCCCACTCCGTTTCTATGAGCTCGATTTTTTTTTCCACATATAATGTGATCGCACAAAGTATTTATTTGTCTTTCTCTGTGTGGTTTATTTCTCTTAGCATCATGGCCTCCAGGTTCATCCATCTTGTCACAAATGGCGGGATTTCCTTCTTTTTATGGTTGAATAATATTCGTGTGTGTGTGTGTGACATTTTTATATACATCCATCCATGGACAGACACTTAAGTTGTTTCCATATCTTGGCTACTGTGAAGAATGCTGCAACAAACAGGGGAGTACACATCTCTTTGAGATGGCGATTTTGTTTCCTTTGTATATATATTCAGAAGTGGGAATGCCAGATCATATGGTAATTCTATGTTTAATTTCTTGAGGAAGCTCCATACTGTTTTCCGGAGTGGCTGTACCAGTTCACATTCCCACCAACAGTGCACAAGTTTTCCCTTTTTTTTGCAACCTCACCGATATTTGCTATCTCTTATCTTTTTGAGAATAGACATCTAACAGGTGTGAGATAATATCTCATTGTGGTTTTGATTTGCATTTCCCTGATGATTAGTGATGGTGAGCATCGTTTCATGTACCTGTTGACCCCCTGTATGTGTTTAGGAAATGGTCAATTTTCTTGATCTTCCATAGTCACCTATATTTTCAGGAATAATATCTGTCAATTACATCCATACGTGACAATGACATCTATCTCACTAATTGTGTTAATAAGATTTCTATACTCCGGCTTATTTCTTCTGCCTACTTGTTCTGTTATGGATGAGAGAAGTCAAAGCCATCTACTATACTTTGATCATTATTTGCTTTCATATCCTGTAGTTTCAGTGTAACAAATGTTAACGTTATATTGTTTTGTGAGTAGATATTCATTACTTTTGAATCAAGCCCACACTACTGTTATATAAAAAGCACTAGTCTCACTTAATACTCTTTGGCATGAACTAATATTCTTGTTTGATATTGAGATCGTGACAGTGCTGGTCTTTTCTCAGTCGAGGTGGGGACCTGTTTCAGTGTAACTTTGCCCTTCCTTTTATTTTTAGTTTTTCTGAATCGCTCTATTTTCGATGTTTTGCTGGTATAGTTTGCTTTGTGATTTAATCTGAAAATATTTTTTAATAGGTGATTTGAACCTATTCACATTTAGTAATATAAGAAGTATACCGGGCCTTTGCTCTATTTTATTACTAAACCTTCTTGAGTTTTGCAGTTTGCAGTTGTTAATTGTTGGTGTGTATTTCTTCCGCAGAAGGTTTGTGGGAAAGATGAGGTGACAGTGGTCTGACCTTGCCCCTCCCTTCTCGGGGATGCCTGAGGCCGTTTTGACTCCGGCTGGAACTTACAAACGTTCGCTGATGGAATTTACTGATTAAAAGGAAAACGAGGGTGTGTTGGAGAAGGTCATGGAGAGATTAGAACTGCGGGCTGACCCGTGAGCTGGACCTGGGCACTCAGAGTTCCTCACCCCCCACCCCCGTCCTCGGAATGCGCTTCTCTGTGCATTTCCTGCTCCCAGACCCTGCGCCAAGAAATAGCGAGGTGGTATTGAGGACACCTGCAGGGTACGTGTGACCAAACCCAACTAAGGCCTCTCTCTGTGTAAGCTTTTAAGGTTTGGCAAGCGGGCGCAAAAAAATCCGTTCGTCTTGCTGCCTACCAAGACAAGCCTCATTCGTTAAGTTTCCTTCCGTATTAAAGCAGCCACCTACCAACCTGGAGTGGCTGCCCTGCCTCTTGCTTTCTCTTCTCTCCCTGCCCTCTGCATTCAGGGCCCAGATCTACAGGAAGTGCATTGTTGACATCCGCTACCAGAGGGCCACCTTTCTACTCACTTCTCTCTCTCTCTTTTTTTTAAGTTTATTTATTTATTTTGAGGGGGGAGGGGGGACAGAGAGAGAGGGAGAGAGAGAATCCCAAGCAGCCTGATGCTGCTCAAACTCACCAACTGTGAGATCATGACCATTCATGACCGATAATGACTGATCATGACCCATCATGACAGAGCCGGAGTCGGACGCTCATCCAACGGAGCCACCCAGGCGCCCCTCTACTCACTTCTCTCCAGCAGCCTCTGTGCTTATTTCGGTTGCCTTCGCAGCCCCAATTTCTTGAAATTTAGATCTTACTTGTCTCTTTTATTTGCTTAGGTGATATTTAACACGTTCCCCCCTCATCCTTCGTTCTCATAATACACAAGACAAGATCACCCTCTCACACAAACAAGCTCATATTGGAACTGCAGGTATATTTTTCTTTAAGGAGATTTATTTTGATTTTTTTTTTCTTTCTCAGAAGTTCCTGAGTAGAAACCCAATTATGTGGCTCTCATAGAAGACTTGGCTTTCTCTCAAAACAAAACAAAATAAACACAAAAGGGTTGGCTCTCTCTTTGGGAAGGGAGCAAAGTCTTCCCATTACCCTCCATCTGAAATTGAGCAGGCATTGCTAGGAATATCAACCAGGACTTGCTTTAACGTCCCTGGACCTCACTTTCTTCATTCAGGTGTTGGAGATTACTCAGTAACAACAAACAAAGCTTTAATTCTTTTTTCAATATTACACATTAGTCTGATACATGAATTTCCATTAATTAACCTGACAAGTTTTACTAATGAAATTCAAGTCAAGAAATCTCGTTTTCTTTTTTTTTTTTTTTTTTAATTTTTGAAGTTTATTTTTCCTTGAGAGAGAGAGGGTGTGCACAGGCAAGTGGAGTAGGGACAGAGAGAGAAAAAGAGAGAGAATCACAATCAGTCCAGGGGCTCAAACTCCCAAACCGCAAGATCATGACCTGAGCCAAAGGCAGATGTTCAACCAACTGAGCCACCCAGGTGCCCCCAAGTCAAGAAATCTTTATTCAAGACTGAAGGTAGAATGAAGAATAACATTTCAAGGGAAACGAGAAAGACCCTGCCTTTTTTTATATGGAATGTTTATAAATACAGTGATTTTTATTGGCTCTGTCTTCATGAAAAAAATCCGTAACTACAATTCCAGATAAGCATGGATGTTCCCTTCCTCAGTCATCTACATCTATAATGTGCCTGGTCTCATGAAGGGTATCCGGTTACCCAGATTACAATTATAGAAATATCAATAAAGAAGTGAGCAACGTCCAGGGTGCATCCTAAGTCCTGTACGATCCGGCACGTTACCCATATGTAGCCCTTTCTTCAAAACCCAACAACCTACTATCTCCCCATGTTCCCTTCCACAGATGGATGAAGAATCAGGCATCCTCTTATACTTCATCATACATTCTTTGTACCGTCACTCACGTACTTAATTTCTTTCCTGCCACCTGCCACAGACCTAAAAGAACAAACCCACTCGATGAAGTAGAAAACTATAAATACATAACAGTTGAGCCCTGGAAAACTCAGAAAAGCAAACTGAAGAAGAAAGTTAAAGCACGAAGATGCAGACTGTTACTCATCAGAAGGGGACCGTGGCAGGGACAGTTTATTGTTCATCAAAATCAGGTTTTCTTCTTGGGCACACGTCTAACTTGCCTTCCCCAGCCTCCTCTGGGTTGCAAGAGCTGTGGTCAGTGTCTGGAGTTAGGCAAGGTGGCAAAATCAAGAACCTCAGGGGATGGCAGGTCAATACGGAAGTCAAGAAAGCCAGGGTCGGGTCTGCTGGGTTCAAATCCCAGCTTCACTCCTGACTAATTACGGAACCTTGAGTGACTTATTAATGTCTCTGGGCTGATTTATTTCTTCTCCTATAAAACTTGGATAACAAAGCTATGTGTCTCAAAGGGCTGTGTGAAAATTAAATACAGCTAAAGTTCGGTATCTGGCCCATAGTAAGCCATCAATAAATGATGACTTTTTTTTGTATTTAAATTAAGATGAACGAGACAGATGATGGAGCATACCTGGGGAGAATAGGCTGTGGCCCAAATCAGGAGCAAGGCCGGAAGGTGTGAGAAGCAGGGTTTTGGCCAGTACAAATTCCCATGTGAAGCTGGGGCCTCTGATCTTTGGTCTTGCTCCAAAGAGCAGACCACGTAGGAGCAGCATGTAGGAGCAGGTCAGCCACTTCCACGGGGGAGGGGACAGCAACAGCGGGAATCACCCGTCCCTGAGGGAAGGAACCCCAAGGCCTGGCAGCCTCGGAGGCGGACACCAGGCAGCATCAGCTCTCTGAGATTTACCGGGAAAAGAGGGCATGCCCATGTGTCAGAATCTCGGATCCTCTAAATGTCAGCTATGTGACTTCTGGGCGGGTCTCTGGACCTTCTTTTCTTCTCATCTAAAATATGATGTTTAAAGAGCTTGAAGTATGACTAAGTAAGGTAGCCTGTCAGCTTATGAAATACCTGATAGGGCGTAGCTCAGTAAATCCTTAACACATGTCAGTGAAAGGGGAGAAATGGTGGCTATATGGTCTGTGCTGATGGGTAAGTGGCTCGGCCGGGCATGGGAACGATCGGTTTGTTCTGAAAACCACATTCGGAAGCATTACTCATTGTGAGTAAACACTTAACAGTGTCCAGTGTGTGCTGAGTTGGCTCTGACGTATAAATACATTTAAGACTCTGTGAACGAGTGTGTGCTCCATCCAGTGGGGCAGCCTCAGACCCTCCTGTTTCCTCAGCACTATTCCCCCTGTTCTCAGGACTGCTCTTGGCCATGGTCTGGGACACCCACTTCCTCCCTGCTCCAGGTGTCCCCCCATGGCCTCCATCATCGCCTCCTCTGCCCACTGTGCTATGGCTCCCGGTTCTCAGACGGAAGCTGTGGTCGTTGTGTTTGCATTCTCTTTAGGTGGAGCTTTCAGTAGTTCCAATCTGTGCCGGATCCTCCTCTGGAAACTTCCCAAGGGCTGAGCCCTTGGGTAAAATGAACATCTGTTGCAGACTTTGCGAGGAAACTCTAATTCCACAGAGTGGATTATCTCCCCCTTTGCTCCTACATGCATCCTACATGCTACCCATGCTGAATCACCTGGAGATCCCTTTCATGGTTCCGTATATACAGCATGACCTCGGCTTGGAATGGTTGATCCCTGGGAATGGTACAGATGGGGTAGATGGATCTTTGTGTCATTTGCGGGTGAGGAAATTCGAGTCCAATGAATGAATGACTGTCTACTCCTTCAACATTAGCCTCCATTCCCTCATCATCTCTTTCCTGGACCTTCAAAACAGCCTCCTAGATGTTTTTTCTGCCTCCCTCCCTACTCAAAGTTGTCCTCACGATCTCCAGAATGATGTACCTTACTAAAGCATTCTTTTTTTTTTCATTTTTTTTTACATTTATTTATTTTTGAGAGACAGAGACAGAGCACAAGTCGGGGAGGGGCAGAGAGAGAGAGGGAGACACAGAATCTGAAGCAGGCTCCAGGCTCTGAGCTGTCAGCACAGAGCCCGAGGCAGGGCTCGAACTCACAAACTGTGAGATCGTGACCTGAGCCGAAGTCGCACGCTTAACCGACTGAGCCACCCAGACGCCCCCTAAAGCATTCTTAATGATAGAAAGTGTCTCGAACAGTGGGCCAGGAAGTGTGGCTGCCAGTGAAGCTTTTCTGAGAGACTCATGGCAATTCATCTACCCTCTCTGGAGCTCGTTTTTTTCTTTCCCCTGTTAAATTAGGCTCGTTGGACTATAGACTGATGTCTATACTCCTTCTACAGGTCTGTGGTTCTAAGGAATTGTTTTAGAACAGGAGCTCTCTTACAGACTCAGATGACGCCTATGCATGGGAACATTTCTTATTCCAAAACTTCACCCACTCTTGTAAGAAACTGTAGGATCCATTCTGTGTTACACTAATATTAGTGAAGAATTAATTCAAGCAAAATTCTTTCTGCAATATAAGAGAACAGAGAAAGATTGACCCACGATGAGAGAGATGAGTAATCTGGTCCACTTGTGCCTTGGGATGGGGGCATGGAGGCCCATGGGTATTAGAATTTAGTCAGAGGAGCAAAGCCAAGCAGATGGCCCAGATCCTCAGTGCCAAGTAGAAGCCATGGCCCAGGACCTAGAGGGAAAGCCACAGCTGGGCCACAGAAAGGTCAGATAGTGATGGCAAGAACCAGGAAGCAGTGGGGCATCATCAAAAAACTACATAATATAAACCCATTCAGTATGAATAGAGAAGCAAAGAAGGGAAGTGGGAGAGTGAGGGTAGGAATGAGTGCATTTGTAAGTAGAGCATTATTCGAATTATCGATTCACCAGCCTATGACTACAGAAAGGAGACAGCATTTACATATCTGTTCCAAAAACAACTTCAAGTCCCCAATCTGTGAAGCAAAGAATTTGAACTCTTCAAAATAGCCCTAAGTTTTTCTGAGTGTACATAATGGGGCTGACAACCCAGCCTTGCTCAACAATCACCAATAAGTCAGCCTTTTCTTCTCTTCAAGTTGCTGTTCACCGCCTGCAAATGTCCCTGTTTCTCCCGCTTATAGAAGGCCTAGGGAAAGAGCCTTCTGGATTTTTTTTTCACGTACATCCATGCAGTAGGTGTTCAGTGGGGTCCAGAACAATATCCCTCAAATTGCTACACGTTCTGTTCAGTTATTTAAAGAATCAGTAAAGGAGGGATGTTCATATGCTGACAGCCTCCCTTTTTACCCTCTCTCCAGGAGTCCCACTTGTCTCTCAGAGATGGTGGGAGCCAGGACAGTTTATTTAGAGCAGTAGTCTTTCTCCATTACCATGAAGCCCATCTGACTTGTAATCCTGACGGTGACCCCCATGGCGGAGAAGTCTAAACAAAGAGAACCTGCCAATCCCAAGTCATTGACACTGACCATGGATGGTGCCCACAGGCTTGAAGCCCCCCTCCTTGGATCTATGTGTTCTACAAAGCCAACACCCTCTTTCCTTTGTTCCTCCCTTAATCCCACTGTGTCTTCACCGGGTGGCTCCATCACACATCCATCAGACTGTCCCACAGCGCTGCTGACTTCTTGCCCAAAGCACACCTCCATTACCACCTCCTTTGGGGAAAGTGGTTTGACCCCCTACTTGCATATTGCAGGCAACTGTGCCATCCTTTCTTGATGATAAATCTGTTGTTAGTTGGTCCTATTCCAATTTTGCAGAATAAACCACAGTATGTGTCTCAGATACAAATTTTGCTAAGAGCGGGATGTTATCAGAGGCACCAACTGGTGTCAAATGACCTTTTCTTCACTGGTTTCATCGTACCTTTAATTCTTAGTTACAGACACATCAACCCTCATGGTGTTGACCCATTTTCCACTTGGTTTTGGTACTTTTGGTTGTTTTTAATGCAAGAGTCTTTTCCCTCATATATTTATGACCAAACTTACTCCTTATCATTGTACTTTCTGTTCCTTCACTTATTTCTTTTCCTTCTTTCTTTATTTTTTTTCCACATCAGACGGGTAATGTGCCAACATCGTAACAAGGTTTAAGGGAGGCACATGTCACACAACGGCGTGAACATCCAATCGTCACACTATGAACTACAAAAGGATCTCTTTTCCTTCTTTAATTTTAAAATCTCCTTAGAAAGAAAAGCTCGGTTAAAATTTACATTTTTATGGCATATTTTCCCTTTAATTTATCATTTTCCTTTTTAAATACCTTTGATACTTTTTTACCAGCATGCTTTTTTTTTTGTTTGGTATTGCCCACTCAAAATTTTTTGTTCATCAGTGTCCATTTAACGTTTTGTGACACCTGTAGGATTTTCTCCCCTTCGGGTGAGGCTTAGTCAGGTAGAGAAGCTGGCTCCGATTTGCTATCCAAGGCACATAGCCACACGGTAATAAAAGTGATACAGAGATAGGATGTAGAGCCCCTGCCTGTGCACAGTGAATCCTTGTTGGATAAATGGCCAGCACAACATGACATAATTTGCAATAGTGCACATATGCTGGCTAGTTGATAAAACTTCGTGTGAATTCCAGGGGATGCCTCTATCCACCGTGCAATCGCTGCTGGCAACGCTTAGGGAAGATCGTGATTTACTACTGGAAAGATGAGGCAAAGAACTCTTACAGGTCATTGCTGGAATATCCAGAAATCCTGGTTCTCTCCAATCTGCTGGCATCCTTGACTAATCAAGCCAACCGCATCTCACGGAGATCTTTGGCACACTGATAATGTCCTGCGATACCCCTTCTGACACCCTCCTGCTACCGGCCCATCTCTTCATAGAGAAAACCAGCATCTGGCATTTTCCAACTGTTGGTTTTAAAACCTCAAGCGTAGGCCTCACATAATTTGTAGTCATCAGCACACAGCTTTTTAAGTAAACAATTTCAGAGACCAGGTATGTTTCTCAGCCAGTTCTGTTTTATCTTTTTTATTTATTTATGTATTTTACATCATTATGGACTACAGTTCTCTGATACCCTGAGGCAACCTTGTTTTCTTTCAACATCCAGGAGCCGCAAACTAATCCTGATTTTTTTCCCTGCCCAGAAATATGAAATCAACTATCCTCCAAGGGCATTTGTTTTTTTCACTGGAGAATAGCTTTAGAAGCCACAGGCTCTAGCTTTACAAATAAGCTTCTTCCACATCCTCACTGGAATTTGGCAGGATGATAGCAAAAATGTCCAACAGCGTGAATCACTGTAGGGACAAAACAGATAAAGCCTCCCTTAAAAAATGCTTATCATTCTTATTGAGATTTCCAGTTCACCTCTATTTTAATAAGTTCTTCTTGCCCTGCCCTTACAGAAGAGTTTATTAATCCATTTCATTTGTTCAACAACTAATTTTCCTTGTTTGTATTACTATCAACGTAATTTAATTTTTTTTAATTTTTTAATGTTTACTTATTTTTGAGAAAGAGAGAGAGAGCGAGCCAGTGGGGGAGGGACAGAGAGAGAGAGAGGGAGACACAGAATCCGAAGCAGGCTCCAGGCTCCGAGCTGTCAACACACAGCCCAATGTGGGGCTTGAACTCACGAACCGCGAGATCGACTTGAGCCGAAGTCAGACACTCAACCGACTGAGCCACCCAGGCGCCCCTCATCAATATTAATTTTTTCAAAACCCACCACATTCTCATACCAAACCATGGGTCTAAATTGCGTTGTCTCCCCCAAGTTCAGAAGGCTCCATATTTTTTCTTCTGTCTTGAACCTCAGCTCAGCCGCCCCGAAACTGGCTTCACGGTAAGCAAGTGCCATTGCTTCTTGGGTCATATTGACTTCACACCGACATCTGGAAGGGAAGAAGCCCTAGCCTTTGTCTAGGAGAACACCAATGAAGCAGAGTTCCGAACACTCAGTGTGATACATCGATACCCCGTTCGCATAATAAAAGATAATAAAATGCGGAAGATACACAAATACCGCTTCTTAAAAAGAAATCCACTGTCAATAATCACCATTTGAGCTCCCAACTTGAATTTATTTTATTTTCCCTTTATATATTTTTTCTTTCACTAGTGCCTTTGTCTATCTATGGGGCAGAAGTTTTAGTAAAAAACTGCAGTTTCACATACGCCCTTGGGTACATACAGTGGCCTACGCCAACTTACAAGGGTCGGCGGTATACATGGCTCCCGATTCTGCATTCAGTGACATCACGCGCATGGCTTGCAATCAGCCATGGTGGACATATTTCTGCCACGGAAATTGGCAAACGCTGCAAATCAGGGCTTTCCACCCAAAGAGCCAGCTGTTAAACATTTACCAGCACAACTCTGGGTTCAACTTTGGGACAATTCAGTTTTCCCCAAACCAGTCAAAACGTCAGAACATGAAATCAATTAACATACAGAATTATCAGAGTTAATATACCAAAGATTATGGTCAAAAATCCCCCACTCAGGAAGTTTACATAGAACAGCTTTTGGGGCTTTATGTAATTTTTTTTGCATATTCACTGCACGGTGCTTGCCAAAGCCAACCCTTAGAAGACAAAAAAATACAGTTGGATTATAGCACATTTTAGTTGTAACATCCATTTAGTTATCCACCGGTTTCAAGTAATTTCCAGATATTTTTCATCCATCCCCAGGGGGTTTTATTTCCACAACAGACAAACACAGAGAATTCGGTAATTTCTAGTTATAAACATTTCTGTGCTAATATCCAAAGTTTACATGAATTAATACACACCAATGTATTGGCTTCTCAATTTTGCATTCCTTTTTTTTTTAATTTTATTTATTTTTTTTATTTATTTTGAGAGAAAGTGAGAGACTCAGCAGGGGAGGGGCAGGGAGAGAGGGGACCAGAGGATCCGAAGCAGGCTCCACACTGACAGCAGAGAGCCCAATACGGGGCTCGAACTCAAAAACCGTGAGATCATGACCTGAGCCGACATCGGACGCTTAACTGACTGAGCCACCCAGGCACCCCAATTTTGCTTTCTGTAATAACTGTATCTTCTGGATGATATGGAGGATAGAGCCAAGCAAGCTCTGAGTACGAGGTCTGGCTTTGCCAAAATCTAAAATGGGCCGAAGGAATATTAAGTTTCCTTATTGGATCTGAGTGGGACTGGCCCACTAATTTGTCTGTCATGGCACCCCTTGGTGTCATTCCCAGGAATGTAATGGCCTCGCATATCTATCATTGAAAAGTGTTCATAGTAGAGGTTCTCATTTTGTTGTTCGTTTAGCACCTGAGTTTAGGCAGGAGAAACATTTGTACCTGAAGGCTCTGTGTAGTTCAATTCCCCTGCCTTGTTATTGCCACTTGCCCAGAGAAGTGGCCTCCTCTGGCCTCACCTTCCAGCTGCCTTGGGACAGCATGTGGCCTGATCCTTCTTTGTGGAGGTATGGGCTTCTGAGCTGTATCTCATTGGAGTCCAGCATTCTTCCTCCCTAATCTCTGGTTTCCCTCACCCCCCAGCCCCACACCTTGAGCAGACTTCCTCTGGCATTACCCCCGTATTCCCACTTGCCTTTGAAACTTGGCTGGATCGGGCTGTGCTCGCTCAAGGACACAGAGCCACGGCCTTGTTGGAGCTACAGACATCTGCCTGTGCTTGGCCACCCAGACCCCAGCACAAGACTGTTTCGGATGCCCTCACTCTCCTGTACTCTGAGCTTCCCTCTCCTAATACTGCCCATTTTACATCCCTCCACATTCTACAACATTCCATTATCTTCTACTATGCTTTCCCACCTATTACTATAGGAAGGTTGGGAAGGAGGTTATATTCTAACTCTACGCCTTTGTCCCTATGTCAGACACCTGCTGAAGCCACAGCACCAGCCAGGTCCAAAATGGACTCAGGGAAAAGGTTCTGTTTTCTAAGACCTGTGACCTTGGAGAGACCCGAGGCTGATCACTAGTCTCCCACTTATCCCTCCAAACACATTTGTGTCTGGCTAATAATGTTGACCGTTTCTATACAGGTTTTAATTTCTGTTTACTTAATTTTTGTTATTTCTTCAAACCAGGAATCATTTCAGATCTTCCTTTTGACTTCCAGGGGGATAGATATTTCTTGGATATTTCTTGGATATTTCTTGGATAGGTTTTCATTTTGTTGTCATTTTTTAAAAGTTGATTCCATTATAGAGAGCATTTGAGAGCTCATGGTTTCTGCTTACTATGGAAATATAGTACTCTGGGTGGTTAAAAAGTACACAGAGGGCATCAGATTGCACTTACCATCTACTATTTGCTTTTTCTATTCCTCATTTGTCTTCCAAATTTGTTTATCTGGTGTAGGTATATATGTTTCACTTTGTCTTAACTGCTGTTCAAAATTTTATTTATGAACATACCATCATTGATTTACTCATTCTCCTATTAGTGGACATTTTTATTAATTTCTTTCCCTTTCTCTCTCTTTTTTTTTGCCAATGGCAAACAAGGCTTTGCTGAACAGCTGTATGTGTGCCTCCTTTTCCTATAAATGCAAGTTTTCTCCAGGATCCGTACCTAAAATTATAATTGCTTTTTTAAAATAATTGCTTGATCATAAGTTATACAATATCCTGTTTTGCTAGCATCCCCAGATTGCACCCCAGAAGTACCACGATAATTTATAAATTTTCATCGATGGCTTATCAGAATTTTCCCCAAATCTTTGCCAACACTTGATAATTTTTAATTTTTGCCATTATGATGGTTATACAACAATCTCTCTCTTTTTTTTCATGCATCCCTGAAGAAAGATATGTATCTTCAAATTGAAGAAACTTGAGTCCTGAGCAAAATAAATAAAAATAAATCCGTATTTAATGACATCAGAGTGAAACTTCAGAAAATGAAAGACAAAGAGAAAAATCTTTCAAAGGGAAAATACGGTTTACTTACAATGGAAGGACAGGCAGACTGACAACGTATTTCCCATTGGCCGTCAGAAGACAGTAGGATGACATCTTCACAAGGCTGTTGGGGTAAAAGAAACCTGTCACACTAGAACTCTATATTATTCTCCCAGGATTGTATCTGCATGGCCTCGATCGGCCTCCCCCCACCTTTTTCAGAAACAGGTACTGCTCCTTGACCACGGTTGGGTAGGTGTCTGAAGCTGGGCAAATCCTAGAACCTCATGCCCTCTGGTCACATGATTGGGTCAAAGAGTATGTATATAAGCAAACATATAAGCTGCATCCTCTTTCTTTTGGTCGCTTCCATCTGAAAGGAAGCTTTCTGAGGAAGAGAGAGAGACGCACAACTTAAGAGGTTCCAGTCAGAGCTCATTTTTTACTTAAAAAAAATTTTTTTTTAAGTGTGCATTTACTTTTGAGAGAGAGAGACACACACACAGAGTGCAAGTGGGGGCCGGGCAGAGAGAGAGGGGACACAGAATCCGAAACAGGTTCCAGGCTCTGAGCTGTCAGTCCTGAGCCCGATGTGGGGCTCAAACTCACGAACGGTGAGATCACAACCTGAGCTCAACCAGGGTGCCTGGCTGGCTCAGTCGGTTAAGTGTCTGACTTCAGCTCAGGTCACGATCTCATGGTTCATGGGTTTGAGCCCTGGGTCAGACTCAGTGCTGACAGCTCAGAGCCTGGAGCTTGCTTCGGATTCTGTGTCTCCCTCTCTCTCTGCCCCTCCCCCACTTTGCTTGGTCTCTCTCTCTCTCAAAAATAATAAACATTTTTAAAAATTCATGCTCAACACGTTAATGCATCCCAAAAAGGAAAAGAAAATCCTACTCAAAAAAAAAAAAAAATTGGAGATTTCAAGAGGCACTGAAGCAAAGACTACCTCACAAGCCATTTGGTAATACTTAAATTTTGCCATCAAGTCTATTGTATTCTCTTTCCAAAGTCTTTCTCTTCATCCATCTTATTCCTTTGGAGTTTCTTCCTGCTTCTTCTGTCCCATAATTCCTGAACTCCCCCTGCTTTGTCCAGAGCCCTTTGGCTCCACAATCCTACAATCCTACACTAACATTGTAAACCCCACTTGGCAAGATAAAGTGTTTTGCTTTGCCAAATATCTCATGTTCCTCAAGGCCGTCCCACCTCAGGGTTTGTTTAGCCGGTGGGGGGGGGGGGGGGGGGGTGGTTACAGGTAGTGCATGCAAGGTTCTCTGTCCAGAGTATGGAACCAACACATCCTTCTCCCAGTCCAAAGTGCCTCCAAGTATTGTCCTATACCAATCAACAGGCCACCTAGACTCTAATCACAGTACTGAGGTTCCTGGAGTTCTATGTGACTAAAAATGCAAAAGCTGACCTCTGTCAACTAGCACCCTTTATAATATTCCTTCTGAAAGCTTATTTCCATGTATGTGTGCTAAATCTTTTAAACTCAAATTTTTATCTTCTTTAGTCCGCAAGGCAGCCCTGAGAAGGGAACGTTGGCTTAAACGACTTGTCCAAAGTCATGCAGCTAGTGAGAAACAAAGCCATGTCCCTGCTCAATTTCTTTCCTGCACACAAGTGCCCTTTCCAGAATCCAGTGTCCTTGCTCATTTTCCTGAAACTTTCTTCGAGGCACTGCTTTCAACACCAACAATTGGAAAACAGGCTAATTTACTATATTTGCTCTTATCTGAAGGTATTGAAATTTTGCAAAACAGCCAAGATGTAGATGACACGATAAGAAATACCAAGAAATTGAGATAATTTTTTAAAAATCAAGATATATATTAAGTCAGATTATACTGAGAGGTTAACGTATTCAAATGAAGTCTTACCTTATAAATATTAATTGTGGATAAAACCTAAATAAGAATACCCGTATACTATTGCTCGGGGCAGAGGAAAAATGATTTGGCCCATACCCATACACTTCCCACCGCGACACTATCAACCAATAAAGCAAGCACTCGTCAACACAGGGCATGCTCAATACACCTTGTGAACCCTGGGCTCCAGTCCCGGATGAATGGAAGAAACGGCAGCTTATACTTAGGTGAACTCAGTTATCCTCTGGAATAGTTGTGTGAGCTTGGGCTCTCATGCTCTGATGGTTGGAAATTTCATTTCTAAGTCTTTACTAAAATACTCAATAAAACTCTAAATGATATTTTTCTTCAATATATTTTCCTTATGTATTCGGTCAACAAATATTGGCCTTGTTGGCCAAGGACACTTGTGATGAGTACATTTGTCCCTGGACTTGAGGGCACTTTTATTTTGATCTCTTAGATACAAGCACAAAAGTGCTTACTGCTCCAAGGTCCCAAAGAAGGAGGGCTCCTAAAAAAACACGGGTGGAGAGCAAAGTCCAAGTAGTCGCCTAAACATTTTAAATGGGGACTCAGAATTTAAGACAAAATGAGTTCTATATCTAGGAAGAAAACACACACACACACACACACATGCCTGATTTTTCTCTGGTGTAAATAATGTCCTAGGTTAAACGGGTTTGTTGGTATAATGCACCCTTGTATGAGAAAGTCACTAGATTACATTGTTCTAAAGGAGTCATATCCCAGAGAGGGTTAAAAATGTTCAGAACACAGAGCTGCCTTAAGAAGCAGCTATATGAAGCTTTCTTGGGTGATGTATGTACATGAACGCTTTTTCATCTCACAGCAACTTGCATTTCACAAGTCAGAAAAGAGAGGAAATTGGAATGACATGCCAACCAAACCTCGTTCTGCATGGGTAAGAGGCATCACTAGGTTTACCCTTGCCACGGGGCCTCTACCTTCCACCTGCATATGATTTTGAGCAAGGGGAAGACAAGGAATGGAAGAGAAAGAAACCACCTCTCCCAAGGCACATGAAGCCACAGAAGGAAAGAAGCCACAAAAAGGGAGGAATCTCTCTCCCTCTCCTCTCCCACCCACATGCACATTTGGTGCGAAGTCCTTTGGACTCCAGAGATTCTCTTATTAGGACTCCAACAGTTCACCGAAGTGAAACTTACACCAGAAGAAAAGGGTGGGGATTGCATGAGAACCTGGGTTCAAGTATGTGACTGAGGACTTTTGGAGACATGAGACAATGCAAGTACCAGCAAATTAAAACCGCAGGGGAACGCAAGTTAAGGAGGTAGAGTCGGCCATGATGTAACCATCCCAACTCGGATGACCACATTTGCAAGGCCTGGTGGCACCACGCCATGTGGGAAGATGAGGAAAACTGGAATTGGAAGGACATGGAGTGAGAATGAACCGTCTGTGGGTCCCCAGCCCATTTGGATCATCCTTGGTCTCCTGACGGTGGGGATCTGGGTGACTCAGGCTTGGGCAGAATCTCAGCAGCTGGGAACAAAAGCTGGGGCGGGGGCGGGGGGGAGGGGCAGTGAAGATAGCGTGAAACCAGAGCAATAAAAATGCACGGAGGCTGTTGGTAGCCCTGCTAGAAATCTCAAAACCCGGGGCGCCTGGGTGGATCAGTCTGTTGAGTGACCAACTCTTGATTTTCAGCTCATGTCATAATCTCGTGGTTGGTGAGTTCGAGCCCTGAGTTGGGCTCTCTGCTGTCAGAGTGGAGCCCACTTCGGATACTCTGTCCTCCTCTCTCTGCCCCTCCCCCACTCATTTTCTTTCTCTCTCTCTCTCTCTCTCTCTCTCTCTCAAAAATAAAATAAACACTTGAAATAAATAAATAATTGCGGCACCTGGGTGGCTCAGTTGGTTAAGCATCAGACTTCGGCTCAGGTCATAATCTCACAGTTCATGAGTTTGAGCCCCACATCTGGCTGCCTGCTCTCAGCTCAGAGCCCACTTCGGGGGCTCTGTCAGCCCTCTCTCTTTGCGCCTCCCCCCTCTCTCTCAAAAATAAATAAGCATTAAAAAAATTTTTTTAATAATAAAATAAAATAATATTAAAAAAAGAAATCTAAAAACCATGGTCCTTTGGGGTGGCTGCCTGGCTCAGTCGGTAGAGCACACGACTCTTGATCTCAGGGTCGGGTTTGAGCTCCGAATTACACGTGGAGCCTACTAAAAAAACAAACAAACAAAAAAGATAAAAATAAATAAAAATAAAAACCGAAGTCTTTTGTGAATGTGAGTTGTAGGAAAACAGATGAGTGACAAATGAGATGGAAACCGGAAGACATGAGCTGAAGAGGAAGGCGTAGCTGTTGGGGGAGGCGGAGTGGAGGGAAGGCTGTGGTCCCCCCCACACCCCTGGTCTCTACCCTCCCAGCCGTACCTACTGAGATCAGCAAGCAAATCAGGAGAATCTCCAGGCTCAGAGAGAAGCTGTGGCTTAGGAAAATAATGAAGCTGAAGTTCTGAATAAATGTGCTCTGCATCTCAAACCACTCGCCGTTCATCTTTGCATCAGCGGAGAAAAATCACAGGGAGGGAGATAAACAGGGTCATTTTAAAAATAGGAGCGAATTGGCAGATTCCCACAGGAAGAAGGGAGAGAGTCAGGGATATCAGATGGCACCAAAATCCACAGTAACAAGAGTTGAGGAAAACAGACACCATTTGCATTCCAAGCCAAATAATGAGGTGTCAGCAAGACATCAACTGGAAGACAAAAGTTGGAAAATTATTCTTTTTCTTTTTATTTTTTTTTTACTGCTTGTAGCCAAAGCTCTAGTTGAAAATTAAATGCAAAATCTTGCAGCTGGCAGTAACGGTCCTTCATGATCTCTATCAGCAGAAGACTAAGATTCCATCAAAGGGTCTGACTCAGAAAGCTTATAAGCCAGAGAGAAAGAACAGAGGCTGTCAGCTGCAGAAAGGGATGTTTACCGAGAATTCGAGAAACAGAGGGCGAATGCAGTGAAAATAGATTATGTAGCAATCTGTTGGCTCACCACGTGGCGGTAAAGAAAGCCTAAGAGACCAAACTCTTTCCTTTTGATGCATTAAGAATTCTTCCCGGATAGGAAGAGAGTGCTGCCTTCCTGAGACAGGAATTGCAAGTAACAAACCCATAGACTGGTGTACTTCAGAGGTCTCAGAAATAAAACCAAACCCAGGAAGATCACCAAGGAACTCCTGTCAATAAGAGGTCCCTAAAGCCAGGCTGGCTCCCATGGGACACTCCTTGTGAGTGACTGCCCCGGTACTCACTGCCCACTGTGCCATTCGCCTTTCTCCCGCTATGGAAGAGGCATGCCTAGGACTGAATTAGCTGTGAATGGGCTGCCACTTGGGTAACCTATGAGGTGTCAGGAAAAACTCACCCTCTGATCTGCAGGCAAACATAACTTCCTTGATGGAAAGTTGCCAGAATGTCTACTGAGTCTCACACCCACTGAAAGACAGACTCCCCAACCCTCCTCGATGGCATGGTGATGGCGGTCACAGTAAGGGTATCTTCACTTCAGCATTAATCAAACAGATTTGCCTGGAGGTCAACAGGGGGCTGTGTGTGAACCACCACCTGGGCCCATTTTCAGTATCTGTTAATATATCTGCCTTTAATAGTGGCCCTAGAGGCTTCATTAACAAAGGCTGGCCCAATATCTCTTACTTTCTGCAGGGAGGGCGGGTTTGGCTAGCGCTGATGCAAATCACTTCCTATCTTTATAAGGAACATCCGTCATTAATCAACACACGAAAGACTTCCAGCTGCCATCACCACCTTCTCAAGCGTGGACCCAGACACTCCCAAGCTTTCCTCCTTAGAAGGAAAGGAAACCTTAGAAACCTAGACCCTCTTGCTGTAAAAGTACCTTCTTTCGAGATCCTAGTTACTTGAGGTTATCTACTTTTCTCTCTACAAAATACTTACAACCTTTGGGTTCTAGAGGGAAGTGCACCAGCCTCTCAAGATTCGACCCCTGGACCTCGCAGCCCCCAGCTGTGGTTACAAATGGACTCTTGGGAAAATGAATGTGCTTCAAACTCCAATGTGAATATTACTTTGGTACTTAGATTTAACACTGTTTTAGAACTTAGTTCTATTGTGCAGAGATCTTTTTGAACCAAATGATTCAAATCTGATAGATATTTGATTTGCGATGAAGACCACCATTTACGCTATGGCTTCCCATTTTCTCCACTCTCCGCAAACCTATTTTATGTATTATTAATGTAGTCTATTTAGTTCACGTAGTTTATGCAACAGAAATGGATTTTTAGTACCATGTTGAATAGAATACTTTCACATAAATTTGCTTAAAAATAAAATACAGGTATAATTATCAAGACTCTTTGCTAATCTAGTACTTTTGCTCATCTGTACTTTGGATAAACCTAGCCAGTTGATCAAAGGTCAAAACACTCAACTTGGTGGTGGGTGAATTGTTGCCTAAAAGGAAATGTTGTGACTGAAATAGCAGTCAATTAAACCCAAACCTATGATGCAATGCCAAATAGTACACTCTTTGATTTAAAAAATCATATAGAAAGTCACTAGCATAATCATTTTACCAGTATTTGATTTCAGTCATGACGGTGAAGATTGTCAGACTCTTTTATCCCAGTGCAACCCTTTATCTATATGAAATTGGAAGTCAACATAGACCTTAAAATCTGCCTAGTCGATGTGGGGATGCAGATTGGAGCCACGTTGGCTCCACCTCCTTCTCATCTCATAACATGGCACCCCAAGCACCCCTAAGGCTCCATCAAACTCATTTTGGAAATTTCTAGATCGCAGCATGATAGCAAGAAGGCCAAGGTCATGGTTCCATGGCAGCCATTTACAAACACAAAACGCTATGTAGTATAGGATGGATGCATAGTTGATATTTAATAGAAAGAAGATATTTTTATCACTACCCTTAACCAACACTCCTACAAGTGTGTACCTATGTTACAAACAAGAAGAGTGAGTATGCAAAATCTCTCCAAGTTGCAACTGCACACTGTACTGTTGGGTCAATGGAATCATCTTTATCCATTAAGAACACTTCATTTTGTTTAAGCAGAGCTAATAAGTACCTCTTAATGGTATTATTAATGAGACGGAGACTTGTGCTATGGAGTCAGTCCAGAAGCCTCCCTGGACCCTTCCAGGCCTGAGTTTCTACATCTTTCTGGTGTTAGAACAGAGTCCAGATGGACATTCAGCAAATTACTGTCTCACAGCACAGCCCCATCTTGCTATGATTTGTCAGAATTTTTGCAGCTTCCCCTTGTGAAAGCTTCCTCGTGATTCTTTATTCCTTGAGAAGATTAGACTCTGCCTTTCTTTCTCCTATTCCTTCTTCTTCCATCTGAGACCATATGGGACTCAAGTTGAGGCCTAGGATTTACGTCTAAATATGAAGTTGTATGCAGTGACTTAGTGGCAAAATGTTGCTTTGAATTGTTAATTAATTGGTTAATTAGATTCCTCTGGCAAAGGGTTTTTTAAAAAAATATGTATATTTCAAAAGAGATGAAGTGATCTCTTTATAATTGTCTCCACCATCCTCATATTTCTGACCCCTGACACCACCACTAACCCCGTTGTGAAGAGGTCACTTCACCTCCAAGTTCAAGAGAAAATCAAAGCCACAGGCAGGAACTGCCCTCGAGCCCCTGCCGCTGACCCTGCCAACCCACCAGAATCTACACACTCCTTTTCTCCTTCCCCTTTTCCCACTGAAAAGGGACTCCTGCTACATGCCTGATCCCCTCACCTGTGCCCCAGATTCTCCCTCCTGCCTCCTCAGTTCTTGACTCAGTATATCCTCCTCCTTCGCACACCTCTGCTGTTTCCTTCCCACCAGACTTCACCAAGCTCAAGTGTCTCCTGAGTTCATGGGACACCCCAGCTACTGCCCTATGCCCTGCTTCCCTTCATGGTCACATCGCCTCCTATTTACTCCAAGAGCGCCCTCAAATGTCACCAATGGTTCCTTGTTACTAAGTACAGTAGACACCTTTGACTTTTCAAAAGAATCTAAACTTCTGAAAAACCATTCCTATTTTAAAAAAACAACAAGCAAACATCTATTCAGTCAACAAGTGTTTATTGAGTTCCTCCTAGCGCTGGGAACTGAGGATGTGGCAGGAAACAGGTGTTGGTGGTCATGGAAGTTACATTAGGAGCAGAAGGACAGCCAAGCAGTAAACAAGCAAATAAATGAACAAGATAATTCCCGAGGGTGATGAGTGCTGTGAAGACAAACACAACTGACAAAACTAGAGCGACGAGATAGAGAGTAACTATGGAAACCACAGTGAGTTTCCAAGGGAAACATCTCCGAGATGATATTTGAGCTGAAGTCACCAGTGCAGAGATCTTGGACGAGAGCATCACAGGCAGAGTGCATAGTAAGAACAGACCCGAGTGAGTATAAGCACTGAGTAGCTATGACAACATATTATTTACACATACAAAAGGAGACAAAAGAAGGAAGACAGGAAAGTGTGGTCTTGCTGGGTAGGCAAAGGGCTTCTGAATCACAAGTGGGGTGGGCCAGACCTGGAAAGGCAATGAGCCTTATGCCCTAGGGACTGGGTCATGGCTTCAGCTTCCCTCCACTGGCCTCCTAATAGAAAGCATTGGAGGGGTTGAGCTTGGATCTATTGCCTGTATTTCTCACCCTTCAGGCCCAACTTTAAAGCCAACAAACAAATTAGCCAAGCTTGGGCTTAAAACAAGCAGGGATGGCTTCTGGAATGGATCCCACTGGAGACTCAAGAGAGATGAGCCTTCTCCAACCCCTCTCCTTCCATCCCCCAGCTCTGAGGTGAGTAGGGAAAGTGATCCATGATGAAAGACTCTTTCAAAGCCACTGCCAGGCAAATGGTGGAACCCTAAGTCAAAGTCAGGTCCCTGAAGGGAATCTATTAGTGTTCAGTCTTCTCTCATAATCAGCTTCAGTGGTCAGGGTCCCCAGGGAGCACGGAACTGAAATGAGATTTGGAGGGTCTCTCTAGTATTTGTGCCTGGGAAAGAACATGAGAGCCCAAAACTATTCCCCCAAAGCCAAGTTTCCCAACATATACACAAACACACAAGCCAGTCCACAGGAAAGCAAGATGATCTGAAAGTCCTCCACTTAACCCAGGGGCAAACCCCACCAAGCATCTGTGTGTGTGTGTGTGTGTGTGTGTGTGTGTGTGTGTAGGGAACGTGATCTAACCAAGGCAGAGTCAGGGGATTATTTCCTATGTCCCTGATGGATATCCCATACTCAAGGTCAAAGTTCTTTCCACGAGTTTGGGGCTATAGATAGTGGGAGCAAATCAGAGATGAAAAATCAAACCCTAACCCTACTCCGTTACAATTGGTTTCAGACTTACACATATCATGGGATAACCTCCCACATAGGGAGAGAAGTCTTGGACTGCTTATCTACCCTAACTTCCTCTCCTCTCCCACACTTAATTCTCCTCTCCTATTTTGCCTGACCCCACTATAGTATGTGGAGGCACCAACCAGGGACAGCATAGAGGGATTCAGCCCTCCCCAAGAATTTGGGGCATTGTGGCCTGGAAACAGCAACTCTCTGAGTACCCCTTCTGGTCCTGTGAAAGGCCCTGGGGCCACCTGCTGGTGTCCTGAGGTGGGAGGGTGGGAGAGTAGCAACTTGGCCTCACAGAGGGGCCCTCTTAGCAGCCTGGTCTCCAGGAACCTTTGGGAGAGGGGCAAGGGTAAGTCATTGAGTGAGCCCAGATAACTTTCCCAAGGTTACAACGAATTGAAGCAATTAGTTCTGAATCTGGGACTGTCCAGATGAATTGGACAAGGCTCAAAGGTAGTACCTGAGAGTGTATGCTCTCACCCAGGCAGGGATCAGAAGAAGGCATTCACAAATCCCTGTGTGAGGTTGGAGACAGGGGCCTGGGGAGTGGGAAGGAGCTACTTGTTCACAATGTTACTCTCAGCTCTGACACAGCACGTTGGCTGCTTCCGACATGTGGACTTGGACAACCCCTACCCTCCCTGGGAATTTCTTTGCACACCTGGTTCATCTGCTCACCTAATACCTTACTCAAAAGAACTTGGATCTTCCCCAGAGCTAACTGTGTCTCTGGCTGTGTGCCAGTGCGGGGAACTGATTAAGGAGGTCAAATGGGAACCCGAAGGCAGAGGGGAAGAGAGGAACCAGGCAGAGGATTAATTACAAAGAAGAAGGTCAAGGATCAAAAGTCAGATTAGGCAACAGGATGCCAGAGAGGGAGGAGAACAGAGGTTGGAGGACAATACAAGGGCTGTCACTTGACCATCCTGATCCAAAGACCTTGAAACCCTGTTCTCAGGGAGAAAAGACCGCAGCTGAGACCATAGAAGCCATGCACTGGGCTCTGGAGCCCGAGGGCCACTGCTGGGACCCGCCAACTGGAACATGACGCACAGAGATGCCCCCTCTCACCTCCAGGCGGCCCCCGCACCGAGGGGCCTGTGGGCATCAGCTGTTGCCACATCAGCCAGTGTCTGTCCCTGCATCCTACTGGAAGCCAGATAACTTGCCCAAGGGCACGGGGGTCAAGAAGCAGTGAGTCCAGGTGCTGAGGTGGTCCATTCGCTTGAAACTGCGCCCTCACTTCTTCCGTGGGGTCGGCTTGCTCCTCCTTTTCAATCTGGTTTACAAAGAGAAACAAAATCCACAGTGTTGCTAAGTGATGAACAAACACTCTCTGTGCTCAGTTAACATAATTGTGAATTTGTAGACTACCTTTGGGGTTGTTATTCTCCCGGGAAATCTAACCTTAATCTCCCTTTGCTTAATTTCCCAATTCTGGCAGCACCTGGCCAAAATAACGTAATTTTTCCCCCCCCGGCTCAGGCTAGGAAGAAGATATTCTTTTGAAGTTCTTCTACGTTTATGTACAATAATTCTTGCTTTACACTTTAATCATTGCAGATAATTTTAAAATACATAAAGCCACAAAGGAAATCAAAATACCACTCCACTCCAAAAAAAAAAAAAAAAACAAAAACAACAACAAAAAAAAACACCTAGTTTTACCGGCCATAGACATAAAGAAATGAATGTATACATATATACACTTAGGGTATATGAACTCACATTATGAAATTGTGACCATATTGACATGTTCCTGTTTTGACGGGGAACAGACTGTGTTTCAAATAACACCACTAAAACCATTATAGGTGCAACTGGGCAGTTCAGTCTGTTAAGCATCCGACACTTGATTTTGGCTCAGGTCCTGATCTTGGGGTTCATGGGATCAAGCCCCACGGTGGGCTCTGTGCTAACAGCATGGGATCTGCTCGGGTTCTCTCCCTCTCTCTCCCTCCCTCTCATCCCTTCCCCTGCTTTCTCTCTCTCTCTCTCTCTCTCTCTCTCTCTCTCTCTCAAATAAATAAATAAATAAACTTACACACGTGCGCATGCACACACACATAAATATGTGGCTCTTGACAACAATTGCTTGCAAACTTGCTCTCCAACTGAGGGATTGCATTATATTAACCACAATTTATTTAGACAGCAGAACTCTATGTGGCCACCTTGGAAATGAGGCCATGTCAAATAATTTCAGAACGTCACCAAAGTTCTTAATTTAAAAAAACCAAATGAGGAAGAAACCCCATCAAGATACGTGCATCAGGAATGCACAATACTTTCACACTGAAAACTAAGCTTATGAGAAACACAGCTTTTCCTATAATCTGGGGGGGGGGGGGAGGGTTAAAAATCAGAAATAAACTTTGTATTCAGGTGTTAGCAATAACATGTTTCAAAACCCCTAATTACATATCAAGCTAACAAGGCTGGATACCGAGAAAAATAAACGAAGAAACACTCGGCTGGAATTCGTAGAATGAGAAGGCTGGAATGCATCCCTTGAAATTTGAGAAGAAAATCACTGTACACTTGCTGGATCGCCTGCATGCCCTTCAGACGGGGGACTGCCCGCTCATATTAGACCCCCCCATAAATCATGCCAGATACAAAACCCCGGGTGCTGGCAGTCATATGGAAGCCCACAGATCCCAGGCATCACCTGTGCAGGTCGCACTGCAACCAGCCACTGCGGCATCTTAGATGGTGTGAGCACCTAATTTTTTTCATTAGCACTCCACTGACAATGGCAGCCACACGGATGCCGCGGGGGATGGCCAGTTTGGGCAGCAATCGCCCCTGAACTCCATTTCAACCAGAGGAAGCAACGGAACTAAGGAGGATCTGCTAGGCGCCACGATGAAGTGACACAATGTATCTATTAAATAACAGTTCTAATAACATCAACTTACCTAATAGGATTAGATGATGAACTAAGTCCTTCACAATGATAACTCACGAGGAAGATAACATCCTCATTTTACAGATGGGAAAAATAGAGCTTTCCAAGAATAACTTTGACAGAAGAGCTCAGACTCAAACCTCGTATCAGAGTCCTTGCCCTTCCCGCTGTGCCAGAATGACAGCTAGGTTGTATTTCCAGGTCTTATTCAGTCAATAAGATCAGCCAAGCCCTGAGTCAGACTCTGGGGATATAAGAGTTTCAGGTCCAGACTCAGGCACACTCCAGCAAGAGGGATGCACACTATTGGGTCTGAAATGTAGCAGTGGAAGGTTCCAGATGAGCCAAGGGGGGAGGTGGCCATCTGATCAGCCAGAAGTGTGAAGGCTCTTAAATCAAAGGGCTATGCAAAGGCTCCCTAGCATAATGATGATTCTGCAGACACAGGAGGGGACTTCTTTGCCTACATGAAATACTCTGCACATCATCCCCACTGACCAATTCACAATAGGAAAATAACACGTAGTTATTACACAAGAGTCAAACCCTATATATAAAATGCCCTAGTCATCTTCTTGTAGCACAGCTCTGAAGAATGAAAATTATAAAGACTGTCCACATAACTGATCATCTAATTTGGGCTCTAACTCCTTTTAGTAATCCAGAAAGCCAATTTGGCAAGGACTTAAACTTGTTAAACTATTTCTCTAAGAAGAAAATGTTCTCAGTGAAATAATAGTTTAAACCATACAAAAACTAGGCATACATATTGAAAGGGGGATAAAAAAACACCTCTCTATTCACAGACAACATGATTGTCAATGTAGAAAATACCAGAATCTACCCCAGAAAAAAGCTATAATAAGTGAGTTTAGTAAGATCACAAGATACATGATCAATATACAAAAATCAATAATATTTTATATACTGGAAATGAACAATGGGAAATTGAAATAGAAAAAATATTATGTTAATAGTACCTAAAACATAAAGTGCTTCATTATAAAGCAAACAAAATATGTACAAGATCTATATGCTAAAACCACAAAACAAAAAGGATCTAAATGAGTGGAGAGATATATACTATGTTCATGTATTAAATATGGTTGCAATCCTCACCAGGTTGATTTATAAACTCAATACAATCCCATTCAATTCTACCAGGATATATTACATAAATGGACACAGTGGCCCTAAATTTTGTATGAAAAAGCAGAGGAACTAGAATAGTCACAACCAATTTCAAAAATAAAGCACAATGTTGGAGAATCCACATTAAACTGATTTCAATATTTACTATAATGCGACAGTAATCAAGTTGAAATTTGAAAGGAAAGATACATAGGTTAACAGAACAGAATAGGAAGTCCAGAAATAAACTCACACATTATAGTCAACCCATTTTTTACAAAATTGCAAAAGTCATTTAGTGGAGAATCTTCTAAAAAAAAAATGGTCTTGGAACAATTGAATATCCATATGCAAAAAAAATTGAACTTCAATCCGTACTTCACATCATTTACAAAATATTAACTCAAAATGGACAACAATGTAAATGTAAACCTAAAGATTTAGATTTCTAGAAGAAAACATCGGAGAAAATCTTTGTGACCTTGTGTTAGGCAAAGAATTCCCACATACAATACAAGAAGTGTGATCTATAAAAGGAAAAAAATGATAAATTGGACTTCATCAAAATTAAACCTTTGGTTCTTCAAAAGATGTTGTTAAGAAAATGAGAAAGCAAGCCAAGCAAACCACAGACTGGGAAAAAATATTTGCAAAACATGTATTTGATAAATATATTAAATTTGATATATTTGCATATACAGTAAAATATATCCAGATATATTTTTTAAACTTCCAAAACACGATAACAAGAAAATAACCACCCACTTTCTAAAATGGCCAAAAGATTGAACACACACCTGACCAATAAACAAATATCACCCATCTTTAGTGGATGATATATAAGTTCATTTAAAGATGCTCAACACCATTAGGCATTAAGGAAATACAATATTAAAACTACGATGAGATAGCACTGCACACCTATCGGAGTGGATAAAGTTTTTAAAGCTGACAATACCAAGTGCTGACAAGCACGCAGAGCATCCCACGTTGCTAATGGGAATACAAAATAGTACAACCACTTTGGAAAACAATTTAGCAGTTAACATGTGGTCTAGCAATACCAGGTTTAGGTATTTACTCAAGAGAAAAGAAAATTTACACTCACATGAATGTTTACAGCAACTTTACTCATCAAAAATTGGAAATAACCTAAATATGCTTCAACTGGTTAATGGAAAACTATGATAGGCACATGCATATAATGGAATGCTACCCAGAAATAAATATGAAAATAGAACTGCTGATTTGTGCAACAAATAGTTCAATCTCTAATGCATTATGCTAAGTGAAAGAAGACAGACTCAAGAGGGTACACACTGTATGATTCCATTTATATGACATTTTAGACTTATAAGACAAAACCGTAGGAACAGAAAACAGATTGGTGGTTGTCAGGGGCTTGGGGATTGACTGCAAAGAGGAAGTATGAGGGAAATTGGGGGGAGAGGGTGATGAAAATACTCAACATCTTGATTGGGATGGTAGTTACATAATGGTGTGCAGAGAACTGTTTGCTGAAAAGGTCGACTTCTGCTGCATGCAAATTATGTTTCAACAAACCTTCTATACATAGGGTATGTGTTTGGGTGGTGTATTTCACATATATACATGACCCTTTTGGGGTCCATGGCTTCCTCCTTTGTCTGCATGCAGGTAACTTAACTATGACTGCACAAAACTAACACTTAACAAGCTACGTGATTTTATGGGCATAATTCTACTTATGCCCAACTACCACTGCCCTGCTATGTGTTATTTTCCAGTGAGACTCAGCTGCCTGGAAACCGACATGGTGAAGACAGATGGCTGGGTTCATCCAAAGTTAGAGTTTTTCCAAAAATATGAGACGGATATTCAGAGGGTAGGGGGGTGTAGGGTATTTTTAAAGAGATTAAAATGTTGAGCCACAGCTTCTAATCTGCAGAGGGAGGAGAGGGAAGAAAGGAGTCTGAATGGACATTTTTTCAGAGAAGAGATAAGATGACCAACAGGTACATGAAAAGATGGTTAACATCACTAATCATCGGTGAAATACAAGTCAAAACCCCATGAGATATCACCCACACCTATGAGAATGGCTATTATCAAAAAGACTGGAAATAACAAGTGCTGGTAAAGATGTGAAGAATAGGCAACCTTTGTGTACTGTTGGAGGGAATGTAAATTGGCACAGCCACTATAGAAAACAGCATGGAGATTCCTCAAAAACTCAAAAATAAAACTACAATATGATCCAACAATTTCATTTCTGGGTATTCATCCAAAGAAAATGAAAACACTAACTCAAAGAGCTATATGTAGCTCCGTGTTCATTGCCATATTATTTATAATACCCAAGATATGGAAACAGCCTAAGTGTTCATCAATGGATGAATGGATTAATAAGTGTTCATCAATGGATGAATGGATTAATAAATGTATATATACAATGGAATATCATTCAGCAATAAAAAAGAATGACTACCATTTGCAACAACATGGATATACCTTAAGGGTATTACACTAAGGGAAATAAGTCAGAGAAAGACAAATACCAAGCTCATAGATAAAGAGAACAGATTGGTGGTTGCCAGAGGTGGAGGGTGGGGAGTAGGGGGCAGGAGAAATGAGAGAACTTGGGTTCCTTTTAGTTTCATAAATTGAATAATTTACAATACAATACAATGCTATACAATATAATAAATATAAAAATCAAACCACCTAGAGAACAAAAGGAGAGTCTGGTGAATGGAGAAGGAAAAACAAGGGTCAGAGCACTAGGGGTTCCTGGTGAAGTTTAAGAACAGTTGCTGTGGGAACGTTTGGCAAAGCAAACTGGAAGAAAAGAAGACTTGATGTGGAGTTGGATGATACTGCTGGAGACTGTGGAGATGGTAACTGGTTTCCCATCCTGGAGAATAATCTCCATAAGAACAAAAGATTCATATGCAGCTCCATGGATCAGAGCTCAGCTAACCCTCAGTACTTTCCCCAGCCTGGTCTCTGGTGCTCAAAACTCTAACCTTCTCACCCACCCCCTGGCTCTCTCATCCTTGAGTAGGACTTGCCTTCATCTTAATGCCCACTAATGGGTCTTTCTCATTCCTTTGCAAAACCAAATGGCTTTTCCTGCTCCCATCAAAGGCCAATCCCTCCACACATACTATGAAGGAGCGTTACTCTATCAACAATCTCCATGCCCCCTCTTTTGTTTCCAGTCTCATTCTCATGTCCATACCCCTTCCCATTGGCCCTTAATGTGGTCTAAGTTATAGGGGAAAAAAATCTAGAAGTAAAATTGGCAGTCATGTGTTAGGGGGGAAATTTGGAAGTTAAGATGGCGCTTAGCTTTTCAATGTGGATGCTGGGAGGGGTAGTAGCGTTACTTGCTGAGATAGTAAATAAGAGGAAGAGCAAGTCTTCGTGGGAAAGAAGTCAAGTGGAGATGGTTGGGTTTGACAACATCCAAGTTGATCTGCTGGGCAAATGGGCCCAGAGTTTAATGTCAGGACTCAAGTAAGGTTTGAAAGTCATCAGTGTGCCCATCATGAAAGAACAAAAAATTACCCAGGCAGCAAGCTCAGGATAAAACCCCAGAGGATCCCAAGGTTTCACAATTAGCAGAAGAGCAAGGATTCACAACGGAGGCAGAAGAAAAGTTCACACGGTAAACTAGGAAATAGAAGGGTCATGGAAGGCAAGCAAGCAGAGAATTTAAAAGTTTTTTTTAATGTTTATTTATTTTTGAGAGAGAGAGAGAGAGCAGGGGAGGGGCAGAGGGGGAGGGGGACACAGAATTGGAAGCAGGCTCCAGGCTCCGAGCTGTCGGCACAGAGCCCGATGTGGGGCTCGAACCCACAAATAGTGAGATCATGACCTGAGACAAAGTCGGATGCTTAACTGACGGAGCCACCCAGGCACCCCTAAAGAGAGCAGAGAGTTCAATGACTGAGTGAGTAGTCAACAAATTTGACAGACAGCACCATCGATGTAAAGACTGGGTTGAGCATTCATCTAGCAAAGCAACACAAAGACCACAGGGAAGCTGTTAAAGCGGGTGCTGCTAGTACCTGGCCTATGGCCCCTCGCCTTTACCACTGTGTGCACACTGGCTGAAATTCCAGATGCCTTTCTCTGCCTGTGGGCTCTTTCCTGCTACAGCAGCTCACTTTGCCATCTGCTTGGCAGGCCAGAAGTGTCAAGGAATTAACACTATCCTCAAAGCAGCATTAGTTGACCAATGACTGATGGCCTGGTGTATAAATACCCCAGCTCTTTCACCCCTTGGCTGGGAAAACTGAGTGCACGTCCTACGTTAGCAACTAGGGCTCCCTAGCAGGACTAAGCCCTGGGAGCCCACAGTGAGAACTGGTTTGATAACACACTCTCTATCAGCTGCTTCTGTCTCACTTCCCCGTTCCTCCAGCATTCCCTCCCTCTGCCTCCCCCCAAATGAACTGCTTTCCCGAGCATTGTTGCTTCTGGAGGAACCTGCACAGGAGAGATTTCAGTGAGGTGCTCTGGGAAGAATCAGGGCACAGTCAGTTGAGGAGTAAATGCAATTTAGAGAAGTAAAGGTGATAAATTTACGCTACTTTTTTTTTTTTAATTTGCCTGAGAAGAGGAGAGACCAGACAGGGCCAGAGGCGAACTCAGTCATTATGAGACGACTGAGCATGTTTAAAAGCTAAAGCACTTTCTCTTGAGACCATAGAAAAAGGCTGAAGCTGTTGGGGAAGTGCAGCAAGACCCCGGAGGAAACACGAGTTGGGGGAGGAAGATCACGCAGATCACACATGAGTGGCAGAAAGGATTTAAAGACAGATGCATATCCTGATAAGCATGTTGGGGCTGGTGGAGGCAAACTAGTCTGGAGAGAGGCTGGTGCTCACCATTCATGGTGGCACCAACCCTTAAGGCTACGGGCTTCTCCTAGCTGTCTGCAACCGTGGAGCCTTACTCTATCAACAATCAGCTGGAGGCTGGAGTAGTGCATGTAGGGCATCAACTTGATCTAGGTGAGGGATTTGTGGGACGAGCGTGGCCAGAGGATGGGCAACAATGGCATTAAGGTTGTTAGAGAGAGTGGTTAACCATGTGCTCTAGACTGGGGACATGGAACCAGGCAGGAGCTGTCCAAATGGAAGAGTACCCACAGCTCATGGGACCAGAGGCCTCTCTGGCTAACCCCGGCCTCTGTGACAGCCTGCTCTGCTCAGGCACCATGCTATGGGGACAGCCACGATGTGTAGAAGCCTGCTCCTGGACAGGAAGGGATCTATGCCTCAGGTAGAGCAAGACTCAAGAGTTCAGTCATCCAAACTCATAAAAGCAATGATGCAATCTGAGAGGCAGGCAGACCAGAGCCCGATCCGAGAGTTACCTTTCCCTAACTCCACTGTTACCTGGGAAATGGTAGATGCATTTCTGATTCTGTTTGGCTGATGAGCCCAAAAATAGATTGCCAGGGTGTAAACACTGGGTTGTGATTAAGCATAATATATGCCTGGGTGCGATTTTTCCACAAGCACGTAAGGAATAAATTCTTTCTAAGACATGAATACAAAGTCAATGCTTTTGCTTGTGTAAACTCAGGGAGGGCTCAGAAAAGGGACCAGAAGGGTTAGTTTGGCCAATCCTGCACAAAGAAAGAGAAAATGGTCTGCGGTTTTCCAGAAGTACAAAATGGCAGAATGTACCTCTTGGCATGAGGAAGGACAAAAAGAGGACAAAGTCATGTCGTAGAAGGGTCTGGAATAAACTTGGGTCTGCACACCTGAAAAGCAGGCAGATGCCCCTTATCTAACAGTCTGAACCCCAGCCCCAATACGTGGTTCTGTCAGTGCACACTCTCAGACCCTCAGAGTAATTGCTCTGGGTCAGCGCTCTTTGGAAGTAAGTCCCAGCTTGTCAAGTATGTAAGTATTTAGAATTGGATTGTTGTTTGGCAGTCCCGATAATTCCAAACAAACTCGAAACTATACTATTATAGATAGATAGATACAGATATAGATAGCATGTAGTCATTCAGTGGGTGTGTTTGTCTTAACCTTTAGAAGCAATGCCCTGTCACGCCTCGGCCAATAAAATACCGAACCCTGTTTGCTTCAACTTGAGACTCAAAGCTAAAGCACCCTGTCTCCGAAAGACCAAATTCTGTGGAGAACCTGAGAGCCACTTAGAACCTTTACCCTCTAGCAATACGGTTGTCTTTCTTGGGCTTTGAATTTATCACCTGCTGAAGTGAGACAAGAGAGTGAAAAAGCAAGCTGGGGAAGGAGATGAACCAGGCAGGTGGGACCCCTGAATGTGGGCTGGGATAGAGACGCCGAGCTCAGCGTGGTTCCTGGAGGGAAGAACAACATCATTGAGGGAGGGGCCGCTCCGAAATCCCATCCGGGTGGCCGGACCAGGGGCGAACGTCATTTCCTTTGATTGCCCAGAGCTTGGTGCATTGCTGTGCACATGGTCTTGATGAATAAGCTAGAAAATACACGTGGGAAGAGATCGGTCCTCCAAGCTCCTGGTGTGTGGGGCCCAATGTGGTACAAGAAATTCTGTGAAAGAATGAGTCAAAGGCGCACACGGCACTGCTCGAAGATGTGCACTTGGCCCCAGTCACTCACAGGCCACAGTGGCTTTCAGAGAACCGCAGGTCCTTCGCTCCCAAAGCAGAGCCCTGCGGGGCCAAAAGAGGCTTGGCCCAGGAAACATGTGTCAACGCTAAAGGCAAGGGTGACCTGTGAATCCTAAAATCTTGAGGAATTGAGAGTAGGCTAAATTAAGAGGGAGATGCCAGGGTTTCCTCCCATCAGATATGAGAATGTTCAGTCGGGCTGCAAGGAATTCTACCAATCCTAAGTCTTGAATATTCTCTGATTCTTGAGATCTACCCAAGGGGGTTACTAAGGATCCGAAAGGCCTTTGTCAATATCTTTTTTAACCTTTAAAGGTCAGAATTCAGGAGTGGCACCATTTCAGAAGGGAAGTGTGCTTCAGAAAATCTTTTTTTGAGCCTGTCTTTAAGTGCAGCTTAGTAGCTCTGCCTAAGAGTGAATTTTTTTCCCATTAACCTTCCTCCCACCCCTTTGATTTGGGATAGCCAATGAGTGTCAACAGGGGGAATAAACTCGTGGCAAAGCAATGGCTCTAGTGCATCTCCTCAGGGAATCTGAGAAGGAAAAATGAGGATCTCAGGAAGGGCTCAAATCGCGTATCCTCAGTGTCGTGGGATCCTAGGAACAGAGGCTTGTGGGTCCCCCATCCCAGGGGAGCGACAATGGCTGAGGAGGCAAGGACAGCCTGATACCCACTGAGAACAGTTAACTGAGGGAAGCAAATCACACCAGCCTCTTGAGTTCCGCTGGGCAGAGACAGATGAACTTGGCATTCATGGTCTTCCTCTCCTATCCATGTCCTGCTTGAACTCCCAGCCACCCAAGTAGCCATCACACAACTCACTACACATGGTGTGGCTTGAAGCCACCCCCGCAGATGACAGGACTCATACCCAATTGGTTTTCTCTACTTCTCACACTTCCTAACCACTTCCATATATCACAACTTACCTGGCCAGGCCCCCTGGACTCAGGCCCCTTGGGGGGCCCTCATTAAGGACTCGGTAACCCGGCACACAGCTTCCTATTCCAGAGTTAGACACTGGCGGGCTCTTACCTCCTTCACAAACTAACCTCACCCCATCTTGCACCTTTCTAATGCTCTCACTTTTAGTGCCACGCGTGTGGCCCCTTCCACATGTCTTTACTGCACATCACAGACAACGTGGGTCACTTATTTATGGATGACGTAGGTCAGCGCTTCTCAAAGGGTGGTCCGCGTACCAGCGGAGTCGCTATGCTGGGGTGGAGGTGCTGCTTGTTGGAAAGGCAGATCTCCAGATCTCATGGGTCACCCAAGGAACTGGATTCTTTGGGGGGGGGGGCGTCTTTAATCCGCTCCTCCGTGGATTCTTCTGCATAGTACATCAGTAAACAGCAAGTGACATGCACCCCGAGTAACGGGCTATGCAGAGTAAGGATGAGAATCTCAAACACAATTAGCGCCCGCCATTAACCTACAAAGCAGCTTCATTTCCACATATTAAAAGAACTAAACAATTGGCCTGCCATGCGTGTGGGCAGGGACTATATGGGAAATCTCTGTACCCTCCACTCCATTTTGCTGTGACCCTAAAACTGCTCTAAAAATGAAGTCTATTAAAAAAAAAAAAAAAAGCTGACCCTCCTAAGATGAGACAGACAAACACATCTCTGCCTCACCTTCTCTCTGCATAGGTTCCTTTTTATTCTCTACTTACCCTAGCCTAACCTCCTCTGTGAAGCCCAGATGGGTCGAACCCTGTTCCAGGCTCCCATAGCCCCAGCGTACTTACTGATTATGACAACGTTAAGGTACATACACCCTACATTGTGACCAACTACTCCCTTGTTTCATCCTGGTGAGTCACAACCTGACTTGTTCACTGCCGTATCCCCATCCCCCCACCATGACATATGGAACTCTGTGGAATGCTATCAAGTTTGTTGGATGAGTGCACGAGTGAATGGATGATGTTGCCGCTGAGATTAACAGCAGCTGAAGTGTGTCAGGGGGACGGGTGGATGAACTGGCTGAACCTCTCCTTTTCTACACGTGTGCAGCTATCCCTAGAGTCACCCTTCTTATCTCTGAGGCACAGCGATGGAGGGCCTCATTTGCGTGCTCTGTTTCTGGGGTGGCTACTCTGAGTTTATACAGTAATTGGTTGCAGTCCTCTCGGACCAAAGAAGCAACAGCTACTGTCCCCTGAAGTACTACACCCACAGCTCGATGAGGAAAACAGAAGCCACACTAGGTATTTCAAACATGGGGATTTAATGCAGGGAATTGACACGGGTTGGGTAAGGCCAACAGAGGGCCATTGAGGTAGCCCAGACGTTAGTAAACACAGGACGCAGCTACTAACCTTAGGGCTGGGGCAACAAAAGGGAAGAGATGGTGTTACCAGAACCTAGAAGCTTTGATGGGGGACCCCCCACGGCTGGTGCCCGGCCCTCTGTGGGGGCTGCTGCGCGGCGGCTGCTTGGACTTCTGAGGGGGGCGCTGCTTGGCTGGTGGTGGTCGGACCTCTGGGCGGGGGCGCGGTTGACGCTCGGACCTCGGAGGGGACCGTGGCTTGGCCGGTGCTCTGACCACCGCGGGGGGTGCCGCTGGCTGTTGCTTGGGCCTCTGAGGGGACGTTGCCCGGCGGCTGGTGCTGAGGGGGCCAAAAGAAGCTGGAGGCTGGAGCCATGGCTCTCCTCTGCTCCTTAAGGGATGCTGACAGGAGCTGGAAACAGGGAGGCAGGCCCTGCCCCCCCCTCCCACCTTCCAATCGCCCTCTGGTACCTTCGGAACCTAACAGGGAGCGGACCGCAGGGCACTGGGGGAAGAGCGGCCCAGACTCGCGGAGCAGAGCAGGACTGGGCATGGAGCCAGCGCCCAGCCGGATGCCCAGTGGGCAGTGCAGCCCACTTACCTGGTCTTCTGGCAAGCACAGCAGATCCAGTCCTCTTCTTTCTTCTGGTAGAAGCAGCCACTTTTACAGATGCTGTACTTCCGATCCACGATCTCCCGTTTGGAGTTGAGGAAGGTGAATGGCGGGCAGCAATGTATGCTGAAGTGCTCCGAAAACTTCTGGTTCTTGGAGAGTCTGGGGCCCTCCTTAACCGTTTTCTGACTCATCTCACTAGAAGTCATTGATGCGAGGAGAGGTGGGGAGACACGAAACAGCACGTCAGGGGGGAGCTTTCTACTCCAGGAGCCTAGCGCCGGCCATTCCCGCGGTCCAAAATTCACATTCAGCCTTGTCCTACACCCTGAATCTGGAAGCTCAGTTTCTGGCCCGGCTCTACAGAAAGGGATTCAGGGCTTATTAATTATTTATTGGCCTACTTTTCAATCATGTTTTCCGAAAACGGACACTTTTTAACTTACGTGTCGATGACCCGTTTAGGATAGGAAAAATATTACAAAACCAAACGCACTTGTGGAAAAATAATATTCTAGGTTTCAGAAAGACCTTTTCTTTAAAATAATGATAATAATAATAATAATAACAGGTTGGTACTAAAACCGTGGTCACTGTTCATACAAAAAAATACTACACGGTCATGAAAAAGAATAGTCGCCATGTTTCCATCTCATGAACACAATGTTGAACCAACAAAAGACTGAACACAAAGGAATATAAGCTGTATGATTCGATTTACATGAGGCTCAAAAACAGGGAAAGCTTAGTCTACAGTGCTAGAAATCCGAACATAGCTATGTTTGGAGAAGGTGAGGTCTGGCTAAGAAGGGGCATCAAAGTGCCGGCCGGGAGCAGATGTTCTGGGCCTTGATCTAAGAGGTGATTGCTTGGGTGCACGTGTATGTACAAATTCAGTGAGCTACACACTTAATTTTTGTGCATCTCACTATTTACTTGGGTTAAAAAGAAAGAGGAGAAGGAGGAAGATGGGGAGGAGGAGGAAATCAAAGAGAAGTTTGAGTCTTGAAAAAAACCTCCCAAACAGGGGTAAAAAATTGAATCACTACAACACCCTTTTGGACAAATACAGTAAGTGTCCCACCTAACACCACAACACTGTAGCACGCAGGGCATGTAAATGACTATTAATCAATTAAGAGTCAACAAATACACACGGTGACATGCATATATTAGACACTGAGAAAGTCCTTGCTCTCAACAAACCCAAGGTCAAGGTAGACACACAGCTGTGCCATCCGTAATTACAAACTGTGATGGTGATCAATAGACGTATGTACAAAGGCAAGGGAAGCACACAGAGAAGGGATGAATTGTTTGAAGACAGAACAGATGATCTGGGTTTTAAGGATGAATACATTAAAAACAACTGCGTTACTCTGAGGGGATATGTTCATTGTTTCAGGACATTCATGTGGAAGGTGGGTGGGTATCCAAAACACAGCAGCTACAGCCGCCATCTTGAGAGTCCCTCACCTCTGGAAGAAGCCCAGCCTTGGGAATGGATGTGATGAGTAGGAACTGAGCAAGAAGCCAGGCCAGGGAAGGCTCCCAGGAGGGGTAGTGGGCCTACCTTCACACTTCAGGGAGAGGGGCAAGGGAAGAAGGAACAGCAGAGGCAGCCAGAGAGGTGGGAGGAGTAGCAGCCTCTTAGAAGAGAAATTTCCAAATTTGCAGAGGAGATGGGCAACAGTTCTCAAAGAAACCCTTGGTGCAAACAGGCATTTTTAGAACAATGAGAAACTGAAGTTGATTTTTAGGGTCTGATTCATTGTAAAATCCTTAAAGACGTGCCAAATCCTTACCCAAACCCTACACAATGTGGCAAAAAGTTCAGCCCAGGGTTGAAAATAAAGAAACACTGCAAGACTAACCTGTAGGAGTCATTTCTTTTCACTCCTGGCACATGGAGACAATGTTATCCGGCTTTTCACAGTCAACCCAGACACCCCCCCCCCCAATTCCTCCAGCTTTCTGGAATCCTCTTTTCCCAAAAGGGTCAGGCATTCAACACAAACAGCAGAAAATCTAGCACTTGCCCCAGATTTTTAAGAATGACTGGCATGGGGTAAAAGGGGGACTTAAAATCTCTTGTGACTCTGAGCCCCCGCTCTGACTGAACTCTCAATTCCTACCCACCTGACGTGATACCTTGGCCCACGCCATGCCTGTCCAGACCCGCACCCAGCCATTTCTTCCCCCAGCACATCAAGGGAAATTTTTTAAATTCTCATTCCATGACATTTCTCACCCTCTGCCTTCCCCAACCATGTCCAGCAGGGGGCAGCCTCACCTCCTGCTACCCTCCGTGTGTGATTCCCTAAAGGAAAAGAGGTTCTCTTCCGTGGAACCTTGACATTCTTCCAGGGCAACCAGCTAAAAATCCACCCCTCCCCCCCCTTTACCTTAGTATAATATTTATAGTCTGTGGAAAGGCTCTGGCTACTATTTCTCCTCGTAGTGGAAATGCAGCGTTTAGCTGGGGTACGTGATTAATTGCATATGCGCACTGCCTCTCCAACTCTGCCCGCACCATGTTCCAGTTCAGGAATGTTGAACCCCACACGCTAAGCAACAGCAATACACACGCGAGTCATTCTTTCCCAACACTCCAGGCTTACTAGTATATTAGTTATAACCACAAATAACAGCACAGGAAAGAACTCACATTTACTGAGCACCCATTGTATGGTGGTTGCTTTCTATACCTCCTTTTATAACATGGGTATTATCACCAACAAACTAAAGACGGGAGAAGCTAAAAATCATGACCAACTTCATAAAGCCAGAAAGAAATAGACAGGGGATATGAATCCATGTCTGTGTGACCCCAACATCCCTGTCCTTTGACGAGGTCCAACACTATCTGTGCCTTGCTGTGCTCAACCCTCCTCTCCCCCAAAAGTCTGGACCTTGGGGGGCTGGAAATGGGCCAGAGAATGGGATAAGGCTGCATAGATGCAAGGGTCTGTGTCTTGGGGTGAGAAAGACTGTAAGTTGGGAAAACAGTTCACCGAAGAAGGAAGGATAGAGACTGGGCTTGGGGACATCACACAATATGGCGGCCTAGACCTCCCTGCCAGAGCAAGAAACACATGATGGAGCACTGGGATGTAAACCCCTAGTGTCCTGAAGACAGTGTGTCCCACGGGTGCTTCCTCTGCCCTTCCCCAATTGGCCCCTTAATGGGTTTTAAAATCTATATTTACTGTTGAAAATTAGAAAACTTGTATGGATAAAAATAACAAAAATCCCATAGTTAACCACTTACAAAATATTTGGACATGTTTTTTATTTGGTAATATTTAGAGACAAATATATAGTTAATAAAAAGCAGGACCATACCTTACATACTCTTCAGATTTATATACCTGGAAAATCATCCATTTTAAGTTTTACAGATATACACATTATTTATAGTATTCTTATGCTTTTTAAATCTGTGATAAATTTTATAGTTACAGCCCCCTTTATAGTTCATATCATTTATTTGCATCTTGTCTCATTTTTCTTAATTCATCTTGCCAGTAGTTTTCCTACTATGTTATTCTTTTCAAAAACAAGCTCTTGGTTTTCTTGCTTGTCTTTGCTCTTTTTAATTTTTTTCTAGTTCATTAATTTCTGTAGGGATATATTATTTTCTTCCATTTTTTTCTAGGTTTATGTCCTTGGGTCTTTTTTTTTCTATATTCTTTTTTTTTTTAATGTTTATTTATTTTTAAGTAATCCCTACACCCATCATGGGGCTCAAACTCATGACCCTGAGATCAAGAGTCACATTCTCTTCTGACTGAGCCCACCAGGCACCCCTCTCTATTCTTGAGTCAAACATTTCTCACATAGGCTTTTATGGCTACAACTTTCCCAGTAAGTACAACTTTAGCTGGATACCACGAGTATTACCTTAAGCCATTTTCACTTCATTTTAAATATGACTGAGTTCTTTGATTCATCCATTGTTTTTAAAAATCTGTTGCAAAATTTCCAAGTGTGCATTGACTTCTAACTTTAATGCATTCTAGTCAGGGAAAGTGGTCTGTATGATAATGACTCTTTGATAATTGTTGAGATTTGCTTTATGACCTCGCTCATAGTCAGTATTTTTAAATGTCCCACATGTGCTTGAAAGGATTGTCTTTTCCAGAACAATTTGGAATTATCTATGCTTGGGCACAGCATAGATAGTGGACCATGGCTCAGCCCGACAAGGAAGCCATGTTGAGGAACACAAAGCCTGAAGGAGCCTGAGTCTGAGGACCGTGGAGCTGCTGTTCTAGGCCTGACTCTCAAACACTGAACATCTTTTACATGAGAGACAAAGTTGCATCTCCTTTAAACCACTATTATTTCAGTTGCAAGTGTGTACAATTCAAATTAAAATGCTCAGTTTCCTCATCTAAAAGAGGGTGTCTTCGTCCATGTAGGCTACCATAACAAGATACTATAAACTGGGTGGTGTACAAACAACGAAAAATTATTTCTCAAAGTTCTGGAGGTTGGGGAGTCCAAGATCAAGTTGCCAGCAGATTCCATGTCTGGCGAGAAGCCCCCTCCTGGTTCAGAAGTGGCATTTTTCTTGCTGCGTCCTCATGTAGTGGAATGAGCAAGGGAGCTCTCTGGGGTCTCTTGTATGAGGACTCTAACTCCATTCATTAGGGCTCCAACTCTCATGAAGTTCTTCCCAAAGGTCTACTCCTAACACAATCACATTGGAGATTAGATTTCAACATATGAATGTGGGGGGACACAAACATTCAGTCCGTAACGGAAGGGAAGAACAAATAATAATAATGCTTAAGAGATGCCTGGCCGGCTCAGTCAGTAGAGCCTGTGACTCTTAATCTCAGGGTGGTGAGGTTAAGCCCCACGTTGGGCATGGAGCCTACGTAAAAAGTTTTTTTAAAATAATGCTTAAATCAGCAGCCCTTTGAAGATAATAAATAGGAAGAGAACCTAGCACTGTACCTAATGCAAATAATTTGCTTAATAAGTTCCATTTCCCTCTCCCGAGAATTCCTTCGAATGGTCTAATTCTACAACTTTGTCAGACACATTCTCTAAGAATCTCAATGTGTATCTCTGATGACATTTAGTCCAAACATGAATTACATCTTTACTGACATTAGTGGCTAATGGCAAATCTTTATAAACACTACACGATGTTTTCACAAAAGATATCAGCTACTTGTGGGGCGCCTGGGTGGCTCAGTCCGTTAAGCATTCGACGTTGCAGCTCAGGTCATGATCTCACAGTCCATGAGTTTGAGCCCCGCATCAGGCTATGTGCTGACAGCTCAGAGTCTGGGTCCTGCTTCGGGTCGTATGTCTCCCTCTCTCTCAGCCCCTCCCCCACTTGCACTCTGTCTCTCTGCCCCCCCCCCAAAAACATTAAAAAAATAAATTTAAAAAAACATTTAAAAAAAGATATCATCTAATTGCACAGCAAAGATAATATGAACTATCTGGCAGGATGAAGAATTTTAATTCAAAACTGTAAAATATTGTCTCAAGGCTTTCCAGATGTTTCCACATACTCTAAAACTAAAGAGGAGGGAGTGCCTGGGTGGATCAGTTGGTTGAGCAACCGTCTTTGGCGCAGGTCATGATCTCCCAGTTCATGGCTTTGCACTGGCAGTGCAAAGCCTGCTTGGGATTCTCTGTGTCCCTCTCTCCTTGCCCCTCCCCTGCTTATGCTTTCTCTCTATATATCTCTCAAAAATGAATAAACATTAAATTTTTTTTAAAGAATAAAAGAGGAGGGAAAGTAAGACAGGTATTTGAAGAAGAAGGAAAAGGAAAGGAAGGAGAGGAACCAAAGAGAGGGGAACAAGAACCCCCCCCACCCCTGCCACTATTTATTGACTACCTGCTATGTCCCAGATGCTTTATAGCCATCATTTCTAATTTCCAAAGTAACCCTTCTAGCTAGTCCCTACTTAACCCATTTTAGAGATGAAGAAATCAAGGCCTGAAGAAGTAAGCTCTCCAAGATCATATAATACTACTAATAATAAAATAGCAAACTCATTTCTGTCCATTTGACTAGTTGACTGCCAATATCCACTCTTCCCTTCAGTAAGAAACCTGGATTTTGTTTGGCACCCTAATAATGTCGAGTTAAGTACATACAACTGTGTGATCACACTGTAGCCAATGAGATATAGACAAAAGTCCATGAAGAACGTGACCTTTCTTTAATAATAAGCTTTATTCAAGAAGGGACTGCCCCCTGGTGAATGCATTCAGCCCAACTCAGCTGTTCCCCCGTTCCCAAGTGGTAAGATTATTTCAAGCCCTTGGACCTTGGTCCATAGGGCTCCTTCCCGCTGCTTCCTACCCACCCAACAATTACACAGCAAAACATCTCCATCATCTTTGCTCAAAAGCAAGTCACTCCGAAACTTTGCAGAGCCTTCCCTTCCCCCAAAAAGAAATGATAGCTTCTCCCTCTTTCCAGCGCCAACTTTGTGTGCTATACATAATTTTAAGAAAGCATCTGGAAATTTTATGTTACGCCTGCTTCACCACCTCTTTAAATTTTCTGTCCTTGGAGGCTTGTTCAATGCCTGATTCAGAACAGGTGTTCAGTTGATACTTGATTAAAATGAGAGAATGAATAAGGACATTTCTCACAAGTGCTGCCTGTCCCCCGATGCTCTTTAGCAGTCCCCTCGTCCCCGCAGGGACCTCTGCTCTGGCTCAGGCAACAGAATCTGTTCGATGAGAAGGGCAACACAGGAAGGGACCCTTCCACCTGACCCTGAAAGTTATAAAACTGGGCTCTTTAGAAAGAGCATTTCCAAAGACTCTGTGAACCTGCTACATCTTTTCTTAATTTATGCAAATTAATTAGCAAGCTTTAGCCAACACACACATTTAATTACACATCTTAGAGATGGCACTAGCATCTCTGTATTTAAACATGTGTTTAAACATGGCTTCACTTTTCCCTAAGGGGACTGCAGGTGGATACTAGGACCTTAAACGTAAGTAACATGGATTTTCTTGGATGGAGCTAGAGTGCATTATGCTAAGCAAAATAAGTCAATCAGAGAAAGACAAATACTCATATGTGGAATTTAAGAAACAAAACAGATGAACACATAGGAAGGTGGGGCGGGGGGAGAGAAGAGAGGGAGACTCTTAACGATAGAGAACAAACAGGGTTGCTGGAGGGAGACGGGTGGGTGATGGGCTAGGTGGGTGATGGGCTAGATGGGTGATGGGTACAAAAGGAGGGCACTTGTGATGAGCACTGAGTGTTGTATGCAAGTGATGAATCACTGAATTCTACTCCTGAAACCAATATTGCTCTGTATGTTAACTAAAATTTAAATTTAAAACATAGATCCAAAAACTAAAATGGATTTCAGGGGCGCCTGGGTGGCTCAGTCGGTTAAGCATCTGACTTCAGCTCAGGTCATGATCTCGCAGTTTGTGAGTTCGAGCCCCGCGTCAGGGTCTGTGCTGATGGCTCGGAACCTGGAGCCCGCTTCACATTCTTTGTCTCCCTCTCTCTCTGTCCCTCCCCTGTTCGCGCTCTGTCTCTCTCTCTCTCTCTCTCTCTCAAAAATAAACAAACATTTAAAAAATTTTAATACTTAAAAAATTAATAAATAAATAAAATGGATTTTCTTCCTCCCATCCATCTGCCCTTCCTACCATGTTTCTTAAAAGAGAATTGTAGGTATTTAATAGAAGTGGAATGTCGCCCTTGTCCCGGGCCGTCCCTCTGGCAAGGAAAGACAATGCAAGTAGTGAGCTGATGTGGCAGCACAGGAAGTCAAATGTGGAAATGGGTGCAGGCTCTGTGAAGAGTGGACACAGGTCAGCACTTGGGAAACACACTAGTCCTTCACTTCTTAGCAGTCAGATCCTCAGAGCCATGAGCAAAGATCTGCACTTATCTTGTTTAAGGAACTCAACATGCGAAGCACAGGAAGCAAGCCTTCACCCCGATCATCTAGGGCAGGAAGCCCATGTGAGAACAATACTCTGGCTTCAGATATCAAGACTCCAAAAGGGAGACAATGATCCGTCCCGAGGACTTAATGTGTCATATGGATTAAGGAATGGGATGTTTAATATGCTCTTAGGGAAAATTTTTCATTAAAAAATGAAGCAAGAAATTCTTAATTTATTTAAAATCAGCTCTCTTGTATCCCCCAGAAAGGACTTTTTTCATCTCACTATAATGGCATAATTGGTATAGCTGTATTGGCTGGGAAAGAAGAGAGAAAACTAACTTCTGAATTCATTCCACCGTGATCACTTCTGGCATAAGTTATCTCTTCCTAGTAAGTGGTCAGTTAAAGTTCAGCTCCCGGGCAGAACTATTCCCCACCTCCCTCTGATCCTTCTCATGGTGGATAAGGGTACAGGGAGGCTGACGGTCCTCATGGTGGCGAGGGAAGGGGTGGCTGGTCTGGGTAGTGTCCTCGTCTGCTAGCCATGGGGTGCCATAGCATTAATGACACAAGTTACTGCTGATCCCACCAAGCCACTGCTCATCAGCGTCCCTGCTCAGTAACCCCCTATTCTGGTCGAGCTGAACAGGTGGACCTCTCAGCTTCTCCATGTCTACTCAAGGTAACTCCTGGTTCCCATGCATGAGCTACAGGTGGGGAACGGAGAACCCTATCTTGGGGCCATTGGCCTAGACAGCTCCCCAGCACTCACTCATGGGCCACATTGGACATGGCTGATGGCAGGCCTCTCCCAGAGACTTGAAGCCTCTCCTCACTGTTCCTGTGTGTCAGTAGGTCCTCCCCATCCCCCCCACACACACACCCCACACGCATACACACAATTTCACACCTATCTGGACCTTTCTACGACACCCTACCACGTCCCCTGCTATGATTCTCAGGCTTCATCTGGAGAAAAGAGAAAACATGAATCCTTAACTTTCCCTCTCTCCCCCAACCTTGAATAAGCTTCACAAGGTGAAGAGTTCCTGCAGATATTTGCAAAGTGGAGAAGGCTTGAGCAAATAAGGACATATTCTTCCTAGACCTTTTCTTTCCTTTACTCAACTCCTCCTGATACATGGTTATAGATTCTCATTAAATCCCACCCCCCCCCCCACCGCCACCCTCTCTGCCTTCAAGCGATTAGGAAATCGGTAAGGAAGAGATGGAAAGTACCAGCAATTGTAATTCTCATAGACTAGTTTCGAGAACAAGATGAAATGTCTGGTATTTTTTTCTTAATTTTGTTTAACTTTTATTCATTTTTGAGAGAGCATGAATGAGGGAGGAGCAGAGAGAGAGAGAGACAGAGAGACAGAGAGACAGAGAGAATCTGAAGCAGGCTCCAGGCTCTGAGCTGTCAGCACAGAGCCCGACATGAGGCCCGAATCCACAAACCATGAGATCATGACCTGAGCCGAAGTCAGACGCTGAAACGACTGAGCCACCCAGGCGCCCCTGAAATGTCTGCTATTTAAAATACTAGGGGCACCTGGGTGACTCAGTCCATTAAACGTCCGACTTCGGCTCAGGTCATGATCTCACGGTTCATGGGTTTGAGCTCTACATCACATTCTGCACTGACTACTTGGATATCTCTCTTCCCCTCTCTCTCTCTCTGTCCTTCCCTGGCTCACACACACTCTCTCTCTCTCTCTCTCTCTTTCTCTCTCTCAAAAATAAGTAAAAATAAAAACGTTAAAAAAATAAATAAAAATAAAATAAAATACTAAATTTAGGGGCACCTGGCTGGCTCAGTCAGTGGAGTATCGTGACTCTTCAGGGCTGTGAGTTTGAGCCCCACATTGGGTGTAGAGATTAGTTAAAAATAAAATCTTAAAAACAAAACAAATAAAATAAAATAAAATACAATACTAAATTATCTTGGAGCATGGAGAATTAACTTCAAGTGCTTAAAATATTTATAAATCTTGAATGAATTTCTGTTAAACTTACCTCCACTTTACAATTTAACATTTACTCTGAAAAGCAAAGCCCTTGAGAGCAATAAACTCTTTTAACCTTTCATTCCTTCAGAGGAGACAGACATTAAATACATTTTCAGTAATAATGTAAGAATATGGAGGGAAAAAATTGTAAATGGGTTTTTACTTACTGGGAGGGACATTCTCTGGGGACAATGGTAGGAAAACCCCCAGCTTCATTCCTGCATATTCCCCCAGAAACAGGGGAAGGTCTTTCAAGAAGTTGTCAGAACAGAAAAAGGACAGCATTCATTATTCTACACATTTCTTAAAATCAGACTGGCTTTTTTTTTTTTTTTTTTTTAATCAGGCTAGCTTATTAGAAAGAGAAGGGAGGCAAGGGGATTTCCTAGCGTTTTTGTGCAAATACAGTGGAATCAGTCACACTTTGATTTTTGTTGAATTATTAATATTTTATAATTGATTAATCATGGAATTATTCATTGGCCATTTGAAGATTGACTGAATATTAGGCAGCCCTTTCACAAGGTGAAAGAGATTGTACTGACATAGAAAACATGTCCAAAATATCCAGTGAAGGCCACAGGAAGCTAGATTATTTATTGCATGGCATTGACTCGGGGCACCCAGCCAGCCCAACTAAAACCAGCTGATGATCTATATGATAGTCTCTCAAGTACCCCCGGACACCTCCAAAGCTAGCAGCCTCAGTAGGGGCTGGGACAAGAGCTAGGGGGCCCTCAGCAAGGTGGCTGCACACTCAGACCCTGCCTTTATTTATTTTTTAAGATTTTATTTTTTAGTAAACTCTACAGCCAACGTGGGGCTTGAACTCACAACCCCATGATCAAGAGAGTCACATGCTTTTCCAAATGAGCCAGCCAACCACCCCGTAGACCCTGTCTTGAAGAGATGAGATACTGGTCCTCTGGAGACCTCAAGCAATCTTGGGCAAATCTTCAAGCTGGCGAGCTCCCTCTGACGTGTAGGAGGGAGGGGCTTTTAGAACAGTTTGTGACCACAGTGGACTCCAATGACAGAGGGGGCCAGGTGACATCAGGCTGCCACATGTAAAAATTATACACAGCAAAAGACCCGAAGTAAATGTGGCCAAACACAACACCACCCCTCAGCCATCCATTCGAACATTTACTGAATGCTGAAGTGCTGAGGCGAACAAGACAGAGAAGGTCTGGGTGCCCATAGAGTGCAGGGGACAGGGATGGAGACTGGCCAGCCCATCTCATGAACAAGATAACACATGTATGACTGCAGTGTAATGAGGGCTCTGAAGGAAAGGAGTGGGATACTAAAAGACAATACAGCAGCGAGGCCACTTTAGACTCAGGGGCTAAGGCGGGGCTCCTGAAGGAGAGATCATCTGTCTGAGATCTGAAGGATAAGTGGGAGCCAGAGGAGGACAGAGCTCCAGACAGAGGTCCCGAGACTTGATGTGCTGGAGAAAACAGAGAAAGGAGATGGCTGGAGCGTTGCGAGGCTTCAGGGGGAGGCGCGGGGAGGCCATGAAGGGCCTTGAAGGTGAGATAAAGAATAGGAAGAATGGAAGGCATTGAAAGATCTTGACTAGAAGAGGTAAGTCTTCCTGTTTATGTTCCGTGAAGATCCCTCGGGCTTCCTGCAATGTAGACTGGAGGCAAGGGGGAGTGGAAGCAAGGAGACCAATGACAGAGGACAGGGACTTCAGCCGGGGCAGGGGAGCAGAGGTGGATCTTAGAGGCAAAACCAATAGGACTTGAGGATGGGTCGGATGTGGGTTTGTTGGCAGTCATCCTTGCCATGCCTATGACTTGAGCGAATGCCCAGTGGAACCATTTACTGAGGTGAGGAAAGCCGTGGGGGAGCGGGGTAAGGGTACCGTTGTGAACACTCATTTATTCAACATATCAACTGAGCGCCTACTGTGCCCCAAACATGTTAAATCGGAGATGCTTATGAGGATCTAGGGGTGATGATGACACACAACAGACTAGAAGGATTGGCAGATGCCTCGAAATTGTTAAGGATCAGAGCCTAACTAGTTTCCTACAAGTGAACAGTCTGGTTGTTTCCCATCTGTTATTATTGCAAATGGTGCTGTAGTGAAGAAAGCGATACACCCTTCATTTCCCACGTGTGCAAATACCTGAGGGGTGAACCGCTAACAGTGGGATCACTGACTCAGGGAAGACTACGCATTTGTAATTCTAAAGACTTTGATGGATTTTTTTCTAACTTGCTCCCCATGGGATTTGTACGAATTACTATTCTATAAACAATGCATGATGGAGCCCATTTTCCCATCACCTCAGCAATAAAAGTAGGTTATTACACCCTCAGATTTTTGCCGATCTGATAGGTAACATGTTTCATAGCGCAAACCAAAGATGCAAATCTCAAAATGTTTTAGATTTGGAAAGGCTATACGTCTGATTTACCATATTGACAGAATAAGGGGGGAAATAAACACTAAGTAACAAACACTAAGAAAGCATTCACTAAAATTCAATATCCAGTCATAACAAAAAAACTCTTAACAAAGAAGGAAGGGAAGGGGATGTTCTTAATGTTATTAAAAGCTAGCTACCAAAATATCTATAAATAACGGCTTACTGTGGGTGAAATCTTAGAAACATCTTCATCTGAATCAGATACCCCAGGAAGGATGCTCTCACTACCACTATCCACACCGTGCTTGAAATCCTAACCAGTCAAACAAAACACCGTGAAACTCTACAAACTGTTAGAACTGAAAAGAAAGTTCAACAAGATTTCTGGACACAAGATCAATATTCCAAAATCAGAACCATTTCTAAAGAGGAAGAAGATTGAATCAGAAATGTAAAATGAAAGAATCCATTCAAGCCGGACACAACACCACAGGACATCTACAAGTAGAAGGATATCTGATCAAAGAAATGCAAGAACTTTATGAAAAAAACTTGCAAATCTTTTTTTGAGGGCTGCAGAAGAAACAGTATAAGCAGGCTGAATATGTGCTAATAAATATCAAATTTTCATGTCATTGACAAGACGATTTCATACTTCTTACGGACCTATAAAGACTGAGATGAGCCAAGACAATTTTGAATAAGCACTGGGCCTTGTTCTACAAGATGGAGACACTTATCATAAGCTATACTAATTAAGACAAGAGAGCGTTGCCGTGGAAATAGAACCAACAGATCAAGGGGACAGAACAGAGAGCTTAGAAACAGACCCACGTAGGTAGAGTAACATGGTTCATGACCAAGGGGGCATTTTTATTTTTACCGGAAAATGGAAAAAGGGAGACGAAACGAAAGCAGACCAATAACCCCAACGAGAATAATAATCGCGAACACATGTTAGGAGATACCAGCCAGGCACTGTTCAAAGGCTTTATGTGTGTAACTCACAGAATCCTCACCCCCTCACAGTAGCTCTCGCGGCAGCAAAGATACAGAGAAGTCAGAAAACCAACCCCAGGACACAGAGCTAGCAACTGGATCCCCAGGATCCCAACCAAGGTAAGCTAGTCCATGTTCCTAACCTTGACACTCCGTGGCTTCTAACACAGCGGACGTGAATGGAAAGAAGAGAAATCATAAACACAACGATGTCATAGAACAAAAGATGCCATGAAGTTACAGGGCAAAAGACCTGTGCCATGACAGAAGAAAAATACAGGAACACAATGAAAGGGCAGTGTTTTCATAATCAGAATGTTAAAGGAAAAAAAAAAAAAAAAACAGACAATTTTTTTTTAATATGAAAACAGGCACAAAACAGGAAAAAGAGGACACTTTAAAAGCCACTAATTCTATACACACGTGGGGCTGGAGGACTCAAGAAAATGACAGCGAGGAAACGTAATAGATGCCCATTCCAATTGACCTCCCTCCAAAAAAAGGAGTGATAAGGGACTCCCAGAAGCGCACAGGGATGGGAAATCGGGGAACAAGGTCTGGGCTGGAGTTCAAGGCGCACCAGGGAGGAATGCACGGGGGCGCTTTGCGGAAGAGATGTTTCTGGAATAAAACCCGGGCGGGGGGCAGAGGCCTCACTGCAGACCACGGCTTCGTTCGCTACCACAGCCTTCCAAAGCTCCTCCGCTCTGGAAAACAGTTATCACCGCAGTGCTTAGCCATTCCACGCTTAGCACCTTCCTCACAGACCTTTAACGGTTCCTAAAGCCTTGCTCATTGTCTCAGGCCGAGGGTAATGCTTTCCTCTGAGTGTCGATTTGCGCGCTAAAAGGCAATGGCTTCCAAGTGGCTTAGTTCGCAGCAGCAAAAATACATGCAGAAAGTAAACTTGGGTTGTAACCACTGCGTGCTGTCTCTAAGGAGGCCTTTATCCGTTTGACCTCATTTATCCATGTGTCTATCTCCTTGGCAACCAAGATGTCTACAAATCGGTAGAAGGAATGTTGAGCGGTGGATTCTTGAACTGGGAAACCGGTTCCCGGTAATGGAAAATTTCATCTAAATATTTATTTTGATTCAGGGTGCTTTTCCACAGAGAGCATCATCTTGCCAAACTCCGACACTGACTTGGGGAACGGCTGACGCTATAAAAATAACAGCATAGAAGTGCCTCGATTATCTTGGGGTTGACAACCCATCTGGGGAGACAGAGCAAAGCCCGCATTGCTTTGCTCTGTGCCAGGGGACAAGGACAAAGGACAGTGGCCCCAGGACCACCCTACTCACACACCACTATCTCGTACATTTGTGCAGAGCCCTTTCTGACAACAAACGCTACCTGACTCCAGCTGTTCTAGGAAAAGGAACAAGTGTGACCCAAGTTTGATATCCTTAGCACATAGATAATATATTTAGCAAATGTTTTGGGGGTAAAAACCTTGCTTATTATAGCGGAGCCACAGAAATGTGTAAGAAGTACAGTAGTTTTCTGAATGTAATTTTAATAACATGATATTGTTTCTTCTAAAAAGTATGCAACACATTGTTTTAACTTATGGGTATGTGAACTTTACACTAGAATTTTATATAGATCAATAAGTCCACAATTTCCTATAACTGGGGGGGGGGGGAGGGGGGTGGTGGGCAGGAGGGTCCAGGAGAAAGAACCAAAGGCATGAGTTTGTCTCCTCATGTATCCATTTCCCTACTCAACAGAGTCTTTCCCCAGTTACAAGGCAAACGCCTTGCTTCTTAGTTAATATGTCACACAAGACTCCTCATAATTTGGTCTTTGCCTAACTTTTCCCTGTACAGAGAACCCATCTTCCAGATTTGCATTATCTTATAGAGAAACCTAAATGTTAATTTGGCCTGTGGTCACAGCAAGGGGGTAAAAGGAAGAACCTGGATTACCTGATCAGCTGATTTATTGTTCCACTGACCACTCGGGGAAGGTGAGAGCTGTGAAGCTGCCTTGGGTTCTCCAAGGGCATCAGTTTCAGGGAGACAGAGAAAAGAACCAGCCAGAAAGAAGCTGAAATAAGCACTGGGCTGTTGACTACCCTTTACCTAAATTTTGTGTCCAAGGACACAGTGTGAGTCACCCAACAGCAGCTATGCTGGTAGGCTGCCACTTAGCTTTGTTCCATTTTGCAATTTATTTCCTTCCATCTTTATATTTACTTATTACATTGAAATCACTCATCTAACCAAAGAAGCAGGAAGGGGAGTCAAGGATGAGTCCAAGGTGTGTAGTTCAAGGAACTGGCTGAGCAGCAGAAGCATCTACCAGAAGAGAAGTTTTAGGGGAAGAGGCTGACTCATGAGTTGAGTTTTAGGTGCACTTGAGTTGGGGTGTTTGAAGGGCATCTAGGCTGAGATGTCAAGTGAGCATTTCGAAGAAGATGGAATTTAAGTTGTGGGAGTATAGGGAACAAGTGAAGCCCTGGGATGGGATTGCCCTGGCATCAGACTGTGGAGTGAGGAGAGGGTGGGGTGTGCCTGGGTGCCCTCCCGTGTTTCCAGGCAGGCAGAGGAGAGGTGATCGGCAGAGGGTAAAGAGAAGAATTGGGGGTGGGGGAGGTAAACTGGGCTGTGTGGTATTGTGGGAGCCAACGGGAAGGAGGGTTTCCAAAGAGTGAGTGGACACCTTGGTGGAATGATTCTGAGAGGTGGTGTAGTAGGAGGACCAGAAAAAGCGCATTGAATTAAGTGATACAGAGGTAACTGGGGACTTTGACAAGAACTGTTTCCATGGCGTGGTTGAGACAGAAGGTAGATTAGAGGATTTGTGGAGAGAATCGGGGCTGAAGGCATGGAGAGACACTGTAGGCAACTCAGGCCAGAGATCTGAGAATGAAGGGCAGGAGAGCAGTGGCAGGGAGAGGAAGATGTAGTTTCCAGACTTTGGGCAAGTGGAGGGGTGACTGGTCAATTTGTTGATTTGGGGGGGGGGGGTTGTTGTTGTTATAATGAGACAGATAAGAGCAGCATGAGTGCTGATGGGAAAGGAGTAAGAGAGGAAGAGACTGAAATCAAACAAGAGAGAAAGTAATTAGTGTCCTTGAGGAAACCCCGAGGAGACGGGAGTGCAGAGCACACACAAGAGGCAAGAGGGAAAGCAGCTGGCTGTATGAAGTTCCCACCGAATGGATTCCATTTTTCCAGTGAAATGGGAGGCAAAAGGAGCTGAGAATGAGACGGTTGGAGATTTGAGAAGAATAACATGCGTTTAAAAGAGATTTTGTAGGGGCACCTGGGTGGCTCAGTTGGTTGAACATCCGACTCTTGACTTTGGCTCAGGTCACGATCCCAGGGTGATGAGATTGAGCCCCACTGTGGGCTAGATGCTGAGCATGGAGCCTGCTTGGGATTCTCTCTCTCTCCCCCTCTTTAAATAAATAAATGAGATTCTGTAGACATTTGAAGGTCAGGCTGCCAGGTAGTTTAGATGGCTTGGGTGGGGTCACAGACTATTCATGTGTAGTGATAGAGGTAGCCTTCTGCCTCACTGTGTTTTTCCCCAGTTGTTCTCAGTAGCCAGGGCACAGACAGGGCAAAGACACATGGTTCATCTAAGGACGGGATTTGCCAGAGAATTTGCAGGAAAATCATTGACATGATGGATTCCAGAATCTACCAGTAATAGGAAGAAAATAGATAGAAAGGGGCAACTGAGGAATAGATACATAGAGGGACGGGGAGACGAAAGGGAAAGTCAACTCAAAGCACCTGGCCAAAGAACAGTGGTCGTGGGGAACGTAACAGAGCAGGTTGAAAGAAAGGAAGGCTGTAAATGAAATGCTAGATGTTGGCACCATTTGATTCAGAAATGGAGTCGTTTCGAGTATTGTTGAGTGCCGTAGCATGCGATGGACAGATGAGGCAGACTGGGTAATTGACTGGAGTAGTGAGTAGTTCATTCACAGGAACATTGAAGTCATGTGGGCTGATGGATGGAGTCGGAGCGGAGAGGGATGGGGAGGCTGACCACAAAAACATCGGTGGAGGAGGCGTGACTGGAGGCCAAGTGAAGACGGGCACAGGGAAGGGAGCACGAGCTTCCAGGGGGGGAAGACCAGCTAGGGAGTGAAGGAGTAGTGGTCTGAAAGTGGCAATGAGGAGGACACCAGCTCACTCAACTCTGGAGCCACTTGGAGCGTATATGTCCCCCATTTGACCGGCTGACAGATGAAGCCTTGTTATCAGAGGACTGTCCCGGTTCAGTTAAGACAAAGAAATAGAAGGAATCCCCCGAGTAGGGTGTAAAGACAGGGGAAGGAAGTCTCTTTTTCACAGAATGGCTCCTCCCCCATGCATAGGACATGAGTTTGCCAAAAGTGGACAAATGGTGGCCAGGGTCATGGTCCCTTTGCTGTAGAGAAGTGTTTTTGTTCTTTTTTTTTTTTCATATTTGTATGTCCCCAAATCCAGGATACCGTGAAACACCTGCAATAGTTTCTTTTTTTTTTTTTTTTTAAGCATTCAACTCTTATGGAAAGTTTGATTGCTCAGTCTTTTGCTGATTCTGCTTTGACGTTTTGAATACTAGGAATCATTATACAATAATTTAGATGCAGACCCAAAAGAGTGTAAGAAATTCATTTTGTACCTGTGTTTTCATCCGTACACGTCTGGCGATTAGATCTCTGTTATGAGCTTGTCTTGGTATCATTTGCTCCTTTTTTCCCCTGAAAGTGAAGCAATAGAATGCGTTCTGGTTAATTTGGTGTTTTGATTATTGAAGCTGTCATAAATCCAAATGTGCTATACACAGAGCTTCACTCTCACCGCCCTAAGAAGGATTATGATGTTCAATTTAGATGTGAACTGTCAGTTGGGGGCTAGGGAGAGGACAGCATTACAAAATGGCAGGCAAACTTTTTAAAGACCATCTTATCATTATAGAGGAAAAGTGCTCCAGTTGATTCACTGTCATTAAGGAAAAACTCTTCAGTCACTTCTAGTAAATCTGGAGCTTTACGACAAACCTGGTGTTTTGCTTATAACACTAATGAATGAAATTCCTAAAATACATGAAATGTTGGAGTCTGGCTTTAAAAATGCAAGCCATAGCAATTAAGCGTCTCAGGAAGAGAGTTAGACTGTCCTCCTCCAGTACAGCTCCTGAGGAGAGACGTTGAAAACTCAATGAAGGAATCCAATTTGATACGGCATTACATTGAGAATTTCAGAATATCAGTTTTGTTTTCCCATGCAATATGGAAATTTATGACCATCCATAACCATCTGTGCCCTTCTTTCTTAATATATATCAAATCCTGGAAGTGTCGTTTGAACAAAGGGGTCTTATAGTTCCAAAAAATAACCTGCAAAAGAAACCTGTAATTCCCATTAGTTGTTCTTTTAAGGTTCCTGGACCCAATCCCAATGTTGTGGGGGGAGGGGTGTCCTCCCACCAGGCACACAACACCAAGCAATTCTTGGACATCGGCAGGGTGTCGGGGAATTCAAGTCAGTTCTGACGCTACTCGGAAACAGCATCAGATTCCACAGGTTAAGAGTTCTGTTCCACAAGACTGTCTCTCACCCCCCCATTTCAGACTCCAGACCCGTGGCAAACCCCAGGATGTTACCTGTGCTTCTACAAAGTGGCTACAGCTTGGAGGTTTTAACAACCTCTTTGGTAAGTTCCATTAATTTGCTAGAGTGACTCACAGAACCCAGGGAAACAGTTATTACATTTCAACAGCCAAGTGAAGAGATACAGAGGACAAGGTTTGGGGGGAAAGGGGTGGAGCTTCCCTGCCCTCTCCAGGCACTTTGCTGCCCCACATCTCCAAGCATTCACCAACTGGGAAGCTCTCCAAGCCTTTGGGGTTTTAGAGAGGTTTAGTTATACAGTCATGGTTGACTAAGTCACTGGCCATTGGTCAACTCCCTTTAGCAGCTCTCACCCCAAGGTCAGGGAGTAGGACTGAGAGTTCCATTCCTCTAATCACCTGGTTGGTTCTCATGGCAACCAGGCCGGTCCTTAGGGTACTTAAGGGCTTTCCCAACTCACCTCATTAACATAACAAAAGACACCTTTATTGCCCTTATCCTAGGAAATTCCAAACGTTTTAGGAGCTGGGAGTCAGAAACTGTAGATAAAAACCAAATACACAACAAAAATTTATTTTGGCCATTTGAATGACCAAATGTATATTTCTTGTAAATCACAATATCACAGTTGTCTTGGTTGATAATTTGTCTTAGTTGACAGCTAATCATTGTAATAATGATGCAATTGACACTTCTGTGTCACTAACTGTAAAAATTATTGTAAGATTGCTCCGTCAAATCAGATGATCATGTTCCTTTTAAATTTAAATTAAGTTAAAAAAAAACTTTTTATTTTTACATTTATTTATTTATTTTTGAGAGACAGAGAACAAGTAGGGGATGGGCAGAGACAGAAGGAGACACAGAATCCAAAGCAGGCTCCAGGCTCTGAGCTGTCAGCACAGAGCCCGGACAGCCCCACGCAGGGATCGAACTCAGAAACCCGTGAGATCATACCTGAGCTGAAGTCGGATGCTCAACCGACTGAGCCACCCAGGCGCCCCAATTTAAATTAAGTTTTAAAAAGTACATTGCAAAGGGGCGCCTGGGTGGCTCAGTCGGTTGAGCGCCTGGCTTTGGCTCAGGTCATGATCTCATGGCTCATGAGTTCAAGCCCTGAGTTGGGCTCTGTGCTGATGGCTGGGAGCCTGGAGCCTGCTTCGGATTTGTGTCTCTCTCTCTCAGTCCCTCCCATGCTTGCACTCCCTCTCTCTCTCTCTCTTAAAAATAAATAAACATTAAAAATTTTTTTAAAGTACATTGCAAAAATAAACTATTGAGACTACACTAAAATAAAAAGCTTTTGCACAGGGCAGGAAACCATCAACAAATGAAAAGCCAACATACCGAAAGGGAGAAGATATTTGCAAATAACATACCTAATGAAAATGAGATTTCAAGATACAGCAAGCGAGCCAAGATAAAGGGATCTCTTTAAAAAAAAAAAAATAGGGCAGGGATGCAGGTACCTACCTAGCTCAGTCGGTAGAGCATTCAACTATTGATCGTGGGGTTATAAATTTGAACCCCAAGTTGGCTGTAGACATTACTTAAAAATATAAACCTTTAAAATGAAATAAAATAGGGCCAGGAGGCCATAAGGGAGAAGGAATTTATGCACGTTCTCCTGAAGGAACTGTGAACTCTTCACCAGCTACAAGACCTAGGGCTGGACTCCTTCTCACCAAGACACCAGAATCTTCACCATTCTTCAACTCCCAAAGGAGCCAGTGAGATTTGACACATCTCAATCCCTCATTTGCATATTAACCCAACCAATCCCAGTTCACCTCGCTCCAATCCCTGTTTTGCATAACAGACCTGACTGAGAACTGCACTTGTAACCTTTTGCCTTTATAGCCCAGTCCCCTCTTAGTCTTTCTCTGAACATAATTCAGGTTTCTATCTGAATCTGTTTCCCTTATCACAATTCTACTTGCTCGGATACGTGCCTCTTAAATTTTCAGTGAATTCTTATTTGGTCAACACCCATGAGGGGTTAATATCTTAAATACAAAGAGAACTTATGCAACTCAACACCCCCCCCCAAAAAAAAGAGGAATAATCCAATTTAAAAATGGGTAGAGGACCTGAATAAGCATTTTCCCAAAGGAAACATACAGGTGGCCAACAAGACACATGAAAAGATGCTCAACATCTCTACTCACCAGGGAAATGCAAATCAAAATTGCAATGAGATACCACCTCACACCTGTCAGAATGGCGAGTATCAAAAAGACAAGAACAGGTGTTGGTGAGCGTGTGGAGAAAAGGGAACCTTCCTGCACTGTTTTGGGACTGCAAATTGGTGCAACCACGATGGAAAACAGTACGGAGTTTCCTCAAAAAGTTAAAAATAGAAGTACCATACGACCCAGTAATTCCACTAGGGGTTATTTGCCCAAAGAAAATGAAAACACTAATTTGAAAAGGTATATGCACCCCACACTTATTGCAGCATTACTTATAATAGCCAACATATGGAAGTAACCCCAGCGTCCCTTGATAGATGAATGAATAAGGATGTGGTATGTACATATCCATGCAATGGAATATAACTCAGCTATAAAAAAGAATAAGATCTTGTCATTTGTGACAACATGGATGGACCTAGAGGGTATTATGCTGAGTGAAATGAGTCAGAGGACGACAAATATTAAATGATTTTACATCTAAATGTGTAATCTAAAAAATCAAAACAAACGAAGAGATACTCTCCCTTAAAGAATATTTCAAATGAGTACATGTAGAAGCAACGAGGGAAATAGAAAATCATCATTAGAATACCTGGGGACGCACAGGACTTCTCTATGAGTATGTCTTTCATACACAAACCAACCAATCGAGAGCCTACCCTTGTCAATTACCCTCTTTATCAAGGTCCCGCAGATTAAGCCAGCATTCCTATCCTAAACACCCCAAGGCCAGGAACCAGACAAATCAGAAGAGCCCTTCTCAACAGGCCTTCCCAGAACGCACTGAAATTATTCAAACTAGCTCATCCTGAATTTACCTAGCCTGTTTACATTGCCTTACCCAGTCCTCCCTCCAAAACACACAATAAAGCTCTTGCCAATATTTTCCCCTCATTCCCTCTGGCTTCTGATCACCCTGGTGCTTCCTCATGTGGCCCTGCATGGTCAGGCATATGCCCTCCTTTTGGTAACTGTGAGTAACAATCTTATCAATGGCAATCATCTTCTGATCTGCTGCCCTCCTCAAGCCTAAATAAAAACAAAATCCTGAGTACACTTTTAAACAGACTGGTCTTTTACTCACCCAGAGCACAGCTAATACCTCCAAGTTTTTACCTGTACATTAGGGGTAACAGGGTTACAGAAATCAGAGAGGCCTGCACAGCCAAAAAGAGGTCACTTTTGGAGCCTACACAATGGAACCTAATCCTAGGGTCCCAGCCCAGCCCAGCCCAACAGACTTCTATATTGTGGAAAGAAACTCAATTCCCATCCATAAGACTCTTCTGGCCTTCCAAGGCTTCCATGTACTGGCCCCCAATTCTTTTGGCTAAGTGAGAGAAGGAGGACCTCATTTTTCAACCCAGGATGGCTCATTATGGGAACACATAATCCTCTAAGTAAAAATCATTTCTTCAAACTCCAGGGTGACTTCCAGATAAGACAATCAAAACAGCTAATGCTACATTTTCCCAAAAGCTGAGTTCCTCCATAGTAAATAGTTGTATGTCCAGAACTCTAAATTTCTAATCTAATTCCATATTTAGGAAAGAAAATATCTATCTACCTCATCTATCTATTTAACAGTCCTGTTAAAGCCATAATACATTTACTTGACTACAAAGATCATATAAGAAGTTAACAACTGCTTTACATTTATGTTATGATGACTTCAGCATTTTCTCTAGAGGGAAAAAAATGGATGCTTTCTATTTGGAAATCTTAAGAATCTATTTAAATAACTTTCCCAAAAGAGAGGAAGTCTGTTAAGAAGTTAGTCTCCACCTTCAGAATGATAAAACTGTCAGTCACCTCCAGACAGAAGTTTTCTCACAAATAAAATGAAATTTCTTTCTTTTCTAGCACACTGCCAATGTGCTAAAGGTCACCAGCAGGCCTGGAGTGGCTATCCAAGACCACTCTTTGTGAACTGTATGTTTTCAGTGGATGCTTAGAAAGGAACGATCACATTCACGAAATGAACACTCATAAAGCAGCAGACATGAACCTAGCACATGCAAAGAATGTACGTTAAAAACTTCACTATATACCTACCAAGTTCATGTACATATTGTTGCAATGTTATTTTTAACAAAAGGGCAGCACTTACACCCTTTTGGTGAATACTTGAGAATTATCTGTAAAAGCTGTAGATTTTAGATTTTGTGTGTGTGTGTTTTCTTGTAAGATTTTAGGTACTCCTTTAAATTTTTTTTGATGTTTATTTATTTTTGAGAGAGCGAAAGACAGAGGTGAGCAGGGGAGGGGCTGAGAGAGAGGGAGACACAGAATCCGAAGCAGGTTCGAGACTATGAGCTGTCAGCACAGAGCCCAAAGCGAGGCTTGAACTCACGAACTGTGAGATCATGACCTGAGCCAAAGTCAGACACTTAACCGACTGAGCCGCCTAGGCGCCCCTAAGAACTCACTTAAAATTCTAGTTACCATTAGCAAACCCAGACCCCGAGTTAGAAGTCTGTACAATCAGATTCAAGGATAAATTTGGAGACATACAGTCTGAAATGCAAGGATATTCCTTACAAAACGGCCTAATCTGGACCCAATCATGTGAAGACATCAGATCAAACCTATACTGAGGGACATGTAACCAAAGAAAAGGCCTATACTCTTTAAATTTCTCTATACTCTTTAAATTTCTAAATTTCTCAAGGTCATGAACGAGAATGACTGTCTCAGGTGCTCTTCCAGACTAAAGGACACTATAGACACATGGCAAGTAAAGTGATGCATGATCTGGAACCGAAACCTTGGACAATTGACAAAATCTACGTGAAAATAACAGTATTTTCTCAATGTTGGTTTTCAGTTTTGATCGTGCCTGGAAATTCATCTCAAATGGCTTAGAAAAAAATACATATAGTGTATATAGAGAAAAAGGAGAGAGACTGACAAAGAAAATGTGGTAAAATGTCAACATTTGGGTGATCTGAGTACATCTGGAACTTTTGTACGGTTTGCAGTTTTTCTGCAAATCTGAAACAATTTCTTAAAGCAGACTCAACACTCAACCTGGGGCTCGAACTCACAACCCCAAGATCAAGAGTTGCACACTCTACCGACTGAGCCACCCAGGCACCCCCGAAACAATTTTTAAAATCTACTCACGAAGGCATTCTCCCGCTAATCCAAATAAACATAAAACAGCATAGCTATACATATAACAGTGATCTGTTCTTTTCCTTCCTGTTTGATTTCACAAAGCAGTAAAAATGATTTTCCCTATTTTTCACCTAGTACTCTAGCCAAGTTAATTGTTTTATTCCCATGACACATAATCTTTTCTTTCCTTGTTCTACCCCCCACACACTGGAAAACTCTGGTTTCTAAGAGATTCTGCACAAGATTGAGCTTTAGCATCTTTCCATTTAAGGTTGTTAGTCTACAGGGAGCAAAATTCTAACACAATTTGGGTTTTCTTGTTCCATAAGTATCCCCCATACGTAAACCCAGCTGCATGAAGGAAGACTTTTTCCTAGATAAGAAGAAAACAACTCATTTTCAAATCGTGACAAATAATAAACGCATACATAGAAAAAGAAGCTAATGGCTCCATTAATCTAGTTCCCGGAACATCAATCTTTAAACCTGAAAGAATCTGAGTTAGGGTTTGGAACCTCTTTCCCAGGCTCAGACAATTCCCATTCCAGGAGGGCCCTCTGCTCACATTAGAATAACCTTGGTGTCCTCTGCTCTTGCTTTCTCCACCATCTTATGTTCTCCCGATCTTGACTGCTATTACGCCAAACTGCCCCTGGAATATAATGAAATGGCCCATACCAAAATGTGCACTTGCCACTTGAAGATGAAGTACAACCTGAAGATGAAAACCTATGGAATTCCCTTACCTTCGAGTAGCAGTTGTATGAAAGAGGCTCCACTGGATCGGGTCCCTGGGGGGGGTTGAGGCTACCTCAATGCATGCAGAATATATAGGGAGAGATTATATATCCGGGTTTTTCATTACACAAGGTATTTTTGATGGGTTCTCAGCCAAGATCCACTTAAAAACAAAAGCCACACAAAGACTACAAAAAGGCCACACAAAGTTTAAACAAAAGGCTAAAGAAAGACCAAACAAAAGCCAAAGAAAGTTTAAACAAAGAGTGAAACAAAGACAAAACAAAGGCCAAACAAAGACAAAAACAAAGACAAAAACAAAGGGCAAAGGAAAATCTAAACAAAAGCTAAGCTGAGCTGCAGCCATACTATACACACACACAAACCCACACATATGCACACCCCACATCCACACTATATCTCCACATACACTCGAATATTTCAGTCCCCCACCTTCTTCATCCCACATAATCAACACTCCATGTCAAAGCCCTCACCAAGGCTCACTCCATACCAACTCCACGGCACATCAAACCACAGGCCAGGTCCAACCAAACCAAACATCAGCTCCAAACCACACATCCTTTGGTGTGTGATTTGGAACCAGAGACATGCATAGAGGAGAACATGAGAAGACATGGGGAGAAGATAGTCAACTACAAGTCACAGAGAGGGACCTGGAACGGATCTTCTCTCACAGGCCTCAGAAGAAACCAACCCTGCTGACACCTTGACCTCAGACTTCAAGCCTGAGGACAGCAAGGCAATACATTTGTTACTTATGCCACCTGGTTTGTGGTACTTTGTTACAGCAGCCCTAGCAAACTAATATGCCACAGTCCCCGTAAGTACTATTTTAATTAATTTTCATATTTATCAAAATAATACGCCACCTCACTCCGCTCCATAATCCCACTTACCAGAGGCAACCACATTGCCACATTTAACTTTTTTTTTTAGCTATTTTTTCTAGATTTATTTGCACATTGCTAAATAATTCCACAAACAGCCATTTATATACTTATTATTTATTGTAGGTTTTTGACTTCTTAATGAGGGTTTCATTTTCTTACTCTCTACTCTTTGCTCTCTCTTCTCCTTCACCCACTGAATGTATTCTTGTCAGTCAGTTTATCTATTCCTATAAATATTATTTCCTACGAGGGTGTCTGGGTGGCTCAGTGGGTTAAGCGTCTGACTTTGGCTCAGGTCGTGATCTCACGGTTCTTGAGTTTAAGCTCCGTCAGGCTCTGTGATGACCACTTGGAGCCTGGAGCCTGGTTTGGATTCTGTGTCTCCCTCTTTCTGCCCCTCCCCTGCTTGTGCTCTCTCTCTCTCTCTCTCAAAAATAAATAAATATTTAAAAATAAATAGATAGATAGATAGATAGATAGATAGATGATAGATATTATTTCCTACAGAACTCATAATCAACTCTATTATTTCCTTCCTCTTTACAGCTTCATTTTTTGGGGGAGTTAATAATTATCCTGTTTTTGCTTTCATTTATTTTAATTTGCTTAGTTTTTTATTTATGTATCATTCATTTTTTTCCAAATATTCCAGCAGATCTCTCAAATATCAATCAATAATTTTCTCAAGCATTCCTAGCCATCAAATAATCATTTCCATCTATTGTCTTCTGTGATTGTCTATTCTCTAATTGTTCTGTTTTTAGACTGGATGCTCTCAAAGCCAGTGCAGGGCGGGGACTCCCTTTCATTGCTTTCCTGTAATAGATCACCAGTGCCCTGGATCCCATGTCATTCTCATTTTTGCTTTGCCCCCTCATTTTCCTGAAGCACAACCTCTAGTATCTTCCTTAGAAAGGATATATATGTATATACAATAAAACCATGGTTTGCAAGCAAAATCCATTCTGGAAATATGCTTGTAATCCAAAGCACTTGTATATCAAAGTGAATTTCAGGGACCATTGGCTCAGTTGTGATCACGTGACATTCGGTGTCACCTACTACTCGTATTGCAAGACATCGCTCATTTATCAAGTTAAAATTATTAGAAATGTTTGCTCATCTTGTGGAAAACTCACAGAACAAGTTACTCGCAATCCAAGGTTTTACCACATATGTAAAATGAATCTTTTCGAGTGCTCGAATACCTGAAAACTGCTTTATTCTATTCTCACACTTGGTTGCTTGTTTGTCTGGGTATAGAATTCTGTGTTGAAAATTAGAGTTCTGGGGCACCTGGGTGGGTCAGTCATTCGAATATCTGACTCTTGATTTTGGCAGTCATGATACAAGAATCATGGGATTGAGCCCTGCATCAGGCTCTGTACTGAGCCTGGAGCCTGGTTAAGATTCTCTCTCTCTCTCCCTCTGCCCCTCCCATGCTCTCACTCTGTCTCTCTAAAATCAAATAAAAAAAATTCTTTTTAATTTGAAATTAAAGGAGCACCAGTTGATTAAAGGTCTGACTTCAGCTCAGGTTATGATCTCATGGTTTGTGGGTTCAAGCACTGACAGCTCAGAGCCCGGAGCCTGCTTTGGATTCTGTGTCTCCCTCTCTCTCTGCCCCTCCCTGCTCCTTCTCTGTCTCTCGCTCTCTTTCAAAAATAAATAAACAGTAAAAAAAAAAATTAAAATTAAAAAACAGAAAACTAGAGTTCCTCAGAATTGTGACTGCATTGTTTTTCTGTGTTTTTTTCCTACAGGGCAACTTATTGTTGAGAAGTTCTAGGCCTTTCAGATTCCCATTCTTTTTGTGATTTTTTTAAAAAATATTTTATTTATTTTTTTGAGAGAGAGTACAAGCAGGGGAAGGGAAGAGAGGGACGGAGACACAGAATCCGAAGCAGGCTCCGGGCTCTGAGCTGTCAGCAGCGAGCCTGATGCGGGGCTCAAACCCATGAACTGTGAGATCATGACCTGAGCCGAAGTCGAAGACTTAACTGACTGAGTCACCCAGGCGCCCCTCCTTTTGTGATTTTTAACAAATGTCTGGAAATGTTCAAGGTCTTATTTTCACCCTAATTGTCCTGAAACCCCTCCATTCCTTCAACGTGAGTGTTTTCTCATCCCCACTTGATAGTTCATTTTCCCCTGGAAATTCCTAACACTCTATTCTTTAATTTTTATGTAGTTTTTATTCATTTTCCCTGTCCACTTTCTTTCTTCTGCCTGAAAACTTTTATTGGTTGGCTCTTAAAAAGTAATGATAGAAAACTAAATGGATCCTCCAAATTGTTCCTCATTCCTCTCTTTCCTAGCTTACAGTTCTTTGACTTTTGGTTCCACCTTTCATGAAGTTTTCTTATTTTATTCATTGTATACCATTGTATATTTTCTTTCGGTGATCAGATTTTTCAATTCTTTCTTGTTTGCTGACGTTCCCTTTTTCAAAGCACATAGTCTTTTCTCTAAGCCCCAGGAAGATAGTAACTATACTATGTGGGATTTGTTCATTACTTTTGTTTTGTTTGCTTCTTTGTTGGCTTTGTTCCTTAAATTGAATTAGCGAGCTTATTCCAGATTCCTTCATCCTTCTTTTGTTTTCATCTCTCCTCTTCCTGTTGAAAGCTCTCTCCTTTGTCTGCTGACCTTCACTGTCTCTTTCTGTCCGTTAGGCATGCAGGGGGTGACTGGATGCTCCAAGTACCAGCACAGGGCTTGTTGACGAGTGGTCCAATGGGAAGCCACTCTGGCCTTTATGTGGGCAGATTTGAAAACCTAAGTAGCTGGAAGATTTTCCTCTAGGGTCATTCAGTTTGTTCAGGGAGGAGCAATGCGTTCTCCAGCCTGGAAGGAGTAGGGATATTAGGGGAATTTGAATACCTTGCTACTGATTCTGTGATCAGGAGAGGCTAGGGACTGCACGACTCTGTGGATGTGTCCCCTTTCCAAGCCCTGCCCATCACCTCTGCTCTCCACAGATCCTGAGTCTGGAAATTTCTCCATAATCAACTTCCAGTGACCGGAGCAAGTTGGTGCAGTGAACCTGGAAATCCATTCAGGATGTTGACTTTCATGACTAGTACTTCCCATGTGGACACTCCCAGCATTCTAGCACATACATTTGTCCTGCTTTTTCTGGCATCGTCACTGAAAGCAGTTAAAAATTTTTAAGCATATTTATTTATTTTAGGGGAGCCTGGGTGGCTCAGTCGGTTCAACATCTGACCGGCTTAAGTCATGATCTCACAGTTCGTGAGTTCGAGCCCCACATAGGGCTCTGTGCTGACAGCTGAGAGCCTGGAGCCTGCTTAGGATTCTGTGTCTCCCTCTCTCTCTCTCTGCCCTTTCTCCACTCGTGTGCTGTCTTTCTCTCTCTCAAAAATAAATAAACATTAAGCTTATTTATTTATTTTGAGAGAGGGAGTGCTCCTGTGCATGCAAATGGGGGAGGGGCAGAGAGAGAGGGAGAGAGAGAATCCCAAGCAGGCTCCGTGCTGTCAGCATACAGTCCCATGTGGGGCTCGATCCCCTGAACCGTGAGATTGTGGACCTGAGCTGAAATCAAGAGTCGGACGCCCAACCAACTGAACCACCCAGACACCCTTTGAAAGCACTTAAATTGGAATCTCTTCCACTCTGCCAGGTCAGTTACTTCCTCCACCAAGTCTGTATATCCCCAAAATGGGTTCTAATCGCTCACCTTTTGGTGTCTCCCTTTCTTGGGGGGCTAAAACTTTTAAAAAATTCTCTACTGCCCCTCTGGAATAAAATATTTTTTTTAATTCTTTACTTTTTAAAAGGATACTTTTTACTACTATAATTTTAATAATTTTTTGGAAGAGAGAGGAAATAAAATAAGCATGTGGAGTTAACCTGGCACTTTTCTACAATACATTTTTTTTTTAATTTTATTTTTAAGCAATCTCTACACCCAGTGTGGGGCTCGAACCAGCAATCCCAAGATCAAGAGCTTCATGCTCCACCAACTGAGCCAGCCAGGCGCCCCTAACCTGCCACTTTTAAGCAACAAATGCAGTAATTGGTTTAATTGAGATATAATTTACATACCACGGAATTCACAATTCTGTAATGTAAAATTCGGAGATTTTTAGTATATCCACAAGGGTGTGGAGGCATCACCACTACCTAATTCTATAAAATTGTCATCACTCTAAAAACAAACCCCAACTTATTAGCACTCAGACATAACACTATTTTATATCAGCACATAGAGAGTCAAGCGTTCAATAGGTTAGAGAGTATGGCAAATATTTTGTTAGAGGGATTACTGACAATGAGTATAAAATGAGTGACTCATCTATAGGAGAAAATTACTCTAGGAAAGTCATCGGTGAGATAAAGACATCCCCATGTTTCACCTAAAAACTGAAATGTATGAAATGTACATAAAGTCATATCCACTGTTAGATAAGCCCTTCTCCCTATCAAATTATGTATCAAAATATGTGTTGTAAAAGCTGCTTTTTGATTAAAAGGATAAAAGACAAGCGAGAGATTTTCAGATTCCTAACAAGAATGCTATTTTTTTCCTGTAGAATATGGGGGGGGGGGTGGAGTTTTATAAATAACTGTAAGACCATTTAATTATTACAAGACAAATAATTCATTGATTACATCTGAGAGAAACAAAAGTCAATGGTTTCTAGTCTGCCCTTCAATCCTCGTTTTCAGAGCAAACCTGTCTCCTCCAAGACTTTGACTTTGGTCTTGTAGATCTTGGACTACACAGAGCCCAACTTTTGATGGTAAACAGAGGATTATGATACCAACTGAGCCGCCAGCCGCTCAGACAAAGCCTTTGTGTGTTCCCAGGCTCCACACCCAATCCCTCTCTCCCTCTGCACTATGCCAGGGGCCAGTCACAATTGTGTTCTGGCCAGTGGGGACCTGCAATCATGTACATTGTGTTCCCTAATTGAGGGTCTGGTTTTGTCCAAGTTGCTGTGTTAAAACCCGGTCTGCGGCAGACATGCCTTTACTACTCAGCTTCCTGGGCCCTGTGCATGGATTTAGTCCTTGTAATATTACCGCTAGAGCGGGAAAAGGTGGACACAGGGTAGCAAGATGCAAGGCTTCTAGCAAAAGGAGAGACTCAGAATATGAATGTGTCGGTGTGATGCGTTAAAGAAAACCGGAGCCTAACAGTAGGGTTAAGGATAGATTTTATTCAGGAACTATTGCAATAGGGGGAAAGAGACTTTGATATAAACCTGGGTTCAATTCCAAATTCAATAGGGACGGTGGGGATTTATAGCCAAGGAGCAGGTTGGAGGAACTGGTGGGTAGAAAATTACCAAGAGGCGAAAGAGAAAGAAAGAAAGAAAGAAAAGAAAGAAAGAAAGAAAGAAAGAAAGAAAGAAAGAAGGAAAGAAGGAAGGAGAGGAAAGAAAGAAAGAAAGAAAGAAAGAAAGAAAGAAAGAAAGAGAAAGAAAGGGACGCCCCGATGTCTCAGTTGTTTAAGCATCCAACTCTTGATTTCGGCTCAGATCATGATCTCACAGTCGCAGAGATGGGTACCCAGCGATGGGGTACTTCTGGCTGAAGCAGCTTGTCAGTGTCCTTGCTGCAGGTGAGCCAGGGAGATCAGGCATCCACCTGGAGGTGGTGGGGGTGAGGAATTTGGTCAGAGATGGGCTGGGGGATTCTCGATAAACTGACTTAGCCAGATTCTTGTTCAAATTGGTCAAGGCAAAGACAGACTTGGAAGTCCCAAGGTCGAGGCCTAATTGGAAAGAGGCACCAAAGGAGCCTGACTGAGGTTGGTCAAGAAGGGTGTCTGTCACATGTCAGCGTGCTGCAGTGAGGGACCCCTGATTCTAGTTAGTGATGTCAATTATCTAGAGACAGGAAATACACACAGTGAGATGTGACCCAACGTTAATGGGAATAATCTTATTAAAAACAAAAAAAAAAAAAACAACTGTCTTTGTTTTTAATTTTAGGCTTGCCAAACAGCCAAGAATGTACCATTTTGTTACCTGGTAGTTTGTTGAGAAAGTGCCTTGAGAAAATCACAGTTGCCATGTAATCTGCTTCAAAAATAAAAGTGCCTATCACACTGCCCACACTGTATTATTATACAATAATACCTCTGGCTTCTCTAACTTATTGCCCCTTGACACACTAAAAATCTGGTTTATGATCCTGTAACTCTGAAGTCTACATTAAGTGTAGACAGCACACACGTGACTGAGAACAGACGATCTTTAACACAGTCTTTACTGCAGTTTGCATCTAAAGTTCCAAGTGACCCTCCTCCTCTTCTCTTGACTCCAAGTTTGGTTTCCGGGCAAGTGCAGCCTCATTGGAGGAAAATCTACATCCAGTTCCACGGAGCCCGTGCTGTGCCCTCTCATGGGGCACAAGAACCCTGAGATCACGACAGGAGCCAGAGTTGGCTCTTAACCGACTGAGCCATCCAGGCCCCTCCTGTAAATGAATTATTTTAAATTTGGGTTGTGTTTTTGTTCAAAATCCATCATAACTCTGCTCAATAGTCGATGAATGGAGCACCAAACGACTTCAGTGTTTGAAGCTTTAGCAGATCACAATTATCATTAAACCTGAGGAACTTGGTAATCAGTTCCCACCCTGCCCAGCACCTCTCTGTTGAGACCTGCCTCCAGAGTCCCCAGTGGATGGATCACCCACTTGGCCACAGCACTTGCCTGCCCAGTGATGTCCCCAGTTTCCCTTCCCCACTCTGCTAAGTGCCCAGGCTTCCTGAGATGGCCCCCCACCCCAGTAAATTACTTGTACTAGATTCCTTGTCCCTGGGTCTACTTCAGGGGGATCCCAACCTAAGTACAGACCACAGGATGGTCTTCCCATGAGCCTTGCCCTTTATTCCTTCATAAAATATGGAGCCTCATCAAACCTGGAAGGTGTATCCGCCTTGTAAGGGAAGGCATTCCCCACCTGGACCAACTGAGCCCTAGGTCATCCTAAACTTTTGGCACCATTCAGCCAGGTGTTTGCTTCTGTTTGCTGCTAAGGCAGATGCCACGACAGTCCTTGGTCCTACAACCAGTTCCTGCTCCAACAGGTGCATTAGCAGCTTCTGAGACTGGGGCCTCTCCATATGAAGGTGCTACCCATCACTCAGTTTTAGATTGTTATTAGCTTCTAGATATTCTCTTTTTAAAATAATATGAACACGGGGCACCTGGGTGGCTCAGTGGGTTAAGCGTCTGACTCTTGATTTCGGCTCAGGCCATGATCTCATGGTTTGTGGGATTGAGTCCTGCGTTGGGCTCTGCACTGACAGTGTGGAGCCTGCTTGGGATTCTCTCACTCCCTCTCTCTCTGCCCCTCCCCTGCTCGCTTACTCTCTCAAAGTAAATAAACCTTAAAAAACCTTTTTTTAAATTTTTTTTTTCAACGTTTATTTATTTTTGGGACAGAGAGAGACAGAGCATGAATGGGGGAGGGGCAGAGAGAGAGGGAGACACAGAATCGGAAACAGGCTCCAGGCTCTGAGCCATTAGCCCAGAGCCCGACGCGGGGCTCGAACTCACGGACCGCGAGATCGTGACCTGGCTGAAGTCGGATGCTTAACCGACTGCGCCACCCAGGCGCCCCAAAAAACCTTTTTTAAAAAATAAAATAATATGAACCGATTATGGATACAGTATATGTTAAATTCTATAAATGTGCAACACTGGTTACTAAAGGAAAACCACTTTATGCTTGAACATTCGGACATTGCAGATAGACACATATCCAACCGTAGTGATCCGTAGCAAAGCCGTGAAGTCCACACTCGTGAGGCTATAGACTTGGTCTCGTGGAACCAGTGACTGGAAGAAATAAATACTGAAGGGCAGGGCACCCAGGCATGCAAATAAGGAACGTGTAGTGTCTCTCAACATCTGCAGTGTCTTTGTTAGTCGCACAAAGTGTGATTTTACACTCTAAGGACAAATGCCCTCAGTCTTTGTACAGATTTGACCATAGTGGGTCACAATCAGAGTTATTTTATAACATGAGATTCTAATCTCTCTGCAAATAATTAACATTTTGAATATGACTTACTTGCAGCGACTGGTTTAGAAGAACAGAAAAACAACAAGGCCCCAAACCAAGATTCCATGAAAACTTTGGTTGAACACAGTCTTTATTTCAGGAAACATGCTGAGGAGATGGTATTTTACGGTCAGTGTTTTCATTTATTCATTTAAATATTTAATATTGATTTGGTTTTTTTTCTCAGTAGATTTCAGTGAATCACAGTGTTCAGCATGATAACTTGGTAACTTGTTTTTATTATGAAGAATTTTTTAAAATATACACAAAATTCAGGGAGAATTCTGTATTTGTTTTTACCTACTTCCAGTAACAGTATTTTCCTTTCTTGTTTCATTTACCCCCCATTTTCACTCCCCCCGCCCCAGACCCACACACACTATTTTGGTGGGGAAAGAGGGAAAGGATCAGAAGTTTAAACATCAAATTCTAGGGTTGCCAAGTGGCTCAGTCTGTTAAGCGTCCTCAGGTCATGATCTCGCGGTTTGTGAGTTCGAGCCCTGAATCAGGCTCTGTGCTGACAGCTCAGAGCCTGGAGCCTGCTTCAAATTCTGTCTCCTCCTCTCTCTGCCCCTCCCATGCTCATGCTCTGTCTCTCAATAATAAACGTTAAAAAAAAATTTTTTTTTTTTAAGTCAAATTCTAGGGGCACCTGGGTGGCTCAGTCGGTTAAGCGGCCGACTCTTGGCTTCCGCTCAGATCATGAGCTCATGGTCCGTGAGATCGAGCCCCAGGTCAGACTGTGCTAACAGTGGGGAGCCTGCTTGGGATTCTCTGTCTCTCCCTCTCACTCTGCCCCTCCCTCCCTCATGCTGTCTCTGTCTCTCTCAAAATAAACAAACACACAAAAAAGATATGGTTAAAGAGAGAGCACATAAAAACAAAGTTTCTCCTATCTTTTTTAAGTTTTTCTTTTTAAGTTTATTATTTTTTTTTAATAACCTCCACACGCATCGTGAGGCTCAAACTCACACAGCAGATCAAGAGTCACATGCTTTTCTGAGACAACCGGGCACCCCTCTTATTTCCAATCTATTTTTTTTTAATGTTTATTTATTTATTTTTGAGAGAGAGAGCGCACAAGCTGGGGAGGGGCAGAGAGAGAGAGAAAGGGAGAGAGAGAATCTCAAGCAGGCTCCTGTCAGCACTGAGCCAGATGTGGGGCTTGATTTCACAAACCACAAGATCTCGAGCTGAAATCAAGAGTCAGACGCATAAGTGACTGAGCCACCCAGGCACCCCTCTAATCTTTTTTTAAAATTTTATTTATTTACTCTCTCTCTCAAAATTAGACACTAAAAATTTTTTTTAAGGTTGGGGGGAGGTAAAGATTGGGTAAAAATAGGGATATTATAAAATAGACTATCCTACTTATGTGTTTCTCACATCAGACACGATGGTTGGAAGCAAAAATAACACCATTTGGTGTTCTCAATGTATATAGTGGGAATACTTAAGACAATTACATTTTAAAAGTGGGAAGCAAAGGGTCGTAAATGGAAGTAAGGTTTCTGCACTTGGCTGATTGAGAAGTTATGTATATATATTGTCACATCTAGAGCAACTACCAAACAAATTTTGACAAAATGATATACTAAAGCACGATATAAATCAGGGTGGAATTATGCAAATGTTACGAGGAGCCCAAGAGAAGGCCAGAAAAGAGCAACAGAAGAACAAGGGGGCCAGAGATACACTGAAAACAAACAAAAAATCCTCAGTCTCACATTAATCAAGTGGCTCTCAAGAGGCTAGATCGTGACTCTATCTCAAGGTTTTGTGTTTTCGTTTTTCATTTTCGGATAAGAGTAATAATAATTGTGAGGAAAACACGCTGCTGTAATAAGCCAGTCACAAAAAAGACAAATAGTGTATGGTACCATTGCGAGGTCCCAAGACCCCCTGTCCAGTAACAGGAAGGTGATTTTTATATTTCTGGAACTTTGATCACTGGAAGGCAGGACAAAGCAAGCTTTCTAAAATTGCCTTAAAAATTTTTTTTTTAATGTTTATTTATTTTGGAAGGAGAGACAGAGTGGGAGGGGCAGGGGAGACAGAATTTAAAGCAGGCTCCAGGCTCCGAGCTGTCAGCGCAGAGCCCAACGTAGGGCTCCAACCCACGAACCGTGAGATCGTGAGCTGAGCCGAAGTCCCACGCTTAACTCACTGAGCCACCCAGGCGCCCCTAAAATTGCCTTTTTTTTTTTGACAGGAAGTGTGGGATTGGAATTTGTCTTCTGTGGAGGGCTTTTCTAATTCTGAGAGGAATCTCCTTATGTGACATGCGGGAGTGACTCACTCGATAAATTATTATACATAAAAATAAATGGCCCCTTAGCTTTACTTATATTGCTAGTTTATTATAAAGGACCTACCAACTCAGGGGGCACCTGGGTGGCTCAGTGGGTTGAGCGTCTGACTCTTGATTTCAGCTCAGGTCCTAACGTCACAGTTGGTGGGATTGAGCCCAGCGTCAGGCTCTGTGCTGACAGTGCAGAGCCTGCTTGGGATTCTCTCTCTCCCTCTCTCTCCCTGCCCCTTCCCCACTCTCTCTCTCTCTCTCTCTCTCTCTCTCTCACTCTCTCTCCAAATAAACTTTAAGGGAAAAAAAAAAAAAAAAAAAAAGGACCTAACTCAGGAATCGTCAAATGGAAGAAAAATGGGGAAGAGATATTTCAGTGCAGGGGGTGGGGGGTGGTCTGTACAGATGTCATGTGTCCTCTCTGAGACAGCCACATTCCGATGAGTCTTTCAACCCAGAAGCACTCTACGTTTTTATTTTATTTGTATTTGTATTTGTATTTTTAAGTAATCTCTATACCCAATGTGGGCTCCAACTTGAGACCCAAGATTGAGTCACATGCTCTCCCAACTGAGCCAGCCAGGCACCCCCACCCAGAAGCTCTTTAAAGGATACTTTATTTTCCTTTTACCTTTTTTTTCTTTTTCTTTTTTTCTTAAATTTATTTCTTTATTTTGAGAGAGACAGAGACAGTGTGAGCGGGGGAGGGGCAGAGAGCGAGGGAGAGAGAGAATCCCAAGCAGGCTCTGCACAGAGCCTGATGCGAGCTCAAACTCACAAAACTGTGCGATCATGACCTGAGCTGAAACCAAGAGTGGGACGCTTAACCGACGGAGCCACCCCGGTGCCCCTCTTTTTCTCTTTATTTAAATCAAGGTTTCATCACTTAAGCACGATTGATTAAATTGTCCATCATTGCTGATTGAACACAATCTCTGGTCCCTCTTGCCTCCCTGGAGGTCACAGGGTTAGGGCTGTGCTGAAAGTTCTGGCCTTCTGATCACCTGGCTGCTTTCTGGGTGAGCAGCTGCCATCCTGAAGTGATCTAGGGGACCCCACTTTGAGTCATCTTAGCATACAGGGCACTCTTCTTCTCCCTCAGGAATTGCCAAGGATTTTAGGAGCTCTGTGCCAGGAACTGGGGACAAAGACCAAATATATACATATCTATATTTTATTAGACCAAACAAGAAGGGTAGGAAAATTCTGTTAAACTCATTTATCTGCATAAAAGTAGGTAGATACCTCTTCCTGGCCCACTTCTAGACCTATCTAATACGACTTCTATTGACTTTCTATCTAATGGAAAGAAGAGAGAGCCAAAGTAAGACCCCACAGTGGAGACATACCTCTTACTCACAGTGGGTTCCAAGGGCCAAAGCATCCGCCCAGGGCTCCCCGGGGACAGAATTCTACACAGACCGTTCAGAAGTTTCTCCAGCTCAAGCTGACACCTAGATCTGTTGTCAGAATTCTGTATTTAACAATCTATCTTTGACAAGACCTACATTAAGAATGCATTTAGCATCTTGAATTTGTTCACTCATGCTATAAATAACTGAAACGCAATTTCACCAAACCCTGCTCAATCACATTAGGAGTGATTTTCTGGTGTTTTCTATTTTATTACATCGCTCATAATGCTATTCCCTTTCTTTATAAAGATGCTAGGTGGACTATTTCATTTGAAGAAGGATTAAGAGTTTATTCTGTGTGGTTTGGCCAGTACTTTCTTATATTCATAGGAAAGTGGAGAAATCCATAGCTGTTTCTATAATCAGAATCAGGGAACTTTGCTCTGAGTTTTTAAGTTCCTTTTCTCCGTGATGTACAAAGTGATAATCCTCCTTGGTGAAATCTGAAAGCATTTTCCTATTTTTTTTTCTTTTGAGAGAGAGAGAGGGTGCAAGTGAGCAAGAGGCAGAGAGAGAGAGAGAGAGAGAAGAGGGGCTTGTGTTCTCCTGAAGCGGGGCTCAAACTCACGAACTAGGAGATCATGACCTGAGTCAAAGTCAGATGCTTAACTGACTGAGCCACCCAGACATCCTCCTTCTCTTTTAATGATTATTTTCCAAGATGTAAGTAATCTTTCAGTGCTCTGACGCGGGGATACAGAAGACAGGACTGATCAAGGAACAGTGGGAAGTATTCGGAATAATCTTGTGACCTCCCTTTAGGGGGAAAGACCACAAGAAGGAAAAACAAAGGATCATGGAGAGTCCTGTTTGCACCCCAAGACTTTACTCCTTTTGTTCTGTACCACGAGCCCTCTGGCCAATCCTGTATTAAGTGTTCTTTCCAATCACAGCTATCGCTTTACCTGGTGACAATGGATCTCCCCATTTATTCTGATCCATGCCTTTGGTATATACCTTGACCCCCACCATGCAAAATATGATCTTCCTCTAACCAAAATGCAGAGGTAAAAAAAATCGGCCCTACCTTATGTCATGATAAAGCATAGAGCTTTAGTAATTAGGAGCATGTAGCATTGGCCCAGGGACAGACTCATAGAGCTAGCTGGGGGAAGGACAGAGAAACCAGGATCAGACCTTGCATGCATGGACCCTGGATTTCTGAGAGGTAATAGTTCTACACAACGAAGAAAGGATGGGGTTTTCAACAGAACGTGCTGAGGGTTGTGGCCATTCATAGGATTTCATATACGGTGATGAAACCATTTGACGTAAGTTAGAGTTTAAGACCCACAGTGGAGAAATTCTAGCACACCAGGCCCTATCCAAAATGTTCAAACACCCTTATGGGTAATGGCCAGAACCTAGAAATAATTCAAATGACCATTGCAGTTGCTACGGTCTGAATGTTTGTGCCCTCCAAAATTTGTATGTTGAAATCCTACCCTTAAATGTGATGGTATTAGGACATGGGGCCTTGGGAGGTGATTAGGCCATGGGGTGGAGCCCTCAGAAATGGAATCAGTGCTCTTAACAGATAGATGTCACAGAGCTCCCTAGCCCTTCTACCCTGACCCAGAAGAGGACCCTCATTTGACCATGCTGCCATCCTGATCTGTAACTTCCAGTCTCCAGAGCTGTGAGCAATACATTTCTGTTGACCATAAACTACCCAGTCCATGGTGTTTTGTTACAGCAGGACGTGTCGTGAATGACTCGACAGGAGCATGGCAACTGTTGACGGAAGCACAAAAATAACATCGAGGAAAGGAAACAGATCACACAAAGCATAGTAAACGTGCTATGCTTCCATTACAGGAAACTCAAAAACAAACGGACCCAATTCGAAAGCGGGCAAAGGATCCGAATAGATAGCTCTCTAAAAGAAGGAAAACAGATGGCCAATAGGCAGGTAGTCATCAGGGAGATGCACGTCAACACCGCAACGTAAAAGGCAGATAATACCAGTACTGGTGGGGACGTAAAGAGAAATCATCACCCACTGCCAATGGGAAGGTAAAATGGCCCAGCCACCTTGGAAAACCGTCTAGTAGTTTCTTAAGGTATAATCCAGCAATTCTACTCCTAGGGATATGAGCAAAAGAAATGAAACCATATACCCACACAAACACTTGTACACAAACGTTCGTAATAGCATTATTTATAACAGCTCAAAAGTGGAAACAACCCAAATGTCCATCAACTGGGAAACAGATTTTTTCAGTGTGGCATATCCATACGATGGTAGGTTATTCTGCAATAAAAAGAAATCATGCACTGGGGTGCCTGGGTGGCTCAGTTGGTTCAGTCACGAGTCAGACGACTCATGACTTGGGCTCAGGTCATGGTCTCATGGTTCATGAATTCGAGCCCCTGACGGTGTAGAGCCTGCTTGGGATTCTCTGTCTCTCCCTCTCTCTCTATCCCTCCCCTGCTCTTGTTTGAGGGCACTTTATCTCCCAAAATAAATAAACTTAAAGAAAAAAGTCCTGCCACATGCTACAATATGGATGAATCTTGAGAACATTATGCTCAAGTAAGAAACCAGTCACAAAGGGCTAAGGACCATATGTTGTATGATTCCATTTATATGAAACGTCCAGAACAGAAGGTATCTATAGAGACAGTCAGCACATTAGCAGTTGCCTAGGGTTGGAGAAAGAGAAGGGAGGTGGGAAAGGGAAATAGGGGATAAGTGCTGATGGGCATGGTTTCTTTTCGGGATAAGGAAGCTGTTCTAAAATTGAGTAGGAAGAAGGTTGCACAACCGCTTGAGTATATTAAAAAAACACAGAAATCGCACCCTCTTAATAGCTACATTGTATCGTACATGAATTATATCTTAATAACGTTGGTTTAAACACATACACACACACACACACACACACACACACACACAGGAAAACTGAACAACGTATGAATCAAAGGGGCATGTTTAGGGGTAAAACAAAGTCAAGTCAACCAAGCTATCCCCAGAGTAGGAGCTCTGGGACCATGCGAGAAAGGAAAGATCAGAAAACAATTCACACAGTATGTTTTGAGGAAAGCATCTCTATATATGTAGTGAGAGGAAAGCAAGAAAAAAAAATAAAGAAATCACTCCAGCCCTCCTGGGAAGATAAAGCCACCTGCTCGCCCTCCCGCTTCCTTCTGCTGTGAATCAGAGCAGGAGCAGGCCCAGAGCCCAGTGGGAATACGGCCAGCCCCTCACCCCGGGCATCTGCACACCGGTCACGCACCTGCACCGGCGGGCACTGTCCCCTCCCTTCCACACAGACAGAGGGCCTGGCCAGAGCTGGAGCCGAGCCCCGCGTTGTTCTCAGAATCCCCCGCCACCACTAACTACTCAGTGCCATTGGGCCAGCTCCTCAGCCTCCGGCCTCTACACCCAGCTTTCCCCTCACCATGTTAAAATTAACACCCTTCCTAAAAATGACAGCGTCCTTCGGGTCCCTCTGCGCGGGCACCTGCCTCTCCCCTCCGACCCTTGGGTTTCCCACCTGCCTCTCACAGCCACCCGCTGGCCTCTCTGCATGGTTCAATATGTTCTTAGAAGAATGCTTCGAGGGGATGGTTATGACATTTCACGTTTTCCAGAACTTCCTTTACTTCACGCGCTGCCCTGGTAGAATTGTCCTTCGCAACAAACGTTCTGACATCTGGGGCAAAAGCATACAGGTTTACTTCCCAGCCAAGGCCAGAAGGGGGCGTCCTTAGTTGGGATGGGAAGAAGCTAGGATGTCACAGGGGAAACAAGGGCTGGGGGGAGGGGCTTAAAGAAGTGAGGGGGGAGGGTTCACAGGGGACCACATGGCAGATACAGGAAGTGGGGGGGGGACCACAAGCCCCTGGCCTGCTGTGATCACCCCAAGAGTGACCCTCCCATTCCTGGGCACACAGTTGAGTTGGAAAGGCTTCAACTTGACCCTCTCCCTACCAAGACTCAGGGCTCCAGCTCCCCTCCAAAGGCACTTTTAAAAAACTACCCGGGCGCAGCACGGCGGGTGGTAGGAAAGGGCTCTCTTCCCTGGGAAAACGTTTCTGAGGCCTCAGTAAGCATCCTGGGGCCTGTCGGCCACTGTGCCCTCTCCCGGAGCCCTCTGGGCAGCCCCGTGAGCTTGGTCCGAGGGAAGGCGAAAGCATCTCTTTCTCCTCCACTCCCTTCAGAGGTCTCCACCTGGGGTCCCCCCATGCCCACATCTGGGATATTCAGTCCCCTCAGCTAAATTGAGGACCTCTCCCCTTCCTTCCGCTAAACACACCGGCTTCTCCAGGACGGCCACGCCAACAAACACACATCCACACACTTAAGACACTCACACAGACACGCACTGTCCCTCCAAGGCCTGTAGATGAGCAGGTGGCCGCCAGAGGACAGAAGACGCCTCTTCCAGAGTGGAGGCATCCTGTCCCGAGGCTGGGCTTTCAGCTGCCTTGATCTTGTGTGCAGCTGGAGAACTGGGCAAAGGACAGAATGAGCGGGGATGCCGGCCAGGCTGGGGGAGGGCAGGAGGGGGGCTCCAAGTCAGCTCATAATCAAGAAGACGCCCCCCTCTTTTCTTTTCCTTTCTTGGGCATAGACTACAAAGGTTCTCGGCCTTTTGCAGAGGTCGGTGGGGGCTCCAGTGTAGACAGAGGAATGGTCATCAAGGAGACGCAGACGGGCCCCAAAGCTCCCACCTCCCTGGGAACCCTGCCTCGGCCTGCTTGAAAGCCTGCCGATCTGGGAGTAAAGAGGCTTATGCCTTTTTGCATGATAGGTCCTTTTATTTTTATTTTTTTTAATGTTTATTTTTGACAGAGACAGAGAGTGGGGGCGGGGGGCGGGCAGAGAGAGAAGGAGACACAGAATCCGAAGCAGGCTCTAGGCTCCGAGCTGTCAGCACAGGGCCCGATGCGGGGCTCGAACCCACCAACCGTGAGGTCATGACCTGAGCCAAAATCGGATGCTCAACCGACTGAGCCACCCAGGTGCCCCATCATCATAGGTACTTTTTAAAAAAATACTTGTTTGGGTACCTGGGTGGCTCAGTGGGTTAAGCCCCTGACTTCGGCTCAGTCATCAGCTAATCCCTGTGTGAGTTCCAGCCCCGCATCTGGCTGTCTGCTGTCCGCAAAGAGCCTGCTTCAATTCAGATCCTCTGTTCCCCTCTCTCTCTCCACCCTCCCCTGCTTGTGCGCTCTCTCTCTCTCTCTCAGAAATAAATAAAACATTTTTCAAAAGTTAAAAAAAATACTTGTTTACTTCCAGTTAACTGGAATACTTCCAGTATTGTGTCATTTTTAATTATACCAGTAACTTTGCATCTGCCTATTTTCTTTGTTGGAAATCGAAGTTCAAATCCTCTTTGGTATCACTGTAAACCCCTGTGACCTCAAGTCCTGCTCGGTATAACCGCTTCTGGGGTATCTCTCTCCAGGCCCATCCTTACGCTTTATATTCATATACATATACCCCTTAATACATAGGAGTTTTGTTGTCTTTGTTTTAAGTTTATCTGAGAGAGAGAGAAAGCGCAAGCAGGGAGAGTGGGGAGAGAGAGAATCCCAAGCGGGGCTCGATCTCACGAACCTAAGATCATGACCTGAGCCGAAACCAAGAGTCGGAGGCTTAACTGCTTAACTGACTGAACCACCCAGGCGCCCCAGGAGGTATTTTTTCATTAAAAAAAAAAAAAATGTCCACGTGACTATATTCGTATACTTTTGCTTGTTCAGCAGTGTTTTTAGAATCTATTCAGATACATAGGTATGTGGATTCCTGGTTAACCGGCGTATGTCCTGTTTTTATCACATGCACGGACCATCTCTGGTTTTGCCTCTCCCCTGTGGATGGACATGTAGGATGTTCCCAGAGTTCCTGTTATAAACAACGCAGCGGTAAGGTTAGCACTAGCCCCGTGCCCAGCCGGAGGGGCTTAAGGCAGCGGGGGGCTAGAGTGGGGGGGCTCTACCAAGGCCTTTGGTCAGAACTCCTATTGAATAATGATAATTAGAAGCAGACACGCTTTTGGTCCGATAGCTCCTTTTAAATTCTGCCCAACACACCCCTTATTATTGCCCGCAGGGATAGACTGCTCCCTCCCTCTGTCTTCCTGGTAGAATGACATTTCGATTTTCACGAGTGTGGCCGAATATCTACTCCAAACTCCATTCCAAAGCAGATTTTTTTCCATCAGCCTTTAAGACACCTTTACTTTGGATTTTCTTCTCTCGCCTGGCCCTCTCAGCCTCCTGGGAACTTTCTCTCCCTCTACCTGGCCCTGGGACGGGGCTGAGCCCAGCTCTCTGATTTCATCCAGTGGCTCCAGTACATGTTGGTCAATCCAGCCCATATCAGACCCCCATGTCCACAGCCTGGACCCCTCTCCCTGTGAATCCTGGATGGGCTCAGGGTATCTCTGCTTACAAACAAAACGTTCCCAAATTGAACTCGGCATCCCACCCCCCCTCCCCACCACAACCCTACCTTCTTTTACTGCTGCTTCCCCATCTCAGGTAGGGGCAGGGGCAACTCAGCCACCTTCACCCTTGGCCCACTGTCTTCAAAGCCCTGTCCCCACTGTCCCGACTGGTCTGTGATGTATGTTCCTCTTACTTATAGTTTTAAAAACAAGTCCACAATTCTCCACCCGAAAGGACCGTCTTCTAAACCAGGCCACCTCCTCTCCTTGGTCGCTCAGCCACACAATCTCCTGGCCAGCTTCCCACCCTGGACTTGCCTAGGAACTTCATCCATTGACACCCCCCCCCCCCCCCGCCGTCCCCAGAGCTTCCTTCCACACCACACATCTGACTGCACCACTCGACCCTCTCCATTCGAGCATAGAGGCCTCCTGACCCGCTTCCACTCTCCTACCCAGTGCTGTCCACGCCCCTCTCCCCCAGCTCTAAGCTGCACACTAGCTAACCAGAGAGGCTCCCCCAAGCTATGACTTCTCCAAGCACCTTCCTCCCCTCAGCCTGCAACACCCTGCAGACCTTCCTCGTCGGCAACTTAAATACAGCCTTCCTGCCCCCACTTAAATACAGTGTCCCCTAGGGCCCTCCCAGCGCCAGCCCCACCCCACCAGTGATGGAGATTAAATTCTGAATGCTGGGTCATTGAGGGCTATTGGAGGCTGATCTGGGTTGGCTGGGGACCGTTGGAGATCTGTTGGAGGCCTTTGGAGGCTGGCAGGGGACCACTGGGGATTGGCTGGATTCACCTGGGTGCTGACAGGGTGCCGTTAGGGATTGGCTGAGTGTCGTTGGGGATTGGCTGGAGGCCTCTGAGTGCTGGCTGGAGACTTTTGGAGGACCCTTGGGGACCCTTGGAGGCTGACTGGGGACCCTTGGGGATTGACCGGATTCACTTGGGAGCTGACTGGGTGCCATTGGAGACTGGCTGGAGGCCTTTAAGGGCTGACTGGGGGCCTTTGGAGGCTGACCCAGAACCCTTGGGGATGGGCTGGCTTTACTTGGGGGCTGACTGGGTGTCGTTGGGGATTGGCTGGGTGCCCTTGTGAACTGAGTGGGGGCCTTTGGGGATTGGCGGCTATTGTAGACAGTTGCTGAGAGCACTGAGGGAGGGAGGCCTGCGCTCAGTGTGGGTGGCCCGAGACAAACAGGGCTGGAAGGTGGGGTCCAAAGGGTAGGCGCCAGGGGGGCCCGCTGGTGCCCTGGACCTGGAGTGAGGAGGAATCCGACGGGAGCCCCCAGTCGCCAAGGCCCCGGCAGATGAGGGAGCACTGTGGTGCCCTGGAGCAGCCCCCGGCTTCAGCGCCCCTGTGGTCTGCAGGGCGAGGGCGCCCCCGGGGGCAAGGAGCAGGTGTGGTGGCGCAGGGAGCCCCCTGGCATGTCCTGGGCGGGGGGATGGGGGGGAGGGGGGATGTCAGGTCGCTGTAAGTCCAGGGCCCCCCCTGCCGGGAGCGCGAGAGGCCGCGCGGGGCCGCGAGGGATAGGGGACTGCACTCAGCTCCCCACATTCCTGTGCGCCCTTCCCGACCTGTTTGAGCACAGGCTCCAGTGTTAGAGGCTGTGGGGGACTGGGGCAGGGAACTTCTCTGACCTCAGCTTCTGACAGCTCTGCTTTCTGAAACCGTCCCCCCAGGGCAGCTGCGTCCTAGTGGCCTTTGTCACCCTGCTTGCTTCCTGAGGTCAGGGCCCGGATCCCCTGTGCCGCCCAATCTCAGGAACTTCCCTAATTTTTTATCTTGCGGTTAGTTGCCTTTTGTCTCTTCTCATCCCTCCACGGGGTCACCGCGGCCCCTGCATGTGCTCATGCCTTCCCGTACCCAGACTTGGGGAACCTTCACATCTTGAGACTGGGCTTGGACGGGGGACTTGCTTTGGCCAATAAGACAATAGCAAAGGTGATGCAAAAGGAAACTCAGAACTTGCCTGCTCCTCCTGAAAACCTGCCTCCCTCCATTCGAGCAAACCCTGACTCTTCTGATACATGGCATGGTGCCCATAAAGACCCGGCTGAGAGAGAAGCCTTCAGGAATGATCCACCTCCCAGCCGTCCTGCCACCTGACCCCAGACATGTGAGGAAGCCCAGCCCAGGTCTGCTGAGCCTGGCCCGGACCAGAGGAAGCACCCGGCGGAATCTCGACTTCAAGTGTTACTGAGTTGAGGTACAGTGCCCTGTAGCAACAGACGGCTTGTATACTATTCAAACTATTTGTTCTCCCCAGTCTTCCCTCTTCCACCTCTCTGTCCGGACCCTGTCACAGCACCTCCACATGAGAGTTTCTAAAAAAGCATTTCCCCAATTATTATTATTTTTTTACATGGAGCCCCCTGTGTCAGAGTGGCCTGGAGAACCTCTTGGAAATATGGAGTCCCGGGAATTGCCAGGAATCTCTGGGAGTGCAGGATGAGAATCTTCAAGGTGACAAGTTCCTCTGTGCCTTAAGACAGGGTTGGTTTTTTTAATTTTTGTTTTAGTTTTTAAAAAAGTTTATCCTAAGACATGTTAAAATTTTTTTTTAATATTTACTTACTATTGAGAGAGCGCAAGCCAGAGAGGGGCAGAGGGGGTGGGGGAGAGAAATCCCAGGCAGGCTCTGTGCTGACGGTGCTGGGTTGGAACTGGCAAACTGGGAGATCGTGACCTGAGCCAAAATCAAGAGTCACACGTTTAATGGACTGAGCCACCCATGCGCCCCTCATGAGACATGTTTGGACAGGTCCCCTTCCTCATCCACAGTCGCTGCAGGGGTCCGATTGCCCCATCCAGATGTTGACCTCAGAAGATAACCCTGGAGAGTCTGGAAGACGTCAGCAGTACAGTGTGCGACCCTGAGAGCTGGGGGCGCCCAGCTTCCCCTTCTCCTCTCCGTGGCTCCGTGCTCTGCTCTCTCCACTCCCAGGGCTGACTCACCGGGCCAGCCTTCTCTCAGGCTGATCTCTCAGCCCAGGCACTTCTGAAGACTGAAAATGAAGCGGGAGGAGGAATCAGGGCGAGGTCTCGGAAAACGGTCCTCCCATTCGATTGACTTCGCGTTCAGGAGTTCACTCAGGACGTCAATTTTACAATAATTCTCTTTCTGCGGCGCTCCTGAGCTTGCTTTTCTAAGAAAAGGGGCCCCGGATCCAGGCCCTAAAGAGAAGAGAGTCAACCTTCTCTCCACCCTCTGCTTTACCATCTCACTCCTCCAGAAGGTGAGTCCCTAGGAGAGCGCCTAGCCCAGGCCCACCACCGCGTCTTTTCCCTCCTGCGGGCTCTTCCCGGACTGGCCGAGGGCGAGTGCTCAGAAGGTCTCGCCGGCTGCCCAGCCAAGTGCTCGCTCACGGGCTACCCGCTTGTGGCTGGAACACTGAAGACCGAGGGCTGACCTCAGTGAATTAGAACAAAGGGATCGTGTGAGCCGTGAAAACCCTGAGGTGTCCTGATCCCCAACACGCAGCTCCTGAGTAAAGGGTTCCCCACGTCCAGGCTTAGACCAGACTTGGCCGCTTCTACCAAGAGCTTGTCTGACAAAGACCTTGACAGACGCGGTTGGATTTAGCCCTTCACCAGTGGATTTAGCCACCACGGAGGCGGGACAGGTGAGTTTCCTAAGCCCACGCCGTGGAAACAGACAAATGCATGAACGTCAGCAAAGATGATAGAATTATGAAGGCCCGGTTGTGACGGTAGCCGGGACAGGGACGACCCTTAAATCCTCCGTAGGTGGCCCAAGGTTCGATGCCTATATCCTACCACTGCCTGTTTCTGGATGAAAGAAGAAGCCTTAGCTGTTTGTCGGGCACTGGGTCCTTTTTCCTTCAAATATTAAGTGTCCCCCCAAAGCTACTTTTCCCACCAAACTCCTTCTTGCTGTTCTTTTTCCCCAGCAGTCACTTGGACTTGGGATTTACACTTGAGATCCAGCATCCGTAGACAGACGCCCTTCTTTTTTTTAGGTAATAACCAAGCCCAGAGAAGAGACCCAAAGAGGAATTTGGGGAGGTGACATCTGAACTCTAAGAATGTTATTACTCTTTCTTGAGAAGGAAGGAAACAGTCGCTGGATGCCTGCCACGTGCTGTACCTCCTGTGGCTGGTCATTTCACAAAGATGTCCTTTGTCCTTGAACGGCCTCGGGTACACATTCCCATCCTTGCATGTGTGAGAACATGGACAGAAAATGCATTCCTTTCTTTGCAGGAGATGATGGCCAGTAGGTGCCAGTGGGGTTACAGGTACTTTAGCTAAATTGCCTCCAATTAGTTCTCACGACTCCTGCTGGAAGACCACCGGATTCGATTCCAGCTTTAGCTGTCCTGCTCCGGTGGACTGAGGTTAACAAAAGATAATGGCTACAAAAAATGGAAAACTCATCCAGTGGCTTCATTCTTGTAGGGGTCAACTCCCTTCCAGGATCCACTTTCCACTTACTTTTTTTTTTTTTTTTTTTTTTTTTTTAGTGTCTTACAGCAACAGTTTTTGACATTTCCCCCACAGAGATTTTAATAGTCATCCGTGCGAGATCGTCTGATAGGAGCAGCTTGGCCATTCCAAAAGCGGGTCCAGTGTGTTAGCAAAGTTCTGTGAAATATGGGTCGAGTTTCATGACTGACCCTTAAACTACAGATGGCACTTGCACAGGAAGGTTGCCCTTTAGGTGCCACGTTTAGGGGGGTGCCTGGGGGGCTCAGTCAGTTAAGCGTCCAACTTCTGCTCAGGTCATGATCTCACAGTTCGTGGGTTCGAGCCCCGCGTCGGGCTCTGTGCTGATGGCTCAGAGCCTGGAGCCTGCTTTGGAATCTGTGTCTCCCTCTCTCTTTCTCTGACCCTTCCCCGCTCAGGCTTTATCTCTCTCTCAAAAATAAATGAACATTTAAAGAAACAAATAAATGATTAAAAAAAAAAAAAAACGCAAAACATGTTTAGGACTCCTCACTGGAAATAGCTTTTGGAACCAGATTAGAAGTCATAGAACCTGGTCTCGTTCCTAAGAGCCAATTTCTATTTTCTATCCCAAGTGGTAATGTGCAGTTTAACTGCCCTTTTATTTGCCTCATTGATTCCAAACTTCTTTCAGTTTTTATGAGAAATTTAGTTCATTCTCTTGTAGGGATTTCTCACCTTGGAAAATATTTCAAAGCCCCTTGAGCTAAGGACTTTGAGAGGGGGGCACCCCAGAGGAGTTCCAGGGTGGTAATGAGCTGTCACCCCCCAAGTGGAGTGGCTACGCTGCTGCCCAAGGGGATTCTTTAGAAGGCAAGAACAAGAACTCAATTAGATTTATCTGGGTTGTTCCACAAAAGCAGACCTCAATCTGGGATGTGTATAATAGGCACCAGGTTCTTTGTGCAGAGTTAAACTGGATATTCTTTACTTCACTGAAAATTTTCAGTCTCATATTTAAGGTGCTGGTCTCCTGAACAATGGTAGATGGCATTTTAACAACTGGTTGGGGTCTGTGCTTTGGTAAGTAATGTACTAGCGTGGGTCCTGGAAGGTTCGAACGAAATGAAAACGTCTAAGACAAAAGACAAGAAAAAGCAACCCAAGATAGGGTCATTCTGGGCCTGCTCAGACTGGGATGGCAACCAGGATGGGACAGTATGTCCTTCTCAGCCTCAAGAAGGTGTGGTGAGAAAGACGCCCGTTCCCAACCACACCTTCTCATTGTGAATGTCCCGCTCATCCGAGTTGGAGGAAGTCCTCTGGTGATACTGAGTGAGCCCCTTGGATTGCCCATCACTGGCAAGATACGAGGGGTTCCCAGCAATTCCTTATGAATCTGTCACAAAAGGGACGCTTTCCCCCCGGCCTTTGACCTGTCTCTTGGTGGATCCCTTGTGAAGGTGAGAGCCCGAGTGACAGGTGAGAAGCCACGTTTTAAGCACCGGGTGTCACGTTCTGGTCCTGAGCACCAGATCTCAGATGGTGGGAAAGGCACAGATCCTCACCAGGGTTTGGAAAATACTAGCGAGGAAACGACACGTGCAGCGTTCCTCTGCCCTCCTGTGGTTAACAGGATGACTGATAGTGACCTGTCAGGTGCCCTGCTTAGGTTTGTGGATTTAGATGAACTAAAGCCATAAATTCCTCCACTTTCCCAATTTAGATGGTAGTCTCTATTACAGGCATGGGTAAGGTGAAAGATACAAATTCTTTGAAAAAGCAAATGGAAGGTTTTTCTCAAGTACTGTATCTTTAATTCATAAACCAACCGTTTTACAGGAAAAAAAGAAGTGGTATAGATCTCTCTCTTTCCCTCTCTCTCTCTCTCTCTCTCTCTGCTTTTTAGTGCCTTCACATGATAAATGCCTTTCTATTTGTCTTCTTTCCAAATTGCAGGGTAAATTCCTGGAGGGTAGGGAATGTTACTAGCTCTTTGTTAGATCCCATGTTCCTAGCTCAAGGAAGAGCACATTGTTTTCAGCAAATATCGTTGAGTAGCAAAATTACAAGGTGTAAGAGTTTACAGTATTTTCCTCTTTGTTTTTGCAGCACTGGCAGGCAGTGGCTTTTTTATTTGATCACCTTAGGCACAGATTATTGCCGGTAGAGGGGATCGTATGCTACCAAGACCCATTTCCTTTAAAAAATATATATTTTTTAACATTTATTTATTACTGAGAGACAGAAAGACACAGAGCATGAGCAGGGAAGGGGCACAGAGAGGGGGAGACACAGAATCCGAAGCAGGCTCCAGGCCCCGAGCTCTCAGCACGGAGCCTGACGCGGGGCTCGAACCCACAAACTGCGAGATCGTGACCTGAGCCGAAGTCGGACGCTTCACCGACTGAGCCACCCAGGCGCCCCTACCAAGACCCATTTCTCGTGGCATGGCGAAATGCTCAAAGCAGTGAGCCTTGCCGCCTCTCCCTGGATACTGAAATCAAAACAGGTCAGCAATTGCTCTCCACCTAAGGTGAAAGGCAAAGAAACAACCATGAATCAGAGTAACAAAAGTCAGTGCTTTGTATGGTGGGCGATGATACTCTGAACCCCGAACTCTGTTTTGTCGCTACTAACCCTGCGAGTTCAGAAAATGTCCCTGTCATGTGGTCCCCGAGCCGCAAGGATTTTCACGATAGCTGTGTTTGTAAAAGGAGAAATTTTGTGAAATGTGAAAAATAGGAAAACAAACACACAAACTACGTGGTGGCCACGTAACAGTTCATTACATAACTCACCGATGCAATAGGTACGAACGCTAAAATATCACAAAGTGCTTACCGTCAATTCTGTAGGAAAGAGTGCTGGCTCTTGCGGTGTATAATTGCCTAACTGCATCGCGTGAGAAGTTCATTGCTATGATACAAAGGAGCGGCGATAGCGGGCATCCGTTTCTTTCTGACCGTGGTGAAAATGCCTCTAGGATTTTCCATCACAGCAGCTGTCTGTTGTGGAATAACCAACTTTCCCAAAGTGAAGCTGCTTTTTCATTTCTTCTGCTCACAAACACTCAAGTGTCGACAGAGCCAAAGTTCCACCCAGGTTAAAGGAGGACACAGATTCCACCCATGAGATAGTGGCAAAGGTAGCATTATATAATGAGTGGGGATGAGATACATTCTTCTATTCTAAATTATTTTTAGTGTTTCTTATTGAGAGAGAGAGAGACAGAGTATGAGGGGGGTGTGCCGAGAAAGAGATAAGGAGACACAGAATCCGAAGCAGGCTTCAGGCTCTGAGCTGTCAGCACGGAGCCCAATGTGGGGCTCGAACTCACCAGCTGGGAGATCCTGACTTGAGCTGAATGAAGTCAGACGCTTGACAGACTGAGCCACCCAGGTGCCCCGACATTCTTCTAGTCTAAAGTTGACATTTTAACCTCTCTTATTAACAAAGACATTGAAACGCTTTATCTTCGAAATGCCCCCTCTGCTCTTTGTATATATTTTATTGAATGCTTTTTTCCCTCTTTTTGGTTTTTACCCCAGAAATTGGATGCTTTCTTCGTTTCAATAATGTTTACCACCAAGGAATGCATCTCTAAGGATGTTACTAAATAAGGCCAAACTGTACCAATTTATACGCCCACCAGGGAGTGTGAGAGCTCCTGTTCCAAGCCCTGTTACCATAATCTGATTTTACCAGATTTCTTTCTTGTTGATGGTAGGTTTGTAATGGAAAAGAACACGTGGATCCTACTTTACTCTCGCCTTCCTTCATGCCATCTTCCCAAAGAGTGAGAATGTTATCTCCTTTAAAGTCTGCCCCTTCAGATGCATAGCTCGTAACTGTTTGACTTGGTTATACAGAAATATCTGTATATGGAGTATCTGTATATGGAGTATCTGTATCTGTATATGGAGACCAGAGGTAGAATGTGCCTATATTAGCAAAACTCTGGATCCTTCCATTTCTGCTTTAGTGGCTGGCTAGAATTAGCTGGAGTTCTTGTCTCTCTCATGACTTTGCTCAAAGCAGTCAAAAAATGGTCAACATAAGCCATCATTCTGGATCTTTCCTACCATTTCCCTAATGCCACATAATTGATCCAATTGTAGTCCACCCTCCAAAATAATGCAGGTAATAAAACCTGACCAAACATTCTACCACCGGGTAATCTGAGGTACCAGTTTCCCAGTCTACGCCCAGCTACAAAAATCAGGGGACCTATTACTATGGAAGAAGGAAGGATGGACATTGGTGGACCACGAGCACTCTTGCCACAGCCTCCTTCTGGCATCACTTTTGCCCCCCTTATTAACTTTTCGTTTTCTGGAAAAGTCTTTAGATTATCCCAGTTCTTGGATAACAGAGCTGGGTGGACCAGTCATGTTTCTCATTCGACCGTCTCCTGTCACCATTGATGGGCACACTCGGGTATTCTTGTCTCCTTGGCTGCTTTCAAGAACACTTTCATTTTTGGTGTTTCCATGATTCCTCAACAACGTAAAGGATACGTTTTTAAAAATTGATCCTACTTGGTACACAGTGGGATTCCTGAATTTGTGGATGCATGAGAATTTCAGAACGTTCTCAGCCTTTTCTTTTTGACACCGACTTTCCTCATTCTCTCTCTCCTCTCCTGCTGCAATTCCCAACTAGATGTTTGACGTTTTCATTTTACCTTCTGTGTATCTTCTCTTTCTGATTTTCTGTCCCTCTGTTCTCCTTGTAATTTCTTCCTATGTTTTTCTAGTTCACCAGACTTTTCTCCAACAGTGTCTTATTGTTAAATCTGCTGTTTCTTTTAAATTGTGATGATCATATTTCTTCATTTCTAAGTTGCAAATGCAGAGTAGTCATAGACATTGTTTTGAAAACCAATTTACTTAACCATATGAAATGATATACACTAATACAAAAACAAAAACAAAAGTCCTCTATAAGGGATTTTGAAATAAATGTCAAACCAGCCCTTCATTCCTTCAGGCTTACAAGCCTGTGAGGCCCCGGGCACGGTCGTATGTATGGCCATGGTGTTCTGGAGAACTACTTTCCCAGGCTGAAGGCTGCACCTTTCTCTTGCAAAGCATAAATTGAAGACACCTTTGGGTTAGGATAGGGCATTGGGTAGAAGGGAAAACAGAGGTCAATGGCTGAGTAGGTGGTGGAGGGCCTTTTGCTGGGGACATGATCATGGGCACTTCCTGGCGATGTGGGGTGTGCCTTGTGCCAGTGTGAGCTGAGCCAGCCGCCATGGAGAGGGGAAAGTGCTCCCTGGGCCGTTGTCTTTCATTAAGGGTACAGCGGGGGACAGAACTGGGGTACATGTCTATGCAGTTAGAGATTTTTTCCTGGTCCCCAACTCATTTCCAGACATATCTAAAGGAGAAGGGAGAAAAAATGTAGGTGAATTTTCCAGGGGGGCAGACAGGATCTACACCTTTCGCATAGCAAGGGCTCCAAGAGACTCGATGGCCTCTGGTAAAGGCCCCCAGCCCCCCATGAGAGTAAACCTCTCTCAGCTCCACTTGGTGAAGCTGCGTGGAGACTCCTTCCAGAGGGGTTTCTTCGCGCTCTTTTTTTATTCTCCCCCACGATTCTCTCCATTTGTTTCTCTTTTCTATAGCCTAATGCCTAGGATTCTTGTTTTAGGCAAAACTTCTCCGTGTTCCCATCACTTCTGTCCCCATAGAAAATGGTTTCCTTGTTAACTAATGACTCGCCTCCCCGATCAAAATATATGCCACAAGGTCCCAAGCTTTGATTTCATTCACTACTCTATCCCCAGTGCTTAGCATAATGTCTGGTCTGGAGTAAGTCCTTAATAAATATTTGTTGAATGTTGAATTCTGATTTTACTTGAGATTCTTGGCAGAGATAAAACTGATTAATTCTTGGGTTATTCCTAAGTGAAGCCTGCTGCACTTAGCACCAGAAGTATGACAGGCTCTGCTCTACTCAAGGAGTACAATGTGTGGCTTGGAGGTTTGGCGGTTTTTCATGGATGGAATTTAGTAATGCCATCCTTGCCTTGCACAAAAGGTCTGGACTGCTCAGGCAGGGTCAGAAGCCCCATGGCAACGGTGACATTTACCATCGGATATCTACATTATTTAGAATATGGATAAAGTTGTTACGAGATCCCTAAGAGTAGTTTCGGAAGGGGTACAGCTTAAAACATCTTGAGTATCTAGGAGTAAATTTACCAGAAGATGTCCAAAACTTCTCCAGGAAAACTTATAAAATTCCATTGAGGGGAGGACATAAAATGAGAAACTGGCAAGAGATAAAGGTTGTTCATGGATCAAAAAACTCAATGCTGTACATCAGTCAGCACTGCCCCAAATTATAGAATCAATGCGATCCCAACTGGGTTTATAGTAGAACCGTGCTAATTGTTTTAAAAAACGTATATAACAAGGAACCGATCAATAATAGCCAAGACCCTCTTGAAGAAAAGAAGGCAGGAGGATTGCCATACCTGTTGCCATAATAGATTATGAAATTCCAGTAAAAAGGAAGGACAGCGGGGCACTGGCCCAGGGACTGACTCACAGAGCAGAGGGTCGAAGAGGGAGGCCATGGGATCCTGCATGGATGGACCCTGGACTTTGAGAGGCAGGGGTTCTGACCACTGAGGAAAGGACGGTGTCTTCAATAGAAGTTACTGAGGTTCGTGGCTGTGTTTTTATAGGATTTTGTATACGGTTGTGAAACCATCTGACGTTATCTGGTGAAGTTGGAGTTGAAGGCCACTGTGGGGAAATTTTGGTGCACTGGGATCAAAAAATGTTCAGAGGAGCTGTGTTGACAATGGCCAGAACATGGAAATAACCCAAATGGTCATTCAGGATATTGATGTCATGGCCGACTCTGTAGGAACATGGCAACGGGGATGAAAGGCACAGAAATAACACTGAGGACAAGAAGCAAATCACACAAGATATGCTATGTTTCCATCTACAGGAAGCTCAAAAACAGGGAGACTAGAAACAATCCTTGAAAGGGCCTACTTAGCTAAAACAATCAAGTGAACCAAGGGATTGCAGGAGAGGAGCCCTGTGACTTCTCGGGACAAGGAACAGGACGTTCCCATGGCAACCTTCTCAGGTCCCGGCACCTTTCTGTTTCAAAACCTGCATAAGGATTGCAGAGGCCTTCGTTTGATTCTTATTCAAGGATATACAAGTATGTCTTTCGTCATCATCTGCATATATGGTGCATTTGACAATTAAAAATTATTTTTAAATTCTGTACTAACAAAAGACAATGTGACACGGAGAATGTTTACTACGTGCCCGGACCCAGGGTAATTGCTGTGCACAGCAATCCCCGAATCACATCCCTATGAATATCCCCATGCCGGAGTCACTTGGGCCACTTGATGACATCGTCTCTTGCCCAGAGCCACACAGGAGGGAGGGGCTGAGCAGGGCTTTCATCGTCTCAGGCGTGTCTGATTCCAAAGCCCGCTTCTGCTATCCTACCTAGCGGCACATGAGGTCAAGAGTAATCAATGGCCAGGGTCCCTTCACGGGTCACTGGGATATATGAGGGTGTCCTTCGTGCTCGGCCATGACCCAGACCAGACCCAGTCTCACCCGCCCACTCCTCAGAAGACCACAACCCAAGCCAACCTCAGGGAGCGCAGCCCGTTCCTGAAACGCCACGTGAGCCCGCGGCTCTGATGTAGGGGAACGACTAACACCCTAGTGAAGTTCAAAGCAGGCGACGCAGCTGCCTGTGCTGAGCCACGTGCCACTGGACAAGGCGCCAGAGAGTGGGCACCTCAAGCCTTGGTGGGAGCCTCAGGCTTGCCAAATGGAGTTTGCCTCTCCAGCTCCTTCTTAAATGCTCAGTAATCCCTACCATTTATTCTTAACCACTTGCTCTGTTCAGAGAGTGCTTAGTGCTATCTCCCAAGTGTCAGATTCGGTATTAGGCTGAATCCAGTGGGGATGCCAATTTGCCCTTGCACTGGGATGCAAGACACGTGTCCTAGGGAAGGAGAAGTCCCCAAGGTACTTAGGAAAGCGGGGGGAGGAGGGAGGAAACTCTACAGACCTCTGTATGGAATTGTTTCTATGAGTTTAGAAGACAAAACCCGAGACGTGCATCCAGAGCTGGAAGCTATGGTAAGAACAAGAAAATCCTGAAGCCGGAGGCTTAATCGCCGCAGGTTAAGCATTGTTTCCACAATAAAGAAAAAAGCCGTGTATTATTCACAGCAGTTTCCAGGGTCAGGCGGGACAAGAGATCTGTCTGGGAAGACCGTGCCTGGGTGACTAGAGGAGGCCCACTCGGCCAACTCAAGCGCAGCACCGGGGAGGGAGGGGTCTCCCTCCTTGATCCAGTAGTAGTCCCTGAAGACTCAAGGCTGCCAACGCCCATGGGGGAAAGCCCCAGTGGCAGGTTGCAGGGTGAACACTTGGAGGGGGAGATTAGTCACTTAGATTCAGCAGCGCTCGGGCATGACCATCAGGTAGGCACCACTGAGCCGAAAACCGGGTGTTTGAATTAGTTTAAGATGCTTTTCCACATCGGGCTGGCTCAAAGGCACTGGCCTGCAGCCGTATTGGCCCGGAGTGGAGTGACTTAGGTCTGGGCCACCTTAGGTCCTGGGTTGGGGCAGAATCTCAGTTGACATGAGGAACAGAATCTAATTCTCCTGGAGGCAGCAAGGAGGGTGTGAGGCCAAGTAGGATCTGTGAGAAATTCCATCTGGGATCTGGCTGCATCACATTGGGCATCAACCAACTGTGCCAAGGGAATCCCGTCTCTGGTCTTTTCAGTCTGGGGTTCAAGTTGAAGAAACTTAGATTCTAGGGGGAAAAGGCTGTTTGTGGAACTGCTGTGGGAAGCCAGGAGGCAAGGGCCAGAGCAAGGAGCAAAAGCAATGCAGACAGGTGCCCATGTTGGAAGGCACGGGCCCCTAGTACACACGGCTTGAGGGTAGGGATGGGAGCTGGGCCAGCAATTACCAGTCAGCATGTGATGTCAGGACTATTTTCTGGAATACAGACTAAATTGCCAGGAAACCTAGTGTTTTCCTAGTCCTTTCGGGAACAGCCTCCTCCACCTCCTCCACCGCAGAATCTGATAAATGAGCTCTTAGCACCATTCACGCCTCCTCTGAACCTAAGGTCTTCCCCGTCCTCCTCCCGCACCTGTCCCTCACCCCAGCCATCCTGAATCCAGGAATAGGTGGGGCTGACCGTTTGGCAGTACTTAAAAGTGCCACGGGTTCAAGATCTAAGCACATCAGAGCATTGCAGGCCAACGGCAGAGGCATCCTTGCTCTGAACAGTCAGCGCAGAATCCCCACGAAGCTACTGATGCTTGGGCTACGGGATCCCTTCATTGCCCCTCCACCCCGGAAGGAGCCCTGGGAATAAGGGAACGTGAACACACACAGCTCTTCCAAGAGGGGAGTGAACCGATGTAAATTCAGGCTCCTCAAAACCTGGGCCCACCCTATTTCTCCATTCTCATTTTTTTTTAAAAGTTAGAGTGGGCACGTGAGTGGGGGAAGGTGGAGGGAGATGATCCCAAGAAGGCTCCGCTCAGCACTGCTGGTGCAGAGCCCCATGTGGGGCTCAAACCCACAAAGCTGAGATCATGACAAGGGCCAAAACCAAGAGCCTGACGCTTAACCGACTGAGCCACCCAGGGATTCCCCTTGTTTTAATGGGTCAAATGTTATTGTGAAATCAGGAAAGCTGCTAGACATTTTAAACAATTGAAAATGTGTAGTAAATGGCAAATATGGAGAACATCATCTAATGCCCTTTCCATACACCCATAAAACCCTCCTAGAACCTGTAGGCAAGCTGACCTGGTGACAGGCTGGGGGCCCTCTGGTGGCTCCAGAGTAGAAGGCACCCCACCCGGGCCCCAAGCAGGCTTTTCAAATGCCAGATGTTATCCAAGGTTTGGCTGCGTAACTGGCACAACAGCAGGGTGGTGACGGAGAATCAATTTCCTTCAGAACTGACTCGACACAATTTACCAACGCAGATGGTAATACAAGAATATTGGGTCGGACCTAGGGAAAAATATTTCCAGGATTACCACCTATTTACAATTATTTAAATCTGCTTTCACAACAGCTGTTCCCTACGCAAAAGGGAAGTGCAGGGAAACTCCCAAGAAAGCAGCACTGTCTTCTAACTAACGTGGACTTTAAGATGTATATACGTACAACGGACTACTTGGCAATGAAAAAGCATGACATCTTGCCATTTGGAACGTGAACGGAACTGGAGGATATTATGCTAAGTGAAGTTAAGTCAAAGACAGGTACTTAACAGAAGACCACAGGGGAAGGGAAGGAAAACTAAGTTACAGAGAGGGAGGCAAGCCCTAAGAGACTCTTAAATACAGAGAACCGAGGGTTGATGGAAGTGGGGGATGGGGGGGGGGGACGGGAACTGAGGAGAGCACTTCATGGGGTGAGTACTGGGTGCTGTATGTTAAGTAGTGAATCACAGGAATCTACTCCTAAAGCCAAGACTACACTGTAGACACTGTATGTTAGCTAACTTGACAATAAATGACCAAAAAACAAAATTTTATTTAAAAAAAATGGAAAAAAAAGAGTGGGCTTTAGAAGTAAAAGGAACATCAAGACCTGAAGTAATCCCAGGCATCTTGATTTGGAATGCAAAACAGACAGACATGGACCCAACTTATAGAAACGGTTTATTTTCCGTCAACCTTATTTCCATTTTGCTTCTCCGCAGAAGAGCAGCTCAAGACCACTCGGTGGTTGTTCCCACCCATTCGGTGGCCTGAGCAGTGGGGGCTGCAGACCAGTCTTCCGTGGCGGGCTGAGCGCTCCAGTCCTCTGTTAAGGAAACACCAAAGAACAGTCAGGCCCCTTCAGTGTTCTCGTCACCCTACCCCCACCCAGCACCGTGCCCTGAATCCCACCAGATACGCATTTCAAAGGACAAACAGCGGAGGCCCAACCACTTCAAAAACACCCAACTCCACAATCTGTCAAGTTAGCAGCTCAGCTATATAGCACCCTGGGATGAAAACCAGCCTGAAGCATCAGGACCCGTACCAGTGGGGAACTGCTGGATAGGCACGGAGGGCACCTGCACGCCTTCGGACCAGTCTGCGACCTCAGGCTGAGTAGCAGTGAACTCAGGAGCTGGAGCAGTCCATTCACCCTGAAACTCCTCCTTGGTCACAGCCTTTTCGGCAGCAGCCTGCTCTTCCTTTTCAATCTGGTGAAGACAAAGCGTACAGGGACCAGTAAATTTTACTTCTGGAGCACAAACCAAGAGGTCTGATTTACTTACGTGTCCACAAGCCTTTGGGGAGCAAACTTACCTCTTCAGGATCCCTATAGAAGTAGAGGTCAGGCATGACCTCCCAGGGGTGTTCACGGGAGATGGTGCCACGCATGCGCAGAACTTCCCGGGCCAGCATCCACCACATCAGACCCACCGAGTGAGCTCCCTGCGGGAGCGCCAGGTGTTAACAAGTGACGCTTGGTCAATCCCCAACAGCACGTCCTTCCCCCATCCACCCATCTGTCCCATCATCCAGGTCCTTGGTACCAAGAGACAGGAGACCCGTCTCTTGGTTTGCAGAGAGTGTACTTCTAACAGAGCACTCCAGAAATTCGTCTCAATCTTGATGGTCACTGGAACCAGGGGGATTAAAACACAACTATCAAGACTCCACCCATGAAATGAAATACCTGTGAGTGCCTGGACACGGATACTGCTATCAAAACATCTCTTTGGGGGATTCTTACACGGAACCAGGGTTTTGAGACCCAGGAAACCGGGCCAATTTGAATCACAGGCAACCCACCTTTTTAGGATTTCATAGCAGTTCATCCAGTTGCTCTGAAAACAGAAAGGCCTAGTAATGCCCGAGAGGCCAAGCAGTTAAGAAATACGGAGAAGACCAGACGAACACACACGCCACTTAAATGGTTTCTCCTTAAAGTTCTGACACACTCGAATTATACTTGTAGCAAGAATTACTATCAAACTCCACTCACTGGGCCAGAGACCCTTGTGGTGTTAGCGAAAGACTTGCCCCTCGTGTAGCACACTACCTACACTTGTGAGTTCATCGGCCAGAGCCTCAACTCCAAGCTCTAACAATGTGCAGAGGAATGCCCAGCTGTTTCCGTAGCGCTCCCGTGAGCTCTGGTGACGTCACAGCGTTATTACCTTGTTGTTGCAAGGGATGGCGATGTCCACATAGCGCAGAGGAGAGTCTGTGTTACACAGAGCGATGGTAGGCAGGTTAACGTAAGACGCCTCGGTGAGAGGCTGGTGGTCAGCCCTGGGATCGGTGACCACCAGAAGTCTGGGCTCCCGGAAGGCTGCCTGGATCTGGTTAGTGAAGGTTCCGGGAGTAAAGCGGCCAGCAATAGGAGTGGCTCCGGTCGCAGCAGCAAACTTCAGCACAGCTCGCTTGAAGAACGAACATCGAGAGTTACCAGCGCTCGAGAAATGGCATCGCAGGAACTCCCCCAAGCGTCCGTGTGCTGACACCCGGGTCTGTAACCGCCGAAGCGGCTCCCTTCCAACAGTGAAAACATCAAAGCACTTCAGACACCCAGTAATTCTTTGTCCTCCGCGTTACCCGACAACTACTTGCAGAACTGGGGCCCAGAAACAGTAAGCACGCCCCACCCTCTGATCCTGTCTGGAATGCTCTCCCCACTCCCACCGGCTGGTTTCAAGAACCGGGCAGGTCACTCGTATGCTTCCACATTCTTCACGGGGCCGTGATGACGAGTCAACACAGCACACAACAGTGCCCGACACACCAATAAGCACTTCTCTGCTCTGGCCGAATTCCATCGCAGCTACCCTATGCACCACAGCAACATACCCTTCCTTTTTACCCCGTAAAACTTATTTCCTGCATCCCTAAAAAAGGCAGAGTTACGTTTTTTCTGCTACATCCCAAGCCCCCTGCAACACTGCCTGCCCAATACGGATGCTCAGTAAATCTTTGCTGAGGAAAGCCATGAGAGTGGTCACTGGGTCCATTCTACAGCAATCCTTAAGTCTTCTACCGTGCACCAAACTAGGGGTCCTGATACAAGCCAGCCTCTGGAGAATAACCCCCTGCGCAAAACACATCTTCGGTTCGTGGCAATCAATTTTATGGTCAACCTAAACAATACAAATGAACCTGTCTTACTACACGATTTAAACATCTGTCAAAAATCCAAGTCAAACATCTTTTTCAAATTAGAATTGGGGTCAATGAAATCCTTGCTAAACCTCCTGTAGTGGACTCTTGGACACATGTTTTAAACTCTTCAGGGCCACTTACATGTGGTTTTAACAGCACTCTACAGTATTTTCCCTTCTGGCTTATTCTTTAAAATACAGTAATACATACAGCATACAAAACGTGCTAATTGACTACTTAGGCTATCGGTAAGGCTTCCAAAGGTATTGAAGGCTATTAACAGCTGAGTTTTGGGGGAGCCAGAAGCTAAAACAGATTTTTGACCACGTTGGGGTTGGTGCCCCTAATCCACCGTGCTGTGCAACGCTCAACCATAAATCAATTTTTAAGGAATCCACTGGTTTTCTCCACAGAAAAACAGAATTGTCAAAACAGAAATGGGGCAATACAAGTTTTACCCATTGGCTATTACAAAAACTAAGTTATTTATGTTAGCAAAGATTTCTACTCTTGCTTGGAGACTTGGATGAGGACTGGCACCCTGTTAAGAAACCTTTCTGAAAAATCCTGGAGTTGACACCAAAGCTTGGACCCAGTGTTTCATCATCGTCAAGAGAAAGGTCTGACTACAGAGACACGTGATAAGCCATTTTTACAGGATTATGTCAGTACCTAGCGGCACAAGAAAACACACAGGAAAAACAAAGCTCAACACTCTACCAGATGCCAAGTAGCGTGTAAACCGAAAACACTGAATCCAGGCAATTCAAGATTTCTAAAAACCAAGCATATTGTTTCCAAACCTGGCCAGTATTCCGGGATGATATGACACTGACATCAGCTGGGTTTTCAATGGCAACAATGGCCCGAGCTGCCAGCAGAAGCTTCTCCCAGGTTCTCTTCAGATTGATGATGTAGATACCTAGGTGATGGCAGAAAGCTTTGTAGTACCAGACTTAATTTTCAAGTGGACTTTGTTCTAAAAGGCCGAATGTGGCAGCGAGTACTATCAATCTCCAGTCATAGAGGCAGGCTCTACTGGTGTTAGCGAAAATCCTGCAATTTATCTAGCACACTTCCGACACTCAGAAGTTCATCGGCCAAGGCTGGCCTCCACCTTGAGCTTTAATAGTGTGCAGCCTTAATTCGGTAGACAAAGTGCATCTTCTCGGTCCTTTCCTGCCCTAAGCCTCCATCAAGGCCCCATCCAGATTCCTGTAAGTTCTCACCCACCTCCTGGTCTCCAGCCCCACTTTCCTTACAACCTGTCTCAATGCCAGATTTCACCCCAAACTGCTTCACAGCACACAACCCCCAGGCTTAAGTTCTTCAGTGGCTCCATCTGAGCTTGAAGCACTGCCTTGCCCAACGTACCTTCCAAAGTCTTCACAACCTACCTTCCCTTTTCTAGTACCTTCCAAGCCTCCTCATTAAGGTCTTAGCTCTTGCTCAACTTTACTCTCAGAATTCAGTTGAACGAAGGGAACGCCTGACCGGCTCAGTTAGAACATGCGATCCTGGGGTCAGGAGTTTGAGCCCCACATTAAGTACAGATTACTCAAAAACAAAGATCTTAAAAAAAATAAAATTCAAATGAACCTGCTTTCAGTACCTGTGAAATACAAGACACTATGGAAGATAAACTAATGAGCTTCCTCATCATTTATACATCTCACAGCTCCTTCATGGCCCAACCTAAGTCCCAGAAACTATCAACTGACATACTCTTGCACTGGAGCTCAGAAAGCGGTCCTTCCAAAAACCACCAGTACGCTTTTGTTTTTTGCAAGAAAAATTAAAAAAAAATTTTTTTTTTAAGATTAAGAGATGCATGCTGTATCAACTGAGTTGACCAGGTGCCCTACGTTCACTTAAGTCTCAAAGCTTACTTCCGATGTAGACATCTGGTTTCATTTATTACTTAGTTGGAATGCTATCCCTCCCAAATCAAAGCAACAACTGACCATCACTTTTCCTTTTGTAGATGTACTGTTCCATCTGGAAGTCAAGGTTGGTGCCACCTAAGTGGGTTCCTGCGGCAAGAAATTTGAGGACATCCTCCTCCTTCATTTGCAGGACATCAAGGGCTCCGGACATTGTGAAAGTTTCCCTTTAAGTTACGACGGGAACCTGGAAAACAACGGTTAACCATCCAGCTATTTTCATTTCATTTCAGTGGGTTATGGGACCAGGTGCATTCTAACTACCCTGGCGAGCCAAGCAACTTATTTGAACACAACCCAAGGACCACACCTTTTACAGTAGTGTAACGGAAAAAGACCCAACAGAACAGACCAATCCCACACATTACACCATTGCGGCACATCTTGAGTGCGTGGAGATGGGAAAAACACCCAAATAATTAAGCAAAATGAAAACGGTGATTTGCCACTTAACATTCCAGGGGGCAACCGGGAGTCGAGTTACCGATGAGCAAAAATAACCAGATGCGAACAAGTTTATTTTCAAGCGGATTGAAGGCAGGGCGCTTCTCAATTATTTCTCTCTACGGTCACAACTGATTTTCTACAAAACCTTGCCAGGTATCTTAACGCGAACGGGATACATCAACCAGCCCAAATAGCTGTCGTAAACCGGGACCGGGGCCTGAGCTCACGGCCGGGGTCCGAAGCAACTGCAGCGCGGTACGCTGATCCTGTTTGCTGCGCCACGGCCGCCCAGCCGCAGCCCGGCCCGCACCCTCACCCGGTGCCCTGGCTCCAGCACGACCTCCGCGCGCTCCGGGGACACTGTGGGAACCCGCGGGCCCGAGTTCGGCCACGTGCGGGCGGCTGGGCGCAGAGCCGGAGATAGATCCGCTTTGCCTGCTGGCTTCCATCCCCAGTCCTCGCACCCCTCACTCCAGCGGAAGGCTATTTAAGTCCTTTGGAACTATTTGGGGGACGCCGGGAACCCCACAGGGGACTCACGCAAAACAACGCCGTATGGACCCCTCTCTGGGTAGCGCGGAAAAAGGCCGGCGGCCGGAAGTGACGTCCTTATATACTCCGCCGCCAGCCAATGACAGCGAAAGCTAAGCGGAAGGGTGAATGGGCCGCCTAATCCAGCGGGGCCTTTTGCGACGTTAGTGCTTTCCGGCGCCGCAAAAGAGTACCGCGGCGCGCGGCCACCTCCGCTGTAATTCATCAGGGACCTGCAGTTGGAGGCCGAATCGGCTTTCTGGTCCCTGTCGTAAGTTGAAGTGTCTTTACGTAGGGAGCCATGTTGAGCACAGCGTAACAAAGTATTCGTTCAACAAAAGCCGGAGAAGTTATTTTCGTTTCTTGGAGAGCAATTTATCAGTACGTAATTCAGATTTTGAAAGTTCGCTTACAGGAAATTTTCCTGAAAAACTTAAAAGGAAAACACTACAGATGGCAGGTTTCTTTTTCTAGAGGAAAAGGAATCAATGTCGATAGATTAGTAATTAAAAATTCATTCCGTTCATATAGTACTATGCAGCCACTAAAGACCTGCAGGGTGGGGGAGATTATTTTAAAAAATTGAAGCCAGTATTAACTAAACTTCAATAATAAAAAAAATTGAAGCCCTGCACATTAAAAGATGATGGTAAAGAGACGGCCAAGTTATTGACTTATGTATTGGGTTTCCATCTTTGCTGCACTTGCGAATCACGTGGAGAGCTTTTAAACATGTGCCCAACCCAGATTTTAAAAATCTGATACATATATATATATATATATATATATTTTTTTTTTTTTTTTTTTTTTTTTTTAAGAGAGTGCATGCTCGGGTGAGGGGGAAGGAGGGGAAAGGGGGAGAAGCAGAGGGGGACGGAGAAGCAGAGGCAGAGGGCCTGAGCTGGGGTTCGAACTCCTCAGCGGTGACCTGAACTGATGTCAGAGGTTTAACTGGCTAAGCTTCCCAGGCACTCCAAAAATCTGATTTTTTAAAGTGAAGTATTGCCATAAAACATATTTGTATATATTGTGAAATGATCACCACAATGAATCTAGTTAAAATCTGTCACCGTCCAGTTACAAAAAGTGTGTTTTTCTTGTGATGAGAACTTTTACCCTCTTAGCAACAGTGAAATACACAATATGGTATTATTAACTATATTACATTCCCAGGACTTAAAAAAATCTGATTCTCATAAGTACCTCCCTAGGTAATTTTAATGTGTAGCCAGGCTAAGAACCACTAATATACTAGTAGAGAAACTGGGTGAGTTTTTTTGGTCTCATTTTTAGCATTTTTGAAATTTTCTGAGGAACACAGGTCAAAAAATTAAAAAAAAAACAAAACCCCATTGCAGCTGATAGAGAAGGAATGAAAACTTAGGAATGGGTTTAAGCATCCTTAGAAACTGCTGAAAATATCTGGAGACATTTTGGCTCCCAAAGAAAAAATAGCTATGTGTAAAATAGAACAGGAGGCTTTTAGGGGCAGTTTTCTGTCACTGTATTGCATGACTGGAGGGGCTTCCCCAGCCACCTCAACAGCTCCCTCCCATATGCACGCTGGAGTCCCAGGACTACTTCCTTTGTTGCAAGAAGGACATTGTACTGTAATTATGTTTGGGTGTTTGTCCACAAAATAGTATTTTTCTCACAAAACAGCTTTGCTCTTGAGAACCAATCCGCGTAAGGAAAATCCTTGGTGAGGAAATGAATCAACAAAAGTCCAAAGATGAAGAAGGTACTATAGTAAACCACGGTGGGGAGCCCATGGCCCAAGAGGCACTTGTCAAAGAAAATCTGTAGCGAGCAGCTAAGTGTCCTCCCCACCTTCCAGGGTCCCTGGTCGTCTGCACAAGTTTCTGCAACATTTTTTATCTGTGCCTGTTTTTTTTTAATTTTTTTTTTTTTTTTTTTTTTTTTTGAGACAGAGAGAGAGAGTCGGGGAGGGAGACACAGAATCCAGAGCAGGCTCCAGGCTCTGAGCTGTTAGCGCAGAGCCCTTTGCGGGGCTCAAACTCATGAGCCATGAGATCATGACTTGAGCCGAAGTTGGATGCTTAACCAACTGAGCCACTCAGGTGCCCCCTCCCCTCCCCCTGTGCCCTTTTTAAATAAAACTCTCGGAATTTCCTTTGGCAAACTTTTGATCTTGGGCATTCATATTTAAAAAGAGAAAAACTCAGCTTAAGTTTTTTTTCCAAATGCAAAATTGTGGTAGGGACTGTAGTTTTGGGGGGATACACTTCATGTGTCATTGGATGGCTAGAGGAGACCCTGTTCTGGTTTACAGCCGAGAGAATACGGAGGACACCAAGTTGGCCCCAGGCTTCAAGTTCATCTTGGGCACCTTCCCACCTCCCTCTCTAACCTGACTTCCTCCTTGCTCCTCCTTGACCTGTTTGTCTGGTATCCAGCCATGCTCCAGTCCTCTCCAGGAATCTTACCTGCCGTGGCCTGAGCAATGTTCCAAAATAACTGTTCCCTCCTTTGCCCCAAAGCTCATTCATTCCCTTAGTTAACTGGCATGGCCCTGTTTGTTGAAAGGATTCTGTCTTACAACTTTTCTCTCTCACTTGGCCCTTTTGTCTTGTATTTTCATGCACTGGAATGTATTTCATGCACTGCCGCATTGCTAACTGGGACTCTGAACTAGTCACTTAACGTCCCTCAGGAAACGAGCTATCGCCTGTGTTAGCTGCTGCCGTCCCCCTGAAATGAGTCCCTGGGCCTGGAGTCCCAGGATGGCACAGGATGCAAAATGAACAGAGAAGGCTCACCTGATGTTCATATTTTATGAACCGAGGTGACATTTTAATGGTCTATAAAAAAAAAAAAAAGCAAAGTCACATATCAAACATCAAAACTCAAAAGTTCTCAAAATTAAATCACATGTATATAGACTTGAAAAATCACATTCACTAAAAAGGACACAATTGTTCCTGAAATGGAGACAGGCCTGGAGATTCCGGGATGCTTCAGTCATCGTGACCCTCAGTCTTCAGAGCATTTTCACCGAACACCTGTATCCTCATACAGGCCCAATGGTCTCACACAACTGCCAGCTTGAACCTCTAGGATCAGGAATAGCCACACCTGCAGCATATTCATGAACAGTTTATTAAGAGGCCAAAGTTCAGGGAAGTCCAGTGACTGGATGAGTTCTCAGCCGAGCCAAATCTCCTTTTATGATGTGGAAACCAGGGTTTAGTATAGTCCAAAGTTACACGAAAAGTGAGAACACAATCACAATGAAAGCTCATCTTCGGCCCGGAGTTTGTGAACTCTAAGTAAACGCTAGTCTACATACAGTGTTCCTTCTGGTGGGATGGGACCCAAGCCGCCCCCTAAAGAATGTGTGGTGTAGAGAAAGCACACAGTGAGAACAAAGGACGCTTCAGGCAGAAGGGAGAGAATGAACCATAGTTCATTGTTCAAGGAACATAGCCAAGAGCATTCATTCAACATTCATTAACCCACAAGCCTGATGCTATGAGAGGGGATGCCTGAGGGGAGGACAAATCATCCTGTGGGGTCAAGACCCAGGACAAACGAGCAGTACAGGCCTGACAGAGAAGGACTTGGAATATTCTCCTAGGGCAATCTGAGTATATTCCGAAGGCAGTGGGGAGTCAGAGGATTATTCACAATGGGATGGGTTTTGTAAAGAGATTTAAGGGAAATGTAGGTTGACTTCCAATTTAGGGAGTTAAAGACGTCACACGACAACCAGCCAGGTGGGGATGGCCAGAAGGTGGCCAGATGCGCAGAGGTAATGAGGCGAGGTCTGATGAATGGACAAAACAATTAAAAGACAGAGACTAGTCATTCACCAAACATTCATCACATCGCTTCTGTATGTCTTAAGGCACCGATGGAAGCTGGGATACGGCAATGAAAGAGACACACAGCCTCTGCCTCTTGGAGCTTATGACTGAACTGGAGAGAGATTGGTGGCCACTGCACAGTCCTTTAAGTACAGTGGTGCTAAATGCTGCAGAAGAAAAGCACCGGGTCTGTGAGCACTCAGAAAGAGCTGACCTAGCATGAGGCCTTGGCGAAAAACTTTCCCGTGCAAAGGGTGCTTGACCCAAACCCGGAGGGGCGGAAAGGACTGGAGTGGAACAGAGCATCCCAGGCAGAGAAAACAGCATTCAGAGGTACCGCGCAGCAAGGGAGAAGCTGGGGAATGGGTGGCGGGTGGAAACACGAGGCGTCAAGGGCAACAAAGTACAAACGAAGACACCCGGGTCAGACTCGAGAATGGCTTATGGAGTCAAAAAGGAGACGAGTCTGGCTGCAGACAACAACATGGGAGAAATCGGGCGAGCCAGGACAGGACTACACAGAGACAGCTCTTGAAGACTAAGCCAAGAAAACGAGGGTGAACGCCAGCACCAAAGTAGGAGAGGGTGGAGTGTCATCAGTAAGGGAAGCACGTTCTAAAAATGGTCCACAAATCGAGCTGGGCTTCCCTGTTTTGGTAACAGCTCAGGAAAGCCCATTTTCAAAAACAGTGATCTTTTCAAAGAAGTCAAATTATTTACAAGCGCCAACTACACGTGGCCCAATCTTGGAAAAATACACATATATGCAAAACAAACTGGAGAAGTACAACTGGTGACAGAAATAACCCCAAAGGATAACCATTCGAACTGCGCTACAGACGCTCTCTGTTCTTTACACCGTCAGTTATAAAGCAGCCCTTAGTTTTTCATCCTCCCGACGTCAAAAGTACACAGATTTAGTTAAAGTCGATTCCATGACAAGTGACACTTTTATGGGTTCCTCGTGTAGATGAAACTCAGTGTGCACCACTCTGTTATTCACCTGGAAGATTAAAGTACAGACTGTTCAAAAGCCCTGAGCGAAAGCCTTTTAGTCAACCCTACGGCGTGAAATGGGAGAATTCTATGCATTTCAGAAAGCAATATGCAAATGGCGGTGGAAGGAGCATGGCCCCCCCAAGTGCCTGGAATGCAGCTCTCTGGACTCCAGGGTCCACAGACCTGGGTTTGGTCTCAACTTGCCCCTGGGGATTAGTAGGCAAGAGAACCCGCCGTAAAATGAAAGGGTTGCGTTATGTTATGTCCAAAGCACCCCGTGGCCCTATAATCCCAGGGTTGGTTGTGAGCACATCAGTCACCCTTCCATGTCACTGGGCCGTGAGGGCCTTTAATGTAAAGGCCCCATCATACTCATTTATGGATTTTTTTTTTCTTTGCCAGTGTTTACTCAGCAAGTACTTTAAAAATAAAGGGTGTTCGGTAAAGGCTTAATGAACGTCGGTCAGCCAACCAATTTTTCAGCTAGCCTTAGCTACGATGGATTTCCATTTACAGTTGGCCAAATCTGTCTTTATTATAACATTGCTGAGAAGCTGACAAGAAACTGTTTTCTCAGAGAAATTGAGCAATAGAAGATACTCGGGCATATGGTTCGAATGGGTGTCAAAATTGTCTGTGGTCCCTCCCTTTCACGTCCCACCCCCACCCAACTCTGACCTCAAATGAGGTGAGAAGGAGTTTGAAGGGCTGTTAAGCATCATATGTAAATTATTAAAATTAAATCTTTCTATTTTAAAGAAACAAAAATAGTTACCATACCTTGGGCAGGTGTGGAGTAATTCATATGTAATTGTGATTAGGGCATGAACTCTAGAAGCACTCTGCCCAGGCTGGGGTGCCAGCTCGGCCACCGACTCACCCCCATCTGTCACAGGGGATGTGAATCCCAGGAGGTCCCTGAGGGGTGTTGGAAAACTTAACTGGATTCGTATCTGGGAAGCGCAGAGAATGGTAACTGGCGTGGAGTGGGCCACGCAATCGATGTTAGCCTCGCTGTTACTGGGCGCTTCTCTGATCTCTTCTCATTAGCTCTCTGTGGGCGTAAACCTCTTCAATCCTGATATGATAAACTACAATAATTGGGCCATTCTCCAACTAGGGTTCGTGTGCAAATCAACCGCCATTACCGAGCACGTGTTCATTCAGTGAATGTTTACTATGGGCTACAAGCTGGGGAGACAAATGTGAGCTGGAGTCTGTCCTTAGAGATGTCCTAAGGCTCTGCCCTCTCTAGGGGTGCTGAGTCGGGCCAAAGCTGGCTGCCATGGTGGGCTACACAGCAGGCAGGGTCTTTAAAGCTCACCTAATATCCAATGCCCTTCTATTACCAAGGAACGGAAGGTGTCATTCTGTTTCCCTCGGCAGGTGCTCAACCATGTTTTCTGAATGCTACGGTCATTGTAAGTCATGATCGGCCCATCACTTCCAAGCAACTTTTCAGTATCTCTCCTATTTTCATGGGTAAAGCCAACCTCATGAAAATGCTCTGATCAAGTACATGAATGAAGCACGTGTTCACTTAGAATCTACTTACTTTGGTGAAAAAGTCAGCGATGTGCCACTTATTTCCATGCTGTTTAAAGACCTCAGCCATCGCTTCAATCATCACCGAGCCCGTGCGAGGGTGCCGTAAAGCAACGTGATCTACAAAGTGAAAATATTTCATGTGTTTTCCTCCTCTGGTTGCACCGAACTTTTCTTTTACCCATAGTGAAACCTGTAAAATGGTTTTGAACTGAGAATACGGAAGCATTCTTGTATTAATAGGAGTGGGCCTGGGTCCATAAGAGACACAGACACAGAAAGAGGAAGCACTGAGCCTCCCAGGGGACTCCTGTGACCAACAGCACGTAACCCCTCAAGAGGGCAATTCTCTTCTATCAATCAATTTTTAAAATAAAACTTTTCAAATATTCACAAAAGGAGAAAGCAAAGTTTAACAAACTCCCATATGATCATCCCCCAGATTCAACAGTTATCGTTTTGCCATATTTCCTTCATTTATCCCTTCTTTCTATATTTCTTAATGTTTATTTATTTTTGAAGGCGGGGGAAGTGAGAGAGACAGAGACAGAGAGAATCTTAAGCAGGCTTGCACTATCAGTGCAGAGCCCAATGTGGGGTTCAAACTCACCAACTATGAGATCATGACCTGAGCTGAAATCAAGAGTCAGATGACCAGCCAACTGAGCCACCCAGGTGCCTCGTCTATTTTTTTTTTTTTTTAATTTCTGACTTTTGCTATAGGATCTTAAGCTAAATATCCCCCAAATACATCAGTATAGAATTTATTTTGGGGTCCTCAAAAAAATTTAGTGGAATTGTTTTTATTAGTAGTTAGTAAAAAACACGAAACGTGTCTTTTTTTAGTGTGGAAATTTGATGGGAATATCAAAATCGTACCCTCTGATAATAAATCTAGGTTGGAACAGAAAAAAAACATGGATACACCTTTGCAATCTCAATATAGGCAAAGGTTTCTTAGAACACAAAAAGCATAAGCCACAAAAGAAAAAGATGCCAATTTGGACTTCATCGAAATTAAAAACTTTTGTTTTTTGAAACACGTTATTAAGAAAATGAAAAGCAAGCCATAGTTTGGGAGAAATATTTGCAATACATACCAGGCAAATAACTTGTATCCAGAATATATAAATAATTCTCAGGGGTGCCTGGGTGGCTCAGTTGGTTAAGCGTCCGACTCTTGGTTTCGGCTCAGGTCATGATCTCCCAGTTTGTGAGCTCGAGCCCCACTTTGGGCTCTATGCTGACAGCACAGAGCCTGCCTGGGATTCTCTCTCTCCCTCTCTCTCTGCCCCTCCTCTGTCTCTCAAAATCAATAAACTTAAAAAAAATTAAAAAGAAAATAATTCTTACAACTTCATAAGAAAACCAACAACCCAATAAAAAATTGGACAACACACATGAACAGACATTTAGCAAAAGAAGATATGTGAGCGGACAACACGTACGGGAAAAGATAATCACTAGGCCTCCAAGAAATGCAAATTAAAACTACAAGGTGATACTATTCTATACCCATCAGACTGTCTAAAATTTAAAAACAGATCAAACCAACTGATAATGAGGATGTGAAGCAACCGGAACTCTCATACGCTGCTGGCGGAAATGTAAACAATACAACCACATTGAAAAAGAATTTTCAACTTGGCAGTTTCTTTAAAAGTCAAACACACCTGCTATGTGAACCAACCATTCCACTTCTTCGTATGTACCCAAGGAGAACAAAAACATATGCCCAAAGATGTACACACATGTGTTCACAGCGGCTTCATCTGTAATAAGCAAAACCTAGAAACAACTTAAATGTTCAGTAACAAGTGAATGGCTGAGCGCATTGTGTTAACATTGTGTTATATTCACACAACTAAATACCACTCAGAAATAAAAAGGAATGAGCTACTGATATACAAAACGACATGGGTATAACCCGAAACCATTATGCTGAGTGGAAGAAGACAAGAAGGGAGGGAGGGAGGGAGGAAACCTACATGCTATATAATTCTAGTCCTATAAAATTCCAGAAAATATAATCTAATCAGTGGTAACAAAACACAACCGTGGTGACTCAGGGATGGGGATGGAGGTTGGGACAGATTCAAACATGAAGAAACTTTTTGCGGTGACAGCAATATTTGCTTTATCTTGATCATGGTGATGGTGTCATGAACATATACTTCCATCTGTTCGAATGGTACACGTGGAATATGTACAGCTCATACTTCAACTATATCTCCATAAAGTTGTAAACAAATCCACAAAACGTATCTGTTTAGTATAGGAACCATACAGCAATTTCAGCATTGTCCCTCTTGGAGTAAATCTGAGTTAGAAACACCACATCACGATGTTTGACAATCCATCCAGTATTCTTCAAACTGCAGGTTGCGGCCCAATTATCAGCCAACAAATCAATTTAGCATACTGAAACTGTATTTTTTAGGGGCGCCTGGGCAGCTCAGTTAAGCATCCAACCCTTGATCTCTGCTCAGGTCATGATCTCATGGTTGGGAGTTCAAGCCCCATGGCTCATCCCATGCTTGGGATTCTGTCTCTCCATCTCTCTGCCCCTTCCCCGCTTGTACTTTCTCTCTCTCTCTCTTTCTCAAAATAAATTAATTAATTAAAAAAAATGAAACTGCCTTTTTTGAAAATGGGATAAAATGGGATATAGTAGAAAATATTAAAGTACATCAATGCAGCAAGGGTAGCTATAATTTATAAAACTAGTGTGTTACATGTGTATTTATACTTTTACATAAATATATGTGATAGACTATAATGAAGTGTAGATTTTATCAACTCTAATATTGAAGTTTTCTGCCCCCCTCCCCCCACTTAGGCATCTCTGAAATCTGGATGTGCTATATAATCTCTTCCGTGTCACAGAGTAATTAATTGGTAGCTCCCTGAGGACACAAAATAATGGTATGTCTTACAATCAAGGCATTAGATTTGATGCAACACAATAGCTCTTTCTTCCTGTAGGTTGTGGCAAATAACATTTGAAAGCCTCTAACCTAACATGGTCTGCAACCCCGTGGAGGATGTGCCAGTCAGCAGAGCGAAAATCAGTGTAGCTTCCAAGCATCTTATTAAATGAAAGATTATACATTTCTTGTCACTTTGAAAATAATCAGCTATTGTCGTCCATGGCCACGGGTTCAGTCCTCAGGACAGACTCTAGGCCACAAAAAAATGAGTCCGATGAGTAAAACTGGAGAACTTTAGACTCGGGCTGAAAGCTAGTGAATTTCTGCAGATTTACCAAACAGGGTCAAATTAAAAAGTCATCAGGACCGGGATTCCCCCAACATTGCATTAGATGATGACTCTGGCCATAGAACAAGAGCTCCAATCACTCACAAGACTGAAAACAAGTAGCCAATGAACACATGAACACTTTATAGCTTCTCTTATATATAGGTGAGATGGCTTGGTCACAGGCCAGGAGGGACAGGCTCTAGAACTCACAGGGGTCAGGTAGCTGGTATAAACTTCAACGGTGAACTAGATGTCGGAAGCCCGAATTTTGTCGAAATCTACTTTCTAAAAGAAGATAACTTTAAAATGTTTTAAACCTTTTTTTTTTGCCCTTGATCTTAGTCAAAAGTCAAGCCGTGATTAAATCCATTGTTTGAATAGATAATACATTCAAATGGTTCACAATTCATCTATCAATAGATGAATAGATAAAAATATAGATGTATATTTATCTTACATGGACACCCATGCGCGCACACACACACACATAGGCACAAGAGAATATTACTCAGCCATAAAAAAGAAAGAAATCTTGCCAACATGGATGGACTAGAGGGTATGCTGCTAAGTAAAGTAAGCCGGACAGGGAAGACCTGCCATATAATTTCATTTGTATGGGGAATCCAAAAAGCAACAAAAAATGGACTCAAACACAAATGGTTCACAATTCAAATTATAAAAGGAATCCATCAAATTCTCCCTCCCGCCTCATCCCACGCCCAAGAAATCAAACTCACGATCTGTGAGATCACAACCTGAGCCACCCAGATGCCCCACAGCTGTCTTATTTTCATTAACTGTTGCATTTGAAACTTCATGATGATTCTTTTCAACTGCGGCACAGTATCCTACAGTATGAATATACCACTCCCAGTGGCTTTAGATTCCTGCCCCTTCATTTGCCCCACTAAGCAACTTCAAAGAAGTGCCCAGAGTAGAGTGCTCGACTCAGCCCCATTCACCACTTTCCTGGTATTAGCACTGAAAAGTCCAGTATCCCAGGAGACCCCTCCATCTCGGGCAAACTGGGACAGTTGGTCGGCCTTTCCATGTGTATACGTGTGCAGAAGATTCCTCTGTGCAGAAGCTCCCAAACTTTCTCAGTTCATGGTGCCCTTAGTGTCTCAGTAATTTTTTCACAGCACTCCTAGGCCAAAAGAAATACCTAAGAGATCCATTTACTAAAGTAGTTAGTTCCAAGCTCAGTATTAATATCTTAATAGCTGGGGCACCTGGGTGGCTCAGTCAGTTATGTGACCGACTGTTGATTTCGGCTCAGGTCATGGTCTCACAGTTTGGTGCATGAGATCAGGGAGGGTCTCTCTCTCCCTCTCTCTCTCTTTCTTTCTCTCTCTCTCTCAAAATAAATAAACACTTTTTAAAAAGTTACATGTTATAATGTGAGGGATACAGTAAAAGCAGTACTCAGAGGGGATTATTTGAAAATGCTTATATTTTGGGGACGCCTGGGTGGCTCAGTCAGTTAAATGTCTGACTTTGGCTCAGGTCATGATCTCACAGTTTGTGAGTTCGAGCCCTGCGTAGGCCTCTGTGCTGACTGCTCAGAGCCTGGAGCCTGCTTCAGATCTGCGTCTCCCTCTCTCTGCCCCTCCCCTACTTGTGCTCTGTCTCTCAAAAATGAATACATGTTAAAAAAAAATTTTTTTTAATGCTTATTTTTTGAAAAGAGAGAAAATAATGAGCCAAGTATCTAACCAAAATAGTCGGGAAAAGAAGAGTAGAATAAACTCCCAAATGAAGAAAAATGGAAATTTTAATGAAAATTTATGAAATCAAAATTAACGAAATCAAAAACCCATACTAGAGAGAATGAACAAAACCAGAAATAGGTTCTTTTTTTTTTTTTTTTTTTTTTTTTGAGAGAGAGAGAGGGCACAAGTGAGCAAGGGGCAGAGAGAGAGTGAGATTGAGAAAATCCCACGAGGGGCAGAGAGAGAAGAAGAGAGAGAGAGAGAGAGAGAGAGAGAGAGAGAGAGAGAATTCCACTCAGGCTCCGAGCTGTCAGCACAGAGGCCAACTCAGGGTCGAACTCACAAACCGTGAGATCATGACCTGAGCCGAAGTCGGATGCTTAACCAGATGCTAAACTCGGCACCCCTAAAAATAGGTTCTTAATGAAACCACTGGCAAGACTGATCAAGATCAAAAGAAGGAAGCCACAAATATTAGAGATAAAAGGAGCATTACTACAGACTTACTGGACATTTCACGTGATTAAAGATACAACAAACCCTATGCCAAGAAATAATTTTTTGTTTGTCTCCCACGGAGAAGCCAGTTTTCCTAGCAGTACATATTGAACAGCCCATTTTTTCAACACTAATTGGTGATGGCTTGTCACATACCTAGTTGTCCTGCATATCTGGTTCTGCGTGTACAATCTCTATTCTATTCTAGTGGTCTGTGTATACATAGAATTTTTATTATTGTTATATACTAAGTATTCTTTTTTTTACTGTTGATTTATTTTTGACAGAGACGTAGAGACAACAAGCAGGAAGGGACAGAGAGGGAGACACAGAATCCAAAGCAGGCTCCAGGCTCTGAGCTGTCAGCACAGAGCCCGATGCGGGGCTCGAACTCACGGACTGTGAGATCATGACCTGAGCCGAAGTCGGATGCCCAACAGACTGAGCCACCCAGGCGTCCCTATATCCTAAGTATTCTTATGTCACAAGTTCTCTCAAACATCTGCATAGGTCCCTCTCTCATGTCCCTCAAAGGTCCACACAACAATCAGCTGCTCCATGGGGACATCTCTACACATCTCTTTTTTAAAACGGCCATCTCCACCCCTCTCCCTCGATACTCCCTATAACCCTCATCCCTGCATTATTTTTCTCCATAGCACTTATCAGCATTTAACATATTTTATTTTATTTTATTTTATTTTATTTTATTTTATTTTATTTTATTTATTTTTGGTAAACATTTCACTGAAAGGGAACCATGCCATAGCAAAGTGTGCAAAGCCTTAGGGGTACAGAAGAGCTCCATAAACTTTCATAAAGTGAACACACCCCATAACTAGAAACATCTAGAAACAAGATGATGCCGGCATTCCAGAAGTCCCCTCCTTGCCCCCTCTGGTCATCACCACCCCCAACACTCTGCAGCCCTGAGGGCAAATAGTATCCTGACTTCTAACACCACAGATTAGTTTTGCCTGTTTCAGAGCTTTATATAAATGGTATCGTAAAGTAGCACAACATATAGTTTCTGTGTTTCTCGTCTGTCTCCCCCACTAGTGCAGAAGTTCCGTGGAGGCAGAGAGTTTTAGTTCTTCTGTTCAATACTGAGTCTCTAGCCCTTAAATGTATATACAGTCCAGCAGTCATAAAACTCATTTGTTCCATAAAACTGGAGCTTGAGGTTTCTCGCCTTGACCCTGAACTGTTCCATAATAATTCTGCAGTTAGTTTATATCAGGAGCTCATTTCCTTTTATTGCTGACTGGTAGTCCACGTGGGGCACACCGGGATTTGTTTATTCGCTCACCTGTTGATGGTCACTTGGGTTGTTTTCAGTCTTTGGCTATTTCAAATCAAGCTGCTATGAACTTCTGTGTGCCAGTCTCTGTGAGGCCACATGCGTTCATCTCTCTTGGAGAAACAACCAAGGAGTGAGATCTTTCGTCTAACCCTAGTGGGGAAGTTTTTCGCATCTTACCACTAAGGATGGTTTCATTTTAAGTGGTGGCCCTTAGTTTCCTTTGCCTGCATTTCTTCGCTCACATTTTATATCAAATTCCACATAGAGATTGAATATATATATATATATATATATATATATATATATGCAAGCTACTTTAATCCTCTTTTCAAGTCAAGATAAAGCAGTGCCTGGGTGGCTCAGGCAGTTAAGCGTCCAACTTCAGCTTGGGTCGTGATCTCGCAGTTCATGAGTTCGAGCCCCATTATCAGGCTCTGTGCTGACAGCTCAGGGCCTGGAGCCTGCTTCAGATTCTGCATCACCCTCTCTCTCTGCCCCTCTCCTACTCGCATGTGCTCTCGCTCTCTCTAAATAAACCAACAAACATTTTGTTTTTAAATAAAAATAAGCCTAAAAAAAAAAAAAAAAAACCTAAAGAAATGTCCCGGACCCCTTAATTCTATCTCTCCAACATTTTTGTTTCCCCTCACAAGTGAATCAAGTCCACCCTCGCATACACAGATTCTTTTGGACTTTAACTTATTATCAATAATAGTATTAGTAACACTGATGATAATATTATTAGCAGAATATATTAGTAGTAATAGTATCTAATTTCTTTTTTTTTGTATTCACTATGCCATTAATTATGATAAGCACATCTGCTTTATAGAATTCAATTTACATAACATCCCAAAGACATAAGTGAATTCTATCATTCCCGTTTTACATGAAGAAACTAACATAGCTAGCAATTAAAAAATACTGAAGGTCTCAAATATAGTAAGTGGCAGAACTAGCTTTTGGGCCAAGATCTTTTTCACAGAAGAGCCAACCATCTCATTCACCATGCAATACTTTGCTCGGGGGCCTGTGCGTTCCTGGAAGAATGATCTGCTTCTTTTGTTTAGAGATGCCAACCTGCCATCTCTAAAAGTGGGAACATTTGTAAACGGAGATGGAGAGGTTAACAAAAGATTCTCCTTCTAGATGTCAATTTGTAAGGCACAAATAATTTAAGGGAGGCCTGGGTGGCTCAGTCGGTTAAGCATCCGACTTCAGCTCAGGTCATGATCTCATGGTCTGTGAATTCGAGCCTCACGTCGGGCCCTGTGCGGACAGCTGGGAGCCTGGAGCCTGCTTCGGATTCTGTGTCTCCTTCTCTCTCTGCCCCTCCCCAACTCACACATACTCTCTCTCTCTCTTAAAAAAAAAAAAAAAATTAATTAAAAAAAAAAAGATTCTGAGAATCATCACGAATAACTTAAACCTTCTGGAAGAAAGTGTGTGTCACTGGCATCTACCCTCACTGTCTCACCTGCCTGGGTAGGATAGATGATGAAGTAATCACTGAACGTGGGCAGCCTCCTCTTCTCAGATACGTCATCAGACTCCATGGGTTCATCATCTGTCTCAACACCATTATCTCTTTTCTCTATTTTTTGGAGAACAAAAATACACACTACAGTAATGCGCCATTGACACCAGGAACCCTTAATCAATGTCCCAACAAGCTTGCACCTCCAGAAGAGGGAGGAATAGCCACAGAAGCTATGGAAGTCGGATATTGGCCCCTCAGGTCGCCTGGCATCACATGGACGGCGGGATGGCCCTTGGAAAGTGCACACATCTCTCTCAGATCTGAGGCTCCCTGGCCTACCCCATGATGTGAGTGACTGGGACCATTCTTCAGCCAGAGTTAATGATTCCATCCCAGGTAAGTGTCCCTTCTGTCCCTTCCTCCCAGCCCAAAGTCTCTAGTACCCCACACAACTAAAGTCACATCAGCCGAGGGGCCTCTGATCGTAAACAAACGAACAAATAAATATTTGTAACTTATTTTTCTTTTCTCAGTCATCCATATGAGAATGCCCTAGACACAGGACTGGACCAAGAAGTCTCCACTCACCTCCTCTGCAGGCCTGGATTATAAAGATCTTTGGTTTCTCTTGAAGTGCCGGACAATTTTTATTATTAAACATTTCAAAAATGTCCTCCAGGCTGACTCTCTCACCATCTTTCATCTTAATAAAGCCTTTCTCCCCGTGGGACATAAGAGTAACAAGGCAACAGCCAACATCATCCTTAATTTCATTGAGTCCATCCCGAAATGATGATATTTTCCCAAGTAACTCCTGTAAAATAGGATCACATATTCAAAATAACTGGAGGGAAGTAAAATCAGAAATGCCGGAGATGGTTCTTTTCAGTAGGCAATCCGAGGATATGACAAGTACGAAAATAACTACATCTCAGGCAGGGTTCGTATAAGGTAAATATCAGTTCCTGAACTTGTCCCTTCCCTTTTGGCTGCTCTCAGAATTCCCGTAATTTCTGTTTGTGCCATTGGTTCTTGTTTAACAGAATTAGGGCATTTCTGATTCTCTACTGCAAAAAAAACAACATAATGATAGCTCCCCAAAGGGTTAGTGTATGTAAATTTTATATTATTAACTTATTTTAACATATAAAGTTATTGTTTTCTAAAATTAATGCCCTCAATAAGCTAGAAATGGAAGGGGATGGAGGGATCTGCCAATAATATACACCTGCCAGAACCTATGGAGAGGCGTCATCAGAATCGAGCCCCCTAGAGAGAAACGCAAGACGGGAATGGCGGCCATCATTGCTCCCGTAAACCTTGTAGCCAAGATTCCAGTCCCTTCAATAAAGCATGTAAAAGTGAAATGAAGTCTAAATACGGTAAACGAAGAGCCAAAACTCATTTTTTACACATATCATGACTTTCTAGAAATACGAAATAATCAACCAACTAACTACTGGAACCAGAGGCCAGTGAGCTGACTGGATACAAGATTAACTCACAAAGATCAAAGATCCTCATCCCCCCACCCCCCACTCCGGTTACCTGGCAACAATCTTTTAAACCCCATAACAGAAAAGGGGGTCCCATTCACGGTCACACCCAAACTAGGACAATACCTAGGAATAAACCTAAATGAAGAAAGGATAAAGCTTTAGGGAAGAGGCGACAATAAACCATGACATGCCCACGCTTCTCTTAATACTACTGATTTGCTGATTCACTCCAAATGAATCTCAATTCAATGTCATGGCAATCAAAATCCCAAAGGGTTTCAGTGGAAATTAACCAGATTATTCTCCAGGTCACAGAGGACAGACAATCCTCAAGAAGAGCCAAGCATATTCATAAGAAAAAAAGAGAGAGAGAGAGAGAGAGAGGGAAAGAGAGAGAGAGAGGAGGGATAGCCCTATCAGGCATCAAAATGTCCTTAAAAATCATGGTGAATGAAACAGGGAGATACTGGCTTAGGTATAAACAAATATATGAATGGAATATTTTAGATTCTAGAAACCAATTGAATTATATATGGGAATTTATTTCACAATAAAGGCAGAGTTTTAAGTATGTGGGGGAAGGACACATTATTCAATAAATGTTGAGACAACAGACTATCCATCTGGACATAAGGTGAGGCTTCCTACTTCACACTGTTCCAAAAATAAGATTCCGGAGTAGAAAGGAAAACCTTAAGCTATAGAGAAAAATAATTTAAGCATTTTCTAAGTTGGGAAGTCATGGGGTTTAATCAAGACACAAACAACAAGAAGCTGACAAGAAAGACTGACAAGTTTACTCACAAAAAAATTAAAAGACTTCCATATGACTTAGGACAACAAAAAATCAAGTCACAGGGTAAGAGAAACATATCTGCAGTACGTTTGTAAATGAATAATATCCAGGAAAATAACTATAAGAACAAGAAAAAGACCACCCAGTAGGAGAAAGGGCGAAGGAAGACAGAACAGATAATTTACAGAAGGATAAAAATGGCCAAAGGATGTTTAACCAAACTAAGAATCGGAAAAACGAAACTCCGAACAATGAAATACTTTTGCCAGTGACATTGCTAAATATTTATAAACGTTGCCAGGATGCAGGAAAAGTAGCCACTTAAGACCCTGAGGAGCATAAACTAAAAGAACATTGGCAGTTTCTGCCATTTGAATGAAAAGGACAGGATTAAAAACCATGCAAAATGAAGAGATTCTGGTCCAATCCTTGGGGAAAGGACATTTGGGGCCAGAAAATTCTTTGCTGTGGGGGCTGTTCTGGGCATTGTAGCACCCTCCAGTTGTGACAACCAGAGATGGCTCCAGATATGGCCAAATGAGGGGGACAAGTCACCCTCAGATGAGAACCAGATTTAAGGTAACAACTAGCAAGGGACAGGATTCCAGCCGAGGCAGCCTGTGTGGCATCCACAACCCCATGCTATGCTGTTCCTTGACATTCATTAGCAGTGACTCCTGGGATCTAAGAAGGGCTTTCCTATGTTACTGTCCCTAAATAAGGGCAGGTCTGAGTCATGTCTCAGCTAAGGTCAAAGAGATCAAATGGAGTCCCACCATCCTCTTCCACCCTATTTTTTTCAGTACAATCTAGTTAAGTCACAACGCAATTCTGCCCAGTGCTATCGGCTCCCTCCCCACGCTTCTCCCAGGGTTCCAAGTGAGTCCCACAAAGACTCATGCTGCTGGAATCCCTCTGGCCTGCCTCCTGATGACCTCTCAAAGGGGTTTCCTTGGTCTTTCCTGCTCCTAAATGCTCTGGAACTTGCCTACTCCAGACTCCGCCTTGTCCTTGGCCCCCTTGCCCATCTTGCCAAGGATGGCTTCTGGGGTTCCCTTCCCTCTTCAACTGCATGGCCCTAGCCAAGACTGGAGCCCAAGAGGTCCCTGCCTGACTGGAAGGGGAGGTAGGGTATCGCACACGTAAAATTACAAAAGCATCAAGAGTTTTATCAGGACACACATGTCATTGAGCAGCAGGTAGGTCCTGATTCTTACCAGGTGTTAAAACCCAATTTTTTAAAAAAGAAAGGAAAATTGGAAGATCCAAGTTAGGTTCCTCATTGTTTTTTATTTTTACCATTTTGTTTGGATCGATGCACGAAGTATGCTCAAACTGGCATTGGCCAAGCCATTCGGTCATTAGCATGATGTCCCGGTGAGCCCCGGGTCTGTTCTTCTCCACACACATGAGGAAAGCCTTCCGCTTGCCACTCAGGTCATAACAGTCCTATTTTCCAGAAAAGCCAACAATAATTAAACCAAACCAAACTCAGAAATCCAAATGTGTCATAGATACAAAATAATGAGTTTCTCTAGGGATCAATGGTGAGGTTTCCCAGTTTGGATCAGGGATGCAACACTGATTGTCTCTCTTATTAGTTATGGAACGGGGGTGGGGGGAGTCATGACTTGATTTATAATCCTTTCAAATATCTTCCTCAGACTAGGACTAATAGGCCAATCTCAGTTTTAAATTCCTACGTATAGCTAGAGTATCAGTTTAAGGAAATATGGCGGACAGAGGAAACGGTAAATGACCACACAAGGCTGCAATCATCAAAATCCAGAATGTGGGACATTCTACAGACAACTTGGTTTCTTTAATAGATAAATAACAAGAAAAAAGGCTAAAGAAAGAAGAAGCATCCTAAGTTAAGAGTCTTAAGGCACAAAGCAAACAACTGTAATTGTGTAGGCCCTGTATGAATCTGTATCCTGATTCAAACCACCCACCTGCAAAAGACATAGGAACGAGTCAAGGATATCTGAATGCTAACCGCCTCTTTGCAAACATTAAGGAAGTTGTTTTTAGGTAGAATAATGGTATTGTGGTTATGTTTTGCAAAACCTCTTTCTCCTGCTAAAGATTCAGAGATCCACACGAAAGTGTCCATAGATGAAAGGGACAGGATTATCTGGATTTGCTTCAAAATAATGGGAGCGGGAGCACACGAAACAAGATTGGCTCTATGTTTCTAATTTGCTGAAGCAGGGTCATAAGTACGTTGGGCTGGAGTTGGGGAGATTCGTTTTTCTATCCCACTTTACTATTTGCTCAAAATTTCCGCAGTAAAACTTAAAAAAACCAAACGCTAGAACCAGCAATGTACGTAGTCGTCCAAGGCCATACAGCCAGGCATTGAACTTCCATTGAAGTTGCCTCACTTTTCTTGACTTGTCAAACAGAAATAACAGCAGTTCCTACCTTGTTTGGTTAATGCACGCACAGTGGTTGTAACTGGCTAAAGTTTATCTTCCACTCTCATAACAAAAAGCAGTGAGATATGACCACTTGAGAAAACCATACAGATAGTCTTTAACCAACAAGAACAGCACACAAAAAAATGTTAAAATGGCAGTTCAAGCGGCTAAATAAATACCATCCTTCCTAACCAGTGTGCGGTGCTGGAGTGAGAGCAAAAATATTTACCAGTTCGCCATCCACACAGTCATAGCTTCTCTTTAGAATCTTTCTTGGAATCTCTGCATGAATTTTCATGAAAAGAGAATAAAACAGGAAAAACACATTATTATTTTCCCATTTTTTAAGTTTTAATCAAGATCCACTGTCATCCCTACTAACAGGAAGCTCCTCCCAAGGAATTCTGTTGCCTCTTACGTTTTGGGGGTCCAGCAGGCTTCAGCCTCGCTTTAGAACAGGTTCCCTGGATTATGAACACCTTCCTGCAAACTCATGAGGCTGGAAACTTAAAACCGGCTTCCCGTAGGCCACAGTGGGATACAAGGGCAGGAAGAGCCAGGCCAGAGATAAAAAGGGACAAGGTCTAACTGACATATTACTGCACATGTACTTCCTGGAGAGGAGATTAAGACATCGATAAAGGGAAAATTGAAGTAAAGGAACTAGGCATTAAAAAAAAAAATAGCATAATCTCTTAGCATTTAATTCCAACATTTATTGGGTGCCTACAGTGTAGAGCCATAATATTGTGTAGGTTGGATGACTCTGGAAAAAAAAGCCCACTTTGCCAACAGTCTAAAGAGGTGATAGCAAAAGTGATACATGACCAACGAACCTGGGAGGGACGACACAAGTGCTTTGTAGGTGCAGTGAAAGCAGGGAGAGTCAAGGCTCCACAGGGCCAGTATTCTGCCTGTAGGCCATGTGTGGTGGGCCATTACAGTTGTCATGCATTACAAATCTAAACAAAATCAGCAACAGTAACACACCTAGAAGCTCAATCAGATCATAGGCATGCCGATGGCAGAAGTCACCGACGGTACATTTTACTGTCTATCTCAATGGCTCCCATGTACGTGCTGCTTCCTCTCCCTCCTCTCTCTCACATACGTATTATGTACACATCCGTTTATCAAATCGGGCCGGCGGGGGGGGGGAGCCCCACCTCCCTCAACCTGTTCCATACTACATTTCTTGATCATAAGCCACATCTTCCCAGATTGACGGCAAATGGTCTCATGGTGTGCAAGAAGAGCCACCCCTTCCGTAAATACACCCCCTGGAGGTGTGACAGTGGGGTTTCCAACACTGGGCTTCTCACTGCACCATTTGGAAACCTCCCACATCATAATCTCTTGAAGGTAGTCGTTAACGAAGCATCTCAGGCCTGCTGCTGAGTCGATCTGCTCTTTGAGCCGACCCCCCAAACGTGCTCGTAAACCCTGATGGCCGCTCTTCGACGGATCACTCGGATTCCGCGCCTGGGGATGGCGATTCTACGGGCTGCTTCACCCAAGGTTCCCACCTCCCACCGCGCGTCACCTGGGTCCTGGGCACCCGCCAGCCCCTGGCTCCGCTAGCCTCCGCCCCGCGGGCTGCCCGGCAACCCGCCCCCAGCCCCGGCAGCCCCCAGATCCCCCGGACCTCTCCCCCCAGCCCGGCTGTCCCCACTCTCACCCAGGCTCCGCCCCTCCGCCGGGCCGCCGGCCGCGCACCCGGGCCCCGCCCCCTAACCCGGCCGCCACCACCCCGCCCCCCATCCGGGCCCAGCCCCCAGCCCCGGCTCGCGGCAGCGCCCCCGCTCACCCCGGCGGTCGTCGTCCTCCGCGCTCTGCCAGCGCGGCAGCAGGTCGGCGCGGCGCAGCTGCTGCAGCACCTTGATGAGAACGCGCGACACGGCGGGCAGGTAGTAGTGCTGGGCCAGGAGACGGGCCAGCCCCGCCTTGCTGCCGCCCTCCAGCTCCAGCCGCAGGGGGCTCACGCGCGGCCCCTCGTCCACGGTCTTGAGGAGGACGCGGAAGTGGCTCAGCTCCCGCGGGGACAGCAGGTCCAGCGTCTCTTGCACGCGGCTCTGCAGCTCCTCCACGGTCGGCGTGATCTTCGGAGGCGCCTGGCGGCCGTCGGACCCCCAGCGCCAGCCGCTCCCAAGGCTCGTCGCCATGGCCACCCAAAGATGCTGCAGCGCCCGGGCCGGAGGGGCCAACCGCCGAGGTCTCAGCCCCGCGGGCCGCGCACGCCTCCCGTTTCTCCCTTTGTTTTGTAAAACGGAGGCGTTTCCGCTCGTCTTAGCTACGGCCGGGCGGGCTGGCGGCGGCGACCTGGAGATCCCGCCAGGCTTCCTCTGCGGCCCCGCCCCTGCCTCGAAGCCCCGCCCCCACCCGCCCGTTCCCGCTTAACCCTCGGAGCCCGGGTAGGGAGAGCTTGGTGGCGGGGGCTCCTCCGTGGTTCTCCGCCGTGGCTGCGCGTTAGGGTCACCTGGCTAACTAACTCCTCGAGCTCAGGCCACAGTCCCGGCTGATTACAATCGAATTTCTGGGTGGCAGACCCAGGCATCAGCCGTTTTGAAAGGTCTTCGGGTGAGGGGCGCCTGGGTGGCTCCGTCGGTTGAGCGTCCGACTTCGGCTCAGGTCATGATCTCGGGGTCCGTGAGTTCCAGCCCCGCGTCGGGCTCTGTGCTGGCAACTCGGAGCCTGGAGCCTGCTTCTGATCCTGTGCCCCCCCCCCCCGCCCCTCTCCGCCCCACCCCTGCCTGTGCTCTGTCTCTCTGTGTCTTTCAAAAATGAATAAACATTAAAAAAACATTTAAAAGCTCTTCCGGTGATTCCAATGTGCAGCCTAGTTAGATCCGGAGTGTTTATCAGCTACCGAACCCACTGGCTCCACTTGGACGCTGAAATAACACCTAGAGGCTATTTGCCTGGAGCCAGCTTTCATTGGAGAGGGAGAGGTGAAAAAGGTTGAGGCTTGAGAATTTGAAGTCAGCAAGAAGTTGGAAATGCACACTGCTCAGCCTGGGAGTCGTGGAAGGGACATTGCCTTGGGGAGCAGATCTCAGCTTGGCAACGGCCCGTTACTGTCACTGCTGCTCAGTTCCCTGACTTGCTGGGGACCTCAGGAGCTCACTCTAATTGTGATTTGCCTCAAAATTACTTACCCTGTGGAAGATCTGGTGAAGGAAACTCAAGACCTTGTTTGCATCCCGATTCTAGTAAGCCAACGGTAAAAACTCGCTTTTTAAAAAAGATTTTATTTTGGGGGCACCAGGGTGGCCCAGTTGGTTAAGCCTCCAGGCTCTTGATCTCTGCTCAGGTCATGATGTCATGATTGGTGAGATTGAGCCTTGCATGGGGCCCCCATGCTAACAGCTTGGGGCCTGCTTGGGATTTTCTCTCTCCCTCTCTCTGCCCCTCCCCAATCACAGGAAAACACTCAGGTGTGCTCTCTCTCAAAATAAACTTAAAAAGATTTTATTTTTCAGTAATCTACACCAACTGTGGGGCTCAAACTCACAACCTGGAGATCAGTCTAGTTCCACAGACTGAGCCAGCCAGGTGCCCCTAAAAAGTCCTATTTGAGATCACTGGAAATGTGAATATGGGCTGGGTTTTGGAGGATATACAAAAAATTTGTTAGCGTTTTCCAGGTGGGATAATAACATTGTAGTTATGTGAGAAACATGTCCACCATTTTTAGAGCTGCAGATTTTTAGAGATGAACGATGGGAAGGGTGAAATAGTCTGATGTCTGAAATCTGCTTTCATAAAGGAGAAAGTGGAAAGACAAGAGTGGCAAAATCCTGATCGTCGGTTTTCATTTCAGTGATGCAAATGAAGGGCCAATGTACCATTTGCCCTACTCTGTGTTTGAAATATTTTGTTTATATATTTATAGAAACTGAATGTAACAGCAGCTTGAAATCTTTGCTTCTGTCCTCTTTGGGCCCATATGCCTTACTAGGTCTTATCTGTAGTGGCCAGACAAGTGTTTGCTTCCACAAAGCTCTGCCTCTAAATAATTTGAAGTCTGAGGCAGCCAAGAACAAGTCAACTTGTTAAAGAGGCACTGGGCGGAGTTTCCAAAGCCAGCTGAGACTCACAAACTTTAATAGCTGTGACAGACTGCAGGAAAGACAAATTCTTGGGGCCTGGAATATGCAGATGTCCAGAACCACATCCCTCTGGAATCAAGGTTAAGGGCAAATTCCAGTTTTACCCCATGTTTAGAGAAAATTAGACTGTTCCTCCAAACCTCATTTGCCCCCAAAGAACAAATGAGCATGGAAGGGGACTCTGGTGGCCCAAACTCACCAACCAAGTAGAAGGTGAGCAAACTGGGGGGAAGCCTGTACCTCTGGGCCTCACCTCTGCCCCTCCCCTCCCAGGGGCTCTTGGCAGGTCCCCCACTGACAAGTTAGGCTCCCCTGGCCCAAGATGAGGGTCAAAGATGACCCGAACACCCTAACTCAGGACCCAAGTTCTTAGGAGGCAGACACTATACCTAGGCCTGTAGTGACTGGCCTGCGTTCCATTCCTGTCCCAGCACACATCTGTCCTACGTGACCTCCTACTTTCCCCAGCACAGGGCCTCCCGCACCTAGGTCACCAAGCCCTGGTGGCTTCAGGGTCACTGAGATTAGGATCCTCCTCTGCCCTCTCCCATACTCCTCCATTATTTTGAATAGGATATTTATTTATTTAACGTTTATTTTTGAGAGCGAGAGAGACACAGCACAAGCAGGAGAGGGGCAGAGAGAGACACCAAATCCAAAGCAGGCTCCAGGCTCTGAGCTGTCAGCACAGAGCGGACACGGGGTTCGATCCCACGAACTGCAAGATCATGACCTGAGCTGATGTCAGAAGCTTAACCAACTGAGCCACCCAGGTGCCCCTTGAATGGGACATTTCAACCTAAAGCCTAAAGTATAAACATCATTAAATTTATATGCATCACAGGTTGAATTGTGTTCCTATGAATGTGATCTTATTTGGTGATGGGTCTTTGCAGATATAATCAAGTGGAGGTCCTTCTAGAGTAGGGTGTGCCCGAATCCAGTTACTCGTGTCCTTCAAAGAAATTTGGACACAGAGACAGGTGGACAGACGGGAGGCTTTGTGGAGACGGAGGCAGATTGGAGTGACGAGTGTCAAGAATTGCCAGCAACCACCAGAAGCCACAACTGTCCTCCCCTAGAGCCTTCAGAGAAAATTATGTCCCTGCTGACACTTTGATTTGAAGACTCTTAGGCTCAGAACAAATTTCTGCCAGAGGCTACCCATTTCTGGTCACTGGTTGTGCAGCCCCAGAAACCTACCACAATGCAGCAGAAACATCTGCTCTTTTAACCCTCACCATCGCCCTAGGAGGTAGGGAATATCCCGATCCCCGCTTTACAGGAACAGTTGCAAAGTGTGTCTAAATAAGTAGAGAACCAGGCTTTCCATCTGGGCCACCTAGATCACAGCCCATATCCTTAACCAGGAGACCAATCTTCTTTCTGCTGTCTGGATAAACGTGTGGCTCTTTCCGAAGTTGAAAAGTTGATAGAAAAGCCTGGGTACCCAACTCGAGTGGCTACAATAAATAAAACAAACAATAACGTGTGGAGGAGGATGTGGGGAAATCAGAACGCTTCCGCACTGCTGGTGGGAACAGAGGATGGTCTGGAGTCTGGGAGTTTCTCAGACGGTTAAACACCGCCACCACATGATCCCGCAGTTGTCCTCCTAGGCACATACTTCCAGAAGAGCAATGAAAAGCTATGTCCACACACTTGTATGTGAACGTTCACAGTGGCATTATTCCTAAAAGCCCCAAAGTGGAAACAATTCAAGCAGTCCTCAACTGAGGAATGGATAGTACGATGTTATGTGGCCACGCGCACAACAAAGGACAGTGCTGAACGTGCCACATGGATGAACCTCAAAAGCGTTACGCTAAGCTAAAGAAACCAGATGCAAAACTACAAATTGTACGACTGCATTCATAGGAAGCGCACAGTAAAGGCAAGTGATGGACGGAAAGCGATCAATAGCTCCCAGCGGCTGGGGCTCAGAATGAGATCTTTAAATCTGAGATCTTGGGGGCTGAACGTGTTCCAAAACGGATCCGTAGTGATGGTTGAGCCCCTCAGTGAAGTTACCAAAAATCACGGATTGGTTTATTTGAAATGAGGGGATGGTACAATGTGTGAAATAAAGCTTTTTAAAAGATGTTTAGGTCGTAGGACCTATATGGGTCAAGAGCCAGCCGCCTCGGATTAATTTGGTTATTTTAGAACACAGAGGGGACACTATTGAGGTTTTCCAAACAGTTTTCAGTGATAAAGTGCTTCACTTTATTTATGTGAATTTTAGCAGCAGCAAAAAAAAAATGCCAGAACAATTCAGAATTAAAACAGGGCTGAGGCCAAGAACAAAAAAACGTTATTTGGACACTTAGAGGCTAAGAAGCCACTGTCCCCACCTCTTTAGAGGCTCTCCAGGTGATTAAGTAACCACCAGTTAAGTAACAACATCTTTTTTCCCCTCGTCCTAACAGCACCCCAGACACAGCCTTCAGCCTGGTGACAAGGACCCCTCTCCCAGCAGATGGGCTTCCCCCACTGGAGCGCCTCAGCCACAGCGCCAGTCCGCGGATTCTCTGGCAGTGCGATTCCTTGCCCAAGGACAGATCCAAACGGCAGCCTGGTGTAGGTGGGTGTAGGTGAAGCGGAGCCACCTGACAGAGCTCTCTCCAGAAACCCCTTTGTAAGAAGTCCTGCAGGATGGGCAAACCCTCTCCTAACTCCCTAGCACGCGGTACACATCAGTAACACCTCTTTCGGGAGATCTTGAAGGCTTGAGTCGGGCCCATCTATTCTCTACTCAAACTGGGTAACTGAAGGTGACGTAGCTGCCTGGCTTTCCAGACAGGACATCCTCTAACTCCGGGACAGTGAGACGGAGCAGCCCTTGGCAAGAGCCGGGCAAGACAACAGAGCCCATCTGTCCCCAGGCCCCTCTCGGTCAGGACTTCAGGCCCATCTTGGCCATCATCTCCTCGTAGACTGTCCATGCCATTGCTGCCATCAGAGTTCTGCGGAGGGCCCGGGGGACGCCACCTTGGAAGAAGCCACGCAGCCCATAATCCTACAAGGAAAATGAACGTCAACACTCTGGAAGCAAAGCAGCAATACAATGAACACCCCTAGCACACAAGAGCGAGGGTCTCCGCTACCCCATTATTGAGTCTTCATTTTCAGACTTTTATAGATAATGCCAAGAGTATGAATAATGGACCCAAGAAGGCAATGAACTTGAAAAGGTTTTTTTTTGGCACAGTTGCGAAGCTTTCTTGCTTTATCCAGGGGAATGCGTTTCTCGGCTGAAAATCTTCATCAAGGGTTGCCCTATACCGCTGTGCAGCTTACACAGCTCACAGAGGCACCAAGCGCCAGCTGGCGGCTGAGTCCCAGACCTCGGTCTGCATGCCAAGCCCTGGGCCCTGGCTCCAGGCTAGAGAAAAAGGTGCCTTTATGATGATTTGTCTGCCTGGAGGGAGCTTCTTTCCATAGTTTCGTAATATAAGAATTAGAGACAAAACGCCTGTTACTCCTCTAGAGCAAATTTCTAGAAACAAAATAATGTGTTTGTGCGGTTTTTTGGGGACTCTGGTTCCTCCTAGGTCCTTGATCGGATGACTAGACCCTCCCTGCTCACCTGATTCAATAGGTCTGGGGTGGAGCCCAGCAATTCCAAGTTGAACGAATATAACTGGTTGTCCTAATGTAGTCAGTTTCCCCCACCCACCACCAAAAAATCCCCACAACCAACCATAGGTTTTTAGCAGCGATTTCAACCTTGGCAACACCTTGGAATCACTAGGGAACTTTACTGATCCGGGCTTCACCTGCTCCCAGGCATTCAGATATCACCAGCCCAGATTATGATCTGGAAGTGAGGACTTTTCTTTTTTAGTTTATTTATTTATTTTGAGAGAGAGAGAGAGAGAGAGAATGCAAACCACAGAGAGCGAGAATTCCAAGCAGGCTCCACACTGCCAGTGTGGAACCCAAACTCATGAACTGTGAGATCATGAGCTGAGCCGAAATCAAGAGTTGGACACTCAACTGGCTGAACCACCCTGGCGCCCCAGGGAGTGGGGACGTTTTTAAAGCTCCCCAAGTGATTCTATTATGTAAAGGGCACAAGATACTGCTCTAGAGAGAGCCGTAACCCCAGTAAGAACCAATATTTACTCCATAGCCTTACTTTGAAAATGAGGGTCACCGCCTGGCCAATCCACCGAAATTTCATTGGGGTGAGCTGCATATGAGTTTTGATGACATCCGCAGGTTGAGTTACCAGGGAGGCCAGAATACCAGCAAAGATCCCACAGCTGAAATTTACCACAGGAATAAGGACTGCATCCAACTGGTCTGAAATAGGACAAAGGCAACATTCGGTTACAAATAAATCCCACACTCAACTGGGAAGTATCCCTACTAAGTTGACCACTAATCCTTCCCCAAAGTTAGAAGGATGTAGATTCAGACAAGGTTAAGAAATAGGCATTTAAAGGTACACTATGTGTAGATGGAGTAGTGGGAGTTAAAAATCGTTTTTTTTTTTTTTTACAACTATCGCCATCATAATTCATTCGGGCAAGAATCACGGGCTAAAACATATGAATGAAAGGAACAGGATGTTTGATATAGATGTATACAGACTCCAGGTATCTCCCCACTGAGACGCTTACAAATGACAAAAGAAAAAGTGAGTTTTCAGTGGAGACACTATCTTGTCCAAGTGATAAAAAGTTAGTATCGCCCACAGTGGGTCAAACCAATGTCATGAGCTTCCTGACATGGAGATATTTAAGGGTAAAGGGGCATCACTCCTGCAACTTGCTCTTAAACAGACGGGAATAAACAATTATACATATAGAGAAATCAAAAGTGTACATCCAAGCTCCCTTACTGCCCTAACTTCCCATGGCAAAATGAAGGCTGTGACCTGCAGTGTCACGGCCCCCGGTGCCTTGGGCGGAGCAGGAAGCCTCCTAAAAAGCACCCCAACTGTACTTGATCACCACTGTCATGACGGCATGCCAGCTTTCCCACTTACGTGACCTTGGTTGCATATCCTTTCTCGAATTATCCAGAGACCCCTTACTGAACACAGGTTCATGCCACAGAACGTGTTTCCATTAGCACCTGGCTCCGCTTGGGTGAACGTTTGCTGCCCACTGATTGTGTCCTTGTCGTATCCAAATGAGCATGCTGGTGGGGTGGGTCTGCCAGAACGCCTGAGGTTTGGCACCTTTCTCTCCACCCCAACAGAGGCTCAAAACCACTCTTAACTGGGAACACAGCAATGGAGGTGAAATGGTACTTTCCTTCCAGCTCCTACCCCACTGGCGTTTCCCAGACTTGTCTGATGAGAATCCCACCAACTGCTTCTTGAGGAATAGACTCCCAGGTCTTGTTCCAAAGCTTGTGATGCAGGAGGCCCTGGGCAGGACCCAGCAATCTAAAGATGGGGTAACTCTGCAAAGTATTATGGCAGGACTTCTGCGAAACACGCTTTACTTCACCGCCTACCCCACTCAAGAATTTTAGTACTACCAGTACTCTGCCATAAGAGACTATAAACTGGAGGGGGCAGGGACCAAGTCTATCATGACCACCACTGCATCCCAGCACCTGACATGGCTCAGTTCCTAAAACTCTGCTAAGAATCTGGAGTTGCTAAGAACATTAAACAGTGTCACACAGCAGAGGAAGCAGGGAGGATCTGCGGTCCCGGAGCTCTCTCTTCCCCGCCACACCTTCGACCGTCCGTACCGTGGGTCATGATGTTTTTGGTCTGGTTGTAAAACATCAGGTAGATTCCAGAAAAGGGTGCGTCACGCAGAAGTGTCGCTGTCAGGCCACTGAAGAGTCCCCGGTGGCCCTCACTGCGATAGATGCTCTTCAGGGCTGCGTAGATGCTCTCATAGCCATACCTTCCGCTCTGCAAGGGAAGCACAGGACCAGTGGCTGGCAGGGCGGTCCCGGGCTGGAGTAACAACCAATGCGACTCCAGGGTATGTGGCATTACCGGGGCACCGGGGGCTCTGGTTCCCACGTGGCTTGGGTTCTCTGACCACAGCAGCCTCTATTTTCGATTCTAAATCGGGGGTGGACATCGGACGGCAGCCCAGTGCCTCTGGTTACCCAGCCTTGAGGCCTAGAGCAGTCAGACTCACCTCGTAACGGGTCTTGATCACAGTGATGGGTGACATGCAGACCCCTGCAACTGAGCGAGAGCCCACTCCCAGGATGACCGACTCCAGGGCGGTTGGTGGATGGCCTCGCAGAAAGTACTGCTTCAAGGAGTAGAGGGTGCCGAAGTAGATACCAATGCCAGGGACACACCTCACAATGGACTGCAGAAAACGTCAGAGGGGGGGAAGAAGTCAAAGGCTGACACGGTAAGACACCGTCTTAGCCGGCTTTTCCCAAAACAAGGCCAAGGTTTGCGTGCCAGTAGTCGACTGAAGGTGCGGAGGGACACCAAGAAGAGAAAGGGGAAGTGAGAGACAGGCGGGAAGGCGGCCGACAAAGGGCGTGTTCCCTAAGCCACTACTGCCCCGGGCAACTCAATCCCTTTGGGGAACTCTGGGAATCTTGGTGTAGGGCGCCTCCCTGTTACCCCGCCATCTGAGGAGGGTGAGTGAGAGTTTTAAGTATCCAGTGTCATCTTCCGTCGACTAAAGGGCTGCTGCGGGCCTGGGTGAGCGTTAATTCCCTGGCACTTCCGGCAAAGTGACTTCCTCACTTCCGGCAAAGTGACTTCCTAGGGCCAGGAAAGCCGGCAGGTAAAGAAATGCAGGTGTGGCCTGCGTGCTCTGAAGGGCAAGGACAAGGACATGCTGGCAGCTGAGGGCACCAGCTGCATCTGCTCTGCCGCTTGCCCCCAAAGGGCATACAGACGTCCCATTTCCTTCCCTGAGCCCTCAGAGCTAGCAGCAGGAGACCAACAGAGGACCTCGTAGGACGCTCGCCTATCCCAACGAGAGGATACGTGAGGTGCATGAGAAATGGCTGGCTATTACAGCAAAGGGTGCAAGAGAAGACCCAAAACGCAGCTTACGGGAGACATCCCTTTCCAAAGGCCCAGAATGCTCTCCGTGCGAACCACCTTCAAGAGAAGAGCCAGCATCCCAACACGCCTGGATCTGAAAGCAGACAGAACGGAGACACAGATGAAAAAAAAAAAATGACTTAGACCCCCATCCTCGTAAAAGAGCTCCCCACCCAAAGACCGCTTTGCGGGACTTCTTTCCTAAGAACGCTCGGGAGTCTCGGCAACACCTCTTGGGGTAACTCCGAGTTCGGCTACGTTCGTGGTTCGGCGCGTGCATGTCGATCCGTGCATTCGCACTGGAAGGATGACCTCCCATTTTGCATGCGTGTCGAATACTTCCCACAGTGCCAGGCCCAGTAGGGGCATAAAAGAGCCACTTAACATTTGTATTATTTCCAGAAGACCAGCCACACGTCTCGTAGCAGACAGAACAGTTAAAACATTACAGGCTAGCACGAGAAAATGCGAATGTCCCCCATTCAATTAACAGGAAATGTCGAAGAAAAGGTGGGCGAAAAGTTGGGCCTGGCCTGGGTGTCTCTCGAAGCATCCAGCAGGATGCGCGTTGACTTAACACCGCTGAGAGGCACGGGTGTCTGAGAGAAGTTGTTGAAACCAGTTCCTCAAAGAAATGGGGGGCGGCAGGCCTTACCCATGGGCTGGGGGCTGGAGAGTCTGCAGGCGAGTTTTGAGGAGGTCTAGGGGCTGGAAAAGGAGGGTGGAGCAGGTCCCGCTGATGGAGCCACACAGGAAAGCTTTGATCACCGGATGCAGCTGCAGGGCAAGAGAACGCGGGGTCAGCAACTCTGTCGCCACGGGCCTCAGCCTTCTCCACCCGAGACCAGTCAACTGCTCTCTAGGGGTGGCTTAGAAAACCGTCCGGGGGTGCTCTGTATTACCTTCCCACTTCAGACAAGGGAAAAGTGTTCCCAGGAATGAACAGCACTGGCATGTTGTGCAGAACATAACATCCTGCTGTTGGGATCTCTCCAGCCCTAGTGCTGAGAAGGAGCCAGGAACATCCTGCGGGCAATGTCTATCCACGTTCATCTGTGAATCAGGCCCCCAACCACACCTCCCTCGGTCTAGCTAGAGACAAGTTATTGGCCATCTCCTCATCTTCACGGAGCAAAGTCAGCCGAAGGGGAGTGTCTGAACCAAGGTCACCGGGGTCTCTTGGTTATCAAACCTGTAGATATTTACAGGAGCAAGACAGAGAAATGAAACCGCAAGTTCAGTTTCAATGTAAGACATGGGCTACTTCCTGAAAAACCTATGAACTTCCTTAACTTAAAGCTTTCCCTTTCTCTCTCCTATCCACGCATCTCCCTGCCACCTAAGCAGATCACAGACAGTGCACTGGACCAGCAGCCGCCCCCGGGTTTGGTGGCTCTCCTTTAAACCAGGACAGTCGCACACGCTGGCTAATTTAGAGGCACCACCAGAAGGGGCAAGGGCTAGATGTACTTCCTCTGAGCCCGACACACTAGAGGTCTCAAAGCTTGCCTCGGAATCCACTCGATCACAAATGTGTGAGAAAGGCACTTTAAAAAACCCAACCACGGCAGAAAAGCCCTCTTTTCCAAAGGAGACACTGGGCAAACTCCATCCTAAAAGACCTTCCTTCTCTCTCTCATTAAATGGCATTCGCACTATTATTTTTCAATAAATGGTACGCTGTGGCCCTAAGACGCTATTAAGATGAAGTCACCGGTTATACACACAGAGCCACCAACCCAGAACGAAAATGTTTGTAACCTGTGGTTATTTGTCCCCCAGGGGACAGAGATCACCCCACGTTTCTAGCAGACGAGCAGGTCTCCCATGATCACTGAACCCACTTAAGAGACGAAATTAGTTCAGATGATAAATACTGGAGGTTGTAACTCTGTTCAAACGGCTTGCAAAATATCGAAGGGGTGACAGAATTAGTAAGACAACACGTACGACCAAGCAAAATGTATACCTCACCGGTCTGCTGGCACACCATTCCCTGTCCCGCAAGAAGGGGTGTCCTGCTCCTTCCGATAACTTGGAAGCCATGTGTAAAGGGCACAAACAACTGGCATCCTCTACTCTGCCTGGCAGTGAGCCTCGAACCCCCGTCTTTCCAGCCTGATGCCACATCACCTCCCCTCCTCTTGGCTGGTCACCCCTCAGCCCCCACGACTTGCCATCCAGCTAAAGGTACCCCTCTCACGCTCACCAAGGATCCCTTTCCCACCCCGGGCCTTCTCTTACTCTTACTCGGCCTCCTCTGGGGCACATTTCAAACAGCTGGCTGCCTCTTGGTTTTCGGCTCCCCTCGCCTTTTCCCTCAGCCAGGGTGGTGGTGGTTCCTCTTATCTCCTCCAGCCACAGCCCCTCGGGGGCCACCTCACCCACACCCAACGCCCACGGCCAAGCCCGGCACTTCCCCCAAACGCCCCCAGGCATCTACAGCTCGCACTCCAAAATGGAAACCCAGCCAACTGTTGGCCACACTCTTGCCCCCACTCCACCCCACAAGATATCCCAGCAGCACATTTGGGAGTCGCGTAAGACTCCTCAGCAAATGCAGAAGGAAATGGCAGATAAAATTAAATTTCCTTATAACCTGCAGCCCATTGACAGTTGAGGCCGGCAGAGTTCTCCAGGAACTCCCTGTGGTCTTAAAGATGTTAACACTTTGCTGGAGGGAAAAACAACCCTAGCTTGACAATAGCTAGGCCTCCAGGCTCCGGTGCGCCTTTTTGCCCTGAAGATGTCTCAGGAAATCTTTCTTGGCCGTCAGCTCCGGACCCCACCACCACCACCACCACCGCTCCAAAATCCCATCAGCTGTACCGACTGCTTCAGGACTGAGTCTGGCTGATGACCCTCAGCGTCCCCAGAGCCTGCCCCCGTGGATCTCAGTGGCCTCCTCGGCAACCTCCAGCCTCAACCCTACGAAGCCACCCTCCCCTGAACTGGAGAAGCACTGGATGAGGCATCTGTGCATAGCACCTCAAGATCTCACAGCCCTTTGAAAAGCTAAATCTTTAAACCCATTTTACAGACGGAACTGGAGCTCACAGCGGTTATGAATGTGTTCTAAGTCACAGGGTTTGAAGCCACTGGCTAGGCTTACAAGGCCTTCCATGAATCGGGGGGCCCCTGCTTTCCTTTTTGGCTTGTGTTCTCAGCCTCCTCCTCCCTCTTGCATAGGGCGCAGCCGGAAGGGATCCTCTGCCTTCCTCTAGCCTCGGAAAACCCCATCCTAGCTCCTCTTGCCTCTGATTCATCTGGGGAGGGGGGGCCTCTGCCCAGATCTCCCCTGCTGTGGGAAAGCCCCGAATCCCTGCCCCCCACTGGCATTCAGGCTCCTCCTCCAATACTTCCACTGCACCTGAGCCCACCTCCCTTGGGTCGAGGACAGAAGAGGCCACTAGCTGTCCTGTTCACGATGGTACCTCCAGCACCGACCACCGATCCTGATGCACAGTCAAAATGGGGCCCCACAGCCAAAAATAGATGAGTCATGTCATCTACAGGAAATCTGCATATGGCTCTCCCTTGAGCACAATTCCATAGGATAAGGCTTAGTGGGCTCAGCCCGCCCCTTCCCAGGACAGGTTCCCTTCAGCCCTTTGCTCCAGTAAGGCCGCAGGAATGACAAGGTGCTTACAGCTTCTGAGAAGTTCTCAGTGCGGCTTCCCCAAGGCTCTCGCAGGTATTGTCCGGAATTTGTTTTCAGGCTGCTGTCCTTCACATGCATGCTCCAAGTACACCCCCTCCCCCCACTGTAGCAACTATTGTTTATGGTTGTCTTTATTTTCACAGCACAGAGCTTGGAGATGTTATTGGTTTAATAAATATTTGAATAAAGAATAGAGTCCGTAACTTCTTTAACTTTGTAAATTTCCAGGTCCATTAGCACACAGCAGATGCTAAATATGTACCAGCAGTATAAACTAACCTCTAATAGTTAAAACACACACACACACGTAGTAGCATTATTTAAAAAACAAAAACCAAAAAACAGAATTGGGGCACCTGGGTGGCTCTGTCCTTTGAGAATCTGACTTCAGCTCAGGTCATGATATCACAGTCCGTGAGTTCGAACCCTGCCTCCGGCTCTGCTGTTAGCCCAGAGCCCGCTTCAGATTCTCTGTCCCCTTCTCTGCTCCCTCCACCCCACTCACACTCGCCCTCTCTCAAAAATAAACAAACGTTAAAAAAAAAAAAACTAAAAAAAAAACAACCAGAATTTACACTTTTCATTTGAATAGGCTTAAGATCTTGTCCTATGGCAAGCACATCCTTTGAAGGCATGTTTGATTTTCTTTTCAAGTTATTCAAGTTAACAACAAGGAGTAACAATTTGGTTTTTTGAGGAACCGGGGCAAAAACAACCAAATGATACACAGTACACAAAAGCATAAGCATAGGAGTGCCTGGGTGGCTCAGTCGGTTGAGCATCCAACTTCGCTCAGGTCATGAACTCGCAGTTCTTGAGTTCCAGCCCCGCGTCGAGCTCTGTGCCGACAGCTCAGAGCCTGGAGCTGCTTCGGATTCTGTGTCTCCCTCTCTCTCTGCCCCTTCTCCGCTCATGCTCTGTCTCTGTCTCTCAAAAATGAATAAACGTTAAAAAAAAAAAAAGTACTTAAACAGATAGTAAATAGATTCCCCAAGCAATTTACTCCCCTTTAGAAAACTAAATCGTAAATCCAATTCAGATCTCGAGGTCAGAGCTGAAAGGAGATGTAGAACCCCAGTGGTGGCCTTTTTTAAGGATTAAAAAAGAAACGAAACAAAACACCTCTGACCCCGCCCGCCAGAGCTGGTAGACGAAACCACAACCTCAGGGTGAGGGCGGACAGCGCCCCCGCCCCTCCCAGCGCTAAACCACGCGGCTTCCCGCCTGCACACCCCGCGAGCGGTAACTCCGGCGGCCCCGCCTCCGTCTCCACCAATGGAGGCCCGGCGGCACGACCACTGCAGCCAATCCAGACGCAGGGGGCGTGGCCCCGCCGCCAGGCCTGCTGCTCTAGTCCCCCGCCGGCCGGGAAGCGGAGACCCAGACCGAGATCTCCCGCCCGAGCCGCGGGCGCAGTGGACACACGTCGCTCCAGCACATCCACCTCTTCTCAGGCTTGTTGCTACCAGCGGTCTTTGCGACGGTCCAAATACCTGCCCGAGCGCCCTCCCCACCACGGTCACTCTGGGAATCGAACTCAAAAGCAACGTCCGGTAGCGCTCTCACGTCGTTCATTGTCGCGCGGGCACACTCGCCGACACCCTCAAGACCCCGGCAATTCCTTGCCCACTCTACCCAGACATCAAACATCAGCGAGACCTTCGCCAGCCTGTCCTAAGGAGGGCTGCAACTGCTCTCCTCCCTCGCCCCACCCTTTTCAGTTCCCTTAGTCAATCCATCCCTCCTGCGCCACGTCCCCAACCTGTTCTGCGCGCATCTGGAGAGCGGAAAAGGCTCCCAGAGGGCCGCTGACCCTTGGCAACCTCCAGAATATCCCCCCCCCCTCCCCGCCACGAGCCAGCGGTCCCGGAGCGGCCAACCCCTGCCTCCACTCCCCGCAGTTTACCATAAGCGTCTCCACCCTGTCTCCGACATCTTGAGGCTGCAGCAGCGCCGGGCGTGACTTCTGAATCATTGGAGACGAGGCCGGCAAGTGCGCCGGGCTCAGTGTGCCGTCAGTGGGAGCTCGGGCCAACGCTGGCGACCCCGGGGGGCGAGGGTGACGCGGCCGCAGTGCTGGGGCGCCACGCGGTCAGGCGGCGGCTCTGCCGTCCGCGCCTGTCGGGGGCCGGGCCCGCGCTCCCACCGCCCCTGCGTGGCTAGGCGCGCCGCCCCGGGAACTTCTCGCCGCTCTTCACTCGCTCCGCAGAGGCCGTGGCTCTGCTCTCCCGCCCATCCCGCCCTGTAACACGCTTCTGGACCCCAGAACAGGCAGGATGCACCGGGACGGGGGTGGAGAAAGCCGGAGGAACCGCACGGAACCGTGGGATTTCGCTTCCGGGGTTGGACGCCGCGGGTCTGGAGCGGGTGAACGGGTTCGCTTTAGTGCCACCTAGCGGAGACGTCCAGAACTGCAGGGCCCGCGGTTTCCCTGAGCTTGAAGGCGCGTCTGCGCGGAGGCCTCCCTCCAGCTGCAAGATTTGAGCTGAGCTCGTTTGCAGTAGAGACTTGCCCTGCCCCATAAGGTAGCCTGTGGCCTTCCGTGCCTATTGAACTTCAAGTGTGGTTCGTGTGCTTGTGGACCAGCATTTTACATTGTATTTAATTTTAGTTAATTTGTATTAAAAAACGGAAGCAGTGTGGAATAACTTTCCGTTAAACACTTTATTGTCTTGGCAGACGCGCGTTTCCTCTTGAACACTGGGAATGTAGCCTAGGAATTGACCAGTGTTGTTAAGAAATCCGTGCACCACATTTCAAGACTTACAGCAATATGGTAAAATAATTTATTAATAATCGTTATATTATTACGTTATAATAATTATATTATTATTATATTAACCTGATATTTTGGATATATCAGGTTAGGCATATTATTAAAATTAATTTTGCATGCTGCTTCTTCCATCTTTTTTTTTTTTAACATTTATTCATTTTTTGATAGAGACAGAGTGTGAGCAGGGGAGAGACAGAGAGAGAGGGAGACACAGAATCTGAGGCAGGTTCCAGGCTAGAACTCATAGACTGTGAGATCATGACCTGAGCGAAGTCGGACACCCAACCGACTGAGCCGCCCAGGCGCCCCAACTTTTTCTGTTTTTTAATATGGCTACTAGAATTTAAAATTACACGTGTAGCTCACACTACATTTCTTTTGGACCACGCTGGTCTGGATGTTTCAGATCATGGTTTATCTCTCATCTGGACTGCGGGAATAACCTTTATGGTCTCCCACCTTCCCATCATTCTTTGTCTGGGAAAGGCATGGGAAAGTATTGCTACTGGGATCCTGACACTCCTGTTGAAAAAAGCAGGCACACAACTTCAATGTACCTGGTTACCTGCAGAATAACTTTTCAGGACAATTTTTGCTACTTTCTAGCATTCATTCTCCACTGGGGGGAAATGTAGGTCAGGAAAGATACTTATAATTTAGGGAGCAAGATGCTGTTATTTTAAGGCTTCATTTCTGTGTCATTAAGGCACAAGGAACAGCAAGAAAGTAGTTCTTTATCTCCAGAAGGGATTAAGCAAAGCATAAACATTAAAAAATTACATATACAGGGGCACCTGGCTGGCTCAGTCTGACTTCGGCTCAGGTTATGATCTCACAGCTCATGAGTTCGAGCCGCATTGCTCTGTGCTGACAGCTCAGAACCCGGAGCCTGCTTCCAATTCTGTGCCTCCCTCTCTCTCTGCCCCTCTGCCACTCATACCCTCTCTCTCAAAAAACGAATAAGTGTTTTAAAAAACGTAGAAATACATATACAAATCTGGCTGGTGATTGTTAAAAACTTTCCTATCCCTCGTTCTAAGGGCAAGGCTCATTTTCTTTGTGCAGTGTCAATATCTAAGCTAAAACTTTTATTTTTAAGTAGAAACTTAAAAAAATTTTTTTTAACGTTTATTTATTTTTGAGAGAGAGACAGAGCCAGAGCATGAGCAGGGGAGGGGCAGAGAGAAGGAGACACAGAATCTAAAGCAGGTTCCAGGCTCTGAGCTGTCAGCACAGAGCCCAACATGGGGCTTGAACCCAGGAACTGTGAGATCATGACCTGAGATCATGACCTGTGAGATCATCATGAAGTCAGACTCCTCACCGACCGAGCCACCCAGGCACCCTGAAACTTTTATTTTTCACTAGAATTCACGCCCAGTGCAGAGCCCAGCGTGGGACTTGAACTCGCAACCGTGAGATCAAGACTTGAGCTGAAATCAAAAGTCAGACGCTCAGCTACCTGGGTCACCCAGGTGCCCCTGAAACTTCTTTTTAAAGCAATAGCTACATTTTCCCCCAGAGGGCAAGGGTTTCTACTTTTGAGAAACAGAGTGGATTGGCGTATTTCAGAGACTGCTCTTGGCCACTCTGGGAATGGGGGCCCAGAGTGAAAGCCGCCTGCCCGCTGGCCGCCCTACCGCCAGCAGGTATGTGGGCTTGGTTCCGGGCTCAGAAGAAGTGGGCTGGCTTTCAAGCGTGGTACGTGCCTTCCAGCTTTTCCTCCTCGGTATCTGTTCCCGCCACACTCCCAACCCTGGAACCCAGAGTCCTGCCCCGCCCCCCAGCCCCTCCAAACCCCCTCCCATGTTCTTGGAGATTGGGAAATGCATGAGATAATGTGCAAGAAGCATTACCCATTAGCAGATGAGGAGGGTTTTGGAGCAATACTTAATGGCAGAACTTGGAGCAGTGAGTTAAAAAATAGAAGAAAAATATATGGTGAAAACATGGTGTGTGACCTGAGTTCAAGACAAGGTCATTGGGGCGCCTGGGTGGCTCAGGTGTTTGGGCGTCCGACTCTTGATTTCGGCTCAGGTCATGATCCCAGGGTCTTGAGATCAAGCCCCGCGTCGGGCTCTGCGCTAGGTGTGGAGTCTGCTTAAGATTCTCTCTCTTTCTCCCTCGGCCCCTCTCCCCAGCTCGTGCTCTCCCTCTCAAAAAATAAAAAAATTAAAAAATTCCAAAAACAAGGCCATTAACATCAGGCATAGCTTTCCTGACTTGTTTGCAGTCGGCGGAAGGTGATTTTTGCTTCTATGACCTAACATCCCCCAGTTACACAGTAAGTCTCCCAAACCCCATCTGGCCCCTTTTGCTGAGTTGGGTGTTAAGATTTCACATGATGCTTGGGGCACCTGGGTGGCTCAGTCGGTTGAGCGGCCGACTTCGGCTCGGGTCATGATCTCACGGTCTGTGAGTTCGAGCCCCGTGTCGGGCTCTGGGCTGACAGCTCGGAGCCTGGAGCCTGCTTCGGATTCTGTGTCTCCCTCCGTCTCTGCCCCTCCCCTGCTCATGCTCTGTGTCTCTCTGTCTCAAAAATAAATAAAAACCCTTTTTTGAAAAATTTAAAAAAAGAAAAAGATTTCATGATGTTTTCCCATCCCGGTGACTGTAGTCACTCTCTATCCAGGTTACATAACACCCTCTTAAAGTTTTATTCACAAGTTTTATTGACATCTGGAGTTTCCACCATCCAAGAAGGAAAAGGCTGGCAACCTGGCATAAGCATGGGAAACTGGATGGGAGAGGCAGAATCTGCTCCCAAGGCCGCTTTGGTTCCCTGCCTTCCAGGGCCTTCCGGGGCCATGCACCTGTGTCACTTCCTTGGGGACAAGGTCGCTGGAAGGGTGAAGAGTCCATAGTGAGTGGTCCCCCATGCTTCCGGGAAAACCAGCTCAGGGAGACTTTTCCTGTCTGCCTGGAGCCAGAGCTGTTTCTGGAAATGTCTAGATTCCCTTTACTGTTGTCAAGGCAACCGGCCCCCTTTTGCCCTTGGAAGCCGGGAGGGGTCAAGAGGGGAGACATGATGCACGTGGCAGGCCACAGTCCCCTCCCCTCTGATGTGGAAAATATTGAGGTTAGGAGCCCACAGTCAAGAAAGAATTCTTTTTTTTTTTTTTTAAATAAATTTCTTTAAATTCAAGTTAGTTCACATACAGTGTGTTACTGGTTTCAGGAGTAGAATTTAGTGATTCATCTCTGACTTACAACACGGAGCGCTCATCCCAGCAAGTGCCCTCCTTCATGCCCATCCCCCATTCAGCCCCTCCCCCCACCCTCCTCCCCTCCAGCAGCCCTCAGTTTGTTCTCTGTATCTAAGAGTCTCTTAGGGTTTGTCTCCCTCTCCGTTTTTTATCGTATCTTTCCTTCCCTTTCCCTATGTTGTGTGTCTTCAATTCCACATACTTCTTGAGACGCCTTCGGTGAGAAAAGATGGTTTTACTAAAGCCCGGGGACAGGACTGGTGGGCATAAAGAGCGGCGCTGGGATCACGAAGAAGAGTTGACTATAGACTTGAGAGTTGGGGGAGGCACAGACAAGGGGAAGTTTCCAGACAGGCTTTTCATAAGCTACAGAAGACCTAGGGGGTCCTGGAGGCCCAGTCAGCCTCGAGCCAAGGCTGTTCTTCCCCCTCGCAAAGCATTACCAGTCAAACAGTGAGGGGTTCCTGGAGAGACATGCCTGCCTCGGCTGTTTGCCAGTGGGTTGCAGGTTATAAGGAAATGTAATGACATCTCCGTGTTTTTGCCTTTGTTCTTCACATCACCTTCCACCTTCTTGAGCCTCTTTACAGCCAGTGGCCTCCCAGAGAGGTGAACGGGTGTTATGATGGTTCCATGGCATAGCCCGTGGAGGCTCCTCTCCATTTGAACGTCCCCTCCCATCCCAAACAGTCTGAAAGAACATTCTTCAGAATCTCCAAGGGCCCGGGGCTGCCCTCAGCAGTGGCGGAAATCATCCTCTGTGCCTGGTCTTGAAGATGGGCACAAACCCACAGGGGAAGAAAAAGATTCTAATGGCTTTCCCAGAAGCTCTGGCAAAGAGAATGGTCCTGTTGCTGTCTCGGGCTTTGCCAAGAGAGAAATACCTTTCTTCCTCCCGTGCCAGTGATAAAATTATGAACTGGGGTTTGTGAGCAAATGGCTATGAAAGAATTCTTAAAAAGAACTTTTTTAATGTTTATTTATTTCTGAGACAGAGAGAGACAGAGCATGAGCGGGGCAGGGGCGGAAAGAGAGGGGGACACAGAATCCGAAGCAGGCTCCAGGCTCCGAGCTGTCAGCACAGAGCCCGATGTGGGACTCGAACTCACAAACCGTGAGATCATGACCTGAGCAGAAGTCGGTAGCTCAACGGACTGAGCCACCCAGGCACCCCAAGAAAGAATTCTTGAGACGTCTTTGGTGCAAAAAGGTGATTTTATTTAGGCCCGGAGACAGGACCCGTGGGCAGAAAGAGCAGTGCTGGGGTTGTGAGGAGTGACTGATTACATGCCTGTAAGTCTGTGGAGGGCAGGGGGACAGAGATAGAGTTGGTTTCCAAGGACTTTCTGGATGCTGATAGCAGGATCTCACAGGGCCCCAAAGATTTAGCCATTGTTAAGATAAAGTTGCCCTTAGTTTTTAATGACATGGAAACATTAAGGCATTAAGGCAGCCATAGACTTCTTGAGGAGGGTCACACGCTGTGGGTCTCTGGCATCTTTCAGTGGGCTGCAAACTGTAAAGGGACTTAATTTAAGCTACAGTTTTCGGGCCTTTGTTTCCCACATCGCCTGCAGCCTCACCACTGAGCGGAGGATGACCGGGCTAGGAGACAGAGCAATGCGGTACCGCTATTCATGGGCTGGTCTCCGAGAAAGCAGTGAAACAGTAGGCTCTGTGTGTGTGTGTGTGTGTGTGTGTGTGTGTGTGTGTGTGTGCATGGAGTGCCCCTGCAGAGTGGGAGTCCTGGGATTCTACTCCAAGGGCCGAGATATCAGGGGCAACGGAAGAAAGAAGCTATAAAGCAAACCCAGGCTCTGTGGCATTCCGTGTTTAACCATCCCGTGGGAGCCACAAACCTCTCCCTCAACATTGCCACGAACCATTTCCCCGTCTTCTGCACCCATCAAGCCCCTCTTGCTTTCCTGCCATCTTCCCAGGGAGGAAACAGAAACTACATTTTGGCTACAAGTTCACAAACACAAGCACCTGTTTTCTCCTGGTCCCTGCCCAGCCTGAATTGCCCACAGGGGTGAGTGGGACCCACCCACACTTTGTGAACTGTCGAGTGGCCCTACCCACGCGTGGCGAGTTATCTCCGTCTTTGGCAGGACGGCCCTGTCAGTAAACAAGTATTCCCTGTGAGATGGTGAGTTTTACGGGTCAACTTGACTAGGGTTATAATTCCCAGTTATTCAGTCCTCACTATTCTAGGAGTTTCTGGGCAGGTAAATGTTCATCACACCTACGATCAGTGCACTGTAAGCAAAGGAGGTTATCTTCAATGATCTGAATGGGCCTGATGTAATCAGCTGGAAGCCTTGAGAACAGAACCAAGGCTGCCCTGAGGACGAAGCAATCCTGCCCCAGGACGATAGCTTTAGTTCCTCCCCAAAGTTCCCAGCCTTGATGGTCTGCCCCGTGGATTTGGGACTCACCAGCATCACCATTGCTTAAGCCGATTCCTTGAAATAAATCTATTCTATCCATCTATCTATGCATTGATATTATATATATAATAGCTATGTTGATTAATATATTAATATAGTATTTTATACGTGTGTATATCCACGTAAATACACGTTTCTCTGGAGAACTCTGACCAATACACCTGGCTTCCCCTCCTTGCAGGACAGAGACTGTGTCCTCCTCCTCCCCGTGTGTCCTTGAGACCCCACGGAGGGAGAGTGCTAGTATTCAGAGAGAGTGGCCTTTGGGAGCAGGCCAGGCCACCGGCATCCGATCCTGGTTGTGTCACCTGCTAGCTGTGTATTCACCGCAGCTTCCCCGTTTCTCAAATTGGAGATAAAAGTACCTACCTCCCAGGACTGCAGCAAAGATCAAATGAAATCACGTGTATGTAAGTGTTAAGTAAGAGGCTAATTAAACGTAGGCAATTATCATTTCAGTGGGGGCCCAGTAATTATTTGCAGACTTAGGTCGTTACAGGCACGTTGGTTGGTGTTCCCTAAGTCAGGGGTGGCCAAACATAGCTCATCAGCATCCCACGTAGATTATGTTTGAACCCATAACCCATCTTCAAGCTTGTCACCTTGTCCTTGTATGAAAAAGGAACATCTGAGATTGGCCCATGAGAAGAGCAAAAGTAGAAAGTCCTGGGGCACGTGGGTGGCTCAGTCAGTCAAGCGCCTGACTTCGGCTCAGGGCATGATCTCACAGTCCATGGGTTCGAGCCCCGCGTCGGGCTCTGTGCTGACAGCTCGGAGCCTAGAGACTGCTTCGGATTCCGTGTCTCCCTCTCTCTCTGCTCCTTCCCCATTCCTACTCTGTCTGTCTCTCCCTTTCTTAAAAATAAATAAACATTAAAAAAAAAAAAAAGTAGAAGGTCCTCTTTGCAATCGGGATGGCTACACGAGCCCTTATTTTCCATCATAATCCATGGAATAACTCCACACCCGCTCACTCCTCACTTGGACCCAGGCAAGGAAACAGACCTCTTGAAGTGATGCTCATGGTTCCTGTAAAGACCACATCGACACTGTCGTGTGTCGTCATGAAAAACAGTGGCGCCAGGGTGGGTTAAGTGTCAGACTCTTGGTTGGGGTCAGGTCATGATCTCACAGTTCATGAGTTCGAGCCCTGCGTCGGGCTCCTCGCTGATAGTACGAAGCCTGCTTGGGATTCTCTCTCTCCCTTTCTCTCTCTCTGCCCCTCCCTGCTTGTGCTCTCTGTCTCTCCTCTCTCTCTCTCTCTCTCTCTCTCTCTCTCTCTCAAACAAACAAAAACAGTGGCGTCTATCATAGTGCCCAGATAATCCACTATGGATATCCTGTGGGGCCAGATGAGGGGAGAAAAGGAAAGAAATAGTCACCCAGGGTTTCACTTCACACAGCCAGGTGCCGGTGAGCCGAAATGCTGGAGGTTCCCCGCCATCCGGGATCGGATTCTTGCCTCCCTCCTGCGCAGCCGAGAAGTGAGAGAAACACACATGCAAGACAGACAAGCGACTTCTGAAGCGACTTGCACCTGCTTAGGAGGGAATGAGCTGTTGGACGTGGCAGAAGGCTTTCACTCCACCGCCAGCCTCAACTCAAATTCTGCTGAATCCGGCTTTCTCTCCTGGGTGAGAGCCCTGACTCTGAATCCCACACTTGTAGCCACGTGCCCTCAGGCACGTGACCACCTGGGGTGTCTGCGTCTTCACCTGTAAGAGGGGGAAAATGCAGTATCTCCTCCTAAGAGTTTTCGTGAGCAAGTAATGCAACCAAACTCCCGGTACCGGGTCTGGCACGTGCGAGGACTGAAGATGCGGACTTTTTGTCCTTATCACTTTTAAAATCCGCTGCAGTTTCCACTGCTCTTTAGGAGGCTCGGGGATCAGAGATGAGGTCCCTAAATAGGGTGGGTCGCTGAGGGGGCAGGTGGAGTCACTCTTCTCCGGGGAGTCCGTAGAATGGCGTTTATGTTCCTCTGGGCAGCAGTCACCGAGGACCTGCTGGGAGCAGCCACGGACTCACCAGCTAGCCTCGGGCCCCCTCCCTCCTCTTCGGCCAAGAAAAAGCCCATTCGAGCTGCTGGCTGGGAGGGTCCCCCGGCTTCACCCAGATGGGCCTTCCAGGAGGATCCCAGGCTCTCACAGGCAGACGCACTTCTCTGAGTCACTGTGAAAGATGCCATCCTCCAAGCCGGGGTCTCCCCCTGTGTGACCCCGGGGAAAGAGGTGGGAGTCTTCCACCATTTGGACGAGAGAGGAGAGCTGGGACAGGGAGGGGACCTCAGGCCGGAGACTGACCCTCGGGGTGGTGCGTGTCTCCAGGGCAGAAGGCACCTGACCCAGAGGGGGGTCCTCAGGATACCCCACTGCCCTAGCTTCCCACCTGCACCTCTTGGAATGGCCCCACACACCTCTCAGGGAGGGGAGCAGCTTCCAGGGAGGAGAAGAGGTTAGCTGCGTGAGGAGCAGACCGCCCACGAATTCGGGATGCCACGCTCTCTATCGACCGAGTAACACACACTAATGGGCAATGCACTGATTTGGGGCCGCTCCGGGGATTAGCCGATGAAAATCCTTCCCATAAGATAAGCAAACCCGTCCCCTCCTCTGACTGCCAAGGTCTGAGATTTAGGTGGGATTTTCCTCTACGGTGTCATCTCCAAGGGAAATGGGGAGGGTCTCGAAGACTTCATCAGAGCGATGACTTCTGATGACTTCATCATCTGACGACTTCATCAGATTGGGTGAAGCCTCCAGTCATTCATCCAACACCTGCAGTTGCACTGAGAATCTCAGAGCAGGATTTCTCACGACAGGTTAGATGTATAAAATCAGAAGTCTCCCAGGGCCACCCGGGTGGCTCAGTCTGTTGAGCGTCTGACTTCAGCTCAGGTCGTGATCTTGCGTTTCCCGAGTTGGAGCCCCGCATCAGGCTCGCTGCTGTCCGCGTGGAGAGCCTGCTTAGGATCCTCTGTCTCCCTCTCCCTCCGCCCCTCCCCTGCTCACGCTCTCTAGCTCAAAAATGAATAAACGTGAACAACCACCACCAGATGTCTTCCAGTGATGTCCTCCGTCCCTTCTAAGCTTCTACCCTTTTCCATTTGTGCTCCTTCAACCCACTGGGGAAACCTCAGCTCAAACTGACCGCTAGGGGGGAGCATGAGTGCCGTCCCCAGCAGGTTCTGGCTCCCGGCCTCTGGGACAGTAGGATATGTGGCTGGTGGTGTTATTCTCATTTCACAGACTTGAAAACTGATGCTCAGAGCAGTGAAGGGACAAGCAGCCAGAAGTGCAGTGAAATAATGGGAAGGAGTTGCGGAGAATGAATTCAAATGCTCCACTACCATCTACTTGCTGGCAAAAGAGCCCCCCACCCCCCCAACCCCGCAGGAGGGCAGGGAGGATTGGAGATCATTACCAGGCCTTTCCCCAGACTTAAGAGGCTGTCTGTCAGCGCGCCCGGGTGGCTCAGTCGGTTGAGCATCCGACTTCAGCTCGGGTCACGATCTCGCGGTTTGTGAGTTCGAGCCCCGCGTCGGGCTCTGTGCTGACAGCTCGGAGCCTGGAGCCTGCTTCGGATTCTGTGTCTCCCTCTCTCTCTCTCAAAAATAAATAAACATTAAAAAAAATATGTATTTCTCTCGCCATCTGTGTAGGTAAGAAAGGGCATATACATGTAACTGTGAGTCAATAACCCAGCCAAGAAAAAAAATAGCGACTGTGTAAGCACAGGGAGGACTGACTGGCACCAGTGACTAGGAACTCGAACCAGGTAGAAGATACCAAAAGGTGTTGCCATATCATGAATTATCCAGAATTCCTGGCAGGAGGGCTGGGCACTTGCCTCTGGTTTTCTCCTCTGTCTGCTAGAAAAGGGAGTCTCTGGTTGAGCCTCTGGTTGTAATGTGGCAGGAAGGAGGCATAATAAAGCGGGTGGCCGGCCAAGGTGGGCCATCTCAGGAGTGAAGCCTGGAGGACCTGGGGGAGCAGGACAGGGAAGAGGCAGGCAGAAGACTGTGTGTGTCTTTGAATCCCGTACCAGCCATCTCACCAGGAGCCTCGAGGTTTAACCAGGCCGCAAGTTCCCATGTGCAAGTAGGCATCCTTCCAACATGCAGATCTGACCATGGCCCTGTCCTACCCATGACTCTTCTGGATAAAGCCATAATTCTTTAACTCGAGAGCTCAGTCCCCGGGCTTGCTTTCTGATCAGCTCCCCTGCTGCCCTTCCCTACCACGAAGCATTTCTGCTTCTGCAGTCCTGGGAACCTGACACGGTCTCTCTCATCTCCGGACATTGGTACTTGCTCTGCCTGGCGAAAACAGGCTGAAGTATTAAATACAGGCATGAATCAACGAGTCAGCTCCGGATAGCATCAGGCGCAGTCTGCCCCCTTTTCTTGGAGTTTTCGGGTTTCCAGCAGTCACTTGTGGTCCAGTGTAAGGATTATTCCCTCCCCAATGCCGGCTGGAGCCCCACCATGATGGAGCTTTATAACGAACTCATGGAGAAGACAGTGGATGGGTCATGGACAAGGCTATCGGGGTCCTGGTGCTTTGTGCAGTCTCTTAAAGGGCGGACCTTGGAAGGACTACTAACACTGTCCCTAGTAAGTTAGAACCCCTATATCAAGATCACTTACCCTGGGCTGGAAGGGGGGCTCTAATAATGCAGAACTGTTGGCAAAACTTAGCTTATGTGTGGGCATTTTCCTGAAGGTGCTCAGTGCCCCAGAAAATCTCCCACCTCTCTGGTGTGGCCTGCATTAGCCTGAGAGTCAAGTACAAGGCAGTCTGAACATGATGATCCTAGACTCACGTGGTATTAGGCTAGGAAAGGACCTTGGTGGCCACCTAGTTCAACTTGCTCATTTTACAGGTGAGAACAGTGAGGCCTTGAGGGGAGACACAGTGAGGTTTGGGCAGAGCCTGCACTAGAATCAGGAATCCTGCCTCCTGGTTCCATGCTCTCGCTTTCCCATGTGCAGTCACTCCTGCAGTCTCCTTATACCCACCCGCTGAATCCTGTAGAACAGACAGGTGCAGCACAAGTGAGGAAGTGGGAAGGGGCAGTGGCTTCACCCTGGCACAGCCAGCCAGGGTCACCAGGGTGATGATCAACAGTGACCAGGAAGAGAGCAAAAAACTTCAGCATCTGTGTATGAGGACCAGGGGTCCTCACCTCGTCTTGTTTCAGGAACCCACTCCTTTATTCATGGAACAAATGTATATATTTTGAGTTAATTTATTTTGAGAGAGAGATAGTACAAACAGGGGAGGGGCAGAGAGAGAGAGAGAGAGGGAGAGAGAGAGAGAGAGAGAGAGAGAGAGAGAGAGAGAGAGAACCCCAAGCAGGCTCCACACTGTCAGCACAGAACCTGACTCGGGGCTCATACCCATGAGGCCTCGAGATCGTGACCTGAGCCGAAACCAAGAATCGGGCGCGTAACTGATTGAGCCACCCCGGCGCCCCTCGTTCAACAAATATCAATCAAACACGTATAATCACACTTACTGGCATCAATGTAAGAAATCACTCTAGGAAAAGAGGACTTACGAAGCACTGGGATGACAGCATGCCGAAAGTTCTACAAAGACACAGACTACCAGGAAATTGCTGCTCGGTTCTAGTTCAACTGGAATTTCAGGGTCTGGACATTCAGAATGAGGAGCTAGTCTTTTGTTATTAGCGACCTAACATAATAACGGAACTCACGGGATGTCCAAAATAAAGTAAATTTGTGTCTACACCAGGAGAAAGAAGCACAGTTCTCATGTTTTTCAGAAGTTACACGCTTTGGAGGAGCGGTGTGGCTATCCTCAGCACAGATTTAAACATTTCAAGATAAAGCTGTCCGGACGCTTTCCTAAAATGAGTAGGCAGCCCTCCAGGCATATATTTGCAATATGGTCAATATGATGGGTGTCAGTTTTGCCGAATGAGCCATCTGTAATTGAAATTATGTTGTTAACTTGGAAAAGAAAAGAAAAAAAAACTGCTCTGAAATTGGAAATTAACGTTTGGTATACTTTTAATATGTATTGCAGAATATTCTATCTGAAGGATATTTTTTAGATTTTATACGTATTCGGCATCCTCGTGGTACTAAAACCCCGTCTGTAGAAAGAGGAAAAGAAGCAAAACCCCAAATAATTTCTGTTTACAAGAGAGAAACTAAGTATAAGCAAATAGTTTGAAGGAAAAGAGAACACACACGGTAATTAAAAGAAAGCTGCCATGACTGTATTAATGCTGAGCATCGAAGACTTTCAGTCAAGGAGTACTGTTGGAGGAAAAGACACATTTTTTTTTCAAATTTTTTTTCAACGTTTATTCATTTTTGGGACAGAGAGAAACAGAGCATGAACGGGTGAGGGGCAGAGAGAGAGGGAGACACAGAATCGGAAACAGGCTCCAGGCTCTGAGCCATTAGCCCAGAGCCCGACGCGGGGCTCGAACTCATGGACCGCGAGATCATGACCTGGCTGAAGTCGGACGCTTAACCGACTGAGCAACCCAGGCGCCCCAAAAAGACACATTGAATGATGACAAAAGAGGGCGCCTGGCTGGCTCCGTAGGAAGGAGCACATGATTCTTGATCTTGGGGGTCGTGAGTTAGAGCCCCACCTTGGGTGTAGAGATTATAAGTAAATAAACAAACAAACAAATAAACTCTTTTAAAAAGGTTAAAAAAGTCAATTCAATAGAAAGATGTATAAATCTGGGCGCTTGGGTGACTCAAGTCTGTTGAGCATCAGACTCTTGATTTCAGCTCATATCATGATCCCAGGGTCAAGGGATCAATCCCTGCTTAAGATTCTCTCGCTCTCGCTCTCTCTTCCTCTGCCCCCTCCACCTCTCCCGTGCTCGTGCTGTCTCTAAAATAAAAAACAAAAAATAAAAAAAAAAAAGGACTTAAGAAAGGTATACAGATCTTCTATTTGTGTGCACCGAATTAACATAGCTTCAAGATATATGCAGCAATACTAAACAGGATTAAAATGAAAAATACACTGGCAATCACAGTTAGAGATTTTAGTGTACCTTTCACAGTGACTCGTAGAACAAGCAAACAGAAAAACTCAGCCGAATGGAGACTTGACCAATCTGATTAACCAGCTCCAGGCAACAACCACACAATATACCCATTCTTTTCACATGTACGTAGCACATTTACATAATAAACCACGTTCTGAGTCGCAAAACAATTCGCAATAAATTTCAGAAAAGGAGCATCTGGCAGCGCAGTCGGTTGAGTGTCAGACTCTTGATTTCAGCTAGGTCCTGATCCCCAGAGTCGTGGGATCCACGCCGCCTCTACAGGGAAGCCCGCCTGGATTCTCTCTCTCTCTCCCTCTGCGCCTCCCACGCTTGTGCGCGCGCTCTCTCTCTCAAAATAAATAAACTTTAAAAATTTTTTCAGGGTGGCTCGGTCGGTTGGGCGTCCGACTTCGGCTCAGGTCCTGATCTCCCAGTCGGTGAGTTCGAGCCCTGCGTCGGGCTCTGTGCTGACAGCTCAGAGCCTGGAGCCTGTTTCAGATTCTGTGTCTCCCTCTCTCTCTGACCCTCCCCTGTTCATGCTCTGTCTCTGCCTGTCTCAAAAATAAATAAACGTTAAAAAAAAATTTTTTTTAATAAAAAAATAATAAAATGTTCAAAAACCTGAATGTACACCTATGCATTCTGGAGTCAAACTAGAAACTAAAGCATAAAGAAATCCCTGTATGTTTGGAAATTTTCAATTAATTTTTTTAAGTTTATTTATTTATTTTGAGAGAGAGAGAGCGCGCACTCGTGAGTAGGAGAGAGGCAGAGAGAGGCAGAGGGAGAATCCCAAGCAGGCTCCTCGCTAACAGCATGGAGCCTGATGGGGGGGTGGGGCTCTATCCCACCAACCATGAGATCATGACCCGAGCCAAAATGAAGCGTTGGAGGCTCAACTGACTGAGCCACCCAGGAGACCCTAAATTAATTTCTGAACAACTCATGATAAAAGGAATTCACAGTGGAAAGTGGAAAATAATTTAAGTTGAAAATCAGTGAAAATCTGTTGTATGAAAATGTGTGGGATGCAGTGGTGCTGAGAGGAAATTTTATAGCTTTAATGGCATCTTTCAAAACTGAACAAAGGTTGGAGCACCTGGGTGGCCCAGTCGGTTAAGTGTCCAAGTCTTGATTTTGGCTCAGTCGGGCTCTGTGCTTAGTGTGGAGCCTGCTTAAGAGTCTCTCTCTCTCTCTCCCTCTGCCCCTCTCCCCCACTTGCACTCTTCTCTCTCTCTTTCAAAAAGAAAAAAAAAAAAAGAACAAAGGTTGATAATCAGTAATCTCAGTTACATTTCAAAAAGCTGGAATAAAATAGAAATCAAACCTAAGGAAAGCAGGTAAGATAAAGCTAAGAGTAGAAATCAGTGTAAACACAAAACCAGAAGATCGACAAAGCCAAAATCTGGCTCTTTGAAAAGATTGATAAAATTGATAAACCTCATAAGACTGATCAGGAAAAAAAAAAAAAAAGAGGGGAAAATACAAACTGCCAATAATAGGAATGAAAAAAGAAAAGGACATTATTTCATATTCTCGTGTATCAAAAATACTGTAAGAAGACATTAGGAACAACTACATGCTAATTTGACAATTTAAACTGGGAAAATGCCTTAAAAAGCACAACTTTCCAGAACTGAGACCAAGCAAAACCAGAAAATCTGAATAAACTTTACCTGCCGAAGAGACCGAACCCATCATGTGAGATCTTCCTACAGAGAAATTGCAGATGATCTCATGAATGGACCTCGCCAAGCAAACCTTGAAGGGGGACATCACACCCAATATTTTACACAAACTCTTTCAGAGAGTAGTGGAAAAAGGAGCACTTCCCCACACATCTTTTGGAGGCCACATCTGACCAGGACATTTTTTTTTTTTATTAAAGCATAATTAACATACAGTGTCATATTAGATTCAAGCGTACCATATAATAATTCAAGAGTTCTATACATTACTCAGTGCTCATCATGAAAAGTGTAGTCACGACCCGTCACCAAACAATGCTACCGACTGTATTTCTGAAGCTGTGCTTTTCATCTCCGGAACTTGTTGATTTCACAACTGGAGGTTTTTACCCCTTAATCCTCTTTATCTGTTTCTTTCACCCATCCACTCACCCGCCGACCTCTCCTCTGACCACCAGTGGTTTGTTCTCTGTATTTAAGAATCTGGTTTTGTTTGTTTGTTTGTTTGTGTCTTTTTTCTTTGTTCATTTGTTCTGTTTCTTAAATGCCACATATGAGTGAAATCACATGGTATTTGTTTTTCTATCTCTGACTTATTTCACTTAGCATAATACCTCTAGGTCCATCCATGTTGTGGTAGATCAGACCAGGATATTTTATTTTATTTTATTTTATTTTGAGAGAATGCATGCACACGGCAGGGGAGGGGTAGCCAGAGAGGGAGAGAGAGAATCCCAAGCAGGCTCCACACTCAGCACAGAGCCCGACTCAGGGCTCGATCTCACAAACTGTGAGATAATGATCTGAGCTGAAAACAAGAGTTGGAGGCTCAACCAACCGAGCCACCCAGGCACCCCACGACCAGGACATTTTATAAGGAACATTATAGGGCAATATTTCTTATGAACACAGATACAAAAATCCTGAGAATCCAATTATTTATTAAAAGGATCATGACCAAGAGGTCATTTTTCCCAGGTAAAATGCAGGTTGATTTAAGATAAGCAAATCAAACAATGTAGTTCACCAAATTAGCAGAATAATAGAGGAAAACTATAGGTTCACCTTAATAGATAAGAAAAAGCATTTGATAAAACTTAAATGGATATATGATACAGACTCAACAACAACTAAGAAAAAAATCCCAAAGTTAACATTATACTTAAAAAAATTTTTTTTTAATGTTTATTTATTTTTGAGAAAGAGACAGAGTGTGAGTGGGGGAGGGGCAGAGAGAGAGGGAGACACAGAATCCGAAGCAGGCTCCAGGCTCCGAGCTGTCAGCACAGAGCCCGACTCGGGGCTCGAACTCACAAACCGTGAGATCACGACCTGAGTCGAAGCCAGACACTCAACCTACTGCGCCGCCCAGGCGTCCCCGTAACCCCGGTTCTCAGAGTCTCCCTTCACGTAGCCTCAGACTCTAGCTTGAAATCACTTGTGTCCCCTAAAGGCAGAGCAGGGAGGAAGGCAGAGGCCTGCTTCCGGGCCCCCTCCTCACAAAATGTAGTCTATGCTGGAGGATCGGAGGGGGTTCTGGCAAGAGGAGGAGGACCTGTCCCAGCCCTCCCTGGGGATTTGTCTTCCTGCGTAGAGGAGGATGTGGCCGCAGCTCTTCTGGAATATTTCTGAGAGGTGTTTCTTGAACCTCTCGCCCATGAACGCATAGATCACAGGGTTCACGCAGCAGTGAGTGAAGGAGATGGTTTCTGTGACATGGGTAGCATAAATGAGCCGCTGGCTCAGGACACATCCGTCCAAGATCTTCATGTTGAACAGGGACGTGAGGAAGAGGACCACGTTGAACGGGACCCAGAAGAGCAAGGAAGTGACCACGACAATGAGCACCAGCTTGATGGCCTTGGTCTTGCTGTGGTTCTGGCAACGCTTCAGTTGGTGCACGATGCTCACGTAGCAGAAGATAAGGATGGTGAATGGGACCAGCAGACCTAAGATGTTAATCTCCAAGTAGATGAAGATCTTCCACTTCAGAGTCTGCTGACCGTAAGACGAGTAGCACTGTAGAACGCCGTCTTCGGAGGCCACTTGGTACAATCCCAGTAGCGGGCTGGTGACCACGATGGCGATCAGCCACATGACCAGACTCAGGGCTGTGCCCATTCTGGCCGTCCTCACCGTCATGGCATACACAGCGTGGACAACTGCCAGGTACCTGTCCACACTCATGAGGGTGATGAAGAACATGCTGCTGAAGAAGCCGATGTAATAAAAACCGGAGACCAGCTTGCACATTGCAGTCCCAAACACCCACTGGTCCAGCTGATAGTGGGTCTGGAAGGGGAAGGAGAAGACAAAAAGCAGGTCCGACAGGGCCAGGTTCAAGAGGTATATGTCTGTGATGCTCCTCAGCCTCTTGCAGGCGACGAGGACCAGGATGACCAGGCTGTTCCCCAGAAGACTGAATACAAACAAGACACAGTAGAGGATGGCAAGTAACAACTTGTTATCTCTTTGGATAAGTTCCCCGTCGCAGGGGCTCGACGAGATATCAGGATAGTAGTCGTCAGTTACTGTTGTCACGTTGGGCTCCAGGGTGTAATCCATCGAGGCGGGAGGACCAGGTCAAAGAGGCACCTAAGAGAGATTCGTTCCTTAAAAATATTTTTATTTAAAAAATGTAGTCTGAGTTGTAACCATCCCTACCCCTGCCCCATTCATATGTTGAAGCCCCGAAGTCCTGTTACGGACTGAACATTTGTGTCCTCCCCAAATGCATATGTTGAAGCCCTACCCCACCTCGTGATGGTATTAAGCAGTGGGTTCTTTGGGAAGTAACTGGATTAAATGATGTCGTGAGGGTAGAGCCCTGGTGAATGGCATGAATGCCCTTCTAGGAATCACGAGCCCGCTTGCTTCTCTCTGCTCTCAGCCATGAGATACAAGGAGGAGTTGGCTGTCTGCAGCCTGGAAGAGGGTTCTCACCTGAGTTTGCATTTCCCAGCCTCTAGAACGGTGAGAAACAAATTCCTGTTGTTTATAAACCACCCCTCTATGGTTTTCTGTTATAATAGCCCCGAACTGGCCAAGACACCACCAATGTCATCTTTGGAGATGAGCCATTAAGGCGATAATTACAGTTCAGCGATATCATAAAGGTGGGGCCCTAATCCATAGGCCTGGTGTCCTTATACGAAGAAGAGGCACCCAGGCACTCAAGCCGTCTCTCTCTTTCTCTCTCTTCGTGCACGGGGAAAAGACCGTGTGAGGGCACAGCAAGAAGCTGGCTGGTTGCGAGCCAGGAAGAGAGGTCTCCCGGCAACCAACCCTGATCTTGGACCTCTCGCCTCCGGGACCATGACGAGAGTAATTTCTGTTGTTTAAGCTTTGGAAGTGCGTGGAAGGCAGGCGTCCTGAGGCACATGCTAGAAAAAGCCAAGGCTGCCTTGAGCGGACTGTTGGTGGAAATTGGGATAGTAAAGGTGATCATGCCGAGGGCTCAGCAGGAAGGGAGGAGGCTGGAGAGAGAGCTTCCCTCACCTCAGAGAACACATGTATCATCGTGAACAGAAAATGGGTAGAAGCTGGCTCTTGTGGATGGTAGAACTTGCGAACAATAAGACTGGATGTTTGGCTGGGGGCAGCCTGGACTCTCTGTGCAGCTTCCAGTAAAATGGTAGGGGAGAGAGGTGAGCTGAAGGAGTTGTTAAAGAGGAATCAGAGCCTGAAGATTTGGAAAACTCTCAGCCCGTCCATAGGGCAAAATGAGGAATTGTTTCTGGAGAGCACGCCTCAGGTGTGGCTGGGCAATCACCCCACACAGAGATCACCCGCGGAGTCAACCAGTCGTTTCACCAGCAGCCAGGGGTAGAGACCCTACTAGTTTGGACAAAAGCTGCAGAGACAGAACAAAAGAAAACCAACCCCCTTGGACTTCTAAGATTCTACGAGATAGGACGAGAGAGCCATGTGCCTGCGAGTACATTTTATCCTTCAAGGAAAGGGAGGGACGTCCCTGAAGATGGAGAAGTCATCAGGCCACCTGCCCCGTTGGAGGGCCAGGGCTGTTTGGAGGCCAACCCCGCCCAGTGCCATGGGGGGGGGGGGGGGCGGGGTGAGGCCACAGCCTGGGGCCCTGAGATGACGCTGCCACCTGGTGGGCAGGGAGGGCAGAGCGCCCAAAGGAGATTATTCTTGAGCCTTACAACTTTTGGGCTTGCCTGGGACCCACCATCTCGCTCTTCTTTCTGATTTGTTCCCTGCGGAATGGGACCGTCTGTCCTAGGCCTGTCCCACCGCTGCCTTTTAGAAGCGCATAACTTGTCTGGTTTCATAGGTTCACAGCGGGACAGGAATTTTGTCTCAGGATGAATCACACCCCACGTCTCTCCCATACCTGATCTGGATGATATCCAGGTAAGACTTTGGATCTAGAAATGAGGCTGGAATGGGGTAAGGCTTTGGGAGCTGTTGGAGTGGAGTGACTGTATTCTGTGCGTGAGAAGGACATGAATTTTGGGAAGCCAGAGGGCAGGATGTTAAGGGCTGACTTGTATCCCCGTATGTCGAAGCCCTAATTCCCTCTGTGATGATATTTGGAGACAGGGCTTCAGGAGGTAAGTAAGGTTAAATGATGTTGTAAGGGTCAGGTCCTGATCTGTTTGCACTGGTGACCTTATAAGAAGAGGAAGAAAGACCTCTCTCTTCCTCAGTTCATGCCCAGGGAAAAGGTCATACATGAGGACACACAGAAGGTTGGCTGTTTGCAAGCCAGGAAGGGGCTTTTACCAGGAACTCAATATGTCAGCATCTTGACCTTAGACTTCGGTCCTCCAGAACAGTGAGGAAATAAATTTCTGCCATTCGAGCCACCCCAGACTGTGCTATATTGTTACGGCAGGTCAAAACGACTTGGGAGCTGTCAATATTTTCTGTCCAAATTTTCTGTAAACCTAAAGCTTCTCTAAAAAATAAGGTCTATTAACATGTTTTAAAAATTGAAAACTGCCTCAGCTGACCAATACGGGGGTGGGGATTAGCTGGGCTCAGAAATGCCAAATTTTATGAAGAAAATTTAAATACCTATCGTGCCGCCACCCAGAATGAGCAATTGCTAACATATTGCCAGGTTTTCTTTTGGTTCTTTTTTTTTTCTTTCTCTTTCCTTCCTTCCCTCCTTCCTTCCTTCCTTCTTTCCTTCTTTCTTTCCTTCCTTCCTTCCTTCTTTCCTTCCTTCCTTCCTTCCTTCCTTCCTTCTTTCCTTCCTTCCTTCCTTCCTTCCTTCCTTCCTTCTTTCCTTCCTTCTTCCTTCCTTCCTTCCTTCCTTCCTTCCTTCCTTCCTTCCTCCCTTCCTTCTTTCCTCCCTTCCTTCCAGGCTGCCTGCCTAATGCAACAGAGATGAAACTAAAGCTCCCTTTAACTGCACGAGTCCCCATACCCTGGGGGCAATTCCTGAAACCAGTATGTTATGGTTCATTCTGAATAGTTTCCCCCTGTACTTTTACAGACTTAAATGCACCCATAAAGAATATATAATATTGTTTTGTGCTCCCTGTTGACTTACACAAATGGTGTCCTGTCTCTCATTACCTATCTTGCTTTTCTTCTCCCAGCTCTGCTGTTCTAGAAAGGTAGCCACGCTATTCTAAAAAGTTCAGTTTCTTCTGTTTACTGCTTTTATAAGCACCATACGTAACTATTTTAAAAGTTCAACAGAAAAAGATCATTGAAACCATACCGGCCACAGAAATTACTAAGATTTCTAAGAATAAATGTGATAAAAACTGCAATTCAGTTATGTAAAATATTGTAAAATTTTGGTGAAGGGTAACAAAGAAGACATGATTAAAAGGGAAACGTATGCTCTGTTTATGCGAGGGAAGACCCAACAATGAAAACATGATAATTCTCAGCCTGATAGATACATTCAAGGAACTCTCAATTTAGACATTATCTTTCCAAGGTGTTTGGCTGCGGAACATTCAGACCCCCCTGTCCACTAGGCCACCTTTCTGTAATTTGAAATGCTAACCAAGGTAGCCATTTTTAAAGGTATTAATTTCATTTAAGTATGTACCCCCAAATAAATTTAAAAACATACTTCCTGAAGTATGAGGGTGGGCCTTTTTTGTTGTGGCTAGTATCTCTCAAAGTAATAGTCTCTCCTCCTACATCTTCCTTCCTACTTGTCTTGCAGTTATTTAAAAAAAAATTATTTTTTCAGTTTGCCATCCTTCTGTTCTGCCCTCTGAATATCCTAGAGTAAGAGGGGGCCTCAACTCATTCCTTCCCCAGGTCCTTCCTGCTGACCCCCCAATCCACACTTCCCCCACGCTCCCTCATCGGTAAAATCCAGGCGAAGTTTTAAGAATGTGCACCATTTATCACAGGGGGCCAGGCGTTTCAGACGCATGACTTCTTTTGTTTCTCTTGAATCCCTGTGAAACAGGCACTCAGACCTCCTTTCTGTTTCTGGAGTTCGGGTTGTATCTGAATCTCAGAGAGCGTCAGTCCATTGACTAACGTCACAGAGAGGAAGACCATAGAGCCAGGCCTCAAAAATGCATCTCCTCCAAACCCTTCATCTCTTCCATATCTATTTTGTGGGGAGAGTAAAAACACTCCAGTCTTTTAGAGTTCAGGCCACCTGACTTCCAAGTTCTAGACTATTTTGCACCCGAGTGATGGTTGTCTGACAGAAGCCTTGTAGCCAGCAAAATTACAGCCTCCTCCCAGATGCCTGGTGGTAAGAGGTATTTTCTTATCTACCTTCCCACTCTTTTGACTTCCTCCTACTGTCCTGCAGAGAAAATGGCACGGCTTGCTTCCCTCAGTCAGAGCCAGGGCCAGCCGCTAAGACATCTGCAGGTTTGCGGACTCAGGACATGCAACGATGAAAAAAACGACTCACCTCTCGTGCCCAACTTCTGAAAGCTTGGCCCTCCCTTTCTTTTTCTCCTGAGGACATAAAAGAGTCCTTGCCTAATATCCTTCTTCCCCGGGGATGTTTATTAACACATACCTTAATTTGAGCCTTTGTTCTGGAGATTTCAGTGCTGCTATTTCCTTCTTTGCAGAACCTGCCTCGTGTGTGTGCAGCTCAGTGAACAAGAGCTCCCCTGGAGGAAGGTGTCTTATCTATCTGTGGTGAGTGGCAGAATAGGGGTGGACCTACCATCCCAACAGTGACTTAAAAAGATCTCACCTGAGGACACATAAGAGCTGACAGATTAGCATATGAAAATATGCTCAACACCTTATGTCATTAGGGAATGGGAAATTAGAACAGCAGTGAGGTAGCCCTCCGTAATTATTAGAATGGCTAAAATCCCAAACACTGACAACACCAAATGCTAGAGAAGATGCGGAGGAATTCTCATTTATTGCTGGGGGGAATGCAAAATGGTCCTGCCACGTGGGAAGATGGTTCGGCAACTTTTTAGAAGGTTGGCAATTTGTCATGAAGCTAGAATAGGTTTATCATATCATCCAGTAATCGTGTTCCTGGGTATTTACCCACATGAGCTGAAAACATATCCTCCCCCCCAAAACCTGAGCATATGAATTTATAGCAGCTTTATTTCATAACTGCCAAAAGTTGGAAGCCACCAAGATGTCCTTCAATCGAGGAATGGATAAAAGCTGTGGTAAAGTGCACGATGGAATATTATTCCGTGATTAAAAAAAAAAAAAAAAGAACTATCAGGCCACACACACACAAAGACACCTCATGCACATATTGCTACGTGAAAGAAACTCATCTGAAAAGGCTACATCTGAAATGATTCCGACTAGGTGACATTCTGGCGAAGGCAAAACTGTAGAGACCGTAAAAAAAGATAGGCAGTTTTCAGGGGCTCTCGGGGAGGGGGGCAAAAAGGTGAAGCGCAGGACATTTTTAGGGGGGTGAAACTATTTTCTATGAAACTGTAGTGGTGGATACATGTCCTTATGCATTTGTCAAAAACCAGAGACAGTACAACTCAGAGTGAGCCCTGACATAAACCGTGGACTTCGGGTGATAACAATCTATCGATGTTGACATAATCAGTTATAACAAATGTACCAATCCTAATGCAAGATGTGAATAATAGAAGAAAGCGTGCAGGGTGGGCAGGTGGTATTATGGACTGAATTACGTCCCCCCCAAATTCAAGTGCCGACGCCCTCACCCCCAGCGTGATGGGATTTGCCTTTAGAGATGCAATTAAAGTCAAATTAGGTCACAAGGATGGGCCTCTGATCTGGTAAGACTGGTGTTCCTATAAGAAGACGAAGATGAGCACTTGGCCGTCAGTCAGTAGAGCACGCGACCTTGATCTTAGGGTCAGAGGTTCTGCCCCTCCCCTGCTGGCCCTTGCTCGCTCCCTAAAAACTGAATGAATAAATAAATAAATAAATAAATAAATAAACAAATAAATTAAGATGGCAATTTTATCATTCTTTTGAAGTTGTATAATTTCTACCTGCACCTGCTTTCCTTCACAGCATGTAGCATGCACAAGTGTGATAGGTACGTGCGTGTATATGCATATATATTGGAATTTCAGTGGTAGCAGAGACAATTTCTGAGAGTCATTCCATTGCTTCCATGCTGTACGTTGAAAATATGATCATTATTGAGTGTTCCCTCTTTTCATCCTACGGTGAGCAGAGCAATAATGTGATGGCCATGTTGCTCATGTCTGTCAACATCCTTTCTTTAGACGAATCTTTAGATCAAGGGGCATCCGTCTAACTCCCATTCCGTGCATTCCCCGTTGGGCCGCCAAGCCCACCGATGCAACGCACACACACATGTACACACACCAGTACAAGGACGGATGGCTCCTTGACTCAGGTCTGGTCAAGGAGGATGTTTCATTTTCCCATCCACGGTCATGATTTATTTACAGACTCTCACATCTTGAGCCCCGTGTGGAAACAAGAACATCTTTGAAGGATGAAACCGAGCAGGGGAAATTAGAACCAAGAAACAGAGAAAATATATAATTCTGATGAAATTGTTTGTGCTCCTGGAATGACAGTTGTGTGATTCATTAGTGTCCACACACACACACCCCCAGCACCACCCTTTTATGCATCGGCTAGTTTCCAGGGGGGTTTCTGGCACAACTAAAAGTGTAGACACTGATTCAATAGCTCTGGTTATTGAGCGCCTTTTATGTGCCAGTTCCTTTGCACATTTCATCCTCATTAGGTCTCATAAAGATTATGCACAAGAGTTATTCTCACTTCGGTTTGAGGAAACTGAAGCTCAGAGAACTGAGGCGGTTTGGCAGTGGTCACCCAAGTAGTTAACGGAAGGCTAGTCTTGAAACTCAGGTCCAAGGGATTACAAAGCCTGAACCTTTAATTTCATCATCTTGAAAGTGGCAAATGTCAGAGCCCTTGGGTTCTGGCCTGTGTTGCTGGGTCAAAACTGAGCTTTAGGCTTTCAAAGTAAACTCTTTCAAACAGCAAGCCATTTGAGGCTCACCTTCAAGGAATTTCCCCTGGCCCAAGGGAGTGAACAGGTCCCCAGATGTTGGGAGGGAGCTATAGAAGTTCTAGACACTCCCCACCTACAATCCATGCAAGGACGCAGTAGATTCCTCACATTCGTGGTCCCAGTGTTTTATGGGGCAAGCAGAGACCTGAAGGCACATGCTCATTCTTGTAACTCCCTATTACCATGAAAATATGCCCCAGCTCATCAGCTGGAGGAGAATCAAGTTACTTCACGCATCCTAGTCAAGACCAACCCAGATCTGTCAGCCGACTCCATGAGCTCAGTGTGTAAGTGAGCCAATCCGAGATCAACGGGGCTGCCTCGCTGACCACCACAAATGTATGAGCAATAAACGTTTTGTCATTAATACCTGAGACTTCCCCCCACCATTGTTTGTTACACAGCATTGTTGTGTAAAAAAAACTAACCGATACAAGCAGTCTTGCCAGATTAGGAGGCAGAGAAGCCCATTGTGGCTGGATACATTCTTTGTGTGTAGAATGAGGATGATAGTTTCCTTCTGGAAGCTTGTGAGGAAGAAAGTGAGGTACCAGCAGGAAGGTGGAGCAGAGCACAGGTCGTCCTCTAATCCTCACTCTTGAATTTACCCCTCCTCCCATGTTTTCACCCCAAATATGGAGTGGAGGCAAACAGGGGTTTCCGCCATTCTGTTGGACACGGTAACTTGGGAGACACTTTGCACAAATGTGCGTTAAGGAAGTCAGAGAACATGCTAAGAACAGAGGGTGACAGGAAAACCACCAAGGCGACCAGGAAAGTCTCTGCTCGCTGCCTCCACCCTGCAATACAGCATCTGTGCAAAAGGGCACAGGACCTCAGCTGAAAGGAGGCTGAGAAAAAAATATAAAGTGTCTGCGAGAACCTTGGGGCCACCTTTTGGAAATCAACTTAAGGTAGTAATCTGAAATGCAGGAGGGAAAGTAAGCTATCTACAAAGATACAGTATGATATAATTTATAGTAGGAACAACTTGGAGGGAAGGAAAGAAGGAAGGAAGGAAGGAAGGAAGGAAGGAAGGAAGGAAGGAAGGAAGGAAGGAGATTAGGGGCGCTTGGGTGGTTCAGTTGGTTAAATGCCCAACTCTTGATCAGGTGGTGATCTCACGGTTTGTGAGTTCAAACCCCGCATAGGGCTCTGTGCCGACTGCACAGAGCCTGCTTGGGATTCTGTGTCTCCCTCTCTTTCTGCCCCGCCCCCCTCGGCTCTCTTTCTCTCTCCGTCTCTCTCTCTCTCTCTCTCTCTCTCTCTCTCAAAATAAATAAATAAACTTAAAAAAAGAGAAAAGAAACTAGATGGCTTCATTCTACTGTGGTACGTGCACAAATATTCAGTCGTTGGAAGAGTACAATGTCAGGTGGAAAAAATACCCCGGGTTGCAAACTTGATCTTCCGTGCAGTGATGGCAAGAGGCATTTCAGGGACAGAACTGGGAAGTGATGAACAGTGTTTATTTCCCCTGGTTGAGATCACACCAGGAGGGCCACTGGCATGGGGGATTGTATCTTGCCTCACCAGGAGACACAAAGACCTAACTGGGTCTGCCGAAAACAGACCCGCTTCGGCCACAAGGACCTTCTCTGTGGAGTGTGGACCACCCCGAGGAGGCAGCAGAGAGATGGGGCACAGCTCCAAGGAGCAGTAAGGGAGGGGTGAAGAGGAACCAGAGCTGTTCTCCTTACAGCACCCCCCCCCCCGGAGGTATGTGGGACTTCCTCTCGCAAACAGCGAGGAGGAAGGTAAGCGTTCCCAGGACAGGTGACATCCATGTCGCTGTTACACTTCGATGTAGCTGCAATTTTCAAACGCGCGCGCATTCCTCTAGATCTTGCTTCACGATCCCCGAATCCAGTCTTTTTGCCTCCCATATTTCATCTCTTAGAAATACCTGCTGGTGCCCGTGTTGGGACCTGGGTAACCCCCCTTACCAATGTCATTCATGCTTTGACGCAGTCTGGGGAAAACCCCGGATACTTTATGTGAGTTTTGTACCTGATAAGCAAAGATCAATGGTTCACCAAGTGGTGACACTCAGGGCCCCCAGGTACTGCTGACTCACATCACAATGGCAAAAACTACGATACCTGTTTCGCCCGCAGTGGGGGGAAGGAGCCGTGGGCAGCCTTCCCCGGGCCGGCCAAGCGGGCCTTGAGGGACTGAGGTGGAATTTCCCCACGCCCGGGTTCCAGGTCGGCCCAGAATGACAGCACGGCACCTGGCCCAGAGGGAGTGCTTTGTAGGTGGTGACTGAGCCGCGGGCCAGGGAAGTCACGGGGGGCGGTCTGGTTTCCATCCACCACCTTTCCAGAACCGCACAAAGCCGCTCACCTTTCTCACCTTCGGCCATACATGGGGAACCCCAGCGTTCTAGAAGGCAGCAGAAGTCAACTACACACCCCAAGTCACATACAGCCTCCAGAACTGACAGCCTGTTGGGTCCACCTCCTGCTGGACAGACACACTCAGTGCATTCTGGAAGGAAGATCCTCTGGGCAAACATATTTCAAAAGGTACTTTTTAAAGTTTATTTATTTTGAGAGCGTGCACGCACGTGCGAGAGAGAGAGCCCAAGAGAGGAAGGAGCAGAGAGAGAGAAGAAGAAAGAGATAATCCCAAGCAGGATCTGCACTCTCAGCACAGAGCCGGATGCAGGGCTCGATCCCATGAACCACGAGATCATGACCTGAGCCCAAGTTGGACACTTAACCGACTGAGCCACCCAGGCTCCCTCAAAATGTATTTTTAAAAATATTTTCCACTTCTGTCGTTGATAGACTTCCCAAAGCTTTGGGGAAGATCTTAATTGAAATCCATTGTCTTTTTCTTCATCTAGTCTCCAAAACTTAGAAAAATCCTCTCGGCGGTTTCAGTAATCACCACATACAATAGTTAATTTTATGTGTCAACTTAGCGAGGTCACGGTATCCAGATATTTGGTCAAACATTCTAGATGCTTTTATGAAGGTATTTTTTAGATGAAATTAACATCAAATCCACAGACTTTGAGCAAAATAGATTACTGTCTATAACGTGGATGGGCCTCATCCAATCAGTTGAAGGTCTTAATAGAAAAAAGACTGACCTCCTCAGAGAGGGAATTCAGCAAACCACCTGAACTTGAATCACAACTGCCCTGAGTCTCCGGCCTGCTGGCTGACCCTGTGGGTTCTGGAGTCGCCAAACTCCGCAGTCACGATGGCCAATTCCTTAAAAGAAATCTCTCTCTCTATGTATGTACACATCCAATTGGTTCTGTTTTTTTCTGGAGAATCTTAATGTACCATGCGAACCACAAAACAAAAAACACTATAGTTAATGGTGTAAATAAATAAGCAAGATTAGGAAGGAGAAGTACTGAGTCTCCAAGTACTGGGTTACTGGGTTACATGTCTTATTAGTCACGGATGACTCCTTAGATGCACCATTATATTGAATCACCACCAATCCCTCCAAAGAAATCGCTTTAGCTCAGTCCCATAGCTGGTTCAACACAACTTCTCTGACAACTAAAGAACATTGCAGAGTTCAGAGGGTTCTCTTTAGGAGAGAACCTGGTTTGGGTGTTGAGGAATTTTATAGGTTTAAGGTGAAAGACTTTCCACTTCCATGTACCTCGATATTTTGTCATTTGAGATGGAGCTTGTGCAACCAACTTTTTTTTTTAATATTTATTTATTTATTTTGGGAGAGAGAGAGAAAGAGAGAGAGAGAGCGCATGCTTGTACAAACAGGGGAGGGACAGAGAGAGCAGGAGAGAGAATCCCAAGCAGGCTCCACACTACCAGTGGCAGAGCCCGACCCAGGGCTTGATCTCATAAGCTGAGAGATCATGACCTGAGTTGAAACCATGAGCTGGACACTTAACCAGCTGAGCCACCCAGGTGCCCCTGCACCACCGACTTACGTGATATGAGCACACCTGCTTTACATAGTGAGTTTGGGTCTAATTTTTTACAACTTAGGGGACCTTAATGGACAGGGGACCTGTCTAACCATGTCATATGCTTTGATGGGATATACTATAATAGAGCCTTCTGTGACTTTGGGAATGGACTTTGTTGGGGAGAAAAATTTTTCTCTACCTTTAAAATTCTTATAGCTAGTCTAAAAATTAAATTGACATGAGACAAATTAACAGGAGAAAAAAACAAGGTTTAATTATGTGAACATACAGGCTCAATAATGAAATTGAGACCCTTCCCCACCAACAAATGACCAAGTTATGGTCAGTTTTTATACATTTTATTTATTTTTGATTGATTGATAGAATTTATTTTTTATTTATTATTTTTTTAATTTAATTTTTTTAAATTTATATCCAAAACAGTTAACATATAGTACAACAATGATTTCAGGAGTAGATTCCTCAATGCCCCTTACCCATTCAGCCCATCCCCCCTTCCACACCCCCTCCAGGAACCCTCTGTTTGTTCTCCATATTGAAGAGTCTCTTCTGTTTTGTCCCCCTCTCTGTTTTTATATTATTTTTGCTTCCCTTTCCTTATGTTCATCTGTTTTGTCTCTTAAAATCCTCATATGAATGAAGTCATATGATTTTTGTCTTTCTCTGACTCACTAATTTCGCTTAGCATAATACCCTCCAGTTCCATCCACATAGTTGCAAGATTTCATTCTTTTTGATTGCCAAGTAATACTCCATTGTATGTATATATACCACATCTTCTTTATCCATTCATCCATTGATGGACATTTGGGCTCTTGCCATACTTTGGCTATTGTCGAGAGTGCTGCTATCAACATGGGGTGCATGTGCCCCTTCGAAACAGCACACTTGTATCCCTTGGATAAATATCTAGTAGTGCAATTGCTGGGTCACAGGGTAGTTCTATTTTTAGTTTTTTGAGGAACCCCCATACTGCTTTCCAGACTGGCTCCAGCAGTTTGCATTCCCACCAGCAGTGCAAAAGACATCCTCTTTCTCTACATCCTCACCAACATCTGTTGTTGCCTGAGTTGGTGGTTTTGATTTGTATTTCCCTGATGAGGAGTGATGTTGAACATTTTTTCATGTGTCAGTTGGCCATCTGGATGTCTTCTTTGGAGAAGTGTCTGTTCATGTCTTTTGCCCATTTCTTCACTGGATTATTTGTTTTTTGGGTGTTGAGTTTGATAAGTTCTTTATAGATTTTGGACACTAAGCCTTTATCTGATATGTCATTTGCAAATATCTTCTCCCATTCCGTCAGTTGCCTTTTAGTTTTGCTGATTGTTTCCTTCGCTGTGCAGAAGCTTTTTATTTTGATGAGGTCCCAGTAGTTCATTTTTGCTTTTGTTTCCCTTGCCTCCAGAGACATGTTGAGTTAAGAAGTTGCAGTTGTTATACATTTTAGACAGACATAAATCTGTGATGAATTGACACTGTAAAGAAACCTTATGTTTGGGAGCTTCAATTAGCAAAGAATTGTATCCTTTTTAAAAAATGTTTATTTATTGGGGTGTCCAGGTGGCTCAGTCGGTTAAGCAGCCGACCTCGGCTCAGGTCATGATCTCACGGTTCATGGGTTCTAGAAGTAGTGAGTCCATTCATATGTTCATTTTTTTTTCATTAATCCTATGAATATTTATCAAGTGCTTACTACGTGAGAGTCTCTGTGCTGGGTTGTAAGGATACGCTGGGGGATGACATAGCCAGGGCTTCTGTCCTGTAGGGTGATAGGCAAAAAGCTAATTTTACAAGTGTTTGAATCTGTGATAGTGTGAATGGGCAGTACCCATACTGAGGATGTTTAGAACAGGCGGGCCCAATCTGCTGTGTCTGTGTGTCTGTGTGGAGACAACCAGAAAGGTGTCTTTGACAGTTTGTATTGGAGCAAAGCCAACTGCTGAGCAGCTGTTCACAAGGTGAAGGGTGGACGACAGAAGGGATATAATTATTTTTTTTGAGAGAGAGAGAGAGAGATAACACGTGAATAGGGGAGGGTCAGAGGGAGACAGAGAGAGAGAGAAAGAGAGAGAAAGAGAGAATCCCAAGCAGGCTCTATGCTGTCAGCGCAGAACTTGACATGGGGCTCAGTCTCACAAACCGTGAGATCATGACCTGAGCTGAAATCAAGGGTCAGATGCTTAACCGACTGAGCCACTCAGGAACCCCGATAGGAATAGTGTTTTTATTGATTTTTTTTAATTTTTTTAATGCTTATTTATTTTATTTTGAGAGAGAGATGGAAAGTGGAGTGGGCAAGGGGCAGAGGGAGAGGGAGAGAGAACCCCAAGCAGGCTCCTGGCTGTCAGCATAGAGCCCCATGGGGGGCTCGATCCCATGAACCATGAGATGATGACCTAAGCTGAAATCAAGAGTCACATACCCAACCACCTTAGCCACCCACGTGCCCCAGGAATAGTATTTTTAAAGTCCCTGAACCTAGAGGGAGCATAGGAACTTCAGGTAATATGGCAGACAGAACATAAAGGCCTACTTTTGCTCCCCCTGGAAACACTCTGAACTACTGTAGTATTTTATTTTACTTTATTTCATTTTATTTTATTTTATTTTATTTTATTTTATTATTTCATTTTATTTTATTTCATTTTATTTTATTTTATTTTATTTTATTTCATTTCATTTCATTTTATTCCATTTCATTTCATTTCATTTCATGAGAGAGAGTGGGGGAGAGGCAGAGAGAGGAAGAGGGAGAGAGAGAGAGAGAGAGAGAGAGAGAGAGAGAGAGAATCTCAAGCAGGCTCCATGCTCAGTTTGAAGCCTGACTTGGGGCTTGATTCCATAACCCTGGAATCATGACCTGAGCCAAAACCAAAAGTTAGTCGCACAACCAACTCAGCCACCCAGGTGCCCCTTGTTTTGTTTGTAAAGTAAGACATAACATCACAATAATGGAAAGAATAAGTCAACAACAGAAGTTAGAGCCAGGAAAGCAGATGGACAGGTGATAACTGGCAGACCCCAGAACACAAATGCTAGAAGAAGCAGACCCCAAGAAGCAGCCCAGTTTACTCTGGAGACTTTTCAAAGGTCTCTGGAATGTACTGGGCCAGGTTCTCTAGACTGGTGTCTTCAAGGGGATGAGGAGATAGTTTAAATGAGGGGAGTTGTAGAAAGCTATTTAAGAAGCAGCCTTGGGGTGCCTGAGTGCTTCAGTCAGTTAAGCCTCCGACTCTTGATTTGGGCTCAGGTCATGATCTCAGAGTTCAAGAGATCAAGCCTTGAATTGGGCTCTGTGCTGACAGTTCCAAGCCTGCTTGGGATTCTCTTTCTCCCTCTCTCTCTGCCCCTCCCCCACACGTGAGCACATGCACTCTCTTTCTCAAAAATAAATAAGTAAACACGTGTGCACTCACTCTCTTTCTCAAAACTAAATAAGTAAACATTAAAAAAAAATAAATAGCAGGCAGCCTCATCCCTAGGACCCCTTCTTTATTCTGTGCAGCAGGTGGCTGCCCCTTCCTCACCCCTGCAGAAGACTGGCATTCTCTGGAAAGAGGATTGAGTGACCATATGCACACCCAGCTAAGGCCCTCTGGCCTGCATCCCTCACCAGATAGAGGTGGGAAGAAGTTCCTCAGCAGACTCTGATGGGTCATTAAGAAAACACTCAAGACCATGGGCACCGTGGACCTCCCACCCAATAGTCCAAACAGGCAATACTTGGTGGTGAAGCTCACAGCTGACAAAACCCCCCAAGTGCTCAGAGTTTCCAACAGGCAGACTGCTAAGAACCACTACCCATGAGAGGAAAAGGGCTCCAAAATGAAAGACGAACACCAAACACACTGACAGGAAACACAGATTTTGAGGAAACAGAGGTTATGCGGAGAGAAGAGAACTTTAAAAATAGAAATGCCACTATCCTCAGAGAAAATAAGAAGATATGACATCCACGAAGCAAGAATTGAATGCTACCGAAAGGACATTTGTAGTACAAAAGGGATTCTGGACATTAAAAGCATGCCATCAGATTCTAAAGATTAACAGAAGGTTTAGAAAGTGACATTAAGGATGTCTCCCATGAAGGGCAGCAGAAAGACAACATACGGAAAAACAGAGAGAAAAAAAATCCAAGGACACTCCTAGGGTTTGGCAGCCAAGTTATGGAAGTTCCACAAAGAGCACAGAGAAAACAAAGGAGAAGGAATTATCAAAGACGTAATTCAAGAAAATCTCCTGGAGGTAAATGTCACCGGCTTCCAGAGGGAAAGGAGCCGGTGTGTGCGCAGTGCAATGGATGCAAATACACCCAAGCTAAGGTGGCGGTGGATTTCAGTTCCAGGCTGGTACATTTAACTGGCTTTAGCTGAATTGCTGTCTCTTACAATTGAAAGAATTCTGATCTGTACCCTGACCTAGAGATGATCCAATCAAAATTGTCTGGCTAACAGTAATCAACGTGGACATCTGTTTTGTTTGCTGACATTGTCGTTTTTATTCCCATTCATTGTCCATTTTCCTTCTCTTAGTATGAAAACCCTCCTTTTCCTTTGGGGAACTAAGAGACTGTCAAATGTGGTGCCTCAGCTTTAATCTTGACCCATGATTGAGCCCAGGAAAACCAATTAGACTTTGTCTCCCGAGATTGTACATCTTTAGGAAAATGATCACAGCAAAAAAGGGGTTCTGCTGTTCTCATAGTGTTCTTCAAAAAAGAGATTGCCCACGGGTTCTGAGAGACGTCCACAAATGCCCTAATTCATCCCTGAGTCCTGATTTCACAGAATGTTGAAAATATTTTGCCTTTGGTCACTAAATACCAGTAGCGACCCTCAGCTATTCTGACAAGGGGACTACCATCAAGATTTCCAAATGTCCCTTCGAGAACGAGCACCATCTTCGGTTGCGAACCATTGGCAAAGGTAATGGAGGACCTCCCTCAGAAACAGATTCAGTGGGTTTCTGAATCACAATAACAATTGTGTGTATTGTTTCTCTGGGTCTCTTTGCAAAATATAGAGCACTGTGTGGGGCAGCTGGCTGGCTCCGGCGGTTGAGCGCCCGACTTTGGCGCAGGTCATGATCTCACAGCTTGTGAGTTCGAGTCCCGCGTCAGGCTCTGTGCTGACAGTTCGGAGCCTGGAGCCTGCTTCGGATTCTGTGTCTCCCTCTCTCTAGGCCCCTAACCCACTCTCATTCTGTCTCTGTCTCTCTCAAAAATAAATAAACATTAAAAAAAAAAAAAGAAATATAAAGCACTGTGCTTTTTAAAAAGTAGGGTTGTATACACAAAAATAAACTCAGCAGGCAAAAACCTCTTTGATCTTGGCCGTGGCAACTTCTTACTCAACACGTCTCCAGAGGCAAGGGAAACAAAGCAAAAATGAACTATTGGGACCTCATCAAAATAAAAAGCTTCTGCACAGTGAAGGAAACAATCAGCAAAACTAAAAGGCAACTGATGGAATGGCAGAAGATATTGCAAACGACATATCCCATAAAGGCTTAATATCCAAAATCTATGAAGAACTTATCAAACTCAACATCCAAAAAACAAATAATCCAGTGAAGAAATGGGCAAAAGGCATGAACAGACACTTCTCCAAAGAAGACATCCAGATGGCCAACTGACACATGAAAAAATGCTCAACATCAGGGAAATACAAATCAAAACCACCATGAGATACCACCTCACACCTGAGAATGGCTCACATTAACAACTCAGGCAACAACAGATGTTGGCGAGGATGAGGACAAAGAGGATCTCTTTTGCATTGTTGGTGGGAATGAAAGCTGGTGCAACCACTCTGGAAAACAGTATGGAAGTTCCTCAAAAAACTAAAAATAGAACTACCCTATGACCCAGCAATTGCACTACTAGGCATTTATCCACGGGATACAGGTGTGCTGTTTCGAAGGGACACATGCACCCCCATGTTGATAGCAGCACTATCAACAATAGCCATAGTATGTAAAGAGCCCAAATGTCCATCAACAGATGAATGGATAAAGAAGATGTGGTATATATACAATGGAGTATTACTCAGCAACCAAAAAGAATGAAATCTTGCCATTTGCAACTACATGGATGGAACTGGAGGGTATTATGCTAAGCGAAATTAGTGAGTCAGAGAAAGACAAAAATCATATGACTTCACTCATATGAGGATTTTAAGAGACAAAACAGATGAACATAAGGGAAGGGAAGCAAAATTAAAATAAAAACAGGGAGGGGGACAAAACAGAAGAGACTCATAAATATGGAGAACAAACTGAGGGTTGCTGGAGGGGTTGTAGGAGGGGGGATGGGCTAAATGGGTAAGGGACACTAAGGAATCTACTCTTGAAATTATTGTTGCACTATATGCTAACAAATTTGAATGTAAAATTTAAAAAATAAAAAATAAAATGAAAATAAATAAATAAATAAAATATAAAAACAAAAACAAAACTCAAAATGGATGAAAGACCTAAATGTAAGACAGGAAGCCATCAAAATCCTCGAGGAGAAAGCAGACAAAAATTTCTTTGATCTTGGCCGTGACAACTTCTTACTCAACACATCTCTGGAGGCAAGGAAAACAAAAGCAAAAATGAACTATTGGGACCTCATCAAAATAAAAATCTTCTGCACAGTGAAGGAAACAATCAGCAAAACTAAAAGGCAACTGATGAAATGGGAGAAGATATTTGCAAATGACAGATAAAGGCTTAGTATCCAAAATCTATAAAGAACTTATCAAACTCAACACCCAAAAAACAAATAATTCAGTGAAGAAATGGGCAAAAGACATGAGCAGACACTTCTCCAAAGAAGACATCCAGATGGCCAACCGACACATGAAAAAATGCTCAACATCACTCCTCATCAGGGAAATACAAATCAAAACCACAATGAGATATCACGTCACACCTGAGAATGGCTCACATTAACAACTGAGGCAACAACAGATGTTGGCGAGGATGCGGAGAAAGAGGATCTCTTTTGTACTGCTGGTGGGAATCCAAACTGGTGCAGCCACTCTGGAAAACAGTATGGGGGTTCCTCAAAAAACTAAAAATAGAACTACCCTATGACCCAGCAATTGCACTACTAGATATTTATCCAAGGGATATAGGTGTGCTGTTTCAAAGGGGCACATGCACCCCCATGTTGATAGCAGCCGTATCAACAATAGCCAAAGTATGGCAAGAGCCCAAATGTCCATCGATGGATGAATGGATAAAGAAGAGGTGGTATATATATACAATGGAGTATTACTCGGCAATCAAAAAGAATGAAATCTTGCAACTATGTGGATGGAACTGGAGGGTATTATGCTAAGCAAAATTAGTGAGTCAGAGAAAGACAAAAATCATATGACTTCATTCATATGAGGATTTTAAGAGACAAAACAGATGAACATAAGGAAAGGGAAACAAAAATAATATAAAAACAGAGAGGGGGACAAAACAGAAGAGAGTCTTCAATATGGAGAACAAACAGTGGGTTACTGGAGGGGGTGTGGGAGGGGGGATGGGCTGAATGGGTAAGGGGCACTGAGGAATCTACTCCTGAAATCATTGTTGCCCTATATGCTAACTAACTTGGATGTTAATTAAAAAATAAATAAAGGGGCACCTGAGTGGCTCAGTCAGTTAAGCATCCGACTTTGGCTCAGGTCATGATCTCACAGTTTATGAGTTCGAGCCCCATGTCAGGCTCTGTGCTGACAGCTCGGAGCCTGGAGCCTGCTTTGAATTCTGTGTCTCCCTCTCTCTCAGCCCCTCCTCCACTCACATTCTGTCTCTGTCTCTCTCAAAAATAAATAAACATTTTTAAAAGTAATTGATTGATTGATTGATTGATTTGAAAACAAAAAGCGGGGTTGTGACAACAGGAATGATGATACCCTGGGAGATTCTGAGGGTGTGAAGGACCTGGATGAATCCTCATGCCCCATGCATCTTAGTGAAAACCTCCCCCCAGGCCCCACTTCTCCAGAGTCTGAATTCATCCTGACCATGGGGGTAAAACAAGAACTCAGAACACAGTTTGGCCCTCTGAAGGACCTACAAGAATTTGCCTTTAATTATAAAAAGTCTAGGAAATATGTGGGAATGGCTGCTGAATCAAGGAGGGCAGAATCAAAGTGGGGATTTCGATGGATTCGTTGATCTGTCTACTTTCCTGAGAGATCAGCTTTGGGGTCAAATCCTAACCCTTTGCTGAATTGGCTCATACGAACCTGGACTCACTGTTGGAGCCTCCTAAGTGGCACTGAATGCGGGGGGAAGGTCTCTTGGCGGAGACAGAAGAAAGAATCTAAATTCACCAGGGCACAGAAATGTTGGATTGGATTTATCAGGGATGTCCCATATCAATCCAACTCCACCATGCTCCCCCAAGGGTCAAGAAGGTCTTCCTCCACCAGAATGAAAAATAAATTGATGAAGGAAGCCCCAAACTCTTTAAAAAGTGCCGTGCTAGGGATTGGCCGTAGCTGGAATGGGCTCACTGCACGGCCCTCAGTGGGGACAGGAAGAGAGGCTGGCAGCTAAGGACTGTAGTCTTCAAGACAGACTGTGGGGCGGGCACGTCAATCACAGATGGGGCGATCACACCTCGGGCCCGCATCTCTGGCCAAGTGATTTTGTCACGGATTCACAGGAACAAACGGATAAGCAGCCACAGATGTGTTATTTGATTTGTGTACCCAGGGAAGTCTGTCTAGTGAAGGGGCCTCACTTGAGCCTCTGTCCTATGGAGGCTCATGTGATCATGCAGTTCCCAGATGTGCATCCGTGCAGAGTCAGAGTGCCTCTAAAGACAGGACAGAGGGGAGGAAAGATGCGAGTTATCTCCTCAAACTTCTGAGAACCTTGGACCACTAATTTCCCTTGCACTCCTTTGTGGCATTGCACCTCCTTTGACTGAATAGCCCTCTCTCTTGCTTAAGATCATATCACGCCCTCATTTTGGGGCGCCTGGGTGGCTCAGCGGGTTAAGCTTCCGACTCTGGATTTTGGCTCCAGTCCTGATCTCACCGTCCTGAGATCAAGCCCCGCGTTGGGCTCTGCACTGGGTGTGGAGCCTGCTTAAGAGTCTCTCTCTCTGCCCCTCCCCCACTTGTGCACATGTGCGTGCTTCTCTCTCTCTCTCTCTCTCTCTCTCTCTCAAAAAAGAAAAAACAAGACCTCATCTTAGGTAGCTGTGTAGCAACAGGAGGTCAATTCCCCACCTGGTAACCAATAAATGACATCACGTTCTGCCTCCTTTCCCCCAGAATAAAGACAAAGAAAAGACTGTTTAAATCAACTCTCAGTGTAAATGTGTACATAAACTGCTGTCACAGATGCTTGTCATAGAACATCAGGCAGAAGATGCCCTCAGGCCATGTAAACTGAACTCTATCTTTGTAAATGGGGATATTTAAGTCCAGAGAGGTGAAGTAACTCTCCCCAAAGCAGATGGCGAGTCTGTAGTCGAGGCAGAGCGGGTTCTCAGGTTTTCTGAAGCACAGCCCAGGGTGCTTTCTGCATTGCACCGTATTTCAAAAATTCTCCCATGGTAACGTTACAGAGAGTTGTGGATAAAACTAGGGGGAATCTTTAAGGGAGTTCTGTATTTTCCAGTTGTAAGTCCACCAGTAATTTTCAGGGCACAAAAGCGTTTGCTTGGCAAAATAGCAGACAGAAGGAGGAGTTCAATAAAAGCATATGTGTTAATAATAAAGTCAGTTTATCAGAAAAAGCTTTTCCCGTGCATCTAAGTCATTTATATATAACTTAATGATATAGAATCTAATATATATGTGTGGCTTTTATATAATTTAGTTATATATAATTTAACATATACGTATGATTTATATATGATTGTATATTAAATCAATTACAATAATTATGTATAATTATATGTACATACATGCATATAATTGGATTCTTCATAAAGAGGGCCAAAAAAGCTACAAAAAACAGGTTTTTCTTACTACTAAATATTTATTTCCTGTGTGAGAGTCGCCAGGAAGAGTGTCTGCATATAATCAAAGGCACAACCAACGACCACAATATTGCTTTGAAGGGTTGAACACGGAGAAGTGTGTGCAATTAATAGTACAACATTGCATGTTCAGGAAATGTATGCTGTATTGTATGCAAGAGGAACTGATTAAATCTCTCAGCCTTTTGATGGTCCTTTATTCCTAGAATTTATCTTCTACCAACATCCTTTTATTAACGCCCCCCCGCCCCGCCCCACTGCTCAAGGCTACAAACACTGAGGACCCAGCATTGCTCTGGTCAATAGATGAGTAAAAAGGTGACATTATATGAATTTCCCCTTAAACAGCTTAGCAGCGACTCTCTGAAGAATGATAAATAATGAAAGGGAAAAATCATTATGAAAACTAAGTAGAAACCCCCAAAAATCTTTAAGATCAAAAAAGCAGATTAAAGCGGTGCGTATAACATTGATGGTCTGTGCCAAGACCTGGATGTGCATGATCACATTCCAGAATGAAACAGGCGGAAATGAAAACAGTCAGGTATTAGGTTATTCCTCTTTATTCTTAAAGTTTTCTTTAATGGTGGTATCTTGTCTTCCCAATAGTAAGTGTTTTTTAGGAAACAGACAAAGGGCTGTCAAGGACAAACTCAAAGAAGAGAAGTTTCCATTTTATAAATGATTTAATGATTACATTGTAGATGAATTTACTCGTCCACACTTGGGCTTCTCTCCCGATGACTCGCTGAACAAAAAGCAGCTGCCTGACAAAAAAGGGGTATACAAGGGAAGTCTGGGTTGATCAAGCAGATTTATGTTTATGATGAAGTCTGGGCTGAAAAAGTGGTTCTGGTTTATGAAGCACATGTTGGGGAGAAAAATGTATTTCCCTCTACCCTCGTAGGTTTAGAACCTGGGGGTCTGTGAATTAAACTAACAAAAGACCGATTAACAGAGAAAAAGGGTACCTAATTTTTATTAATATTTACACGCATGGGAGTTCACAGAAAAGACATAAAACTCAAAAGTGGTTAGACGTGGGTGTTTTTATGCCATTTTAACAAAGGAAAGGAGATTTGGGTTTCAGGGGATGAAAAATTATGGGGAAGTGGCAAGGAAATGTATGAGAGAACCAATGGAAGACGGGGACTATTGTAGTAAGGTTCATTTATGCAAACTCGTCTTGGTGTTCAACTCCCCGTCTTTGATGATGAGAGTCACTCTCGGGTACCAGGTGGGTCCCTTCATCTAAGGGAAGTTTATCCCCCGCTTTTAGGCAGACGGGGAAGGGCAGCGAACTCTTCCTGCAGGGGTTGATTCCCAATTGCTTTTAGTTCAAAACGATGCTTACACCAAAGTGACATAGTTTTGGGGTGGCATATTCTGATTCTTAACAATGATAATCCTCATTTTGTAAGTACCCCTTATAGACCAGTCATTGCTTATATATTGGGCACTTTGTGGGATTATGGGAATGCCTTGGGCTCCTCTCTTAAACCTCAGTTGAATTTGCTCCAGGATTGGATACCCACCTGCATGCAGGCAATGGGCATTTCCACCTCTGGTGAGAACCTGTGCCCAAGATGTGTTGTCTTATGGAGGCCACCTTTGCATCTCTGTACCTACGGATATTGTCTGATGTATTGATTCCAACTTCTGAGGGGGGCACCTAGAGACCAGGATGTCTGGCAAAGACAGTGTTCTTCAGAGCTCACGGGCATATGAAGGACTTTTAAGGAGACTCTAGGAACCCTCCACTCCTTCCCCCCTCCAAAAAGAACCCTCCCAAGTTAAGGGTGAAGGTAGAATCTTACCAACAGTGCTTCTCTTTTCTCTGTCCTGATAATATTCATCCCTGCTCCTTGCGTACGAGAGGGGGTTGTGAAATCGTGTATTAGTCCTCTTTTATTTCTGTATGATTTCAGCTTGGTTCAGCATATCCATTTTGGAGCCAGGCTGGGCTCACCTCTGTCCTGGTTTCCTGGATGACCGGAAGATACAGTAACATCAATATAATCTCCACCACACCATGGCTTCTTTTGACCACCTCCAGGGTCTCCAAAGGCCACAGCTCCTAAAAGAGACTATAAAGCAGCCACATCGGCATTTCACCTCCACTAAATGCAGTCCTTAGAATCACCCTGCAGGTATTTAGATAACTTTTCCAAGATCTGCAGGCTCCCGAGAGGCAGAACTGGTACAAGGCCAGGTTTACCATCCACCTGGATGCGGATGACCCTTCTCTATACTTCATCAATCCTCACCAGAATGGGAGAGAGCTACCTAAAGCCACCTGCAGCCATCAGGGCTGGCAGAATTGACTTCTTTCTAATCTGTGCTGCCAGAACCCGTGTTCTCACTGTAGATCTTCTCCGCGTTCTCCATCTCCTTTATCCATTCGTCAGTCAATGGACATTTGAGTTCTTGCCATGGTTGATAATGCTGCTATACACATCGGGGTACATGTACCCCTCTGACTCTGTATTTTTGGGTAAATACCGAGTAGTGCAATTGCTGGATGGTAAAGTAGTTCTATTTTTAGCTTTTGGAGGAACCTTCATACTGTTCTCCAAAGTGGCTGGACAAGTGTGCATTCCCACCAACAGTATAAGAGATTCCCCTTTCTCTGCATCCTCACCAATACCTTTCTTGTGTTTCTTGTGTTTCTTGTGTTTCTTGTGTTGTTAACTTGGGCCATTCTGACAGGTGTGAGGCGGTATCTCGTCGTGGGTTTGATTTGTATTTCCCTGATGATGAGTGATTTTGAGCATCTTTTCACGTGTCTATAAGCCATCTGGATGTCTTCTTTGGAAAAGAGTCTATTCATGTCGTCTGCCCATTTCTTAACTAGATTGTTTGTTTTTTGGGTGTTGAGTTATCAGATGTGTCGTTTGCAAATATCTTCTCCCATTCTGTAGGCTGTCTTATAGTTTTGTTGATTGTTTCCTTCTCTGTGAAGAAGCTTTTTATTTTGATGAAGTCCCAGTAGTTCATGTTTGTTTTTGTTTCCCTTGCCTCTGGGGACATGTAAGAAGTCAGACGTTGCTGCAGCCAAGGTCAGAGAGGTTGCTGTCTATGTTCTCCTTTAGGATTTTGATGGTTTCCTGTCTAACATCCATTTTGAGTTTATTTTTGTGAATGGTGTAAGAAAGTGGTCTAGTTTCATTCTTCTGCATGTTGCTGTCCCGTTCTCCCAGCACCCTTTGCTAAAGAGACTGTCTTTTTTCCATTGGCTTTCTTACCTGCTTTGTTAAAGATTAGTTGACCATTGTTGTGGGGCCATTTCTGGGTTTTCTATTCTGTTCCATTGATCTGTGTGTCTGTCTTTGTGCTATTACTATACTGTCTTGATGACTACAACTTTGTAGTATAGCTTGAATTCTTTTTCAGGATTGCTTTGGCTATTCAGGGTCTTTTGTGGTTCCATACAAATTTTAGGATTGTTTGTTCTAGCTCTGTGACAAATGCTAGTGGTATTTTGACAGGGATTGCATTAAATGTGTAGATTGCTTTGAGTGGTATAGACATTTTAACAATGTTTGATGTTCCAATCCATGAGCATGGAATGCTTTTCCATTTCTTTGGGTCCTCTTCAATTTCCTTCACAAGTTTTCTGTAGTTTTCAGAGTACAGATGCTGTACCTTTTTGGTTAGGTTTATTCCTAGGTATCTTACGGGTTTTGGTGCAATTGTAAGTGGGATCGATTCCTTGATTTCTCTTTCTGCTGCTCCATTAGTGGTGTATAAAAATGCAACAGGTTTCTGCACATTGAGTTTATATCTTTCCACTTTGCTGAATTTGTGTATTAGTTCTAGCCATTCTTTCAGGTTTTCTATATAGAGTATCATGTTGTCTGCAAATAGTGAAAGTTTGATTTCTTCCTTGCTGATTTGAATGCCTTTTATTTTTTTGGTTTTTTTGTTGTTTATTTTTTGTTGTTGTTGTTGTCTGACTGCTAAAGCTAAGACTTCCAGTACTATGTAAAATAGTAATGGTGGGAGTGGACATCCCTGTCTTGTTCCTGACCATAGAGAAAAAGTTCTCAGTTTTTCCCCATTGAGGATGAAATTAGCTGTGGGTCTTTTGTATATGGCCTTTATGATGTTGAGATATATTCCATCTATCCCTACTTTGTTTTTTCTCAAGAATCGATGCTGTATTTTGTCAAACGCTTTTTCTGCATCTATTGAGAGGATCATATGGTTCTCACCCTTCCTTTTATTAATGTGGTGTTTCATGGTGATTGATTTGCCAATACTGAATTACCCCTGCAGTCCAGGAATAAATCCCGCTTGATTGTGGTGAATAATTTTAATTCACTGTTGGATTTTAACGTACTGTTGGATTTAATTTGCTAGTATTTTGTTGAGAATTTTTGCATGCATGCTCATCAGGGATATTGGCCTGTAATTCTCCTTTTCAGTGGAATCTTTGTCTGGTTTTGGAATCAAGGTAATGCCGGCCTCATGGAAGGAGTTTGGAAGTTGTCCTTCCGTTTCTATTTTTTGGAACAATTTGAGAAGAATAGGTATTAACTCCTCTTTAAATGTTTTGTAGAATTCCCCTGTGAAGCCATCTGTTGGGAGATTTTTTTAGGTTTATTTATTTATTTTTTGGGGGAGGGGGGGAATGAGCAGGGGAGGGGCTGAGAGAAAAGGAGAGAGAGAGAAGGAATCCCAAGCAAGCTCTGTAGTGTCAACGCAGAGCCCTAGGTGGGGCTGGAACTCAAAAACTGTGAGACCATGACCTGACCTGAAATCAAGAGTTGGGTGCTCAACCGACTGAGCCACTCAGATGTCCCAGTTGAGAGATTTTTTTTTATTACTGACTCAGTTTCTCTGCTGGTTTGGGGTCTGTTCAATTATCTATTTCTTCCTCTTTCAGTTTTAGTAGTTTGTTTATTTCTAGAAATTTGTCCATTGCTTCCAGATTTCTCAGTTTGTTGGCGTATAGTTTTTCATAATATTCTCTAAGGATTATTTGTATGTCTGTGGTGTTGGTTATGATCTCTCCTCTTTCACTTGTGATTTTATTTATTTGGGTTCTTGCTGTCTTCTTTTTGATAAGCCAGGATAGCAGTTTATGAATTTTATTAATTCTTTCAGCTTAGTTTCATTGATCTGTTCTACTGGGTTTTTGCCATTGTTGTTGTTTCTATATCATTTATTTCTGCTGTAATCTTTATTATTTTCCTCCTTCTGCTGGCTTTAGCTTCCCAAAGGTTTTGAACTGTCATGTTTTCATTTTCATTTGCTTCTATGTACTTTTTAAAAATGTCTTCTTTAATCTCCTGGTCAACCCATTCGCTCTCTAGTAGGACGTTCTTTAACCTCCATGTATTTATGGTCTTTCCAATTTTTTTCTGGTGGTTGATTTCAAGTTTCATAGTGTTGTGGTCTGAAAATATGCATGGAATGACCTCAGTCTTTTTGTACTTGTTGAAGGCTGATTTGTGACCCAGTATGGGATTTATTCTGGAGAATGTTCCATGCGCACTTGAAAAGAATGTGTATTCTGCTGCTTTAGGACGAAGTGTTCTGAATACATCTGTTAAGTCCATCTCATCTAGTGTGTCATTCAAAGCCATTGTTTCCTTTTTGATTTTCTGCTTAGACGATCTGCCCATTGCTGCATGTGGTTATCAAGGTCCCGTACCATTATTGTATTATTATCAATGTGTTTCTTTATGTTTGTGATTAACTGATTCATATATTTGGGTCCTTTCAAATTGGGGGCATAAATATTTACAATTGTTAGCTCTCGATGGATAGACCCCTTAATTATGATATAATGTCCTTCTTTATTTCTTGTTGGTCTTCGTTTTAAAATCTACTTTGTCTGATGTAAGTATGGCTACTCCAGCTTTCTTTTGACCTCCACTAGCATTTTAGATGGTTCTTCACCCCCTCACTTTCACTCTGCAGGTGTCTTTAGCTCTAAAATGAGTCTCTTGTAGGCAGCATGTAGATCAATCTTGTTTTTTATCCATTCTTATACCTTATGTCTTTTGACTGGAGTATGTAATCCATTTACATTCAGAGTAATTATTGAAAGATATGAATTCAGTGCCATTGTGTTACCTGTAGAGCTGGTGTTTCTGGTGATGTTCTCTGTTTCTTTCTAGTCTTTGCTGCTTTTGGTCTTTTTTTCCCCCACTCAAAGAGTCTCTTTTAATATTTCTTGCAGGACTGGGTTAGTGGTCACAAACTCCTGTAGTTTTTGTTTGTCTGGGAAACTCTTTGTCTCTCCTTCCATTCTGAATGACAGACTTGCTGGATAAAGTATTCTGGGATGCATCTTTTCCCCATTCAGCACGTTGACTATATCATGCCACTCCCTTCTTGCCTGACAAGTTTCAAAGGACAGATCTGCTGTGAACCTGATCTGTTTTCCTTCCTAGCTTAAGGACATTTTTCCCTTGCTACTTTCAGGAGTCTTTCCTTTTCTGTGTATTTTGTTAATTTGACTATGCTACGTCTTGGTGATGGTCGGTTTTTATTGTATTTAGTGGGAGTTCTCTGAGCTTCTTGGATTTTGATGTCTGTTGCCTTCCCCAAATTAGGGAAGCTTTCAGCTATAATTTGCTCAAATGAACCTTCTTCCCCTTCTTCTCTCTCTTCATCTTCTGGGACTCCTATGACATGAATGTTATTATGCTTTAAGGAGTCACTGAATTCCCTAAGTCTATCTTCATGATTCAATATTTTTCTTGCCCTCTTCTTTTCAGCTTCATTATTTTCCATAATCTTATCTTCTGTATCACTGTTTTGTTCCTTTGCTTCATCCATCCTCACTGTCATAGCATCTATTTGGGTTTTCATCTCCGTTATAGCATATTAAATTTCAGACTGACTATATTTTAGTTCTTTTGTCTCTGAAGTAAGGGACTCTGTAGTGTCTTTTATACTTTTTACAAGCCCAGCTAATATCATTATAATTATTTTAAATTCTAGATCAGGCATGTTATTTATATCTGTATTGATTAAATCCTTGGCTGTTACTTCTGCTTCCTGTTCTTTCTTTTGGGGTGAATTCCTCTATCTTGTCATTTGTCCAGAAAAAAAAAAAAAAAAAAAAGCTAGACCCTGGGTGTGTTTTGGTCTCCTTGTTAAGAGAAGCTAGATCCAAAAAATAAAAGTAAATATACATACAAAATAAGAAATTTAAAATCGAAAAAATTTTAAATTTAAAAATGAAAATGAAAAGGAAGCTAGATCTTATTTCCCTTAGAGCTAAAGCTCTGCAGAACATTAAGGTCAGTATACCAGCCAGACGTTTGTGCTGGTCCTCTGAGGGAGGGTCCTGCTGCCATGATTCTTGGGGCTGGCTTGCCCTCATAGAGATGCACCTACAAGGTATTGGGGGCCGGGCTTGGTGTAAGTGGCTTTGGTCTCCACTTGGTGGCTCTATTTACCTCCCTGAGATTGGTCAGTGCTGATGTGGGGGGGGGGGGAGCAGGGGGGCGGCAGCAAAATGGCTTTGCCCCACTCTCTGGTCCCTGGAACAGAGAGCTGTGCTCTCCACTCTTCAGGAAGCCTTCACAGAGGACCAATCACTCCTCTTATGTCCCCAGCTTCTGTCGGATCCCTGCCTTCATCCTGTCTGTGTCTGAGCTGTTTTATCTCAGGGGCATGGTTTCTAAACTCCAAATGCTAGGGACTCGCCTGGTGTAGCCCTGTGTTGCTCCTCTAAGGGAGGGTTTTGCCATGCTTTTCCAGCTGGCTGGCCCGTCCCGGGAAAGTGGTTCCATGACGGCGCAGTGGTTGGGAGGTTATGGCAAAGTGGAGCAGAAAGCTAGCTCAGGACTCACTGCCCTCAGCCCCTGTCCTGCCCTCAGCCTAGCTCCTATGCCTGGGAACAGTGCAGTAGGTTGGTGCCACCCATTCTTCTGTCCCCAGAGAGGCCTTGCCACTCTCCCAAATGCACTCCAAGCGGGGAACGGTTGCTCCCCGTGTGACCCAGGCTCCTCAGACCACACTGTCGACTCCCAGGTCTCTGCCTTGCTTCCCCACAGGAGCACGGCGAAGCCAGCCACGACCCCTGGGGTGATGGGCTTCTAAAACCTCAGACTTTGTGCTCCACTGCCTATAATACCTGTGGTAGTCTCCATAAGCAGGGCTCCCTCTCCTCTGCAACACCCACAGTTCTTACCTCCCCCAAAGCAACTCTGCAGCTCCTACCCTCCACGATTCTACTTGTAGATTTGCTGTTGTGTTCTCTCAGTCCTCAGATTGCTTTCTGGGGGGTTTAGAACGATTTGATATTTGTCTAGCTGTGTTTTGAGGGACTTGGCGAGCTTAGGGTCCCCCTGCTCGTCTGCCATCTTAACTCCTCCTCCTAGCCCCTGAAGGCTTTGGAGTGGCCCAGACCCGGGTGACTCCCAGGCCTGTTGCTTATTCGCTGGGTGACCTTGGGTGTTTTATTTCACCTCTGCTTCATGCTCATCTGTACAAGATGGGTGGTGATCCCTATCTCAAAAGGATGTTAAAAAGAGAAAAGCTTTCCTCTCGAGAGATCTAGTGCCAAACACGTGTTAATAACCACACGTTATATTCCTAACCACCAAGGTGACCCTTATCATTTTACCGTTGCGGTTTCCCATTTGTGAGACACGGAAGTCTTTTTTTTTTTTAAGCTTCTTATTTCAAAATAATATTCAGTTAAGGAAAATTGTGAGACTCTACAAAGAACTCTGGCATATTCTTCTCCCAGATTCATCTAGTGTTAACATTTTGAAACACTTGCTTTATTATTCTCTCTCTATGTGATAGCTGCATAATTTTTTCTGAGTCATTGAAGAAAAATTATAGGCATTGTCTTCCTTCATCCCTAAGCCCTTCAGCATGAATTTCCTAAGAGGAAGGACATTCTCCTTTGTCACCATGATACCATTATTACGATCAAGAAATTTGGCAGGTCGCAGTAATCCCCTCAAAGGAGTCTATTTTACAGTGTCACCAATTGTCTCAGTAATGTCCTTTATAGAACCTTCCTCAGGGTCCAGGATCAAAGCCAAGACCATGCCTTGGATTTAACTGTCTAGTTTTTAAACTTACCTTTGATCTGAAACTGTGTCTCTGTTTCTCTTTCTTTTTCAAGACACTGACTTTTTTTTTTTTTTAATTAATGTTTATTTTGAGAGAGTGAGAGAGAGCACGAGCAGGGGAGAGGCAGAGAGAGAGGGAGACACAGAATCTGAAGCAGGCTCCAGGCTCGGAGCTGTCGGCACAGAGCCTGACGCGGGGCTCGAACTCATGAGCCCTGAGACCATGACCTGAGCCGAAGTCGGATCCTCAACCAACTCTCAGTTGGCGCCCCTCAAGACACTGATGTTTTTAAAAGAACATAGGCCAGTTATTTTTCAGAAGGCCCCTCATTTGGGGTTTGTCTGATATTTCCTTGCCATTAGGTTCAGATTAAACATTTTTAGCAGAAACACCACAGAAATGATGCCAGATGGTCCCAGTGTTGGTGCCATTAACCTTGCCCACTTGACTAAAATGTCTACCAGTAGCAAAACTGTTCTTTTTTTCCCCTGTTGTTAATAAGTCAGTTGTGGGGAAATTCCTTGAGACCATGAAAATATCCTATTTCCTTTCAAACTCTCATGGGTGCCCTTCTGGAAGCATTTATGGAAGAAGTTCTCTCAAAAACGAAACATTGAAAATCTTTCTATACTGCTTGCTCAGGAGGCATAAATTCTTATTTTCACTAATTGCCTGTGTGGGAACACTGTGGTTAGTGACTGGGGAGGGCGGGGGTGGGGGGGGTGGCGAGCTTTGGCCTTGTGGTCCAGGACTTCATCCTGCCCCGGCCCCACAAAAGGTGTGGGCAGGATAACAGGAGAGAATCTGCCCACAGCAAAGTGGAGGCATTTTAGAGACATCCGGTGCCAACACAGTAAGATGGGCCTCAGGTTCATGAATGCAGAGCCTTTCTCCCTCTGTCCCTACAATCTTGTTTTCCATTCATTCCTTGTGACTGTCTGAGATCTCAACTAATTCAGGGGCTTTCGCAGACAAACATACATCACCAAGGATTCCTGGAGGAATTCATGGCAGAGCCGAACTTCATTCCTCTGGCTGGGAAATGCATGGCCGAAGCCCTTGTCGTGTTAACACGAGGAAGTCTAGTTTTCTGAACAATATGGAAGAATCTGGAAATCAAAGATTGTTAAAGACAGGCTTTCAAGTGTTTATCTTAACAATCATAACCCTTCAGGAGGCTAGGATCATTCCTGAAAGAAAATAGAGCCCAGCCCCACCAGTGAAGACCGAGGTAAAAACTATAAACAAGAGTATGGTCAGTCAAGCCACATACAAAGCAGTTTGTACCTCTTGACCCAGTTGGATTTCTCCCAAGAATGAAAGACTGCTTTCTTATTGGAAAAACCGATGAGCGTAATTCACCACGTTAGCAGATTAATGGGAAAAAAAATCAGATGATCAAATGATCGTCTCAATAGATGCCGGCAAATGGATGAAATTCACCTTTTGTTGTGAGACTCTTCCGCTCTCCTGGTGGGAGTGTGTACATCACTGCAGACAGTTTGGGAAACAGTTTGCCTTCTTCTGCTGGAGCGGAGCATGGACATATTTATTGGTTTATCAGTTCTACTCTGAGATATGTATTCCTCACACATGTATATTTCACACAACGCATGGATTGGAATATTCATAGCACTTTTCATAATAGACTATCAGAAACCACCAAGTGCCCATCGACAGTAGGACAGATAGATTCTGGTAGAGTCACACAATGGAATACACTGCAGCAACGAGAATGAATGATCTACAATTCTACAAAATAGTGTGGATGGATTCCACAGACAAGGTTGCACAAAAGAAGCCAGACACAAGGACGGCATGCTATAAGATTCCACTTATCTAGGGACCAAAAAACAGGTAAAACTGTTCCCTCTGTGAGGTAACTGATAAGATGGAAAGGGGCCTCTCAGGAGCTAGTAATATTCTGTCTCCTGATCTGGGTGCTGATCATAAATACGAGTCCAACGTGTAGAAATCCATGCATTGATGACATAGGTCTGTGCCACATGTATGTTGCACATCATTAAAAATTTTAAGAGAAAAAAAATCTTCATGAAACCAGTCTTAAAACTTTTTTGACTTAAAAATATAGCTTCAGGGGCGCCTGGGTGGCTCTGTCGGTTAAACGTCCGACTTCCTTTCAGGTCATGATCTCACGGTTCGTGGGCTCGAGCCCCGCATCGGGCTCTGTGCTGACAGCTCAGAGCCTGGAGCCTGCTTCAGATTCGGTGTCTCCCTCTCTCTCTGCTCCTCCCCGCTCTCGCTTTGTCTCTGTCTCTCTCAAAAATAAATAAAGATTAAATATATATATATATATATATATATATATATATAGCTTCAAAAACCTGTACCAAATACCATTATCAATGAGGAAATGTTGGAAGTAATCTCTTTGAAATTAGGAATAAGAAAAATATGTCTACTCTATCACCACTTCTACCTGGTATGAGAGACACTAAGGAGCTAAATGGCATCGGGACAAAAAAAGAAGAAACAAAGATGTCATTACTTACAGAGGATGTGGGGAAAAAACCCCAAATGTATCTACAAAGGTAGATGGAAAAGGCAGCAAAAGAGAGTCCATAGATGAAATATTAAAGTTAGCGAGACGATTTTGTAAGATTCCTCAATGAAAAGTTGATAGTGATAGTACTAAATTCTCCGTTGGATTTCTGTATCTCAGCGACAGACGTAAAATGTAATTTTATAAATGATTTCTTTTATTCTGGCGTCCATAGATACGAAGTATCAAAGTAAAGACCTCATAAAAACAGAACAGGGGCGCTGTTTTTATGGGGTCCAATTATAAAACTTTAATAAAATTATAAAACTTCAATAAAAGACACAAAAGAACTCCTAAATAGGTGTAGAAATAGGTCATGGTCATGGTTTAGAAGACTAAATAAATAACAAAAGATGTCAGTTCTTCCCAAACTGATTTAAGGATTTCACATAGTTCTCAAAAAACCTTCACAATATTTGCCTGTGGCTGAAAAACGGGTTCTAATGTTTATTTAGAAGTACAAATGCCTATAAACAGCCAAGATACTACTAAAGAAGGATGATGTGGGGTCTCACCATGTGAGATATCAGTAATTACTATACAACTTTGGTAGGTTAAGACCAAATAAGTTTACACAGAGAATGATACATCAAAGGACCAAAGATGGGGTCTGGAAACAAACAGGTTTGTGGTTGGAATTTGTTTTATGACCCAAGAGGCATTGCAGCTCAGTGAGAAAAAGAAAAAATTTTCAACAAATGCCCAATCAATTGATTAGCCATATGAAAAATATTTAACCACCTACCTCACACCTCACAAAAAAGATATTTCCAGGTGTATTAAAGATGTAAACATGAGAGGAAAAGCTATACAACCTTAAAAAGTTAATGTAGGACAAAATAAATCACTCAAATTAATCACTCAAATCACTCAAATGCCGTATGATTTCACTCATCTGTGAAATTTAAGAAACAAAACAGTTGAACATAGGGGAAGAAAAGGAAAATCAAATAAGATAAAAGCAGAGAGGGAGGCAAACCATAAGAGAATCTTAAATACAGAGAACAAACTGAAGGTTCCTGGAAAGGAGGGGGGGGTGGGCTAAATGGGGGATGGGCATAAGGAGGGCACTTGTTGGGATGAGCACTGGGTGTCATATGGGACTGATGAATCACTAAATTCTACTTCTAAAACCAAAACTATACTACATGTTAACTAGCCTGAATTTAAATAAAATCTTGGAAGTTTATAGGAGTTAATATAGGAGAACGTTTTCATAATCTCCTGATAGGAAAGGGTATTGGATTACTCTGCTTGGGCCACCAGAACAAAATGCCACAGACTGGGTGGTTTAAGCAACAGAGATTTATTTCCCACCGTTCTAGAGGCTGGAAGTCCAAGATCAAGGTGCCAGCCAATCCCTTTTCTGGTGAGAGGTCTCTTTCCGCCTTCTTCCTATGTCTTCACACAGTCTTTCCACAGAGATGGAGAGTTCTCTGGTGTCTCTTCTTACAAGGACACTAGTCCTATTGGATCAGCCCTTCTTCATTTTCTCACTTAACCTTCATTCCCTCCCTATAAGCCCCAGCTCCAAATACAGTCATCTTGGAAGTTAGAGCTTTAACACATGAATTTGGGAACAGGGTTGCCCACTTCAGTCCAGAGCTGATGTCTTAAGTCAGACACAGATTGTTAGTCTTTAAGAAAAGCGTTGGCAAATCGGAATAGATTAAAATGAAGAACTTCTTACCGAAAGACACATAAAGAAAGAGAAAAAGGGGTGCCTGGGTGGCAGTTAAGTGTCTGACTTCGGCTCAAGTCATGGTCTCATGGTTCACGAGTTTGAGTCCCGCATCAGGCTCCGTGCTAACAGCTCAGAGCCTGGAGCCTGCTTCAGATTCTGTGTCTCCCCCTCTCTCTCTGCCCCTCCCCTGTTCGCACTCTGTCTCTCTCTCTCTCTCTCTCTCAAAAATAAATAAAACAAAATAAATAAAACAAAAACAATTTTAAAAGAGAAAAAACTTTTCCCAAATCCAAAAATTTTGCAACACCTATAACTTCAGACTTTTATCTAAAATTATATATAAAGACATTCTGAAATCTATAAGAAATAGACACAACATTATTTAAAAACAAAGACTTGAATAGTCTCTTCACAAAACAGAAAATCCAAATGGCCAATAGACATAGGAAAAGATGCTTGATCTCATTAGTAGTTAAGGAAATTAAAAATTTAAATGTACTGAGGTGCTATCATATTATAAATTTCTTAACCTTTAAATGTTTTATTTATTTTTGAAGAAGAGACTGTGAGCAGGACAGGGGCAGAGAGACAGGGGGACAGAGGATCCAAAGTAGGCTCCACGCTGACAGCCGCAGATGTGGGGCTCAAACTCAGAAACCGGAAGATCATGACCCTGAACTGAAGTCGGACGCTTAACCGACTGAGCCACCCAGGCGCCCCAATATTGACGAATTTCTACAGCTCTCATTCATTTGTACAAGAAGCATTTGGGGAACACGGACTAGATCCCGGGCGTTCTGAGGATGAGAGAACCTGGCCCACGGTCGCGGTGTGGTCCACGACCTGCTGAGGCCTCTCGCCTCTTGGCCCGCGCCACCCCCCAGCTTCGGCGTGTCGCCCCAGGTATCCGCTGTGTGCAAAACACAGCCCATTCGCCACTATCCACCAAAATCGGAACCAAAACGAAAAGCAGCCCACTTCCACCAAGAAGTTAGACACTCGACTGCACAGCCTCTCTCAAGAAGTCCTGGTACTTTCTCCTCTTTTTTCCTCTTCCCATTTTCTCTGTCCGCCTTGGTCGTTTTCACTCTCGGGATCACCCTAAGTTCCTCCTTTCACACAGCAGTTCGTTTCCCTTTGTTTCCCCATCGCTCAGGTATGTCCACTCCAAGTGATAGAGCTCTTTCAGACAAGTCCCGTGCATCCCAGGAAGAGGCTTGGTGACTCCCTTTTCTCCGCCGTGTGACAAGACCCAGTGCATTCACAGAGGAGCACATCAAGGGCTCAGGAGCAAAAGCAGGGGTGCCCGAGTGCTGGGCCTTCCAGGTGAGAATGCGGAGGTGACCCGGGAGCTGACCTTCAAGGCTGGGTGTGCCCCCAAGCAGAGAATAAAGCATTCTTGCCAGAAAAGTGTTTCTCTAGGAGTCTCAGAGCCTGGGTTCTTGTCCCAGCTGAGCCGCCATGTTGCCCTGAAACTCTGGGAAAGCCATTGCCCCTTCCAGAACGTTAATCCAGTGCTTGGACACTTCACTGTGTAAACAAATCGCCTGGGAATCCTCTTCAAATGCGGATCTTGGGGCGCCTGGGTGGCTCCGTTGATTAAGTGTCTGACATCAGCTCAGGTCACGCCCGATCTCACGGTTCGTGGGTTCTGGCCCCGCGTCGGGCTCTGGGCTGACAACTCAGAGCCTGGAGCCTGCTTCTGATCCCTTGTCTCCCTCTCTCTCTGCCCCTCCCCCACTCACATTCCGTCTCTGTCTCTCTCAAAAATAAATAAACATTAAAAACGTTTTAAATTGCAGAGCACGCTGTAGCAGGGCCCGAGATTCTGCACGTCTAACCAGCTCCCGGGCCACACCAACGCTGACTGGTCTGCAGATCACGTTTGACAAGGGGTTAGGCTCTTGGCCTGCAAAATGGGCATAAAGCCTCCATGAGGAGGTTGGGACTTCAGAGGATACTCCTAGGAAAAAGCTGGGCTCCTTAAAAATGTAACGGATTATAGAAATGGGCTGTTCCAGTGGTAGAGATGGGATGTTCGAAGGTTTGTCCAGTCGAGTGGAGTGGGACCCCTGTATCTTCTGGACACCTGAAGTGGCCCCACCCAAGCTCAGCCCATCAGAAGTGTCGGTGGTAGTAAGAGGGCACAGCAGCAGCTCAGCAGGGCCGTCTCTAGAGAAGAAAGAGTAGAGAACAAAGCAAGGATGTGTTGCAGCAGCTGACAGATTTGTGAGTGCCCAGTGACTTCCAGAGCTAATAAGGTGGGGGAAGAAATTTCTACAGAAACAGGAAGTCCTGCAAAACAGCAAAGGAAGTACACATACACACAAACACTGTCCAAACCCAGAGAGGGGCCCTTCTGCTGGTTTCACATTTTCTTTTAAGGCTACAAACCAATGAACTCTTGGAAGCTCCATAGGGAGCGTTGAACAAAACCCAGTGAAGACTGGGGCAGACGGTAGGGTGGAGCAGGTGAGCTCAGGGCCACTTTGGTGTTGAACTCGGGACAGGGACGCTCCACAGCCACATGGCCCAGCATCTGAGGGTCTCTGCACCTCCCAGGCCCTGGGGGTGCACTTTCCACCCTGGCGTGTTGCTCTCAGATGCTGCTCATGCTTGAGGTGGCCGCCGGATGGAAGGACTTTAAAATGACTTGCCCAAGTCCCAGTGGAGTTATTGGCAGAGCTGACCCCCCCAGTCTCCTGCTCCGTGTTGCCCATGAGCGACGGGGGCCCCTGGCTGGCTCAGTCAGTAGAGCATGAGCCTCTTGATCTCAGGGTTGTGAGTTTGAGCCCCACGTTGTGGGTAGAGGTTACTTAAAAAATAGATTCAATGTAATTTAACTTAATTTTTTTTTTAAAAAAAAAGAAAGAAATGCACAGGCAGGTAATCCAGGTGACTCTGCTTAGGGAGTGGGCAGGAGTGTCAGAAATTGCCAGCACCTTGGCAGCAGGGTGGGAGGCAGGTAGAGTGAAAAGAACTAATATTTGTTCATCATCAACAAGGCATCAGGCTATGTTAACTAACTTATCCTCACAGCTTCATGAGGATGATATTTTACTTCTCAAATAACGACTCTAAAGGTTCTTAGATGGGGTGTCACACAAAAGAAAGTGTCCAACAGATGTTTGGTTATCTCCCCCATTGGCCCATTTTACAGATCCCGAGAGTAGAAGCAACTGAACCAAAGTCACGTAGCTAAGTGGAGACTCAATGCCAGGTCCCCTAGGCTCCTCGTTCTGCCTTCTCTCCAGTGCACCGAGCAGCTTAAGACGTCGCTGGAAAGGGAATGGGCTGGGCTCAAGTGTTAGATGGAAGACTCCCATTTATGAGTCATTTTGGAAGGTATTTGAGCAACGAATTTCTAATATATACCTATGATGGCCTTAGGAACCTTTCCATTTGCTGGTAAGAAGAGCGTACTGAGTTGGATCATATCCTCCCCAAATTCACGTTCTTCCTGGAATCTCAGATGTGACCTTATTTAGATATAAGATCCTTGTGGATGTTAGTTAAGATGAGGTAATACTTGAGTAGGCTGGGCCTTTAATCCGATAGGATTGCCACGGCCCTGCCAGCATCTTGGTTTGGGGCTTTGGGCGCCGGAACCACGAGAGGGGTAAATCTCTGTCGTTTTAAGTCACCCAGTTGTTGGTGACTCATTACTGCCACCCTAGGAAATGGATACAAAAAGCACTTGAGAACTTCACAGAGTGACTGACCTCAAAGCATTGCTGTCATCGCCTTGTATCAAATGAAGAAACTGCTGTCCGGCTGTGAGACTCGGGGAGGAGGGCTTCACCGGTGGCAGGGGCGCGCCAGCCGACGCGGTCGTGCAGAATTCCCATCACGGCTGTGTAGATGGTTCCCACACACGCTGCCTCCCCTCCTGCACAGGCAGCTCAGAGCAACCACAGACTACTCGGTGGGGTCGTTCCCAACCTCTGGTGCAGCACTGTCTGCCCCCGGATGGTGGTCGGGGTGGAAGGGGGCTTTGGTTAGCAGCCTTCTCAGGCACCGGTGTGAGGTGCCAGCTGAGGGTGGGATGGAACTTTCTGGGCGTTTTCAACTGCATCTGGAGAGAATTAGATCGATTTCGTCCTTGGGCCATGCAGGCATTAACTCTTTTTTTTTTTTTTTTTTAGTTTATTTAGTTATTTATTTTTAAATGTTTTTATTTATTTTTGAGACAGAGAGAGACAGAGCATGAGTAGGGGAGGGGCAGAGAGAGGGGGAGGCACAGAATCTGAAGCGGGCTCCAGGCTCTGAGCCGTCAGCACAGAGCCTGACGTGGGGCTCGAACTCACGGAGTGTGAGATCATGACCTGAGCTGAAGTCGGATGCTTAACCGACTGAGCCACCCAGGCGCCCCAGTTTATTTATTTATTTTGAGAGCGAGAGAGACAGACAGAGGGGAAGAGTCCCAAGAAGCCTCCTCTCTGTCAGCGCAGAGCCCGACGTGGGGCTTGATCTCGCGAACAGGCATTAACTCTTCAACCATGTTTATCTTTCATAAATAAAGAACAGCTATGAAATAAATAACCAACAGTTACCACTCTCACACAGTCAAAATCGGTATTTCTCAATCTTGGCACTTCATAGAATTACGGGAGAGTTTAAAAAATATCGGTGTCAGGGTCCACACCAGACTGATGAATCTGAATCTCTGTGTTTTGCAAATCCCCTCATGTGATTCTAATGTGCCACTAAGACCGAGAACCACTGTTCATGGACCACAACCATGCACTGACATCACCTAGGAGCTCGTTAGAAATGCATCATCCTGGGGCGCCTGGGTGGTTCAGTCGGTTAAGCGTCTGATTCAGTTCAGGGCGTGATCTTGCAGTTCGTGAGTTCGAGCCCCACATCGGGCTCTGGGCTGACAGCTTGGAGCCAGGAGCCAGCTTAGGATTCTGTCTCTGTCGCTCTCTGCCCCTTCCCCGCTTATGCACTGCCCCCCCCCCCCAATATAAATAAACATTAAAAAAATTAAAAAAAAAAAAAAGAAATGCGTAATCCTGGCCCCACTCTGGACCTGGTGAAGCTAACTAAGCATCTTAACAGCAGCCCAAGTGATCTGTGCACACGACTTTGCAAACTGTAAGCTAGACGTCCCTTCAATAGAATTGCCTCAGGTTCGAAGGCAAATCCCTGTGCCACCCATCGCTGAGCCACCAATAAGCATGCAGGGTGCAGCTTTTCTCAGAGATGATGTGCAAGCTGTTTAATAACTGTGCCAGCCATAGACCTCTGGGATCGCAGTACCACTGTGCCCTGGCCGATTGCCAATTCCGGCCTTACTATAAATATTCTAGTTCTTAGAGCTTCCTGTCTCGGATGTGTGATTATATCTCAACCTCTGTGGTCCCCCTGACGGGGAGTGGCTGCAGCAGGCACGTTGGGGTGACTGCTCAGCCCCCGACCATTCTCTTGGCTTTGGAAATGGTGTGGGGACAGCGCTCACCGGCTCATGGGCATCTTGAGGGTGCCAGGTCCCCCCCCCCCCCCACCTCTCCTCTCTTCCAGGTTCTGAGCAAATTGTAGAATTCGCATACAGAATTTCAAGGAGTGCCATTCTGGCACATTTGGGCAAAGCTAGAAAGGACGTTGTAGGTTTACTGGATGAGTGCACCCAGGAGGGCTGTAGCAGAAAATGGTGCAGGGCACCACTGCCCCTGCAGACAAGTTGACTCATTCTTCCCCAGGCGTTTGAGTGCTCAGGCAGACCCCTACCTTCCTGACTCATACTTGGCTGTTAAAACTCTGCTTCTATCAGGTATTTAAAAAGCCCGACCCAATCACCCATCACAGTGGTGCTCTCTTGCCCACTTAGCACCTTCCCCTCCTCCAGCCTGGGCCTTGCTTGGGGAGGAAGGAGAGGTTGGCTTCCTCTGGGCTTCTCCTCCCTACCCCCTCTGCTGCCTCTCTCTCTTTCAGGGGTGCGTTGGGAGAGGGAGGAAGGGAGGGACCAGAGAGGGTCTATCGGAACTGCTCCGGTCACAGCCTGGCACCGATGCCCTGTGACGTGCATGCCCAAGGCCGCCTCTTTCCCATGGAGCACTGGTGGGGGGTTTTCAGGAGCCCCCATCATGGACTGGGTGAGACCTTGTACGTCCGGCTGCCTCCCCACCCCCCCCCCTGCCCCGGGGCCCAGGCTTCTGACAGCGTATCTCCCAGACCCTCCCCCCCCGCCCCCCCGCAATGGTCTTCTTGAGTGGGATGCTTTCAAGGGGAGTGAACTCCAGCTCCCTTTCCTGGGGTTCACCTCTGGCCTGTGAGAAGCTCTTGCCCCCTGCCCCCGCAGACTGCAGTCGCCCGCCTCTCTCAGATAAGCCACTTCCCCCGGAGGGTTTCCCAGGCTGAGGTTGGCCACCAGTCCTGGCATCCCCCAGATGCCAGGGGACGTAGTCAGGTGCTCTAAGCGTGTCTTCAAAATCTTCCTCCAGGAGGAAGATGCAAAAGCCTTCCCTGAACGCTGCCTTTGAACCAATGCGCTCTTTTTTCTTTTGTCAAATGTTTATTTATTGTTGAGAGAGACAGAGAGAACACATGCATGCAGGAGAGCAGGGGAGGGGCAGAGAGAGGGGGACAGAGGATCTGAAGTGGACAACGTGAGGCTTGAACTCGTGAACCGAGAGAGGTCGTGACCTGAGCTAAAGTTGGGCGCTTCACCCACTGAGCCACCCGGGTGCCCCTAAATGCTCTCTTTCTCCTGACATCCCAGCCTGCGTGCCCTCGCCTGGGCTCTGAGCTCGCCTCCTCTGTGGCGGGTGCCTCCGGGGAGGCCAGCAGCTTCCTCCCCAACTGTCGGCCTTTTAGCTGAGTGCCAGGATGTAGTGACAGTCAGCGGGGACAGGGCCGGGGACGAGATGCCTCAGCTTCTCGTGGCTCGGTGGGCCGTTGTGAAGTGAGTGCAACTGAGTTTCTCACAGCAGGGTGAGGACGAGGGCAAGGCAAAGGTTCGGGCAGCCCTTACCGTCAGGGGGCACCAGAACCAGCCAGACCCCTGGGAACAGGTGCCCCCTTGAATGTGGCAGTCCCGAGTGCCTCCCCCAAGCCTTGGCCCTGGCTTAGAGGGTTCCCGGCGGAATTAGGTCCCTGGCGCTCACATCAGAAGCCACTCAGTCCCGTCCTGGGCTGGCTTCCCTTCCCTTCCCCGTGCCACCTCCTTGCTTCCTCGGTCCCGATGCCTGGGATCGCCTCCCAAATAAACGGCCTGCACCCACAGCCCATCTCAGGCTCTGCTCCTCGGAACCCAGACTAAGACCCTTTCCCGTCTCTCCTTATCAGCTGCGGGCCTGATCTCATCTACCGTCACGGTGGGCGGGGAGGAAGTTCACAGAACTGGGTGGGTGTTTCACCAAGTCCTGCGTTTAGGGACCATCTCAGACCGGAAACTGGCTTTTCCTTGGTGGCAGCCTGTGGCTGCTGAGGGACCCCCCCCCCCCCCCAGGCTGTCATTCGGCAGCAGCAGGAGCAAACTGGACAGATGAAGAGCCCTGGGGACACAAGTCCCTTGCTGCCAGGGGCCCCTGGGTTCACCCCTTGCTTCCTCCAGTTCTGTTAAACAGCTTTATTAACATAACAATCCGTGTGTAACTCACCGCTTTAAAGTGTACCATCTAATGGTTTCTCACATCTTTTTTTTTTAACATTTATTTATTTTTGAGAGAGACAGAGACAGAGCATGAACGGGGAAGGGGCAGAGGGGGAGGCCCAGAATCCGAAGCAGGCTCCAGGCTCTGAGCTGTCAGCACAGAGCCCGACGCGGGGCTGGAACTCACAAAACCGCGAGATCGTGACCTGAGCGGAAGTCGGACGCTCAACCGATTGAGCCGCCCAGGCGCCCCACATCTGCTTTCTTGAGTCACTCCTGGCGCTGTTGCAAGCCAGGTTCCCTGCGAAGCAGACCCTGAGGTAAGATTAGGGTGCAGGGAGTTGATTAAGGGGTCAACATCTGTGGAAGGGAGGGAAGGAGGCGAGAACTGAGGAGGCAGAGAAGGTGAGCTGTGATGTCTTCTCAGTGAAGGCCTCAGCTCACCCCACTTGGAGCTCAGACGCTGGGATGACCCTTCTGAGATGTCTCAATTTGGATTGAGGAAGCCGGGCCTTTATAACCTGGCGTTGACCAGCTTGACCTTTGGCTACGGGGCTGTTTTTAGCCAGAATGATTCCCAGGAAGGCTGACGGTGGGGGCATCTCCCAGAAGCTGAGGAATAAGTCCTTCAGTCTGAATGGAGACCGAGGGGTACGCACCAATGCCCCCCACATCTTTTTCACCTGGGTCAGCCTCTCCCTGCTGGACCCAAGCTCCTTAGGGCCGAAGACAGTGGGAGCCGACCTCCACATCTCACAATGGATCTAACAGATAGGAGGGCCTGAGAGCACATTCGGTGACGGACGGACTAGGTGCTGAACAGAATTTTGTCTGACTTCGACGAGGCCGCATTCTAAGAAAATCAGCGCTGGCACTGGCATGCGGGGGGGAGTCTTTGTTAAATAGACAACATCACCATTACCGTGCCTTTGAAGTCTGGTTCGTTCTTCTGGCCAAGCTGGCTTGTGGGCAGGATGAGAAATGGAAGGAGGAGGCAGGAGGCGGGAAGAAGGCTGAGGCCCAAAGGGGTGAATGCGGCGAGCAGGGCAGGGAGACTCTCGAGGCGCACAGAGAGGGAAGGCGCCAGTGAGGACTCAACCAGCCTTGAGAACAGGACCAGGGTCTGGGGCGGCACAAAGGAGACTGTGATTCAAGGCAGCCTCAAATCTCCCGCCGTCTTTTCCCCTCACACTTGCCCAACCAACCCTGACTCCCCTAAACCCACGTCTACCTGCTTCGCATGTGTACCCACTTCTCCTCTTCCCCTCTCTGTTGACCCAACGAGGTACCGTCACCCATTCTCATGTTCCAGTGCCATCAGCAGTCCGGTTCGGGTGCTCATCGATTTTCCTAGTCTCACCTGCGTGTCTTCCTTAAACTCGAGTCATCCATACGGCGACAATTCCATTTGGGACACCACACATCCAAGCCAGTGGCGCATCGGGTTGCTTCTACCTGCAGAGCGCATCCGAATTCACCGGCCTGTCTCCCTCAAACTGTTGGGATAGCTTCCTCACCCTTCCCAGTCACCCATAGCTTGACGATCGGCAGCGGGTAACACTGTCAACTTTTGGATCTGCCCCGTACAGGCCGTTTCGGGGGGGGGGGGGGGGACAGTGGCAGGCGGGGGTCAGGGTGACACACACCTTCAAAAGCCACCTATTGTTGGCCATGTGCCCTGAGCCGATGGGGATTGAGAATGAAAGGGAATCCTTGTCCCTAGGAGCTCGAAAGTGCAATCTTGTACTAAGCACCTGTGAGACACCTACCCAGCACACAACACGTTCTCGTGTCTCACATTGGATACTCATACGTCCCTGGTGACAAGTGGCAGGGGGCAGGGGCAGTCGAAGCCACAAGATAAATACAAGACAATATTTCGAATAGCGTTGACAGTGGGGAAAGATGTTCCCAGGAAGAGGGACCATTTGTTTCACAGCCTGTCAAGAAGACTAGCCAGGACTGAATTCGTACTTTCCATCTCGGGCATTCTCCAAGGCACTTCACAAATATCAATGTATTCAATTTCTTTTTTAAAGGTGTGTCTTATTATTTATTTTGAGAGAGGGAAAGAGGAGAGCGGGGAGGGGCCGAGAGAGATAGGGAGAGAGACAGGGAGTCCCAAGCATTGTCGGGACAGAGCCCAACGCGGGGCTCGATCTCACGAACTCCGAGATCGTGACCTGAGCTGAAATCAAGAGTCAGACGCCCGACCGACTGAGCCGCCCAGGAGCCCCTCATTTATTTAACTCTTACAACAGCTCTATGAGGCAACTCACTTTCTTCCCATTTTGCAAGTGAGGAGTGTGAGGGAGAGGAGGTTGTGTAACTTGCTTAAGGGCATCTGGCTCCTCACGGTCGGATTTGGAATCGGGCAGTGTGGCTCCCGTGTGCTTTCCTGTCACCCCTGCTTTACGGAGCTTCTCTATGAAATGGCTGCCAGAGGACAGCCCTGAGAGGACACAGCTTTCGCCAGAAATGAGCAGCTGGAAAAGAATGAATGGATAAGAAAATAGACGGCGATTAGAAAATCATGGCTGTGGGGGCACCTGGGTGGCTCAGTCGGTTAAGCGTCCGACTTCGGCTCAGGTCACGATCTCACGGTTCGTGAGTTCGAGCCCCGTGTTGGGTTCTGGGCTGACAGCTCAGGGCCTGGATCCTGCTCTGGATGCTGTGTCTCCCTCTCTCTCTGCCTCTCTCTCTCTCTCTCAATGATAAATAAATAAATAAACACTTTAAAAAAAAATCATGGTTTTGTGTGCTCTCAACCTGGGCTTGGACCCCAGCTCTGCCACTGACTACCTGTGTGAACTTGAAACCTGCACATGTGTCGTTCATCTGCAAAAAGAGCTCCAACCTATATCTCAGGCTGTCTGGTACAGAAAGAGCGCTCACTGCTTATTAGACATTCTTCCCTTTCTTTAGAGTCTTCTTCCTGTTATCATCGAGGAGGTAAACAAAGTGACTACTTGAAAGCAAATACACCTAGGCTTCTGCCTCGGGGACGATGGTGTAAATGTACTTTTCCTTATTCCTCCCTCTAAACGCAGTGAAAACCCCTGGACATTATATCTGTAACATCTAAAAGGTGGAGTGGAAAAGGTGGACCAGGCAGGCCCTTGGGAGCCAAAGTATAACAGAGCAGTGGGAAGAAGCAGCCAGCTGACTGGAAGCTCCTAAGACAAGCAGATTTTGTCAAAAGCCCCCTAAAACACCCATTCTTTCTAGCCAGAGGACCAGGAAAAAGCAGCATGCATAGCAAGACCGAAAATGTTTCGATAATAACCTCCCTTTCCTGGCCAATAACTGCAGAAAACACTGTGGCCCCATCTCCACCCATTCCAGCTAAACGTTGAGGGGAGCCCAAACGTCTGCACATTCAAGGCTGTTATGAGGCACCCCAACCTCCTTCTGACTCACTTTACCCAGGGGGATGTCAGAGAAGGCCTAGTGGAGAGTCAGGACTTTCATTATTGCCTAGCAGTAATGAGGCCAATACCTGGGGTGTCAGTGGAGGCCACATGGGCAGCAGTATCTAGGCATCCTTGACCCTACAAGACAGAAGGGTCTCAGCGGGGGAACTCAAGGAAAGCCAGAACTAATGAGGACCCCCTCCCCTTTCAATGTCAAAAGAAGGCAAGTAGGAAACCCGGACCCCTACCCTCACTGGGCAATAATAAGGCAGCATTCTCTCTCCCCCTGACGGAACGGTTTGTGAAGAAAACCAGCTGAAACAGAAGGCTTCAATAAGATCCAGATTCTCATAATACAATATCCAAAATGTCCACGTTTCCATGGAAAATCACTCCTCCTGACAAAAACCAGGAAAATTTCAACTTGAATGAAACAACAACAACAACAACAATGAAAAGAAACCAACATCAGGATGATGGAGCTATCCGAATTAGCTGACTAAAATTTTAAAGCACCTGTCATAAAGACGCTTAATGAATAATTACTTGAAACAAATGAAAAAATAGAAGGTCTCATCAAAGAAGTAGAGGATATAAAAAAGAACCAAGTGGGATATTTAGAATGAAAAACTATAATAACAAAATACAAAACTCAAGGGGTTTTGTATTCCTCAACAGGAATATTGAGGAGATTCGGGAAAGCCCCATCTTAAAACAGAGAGAAAATAGAAGCAAAAAAAGAACAGAACTTCAGGCCCTTGTCAGACTATAACAAGATATTGAACATTTGTGACATCAGAGCCTTGAAAAGAGTGGAAAGCTGAGGGAGAGGAGGAAGCTGAAAATGTATTGGAACTCATAACATCTGAGAACTCCCAAAATTAGCAAGAAAAAAATAAACCCACAGATTCAAGAAGCTGAGTAAATCTCAAACAGGATAAAATCAAAGAGCCCAAACCAAAATGACACATCATAGTTGTACTTCTAAAAAACTAAATACAAAGAAAAAAAAGTCCTAAATACCATAAGAGAAAAACAACACCTTATCTACAGTGGAAAGGCAATTCAGATAGTGGCGAATTTCTCATCACAAACCATGCAGGCCAGAAAGAGTTGGCACAACATGTTTCAAGTGCTAAAATCAAGACATTTTTGTTTTTCTTTTATTTATTTATTTAGTTTTTGAATCTTTATTATTCAGTCTCTACAGTTTTTTGGGTTTTGGTTGTTGGTTTTTGTTTTTTGTTGTTGTGTTTTGTTTTTTGAGAGAGAGTGAGAGAGAGAGAGAAAGAGAAAGGGAGAGTGAATCTCAAGTAGGCTCCTTGCTCACTGTGGATCCTGACATGGGGCTGGATCCCATGACTCTGGGATCATGACCTGAGCCACAATTAGGAGTCGGACGCTCAACCGACTGAGCCACCCAAGTGCCCCAACACATTTTTAGAAGAAGAAAAACTAAAGAAATTTGTCATCAGCAGAACTACCGTAAAGTCTGTTTTACGGAAGGGGAAACCTTGAGACATCAAGAAGGAAGAAACGAAAGAAAGAGAGTAAAAATATGGATAAGCACGTTTTCCTTCTCTTGTTGAGTTTTCTAAGGTGTTTGATGATTGAACCAAAATTATAACACTGTGCCATGTGGTTAGAAATGTATATAAAAGGATTATTTAAGACAATTATATTATAAACAGGGATAGTAAAAAAAAAAAAAGTAAGACTCCTACACTTCACTTGAACCAACAAAATGTCAACACCAGTAGCTTGTGATGTTACAGATACATAATGTAATATTAAACAAACACTAAATAAGCAAACACTAAACAAACTATATCAAGAGATACCAAGAGACACACTCAAAAACTCTACAGAGAAATCAAAACAGAATTCTAAAAAATGCTCAATTAGCCTACATGAAGGTAGGAAAAAGAACACAGAAACAAAAAGTAGGAAAACAAACAGAAAACAAAAATCAAGTGTTTAATAAAAAAGAAACACTTAACCCTTAAGAGATGAACAATTTCATTAAATGTCAATGGTTTAAAAACACTAATTAAGCGGTACTGGCTGGCTTAGTCAGTAGAACACGTGACTCTTGATCTCAGGGTTGTGAGTTCAAGCCCCAGTTTGGGCACAGAGCTTACTTAACAATATATATGTACACCAATTAAAACACAAACTAGAAAACATGATCCAACTATATGCTGTCTATAAGAACCTTACTTCAAATATAATGATATAAGTAAGTGGAAAATAAAAAGATGGATAAAGAAAATTAATAATAAAGTTGATTAAGGCAAACATTAATCAAAAGAAAGCAGAGAGACCATATTAATATCAGATAAAGTAGACTTCTGAGTGAAGAAAATTACTAGAGACCTAGAGGGACTTTATATTAAAAAAGAGTTCATCCTACCAAGAAGACATAGCAGTTGTAAATGTGTATGCACCAGTCAACATAGCTGCGAAATATGTAAAGCAAAACCTCATGGAACTAAAGGAGAAAAAGACACATCACCAGTTATAATTATAATAAACTCTAACATCCCTCCCCAACAACAGGTAAAACAACTAGGCAGAAAATAAAGATATAAAAGAACTCAACACCATCAATTAATAGCATCTAACCGACAATTATAGAATACTCAACGACAGCAGAATACCCACGCTTTTTAAATATGCAAAGATCAAATACTAATAGAGATCCTATTCTGAGCCATAAAATAAGCCTCAACAAATGTAAAAGAATTTAAATCATACAGAGTATATTCTCTGACCACAATGGAATCTAACTAGAAATCAGTAACAAAAAATGGAAACAGCTCCAAGCACTTGGAAACTAAACAACACATTTCTAAATAACTCGTGGGTCAAAGGAGAAGTCTTAAGGGAAATTTTTTAAGAACACATTGAATTGAGTGAGAATGAAAGTGCAATCATCAGAGTTTGTGGGACACACTAAAGCACTGCTGAAAGGAAAATTTAAAGCACTAAATGTTTACATTAGACAAGAGGAAAAATTTCACATCAGTAATCTAAGTTCCCATCTCAAGAACCTAGAGAAAAATAAACTTAAAGCAAAACAGAAGGAAGGAAACAATAAAGATAAGAGCAGATATCAGTGAAATTGACAAAAAAAAAAACAGTAGAGAAAATCAAGGGGAAAACATGGTTCTTTGAAAAGGTAGATGAAATTGACAACCCTCTATTCAGGCTAGCCAGAGCAAAAAAGGAGAAAACACAAATCGCCAATATCAGGAATGAAACAGGACATCACTGCAGATTCTGAAGACATAAGAGGTTAATGAATCAATATTACAAACAATGCTACACATATACATTTGACAGATTAGATGAATTTTGAATTTCTCAAAAAGCACAAATGGCAGCTTACTCAATATGAAATAGCCCTAAACCTATTCAGCAAATGGAATTCATAATTTTAAAATTCTCAAATAAGGAATTGGGACCATGATTACCTTCACTGACTTTCACATCCGACTATGATGGTTTCACTGCAGAATTCTCCCAAACGTTTAAAGAAGATTTAACAGCAATTCTAGACAATATCTTCCAGAACACAGGAAGGAATACTTTCCCAAATCATTCAATAAAGTTTGTGCGACTCTGATATTCTAAACTTTATTTTATTTTATTTATTTATTTTTTTACATTTATTTTTTTCTGAGAGACAGAGAGAGACAGAGCACAAGTAGGGGAGGGGCACAGAGAGAGGGAAACACAGAATCCAAAGCACGCTCCAAGCTCTGAGCTGTCAGCACAGAGCCCGACGCGGGACTCAAGCCCACAAACCACGAGATCAGGACCTGAGCCGAAGTTGGACGCTTAACCGACTGAGCCACCCAGGTGCCTCCGATATTCTAAACTTTATACAGAGAGGCCAAGGAACCAAATATGTTACCTAATTTGAAAAAGAAGAACAACCTGGGAACCAGAGGAATAAATGGATTCCAGGGCTTCAGAGAGAGCCACAGGAATAAAAACGGCGTGATATTGGTGAAGAAATGGAACAGATCAGAGAACAGAGAAACAGACCCACACAAACGTGCCTCACTGACTGTTGACAAAGGTGCACAAGCAATTCCATGAAGAAAGGATGACCTTTTCAACGAAGGGTGCTGCAGCAATCGGGTATTCCTAGGCAAAAACATGAACCCCAACCTACATCTTACACTTTATGCAAAATTAACTCAAAATGCAGGACACACTGAAATGTAAAACTCAAAACAATAAAACCTTAAAAAAAAAAGAAAAAACCAAGAGAAAAACCTCAGGAGGTAGGCAGGGCTAGGCAAGGAGCTCTTAGACTTGACACCAAAAGCACAATTCCAAACAGAGAAAATGGAAACAAGGCACTTAATCCGATAACAAGCTTTTGGTCTACGAAGGACCAAGAAACAAGGAGGGAAAAACAAGCCACAGAGGGTGAGAAGATCTTTGCAAACCACACAACCAACAACGGACTAGTATCCGGAAAATATAAATAAAGAACTCTCAAGGCAAACAATCCAATTAGAAGCTGGGCAAGAGACATGACGAGACATTTCACCGAAGAGAGTAAATGGACGGCCACCAAGCACGTGAAAAGATGATCGGCGTCACTAGTCAAGTGGGAGATGCTAATTGAAGCTCCAGTGTGATACCACGACATGCCCAGCAGAATAGCTAAAAGGAAAAAGTGCTGCCAAGGATGTGGATGTTTTATACACCGCCGGTAGGAATGTCAAATGGCACAGCTGTTCGGAAACACGATTTGTAGTTTCTCGTAAAACTTGAGACATGCACCTACCACACCACCCATCCGCTGCTCTCCTTGACATTTATCCCAGAGAAGGAAAAACGTGGGGAGACACAGAATCCGAAGCAGACTCCAGGCTTCAAGCTGTCAGCACAGAGCCTGATGCGGGGCTCCAGCCCACAAACCACGAGATCGTGACCTGAGCCGCAGTCGGACGCTTAACCGACTGAGCCACCCAGGCGCCCCCATGTATATAACATTCTTGGCTGTGGCTATAGAAAGGCAACATGAGGGATCCTTAGAGTGATAGAATTGTTCTACGTCTTGACTGTATCAGTGTCAATACCCTGGTTGTGATATTGTACTATAGTTTTCCAAGAGATTACTATTGGGGAAAACTACGTAAAGGGTACATGGGATCTCTTTTTACTATTACTCACAACTCCATGTGTATCTATGATTATCTCAAAATAAAAAGGTTAAGAAAAAACAAACACTAATATCGATTTGTTTCCTGTATCCCAGAATCCACAAGTTATATCATTGTTTTATTTTGCATTTATTTGGGGTTAACATTTATTTCTTTTTGTGGGGGGGGGGGGGGCAAGTGCGTGCACCAGCGCATGTGCGTGAGTGGGGAAGGGGCAGAGAGAGAGGGAGACAGAATCCCAAGCAGGCTCCGCACCGTCAGCACAGAAGTCGATGAGGGTTCCATCTCATGTACTGTGAGATCATGACCTGAGCTGAAATCCAAAGTCAGATGCTTAACCGACTGAGCCACCCAGGCGTCCCATATTTTGCATTTATTTGAATGTTGCAGGTTGGGGATCTTTTCATATTGGTATCATTCTGTTCTATTTTTTCTGGTATATCCTTTGCCTGTGTTTCTATTTAGTTGCCTTTTTCTTATCAACATGTAAGAACTCCTTATATACTATAGGTGTCTATCACATTGTACATATTATGTATATGGCTCTAAGGCGAGAGTTGATTTCTGTTCATCAAGTTCCAAAAATGTTAACAAGTCAGTTTGGGCCTGGTCATTCTAGACACAGCTGTGTGAGATCTTCACTGACGTGAGCCCCAGTGGGAGGCACTGAGCACCTCGATCTTGTTTGATCATTCCATTCCATCCACGTAGAAGGCGAGTAACTGAGCCCGGGTCAGAATTCCAGTCTATCTGATACCAACTCCATGATTTTTTTTTTTTTTTTTTACTATGTTATATTATTCTCATTGCCACTTACGGCTAACTGCATATACAGGTGATTTGCATAGGTCAACATTGTTGTCAAAAATACTACTGATCACAGCGAATTTATTGACCGTGCCAACTAAGTAAACCGCATACGTTGTCGTGTGTAATCCTCACCAAAACTTTAATTGTTACTATTCCCATTTTGTTAATTGAGAAATCAGATTCTTCTTTTTAAAATTTTTTGAATTGTATTTTAGAGAGAGAGAGAGAGAGAGCACGAGTTGGGGAGAGGGGCAAAGGGAGAGAGACAGAGAATCTCCAGCAGGCTCCATACCCAGAGTGGAGTCTGATGCAGGGCTCATTCCCATGGCCCTGGGATCATGACCCGAGCCGAAATCAAGAGTCAGACGCTCAACCAACTGAGCCACCCAGGCACCCCGAGGAATCAGAACCTTAAATCAGTTAAGTAACTTGTCCGAGGCCACAGAACTAACAAATGGTGAGCTCAACTCAAACCCAGCTGCCCAGGCACCAAAGCGCTAAGAAAGTGTTGGGTTCCAGCTACCACTGGGAGACCTGCTATAAATCAGATCCCTCACCCAAGCCAACCCTTGTGCGTCCAAGTCATGTCTCAACACTTGCCAAAACAGAATGCCCACTCTCTGGTGTGGAATGGGCATTCTCTCCAGCTCCTGATAACTGTCAGGAGACGGGAAATTCAAAGAAGGAAGAGAAAAGTCACAAATTCCTTCACGTGAGCAAGAGAGATCTAGAAATCTCTGAGGTCATATATGCAAATACCTCTCCAGGTATGAGTCAGAGGGTTCATTGAGAACATCAGAATAGATTTATTTCTAGATAAACACCAGAGCAGAAGAAAATATAGTTATCTGACCTATGAAACACATAAAAGCGAGTTCATATACTTCTTCTGTGTGTGTGTGTGGAAAGTATGCAGGAAGGCTTTTTAAAATTGTGATTAATTTGGGGGTGCCTGGGTGGCCCAGCTGGTTTAGCATCCGACTCTTTTTTTTTTTTTTAATGTTTATTTCTTTATTTTCACACAGAGAGAAAGAGAGAGCAAGTAGGGGAGGGGCAGAGAGAGAGGGAGAGAGAGAATTCCGAGCGGGCTCCACACTGTCAGTGGGGCCCAAACTCACGAACCGGGATCATGACCCCAGTTGAAATCAAAAGTCAGATGCTTAACCGACTGAAGCACACAGGCATCTGACTCTTGAGTCCTATGTCGGGCTCTGCGTTGAGCATGAGCCTGCTTGAGATTCTCTCTCTCTCCCTCTGCCCCTCTCCCTGGTTCATACTCTCTCACTCTCTCAAACAAAATTTGTAATTAATTTTTTTTAACCTCAGTAATACAAATAAAAATTTAGAACAGTGCTAAAAGTTTATGACAAAATACAGCTGTTCCTTATCCCCAACCCTCATATCAGTCCCACATTCCAGAAAAGATCACCGGAAATACTTTTGTTGCTTTTCCCCTCTGGCATTTATCATCCAAAATGCTAAATAGTATGCTTATTCTGCTATTTATCAACTCGCGAATTTTAGTTGTGATTGACTTCCTGTTGAGATGGTTGGGGATTTAGTTCTCTTATCCCTCTCCCATTCCTCTCAAAACAATTGTAACATAAAAAGTGTTGTATGTTTCTTTCTTTGAACTGCCTTTTCTCTTTCTTGGGTGTTTTCCTTTATATGCTGTATTCGCTTACTCTTCAATGTGCCTATAGTTGCATTTTTCCAAATGTCCCTATGGATCTTCCCAGGGACTTTACCGAATCCCCACTGTGCCGTTGATTTCTTCTCCCATTTTATCCTACCCCAGACCACCCTGCTGCACCCTCATTCCTCCTGCCCCAATCTGCTCTTTTGGCAAAAGTTATTATCCTTGGATTTCCCTTTTCTACCCTCCTGACAGGAACTCTTATTTCTTGGACCCCACGTCATAGTTTCTTAGTTTCTTCTGTTTTGCTAAAGCATACCCTGCAGTAACTTTCTACGAAAGGATGCTTGGGAGGGGAGGTCTTTTAGTGCTTGCGTGTCTGAAAAGTCTTCACTCTACTCCTACACTTGCTTGATCATTTGCTGGGTAAGGAAGTCTGAGCTGAATCTCATTTTCTTTTAGAATTTAAAGACATGGCTCCAGTGTCTTCAAGCATTTACTTCTGCTGTTGAGAAGTCTGAAGGCATTAGGATCCTTCGTCCTTTTTGAAATGACCTCTCCTTCCCTTGCTGCCTTTCTCCCTCTCTCTCTCTCTCCACCCCTCTGTCCCCCTTCTCCGGGATTTTTCCTTTATCTTTAAAGGTTTGAGATTTCGTGATGTGTGATTCTTTTTTTTTTTTTTTCATTCATACTCCTTTTTAAGTCTATTTATTTACTTATTTTGAGAGAGAGGGAGAAAAGCAGGGAAGGGCAGAGGGAGAGGGAGAGAGAATGTCAATCAGGCTTCACCCCCAGCTTGGAGCCCAACTTGGGACTCAGTCTCACAACCTTGGGATCATGACCTAAGCTGAAACCAAGAGTCGGTCGCCCAACCAACTGAGTCACCCAGATGCCCCTTTACTCTTGTATTCATTTGGCATTTTCAGTCTTGAGAGTCAAGGCTTTCGGTTCTGAGAAACCTTTTCTGTAATGTAGTAGGTTGAATCATATGAAATTGCTTATGTCTAACCTTTGTTGAACCTATAAAAATGGCAATTTCATATTTTTCAAGCCAATATCTTTGATGATTTTCCTCCCTCTGTTTTCCCTTTTCCTTTCTGGAACCCCTTATTAATCACAAGTTGAATCTCCCCTGTTGAAGTTCCCCTGTCAATGCCCTAGATCTTCCAGTGGGAGCAAATCTGTTGCAACCTTTCTGAAAACAGTTTGTCTGGTGGTATTAAAGATTTTGGAAACACATACGTACTTTGATTTATTAATTCCATGTCTAATCTCCAGGAGATGTCGAAACATGTTGTAAAAAATGTATGTTCAAGACTATTTTTGCAATACAATTTACAGTGGAAAAACATTGAAGTAACCCAAATTCCGAATTGAGGAAGCAGTTAAATACAGTTAGAGGTTCTGTATGATGAACTGTTATGCACTGAAATGGCATTTATGAGGAAATTCTCAATTGCAAACAAGGGAAGAGACTCCTCTCTGCCTTTTGTTTCAGAATTTGTCTTTTTCAAATATATGTAAATCTTCGTAATGACCGGTCTCACAACTGAGGACCCATTTCCTCCAGGACCTGAGAGCCATCTTTTGGAAATGCTCACGTCATCAAGGGAGATAGCTCCTAACTTTGGGAAGCTGAGAACCTATCGCTGTTGGGCCCCTTGTTCCAATTTAAAATGAGCAGTTCGGGGGCGCCTGGGTAGCTCAGTCGGTTGAGTGTCCAACTCTTGTTTTCTGCTCAGGTCGCGATCTCGAGGTTCATGAGATCGAGCTCCATGAGATCGAGCTCCGTAACGGGCTCTGCGCTGATAATGCAGAGCCTGCTTCAGATCCTCCTCCCCCCTCTCTCTGCCCCTCCCCATCTCGTGCTCTCTCTCTCTCTCTCTCTCTCAAAATAAATAAACTTAAAAAAATTGTTTTTAAATAAATAAATAAAAATAAAATGAGTTTTCCTCTGGATAAAGCCAACACAAGGGGTCTCCCCAGTTAGTTTGATAAAGTTAGAATGAACTACGTGTGACAAAAGGTATCTCTTACTGGAGGACTCGTTACTGTTTACCTCGAGAACATCTGTGTAATGGGTTGTATCTGCCGGGCTGTGTAAAGGGGGCGAGATCACTGCCTTTGCAATCTCTTGAATGCATTGAGGCACAACACATCCTGGTGTCATGCTTATTCAATAATGAAACTGCTTCCATTCTTTCCATTCTTCCCTACCTTTGCAGAGAGATTCTTGGGGTCAGGAGAAGATTTTGCTTTTTTAAACTACCCTTCCCCAACAGGGGCGCTCTGCCAAAATGGCGTCAGGGATTGCCTCTGGGTGGAAGCGGGATCCCATCTGTTGAGACGCCAGCTCCGCGATGAGTTTTTCATACCAGGGAGCAAAACTTCGCGTGCGTGCCCGACCTCAGAAATCTCATGGCTCTCTTCAGATCCTCTTCGAGATCCTTTTCAGCCTGGCCTGTGTTTCATGGCCCCAAACATTAGAGATGCCACGGGACGTCTGGCCCGTTTCTTGCCTTGTCTTCCCACGGGCAACAGCAGCTTCTCACTACTTGAAACAGAGGCAGTTGTCACCTCCTCCTGTCTGAGGATGCCTCGCAATCACATGATATGATGAGTTTCCAAGATGCCCCAGCTGCCATCCCTGATCAGACCGTGTGGGGAGCCTACCCAGAGTCGGCTGGCAGATGTGACAATCTAAAGTGGCATAATTCACGGAGACGACATTCCATCACCTTTGCCACATCCACTTACCGCTGGTGAGAAGCATCTCCCAGGTTCTGCTCACACTCGAGGGCAGGGGATCACAGCGAGAGGGGCTCACGGGGACCGTCTTCAACTCTGTCAGCCAGACTGTCACCTCTGAGACCTTCATTACACACAGGCACCCATTGCTTCCCTCCTTCCCAGCCAGAGTGCCCGGTGCCGGTTCATGCACTCACCACCATTGTGACCCGCAGGCCTCCAGCCCAGCCTCTGCCCCTAATACTGCCCGCGTCGGCCTCCCCAGGGACGACAGGAAGGCTTCAGGGCATCAGGCCCACAGCACCAGGAGACACAGCAGCTCTGGGTCTAAGTGTGACCTGCTTGCACCCGTGGAGACTCGGGCTTTCCCAGCAGCTCCCCAGAGAGCCCAGGTGACACAAGCTGGGAGTGCAAGGAAGTGAATGCCCCACGGAGGACGTGTTGACCCAAGAGGAGAGAAAGAGCTGAGATGGAATTGCTTGCTCTTCGTCCCTGCTGCCGACAGTTCTAAAGCCACGTGGCTCCAGCTTCCCTCACCTCTCCAGATTTGCCTTCTGAGCTCAGAGGATTTCTCTTGCCTTTCTGCCAAAGCCACTTATTTCAAAAGATGCTTTCAAATAATTATCCAGCGTCTTAGGTGTTCTGTACCAAGAGCTTGCCTCTAGCCATTCTTGCTGCCTATAATGCCTAGAAATCGCTTCTTTTCTCCTTCAATTTTTCTCTCTCCCTCTTTGTTTTTCCCTCACATCCCTCCCAGAATATGACGTAGGTGCGTCTCTGGGAAGTTTCCAGCCCAAACCTCTGGGATTCAAATCTCTGCCACCCCCACCCCAGTCCCAGCTCAGGGTTCCGGGTAGTGTATCTCCAAGAGAATTTAATCGCTCTGTTAGAACCGGCAAAGAATGGCAAGGACGCTAGTACAGAGCTGGGAAGGTCTTAGGGGAGGAGACAGTCACTCTTCCTTATCGTGCAGCATTGGAAACTGAGGCACAGCGTGTGGGCTCAGCATCCAGACAGCCAGCACCTTCTTCTCACACACAACTGTAGCGAGGTTGGAAAGAATGACTGAAACACATGTTTTAAATAGCTGTCAGCAACCACTACCAGTCAATCTAGGTATGGCTTATTCACGGCGGAGAGAAGGCATACTGAGTCGTTTGCTCTTCGTGAAACTCCACATGAGGTCATCCAACAAGACCCAGCATCAGCCTGTGTGCCCTCCAATACCTATACTTCAGAATCAATTATCCTCAACAAATGGAGGGTCAGGAAAAGAGCAGGTACTACTGGGGTTTGGGGGGTGGGGGAGGATTCCTGAAGATCTTCCCGACTGTTCCTCCAGCTCAAGATGTCACCAGCTCAAGATGACCTCCAGATGTCACCAGTGGGCATTTCTCTGTGGTCTGGCCACCCATAGTGCAGCCCAAGCCTTTGGAAGCAAAGCCTGCCTTTGGAATGGGGACCTTCCACGCAGAGCCCAATTAAAGGAAGTCTCAAGATGGTTCAAGAAGTTTTTCCACCCGGACCTCCAGTGAAAGCTCCACACGGGACGGGCTCAACCCTTGGCCCCCTTGTCTGGCTGCCTTGCCGCACTACCCCCTCAGAGCGCAGCCTCAGCCCTCTCTCACAGCAGTCCTTCTGACTAGGCTACTCCCTCCTGAGTCTGGGAGTTCAGCTCCGTCTGTCTATGTACCTGAGAACTCTCTTGCCGGTTCAATCCGCTTGGGAGAGGGAAAGGGGATAGTGGGCACCTCAGAATGCTATGTGGGGCCCCCCCACAATGTCTTCAGCCTGGACAGAAGGGACGACACCTGCCTTATGGAGTCTGCCTGGCCTTGCCCAGCTTGCTGGCCCTTCTGAGCACAACTGCTTGAGGTTCCGTGCCCCCTTGCCCCTGTTCTCTGTCGGGGAGAACATTTCCCCCACTGCCCTTAGTTCTTCGGCCGGCCTAATAATTAAATTGACATAGGACAGATTGATAGAAGCAAAAACATGTCATTAAGAATATAGGGGGGGCCCTCAGAATATGAGACTCAAAGGAGACACCAAAGCAGGCATACCCTTTAGACGAAAAAACAATACATTTATGAAGAACTGACAAGACAAAGAAACTTAGTTTTGGGTGCTAATCAGTGAAGAAACTAAGCAAGGTGTTTACATAGCCTTCTTGGCCCTGAATTCCTGGACTCTGGTCATAAGAATGTCTTTCTACCTCTTGGTGCCTTTCATATGGGAAATGCACTTCCCGCTTTCGGGGGGACAAAGAGTGTCCTTCTTGCATCAGCTATTTCTCAAGGAACTTTGATTCAAAATAATCAATACACCAAAGTGGCATTCTCTGGTGGCCTGCCCTGAACCCCACTGATGAGAACAAAGGCCAGAGCACTGAAGCTTCCATTAAATCTCCTAACAACCTGCAGCCCACTGATAAATACTTGAGACACGCAGAGCTGATGTCTTTCAAGAAACTCATGGTTGCCTTAATGTTGATGTTTTACTAGAGACTAAAAACAACCTTATCTGGACAACAGCCAGACCTCCAAGTTTCTGTAGACCCCGCTGTCTGCATACAGAAATTCCTTAGAAACTGACATTGTCTGTACCTCCCCGCCCTCCACAAACTTAAAAGTATACAATCAGTCACTCCTCATAATGTCCGTGTGGCTCTTTCTGCCCCTGGGGCTGTACTAAAAACACCCTTCTGTACCAAAAACATCTCAAGAATTCTTTCTCGACCATTCATTCTAGGACCGAAACCTCAAATCACATCACCGTCAAATCATTGCCTCTGTAGGGGGAGAAAATTTGTCGCCTCTTCGCTTCTATGCTCTTTGGCTGGTCTAATGATTAAATTGATAGGACACAGATTAACAGGAGAGAAACAAACAAAAGTTTAGTAACATGTATACCTCCTGTATGCAGAAAAAACTAGTAACTCCCCAGAATGGTAGAAACCATCACCTTAAACGCCATTTTTAGCCAAGGACAAAGGAAGATGTTGGGGGCCAGGGAGGCCAGTCTTGGGAAGTTACTGGGAAAAGCACAGTGAACATGGATAAGGTTGTTATGTAGATTTCAGTCCTTGCTTCTCCGTTGAGAAGAGTTCCAGAGATTTAAAGTCACCCTCCTCTTCATGGTACAGTGAGGGAGATGCCCTTTCTTTTGTTTCTTTCTTTTTTATGAATGTGTATTTACTTATTTTGAGACAGAGACAGAGAGAGAGAGAGATTGAACAGGAGAGGGGCAGAGAGAGTGGGGGAGAGAATCCCCAGCGGGCTCCGCACGGACAGTGGCTTGAATCAACATGAGCTGTAATCAACTGGGCCACCCAGGCGCCCCAGGGAGATGCCCTTTCAAATTGAGATTTCCCCGTATAAAGGTCAATGTCTCACAAAAGGGTAACTTCTATGTCAATGTCTCTCACAAAAGGGAAACTTCTATCTGGTTTTAGAGCTTCTCCAGTGTTTGCAGGTTCTTAAAAATAATCAGCCTAACACAATCCATATTTGGGGTTGGCAAATTCTGCTCCCTTTTGCGGGCACCCACGGGCCATCTGGACCTTGTAGTCTCCTCCCCTTGGCTCTGTGTGGGTCACCAAGACAAGCACGAGCCCTCTGAGATTTCAGGGCTTGGACACTGCCCACCTTGGGAAGCACGGGATCTCCCACAGAACAGAGTAGGGCCGAGCTTGACCGGATGACCGCGGTCCCTCCGAGATGGAAACTGAAAGCAGGGACCCCCCCCCCCCCCAGTGGGGTGGAAGGCACCGGTGTGGGAACTGACCAGGCCTGGCTTCTAGTCCTGCTCACGCACTCACACCACGGGTGACCTTGGGCAGGCAGGCGGCTTCCCCTCCCCAACATAAGTGTGACCGTAGCTCCTTCTGGGGGTTGCCATGGAAAGTGACGACAAGGTGACCCAGTGCCTAGCACAGAGTGGGTGCCAGCCAAAGAACCACTTGACCCCTAATTGTGCCTGGAGCCAAGGACAAATCCTCGCCCGGAGTTGACCGTGCTGGTACCAGCCTACGGCAGTGGACAGACACAGTCCCCGCCCGCATGACGCTCCCGTTTACTGGGCAGACGTTAGGCACACCCCAGACACAAGAGGGGAGTGATGCAGTGTCACTCTGTCGAGAGGAAATGATGGACTGAGGGAATCGACGGGGTGGGAGACCTAATACAGCTTAGAGGGACCGAGGGTTCTCTGTACGGAACCAACTTGCCATCTGGAGAGAGAGAGAGGTGGGGAAGGAGGGCGAGGGGAGGGGAGGGGAGGGAAAATACTCTAGAGGGAAGGAGCCTAGGCTGGGGAGAGCTTAGAGTCTGAGGACCTGAAATGAGTTCTAGGGGCTGGAGTATAGGGTAAGTGGAGTTTAAGCCCAGGGATAGTGCCTAAGCAAGAAGTGATTTGCATACTGTTCCCTGCTCCAGGAACTTTTCAGTTTGCCCATCCGCCGGAGACCAGGTCGCCACTCTTCTGCCTCCACTCCCACTGGCCACCCCCAAATACTTCAGCAGAGAGTGAAGCAAGCAAGCCTGTGTTGGGGGATAGTTCCGGGGCTTCCGACGTGTCTTAAGTGCGTTAAAAAGAAAACCACAGGCCCAAGATGGAGTTACGTGGGCTAAGCAAGTTACCAGACTGGGTCTTAGTACCTAACCTAATTACAGTTTCAACCTCCCTGAGAAATGCAGGCTGAACCGGTCAGTCAGGAATTTTCTGGTCAGCACCAGTGAGGTCATCGGTCACATGGACTCTCCATCCCTTCAAGGAAGATAACATACTCTGCATGGTAAGACCCTCCACGCTTCTCCGTAAGTGAAGGTGGCCTTGCCTGGGACAGTCCCTTCTTTCCTTCTCCTAATAACACCTTGCCCCACCCTCCTTCCTATAAAAACCTTCCACTTTGTACAGTTCCTCAGAGCATCTCTCTATTTCCCAGACAGGCCCCATTCACGAATCACTTAATAAAGCCAATTGGAGCTTCGGATTTACTTGGTTGAATTTCGCTTTTAATAAGGATCAGCCTACATTTGTCAGGAGGCAATAATTAAGCAAAAGCATTGATCTGGAATCAAAGAATCGCAATTCGGGGTACAGAGGTTTAGGCAGCAACCAAATTGTGTCCCCCTTGGGGAGCAAATATCCCGGGTTTGGGGAGCAAAAGGGAATTGCTTGTATATGTTTGTTTACAAAGAATTGTGATTGGGGCTGGTGGCCGGGTCAGCACTCAGCAAGCAAAAGCCCACATTGTAACAGGCTGCAGGGGCTCAGAGAGTATTTGTGGTATTTGTGGTTTCGAGCAGTTCAAAAGTTAACGCTTCCACCTGATCAGGATGCGCACATGGCCCATCTCCTTGATGGCCTCCTGGCCATCTATTGTATTTATTTCTGTTTTCAAATTTTATTTAGATCCAAGTTCGTTAACATATAGTGTACTAATGATTTCAGGAGTAGAATTTAGTGACTCATCACTTACATAGAAAGCTCAGTGCTCAACCCAACAAGTGCCCTCCTTAAGGCCCCTGGCCCATTTAGCCCATCCCCCCCCCCCACCCAACACCCCGCCAGCAACCCTCAGTTTGTTCTCTGCATTTAAGTCTCTCTTATGGTTTGCCTCCCTCTCTGTTTTTATCTTATTTTTCCTTCCCTTCCCCTACGTTCATCTGTGTTGTTTTCCTAAATTCCACATAGGAGTGAAATCATACGATTTTATCTTTCTCTCACTGACTTACCTCACTTAACATAATACATTCTCGTTCCGTCCACGTTGTTGCAGATGGCAAGATTTCATCCTTATTGATCGCAGAGTAATATTCCATTATATCTATATCTACATCACATCTTCTGTATCCATTCATCAGTCGATGGACATTTGGGCTCTTTCCATACTTTGGCCATTGTCGATAGTGCTGCTATCAACATGGGGGTGCACGTGTCCCTTATAATCAGCATTTTTGTATCCTTTGGATAAATACCTATAGTGCAATTGCTGGGTTGTAGGGTAGTTCTAATTTTAATCTTTTTTTTTTTTTTTCGAGGAACCTCCACACTGTTTTCCAGAGCGGCTGCACCAGTTTGCATTCCCACCAGCAGTGCAAGAGGGTTCCCGTTTCTCCACATCCTCTCCAGCATCTATAGTCTCCTGATTTGTTCCTTTTAGCCACTCTGACCGGCGTGAGGTGGTATCTCAGTGTGGTTTTGATTTGTATCTCCCTGATGAGGAGCGACGTTGAGCATCTTTTCATGTGTCTGTTGGCCATCTGGATGTCTTCTTTGAAAAAGTGTTCATGTCTTTTGCCCATTTCTTCACTGAGTTATTTTTTGGGGGGTGTTGAGTTTGATAAGTTCTTTACAGATTTTGGATCCTGGGGTGCCTGGGTGGCTTGGCCGGTTATGCCTCTGACTTCGGCTCACTGTTCATGAGTTTGAAAGCCTCACCGGGCTCTGTGTTGACAGCTCAGAACCTGGAGCCTGCTTCAGATTCTGTGTGTGTGTCTCTCTCTGCCTCTCCCCTACTCGTTCTCTATTTCTGTCTCTCTCTCAAAAATAGATAAACATTCAAAAAATATGTTTAAAAAAGATATTAATCCAATTAATCCAAAGATTAATTAATTAATTAATTTAATTAATCCAAAGCTACTAATTCCTTCATCGTATATATCATTTGCAAATATCTCCTCCCGTTCTGTTGTTTGCCTTTTAGTTTTGTTAATTGTTTCCTTTGCTGTATGGATCCCTTGCCTCCTGAGACGTGTCGAGTAAGCAGTTGCTGCTGCTGAGGTTTTCTTCTCTAGGATTTTGATGGTTTCCTGTCTTAAGTTTAGGTCTTTCATCCACTTTGAATTTATTTTTGTGTATGGTGTAAGAAAGGGGTCCAGATTCATTCTTCGGCATGTTGCTGTCCAGTTTTCCCAGCACCATTTGGTAAAGAGACGGTCTTTATGCCACTGGATACTCTTTCCTGCTTTGTTGAAGAGTAGTTGGCCGTATAGATGTGGGTCCATTTCCGGGTTCTCTCTTCTGTTCCATTGCTCTCTGTCTGTTTTTGTGCCAGTGCCATACTGTCTTGATGATTACAGCTTTGTAATACAGCTTGAAGTCTGGAATTGTGATGCCTCCAGCTTTGGTTTCCTTTTTCAACGTTACTCTGGCTATTCGGGGTCTTTTGTGGTTCCATACACATCTTAGGAGTATTTGTTCTAGCTCTGTGAAGAATGCTGGTGTTGTTTTGATAGGGGTTGCCTTGAATGTGTACATTGCTTTCACCAGGACCAAAAGCTCCAGGTCAGTGATATCCGATAGTAATGTAATGCAAGTCATGTGCAGAATTCAAATTTTATGGGTAATAACTTCAAAAGTAAAGAGTAGTATTGACATTTTAACCATATTTATTCTTCCAGTCCATGAGCGTGGAATGTTTTTCCATTTCTTTATATCTTCTTCAATTTCCTTCATAAGCTTTCTATAGTTTTCAGCATACAGATCTTTTACCTCTTTGGTGAGGTTTATTCGTAGGTATTTTGTGGTTTTTGGGTGCAATGGTCAATGGGATCGATTCCCTGATTTCTCTTTCTGCTGCTTCATTATTGGTGTATACAAATGCAACTGATTTCTGTACATTGATTTTATATCCTGCAACTTTGCTGAATTCATGTATCAGTTCTAGCAATTTTTTTTAAATGTTTATTTATTTTTGAGAGGGAAAAAGAGCACAAATAAGGGACAGAGGATCTGAAGCAGGCTCTGCACTGACAACAGAGAGCCTGATGGGGGAGGGGGGGGCGATGGGGGTGGGGAGGGGGGGCTCAAACTTGTGAACCGCAAGATCATGACCTGAGCTGAAGTGGGACACTTAACCAACTAAGCCACCCAGGCGCCCCAATTCTAGAGGCTTTTTGGTGGAGTCTTTCGGGTTTTACACATAGAGCATCATGTCATTTGTGAAGAGTGAAAATTTGACTTCTTCCTTGCTTCTGGGTCCATTTTAAAACCCTCGGACACAGGTGCACCCGGATGGCTCAGTCGGTTGAGTGTCGGACTTAGGCCCAGGTCATGTTCTTGTGCTTCGTGGCTTCAAGCCCCGTGTCAGGCTCTGTGCTGACAGCTCAGGGCCTGGAACCTGCTTCAGATTCTGTGTCTCCCTCTCTTTCTCTCTGCCCCTCTCCCACTGTGTCTCTCTGTCTCTCTGTCTCCCCAAAATAAATAAGCATTAAAAAAAAAATTCTTCAAAACCCTTGGACACAAATGACCTCATTTTACCTCACCCTTTCACATATAAGCAAATTCACCAGGACCAAGAGCTCTAGATCAGTGTTATCCAACAGTAATGTAAGGCAAGCGATGTAGAGAATTTAAAATTTTCTGGGTAGTAAGTTTAAAAGTAAAGAGAAACAGCTAAAATTAATTTTTATAAATATTTTTTAAGCCAAATGCCTGCAAAATAGTATCATTTTAGCATGTAGCTAACATAAAATGGTTACCTACATATTAAATGTAATACATTCTACGTATTATATTACATTGTATTATATAAAATATAACATGTTCTATTATATTATACATTATACATATATTATATTATACATCGTATTATACTGTATATATGGCGTACGTTCTTCTTCATACTTAGTCTTCAAAAAAATCTGGTAAATATTTTACATTGATTTCACACTGAGACTAGCCAAATTTCAAGTACTTGGTGGCTCACACGTGGCCAGTGACCAGTATATTGGACAGTGTTGCTCTGACGTGGTAATACTAAAACCATGACTTCCGGGAGACCCTGGTCCGTCAGCACCGGCCTTGGTCCCCTGCTGGAGGTGCTCCCGAACCAGACTCGGGGAGGCAGCCAGCACGTGTAGCAACTGGTGTGGAATTACAGGGAATTAATTTCCTCCCCTCGGGACCTGCAGCCAGGCCCGGAGAGCTGCCCGGAACTCAGCCCCCTCTTGCAGGCACCCCTCCCCAGGGGCCCCGAGTCTGCCCTCATTAATCTTTCCAACTTGTTTTTCCTCCCCCAAGAACTGGCTACCACTGTTTTGGTTTTTGTTGGTTCTCTCTCTGAGCTTTCATGTGCATTGTTCCCTGCGGCCATTAGGACGGGACAGCAGAGGCAGCGAGCGTGAGGGGGTAGAAAGAACAGTATCCAGGGTGTCAGAGAAGATAGGTCCCAGGCCCTGCCCATCTTTTACCAGACGTTGGTAAATAGTGATTATTATTACGCTTTACCTGTTATTATCTGTGAGGCCTACAAGAAATGACAAATGTGAAAACACATTGTAAACCTGGGACGCCCTTTCGAAAGCCTGGAAACAGCTCCTCGGTTCCACTGCCTCGTCCAGGGTCTGACTCTAAAAAGCCATTAAAGTTCACAGTTGGGACGGGGAGTCTGTGCGATCCCGGTAGCTCTGGCCCCTGGACGAGGCCGGAAGCCCGAGCTTCAGCACCCCTTTCCTAAGTAAACTCTGACTTCAGTTCTGTTTTCTCATTTCTGTGATGGGCTAAGAACACCCAGCTCGCAGGTCCACAGGCTGAGGCTCCAATGAGCCCCTGACTGTGGCGTGCCTGGAAGATGGCCTGACTGAGGCCGGGAGCCCTTGTGGCCGTGCGGGGGGGGGGGGGACCTTGCCGCCCTCAGTGGTCTCAGCCCAGGCCTTGGCCGGCGGTTCAGGTGACAGCCACTAGGGGGAGCCCCGAGCCTTCCGTTCAGAAAACGCTTCCACCTGCCATTCCCTGTTGTGCCAGGCCTGGCTGCTCTCCCAGGACCTGGAGGAAGGAGCCGTGGTTGCCCCCCCTGAGCGTGCCTGGAAGGCATCTGCTCTGAGTTCCGTAACCCGAAGAGAAACAGCCGGACACTGCTTGCAGGTAAATTTCTGACCGGGGTGGACTCCCTGCCCACCCACTGACCTACCAGCCAAGCGGCCCCGAGTTACTCTCCTCGCCTCCTCGCCTGAAAGGGGGCCGGTGCCTGTGGGCCTGCTTTGTGAACCGTGGTCTTAGCGAACATGCACGTCTTGGGGGGGGGCCTGTTCACTGTCCCAGCCGTGGGCTGTATGTGCTGTGTGGGATTCCCTCGTAGAAGGAAAGAGAGCGAAAACTCTGCTGTCAGCAGCCGCACCATGAAGTCCCCGCCTGAACGTCACAGATGCTCGGACAAGTTCACGCCGTAACCGCAAAATTACTAAAACACCCCTCGTCCCTGACCAACGTCAGTAATTGCTACCTCTTTACCAGTGGAGACTCTACCCAACTCCAATCCACTCCCCCCGCCCCCGCCCCCCGCCATCCCCCAGGTACAATTTGCTGAGATACCCAGCTACTGAGTGATTCTGCTTCCTCACGGCATCTGTCCAGAACCGACGTGTCTCCCGTACCCCTTCTGACACTCTTCCACGCGAGCCTGGATCCTATAGGTCCTTCCCGGTCCCCCTCACAGAGGTGCTGCCCGGTTCCTCTGGCCTGTGCCCTCCCTTGCCATGGCGAGCCACACGAACCTAGTTTTGACCACGGCAGTTTCTAATGATCTTCAGTCTGTAAACTTGGAGAAAGAATCCCCTTCTGATTCATTGACATCAACCCTGAGGTATTTGTTTGGTAGTGCTGTCATGACAAAATGCCATAGACCAAGCGGCTTGAACAACAGCATTTATTTCTTGCGGTTCTGCAGGCCAGAAGCCCAAGATCAAGGTGTCGGCGCGGCTGGTTTCTCCTGAGGCCTCTGTCTTCAGGTTGTAGACGGCCGCCATCTTGCTGTGTCCTTGTGTGGCCTTTCCTCTGTGCGCGTGCATGTCTCGGGTATCTCCTCCTCATCCTGTATGGACGCCAGTCCTACAGGATCTGGGCCCCACTCCTGTGACTTAATTTAACCTCAATTACCTCCTTGAAGGTTATATCTCCAAACGCACTCCCTTTACAAGTTGGGGCTTTTACATGGATTGGAGGGGGCGGGGCACACAAGCATTCAGTCCATGACACTTGGATTGTAATTTTTCTCTAAGCACAGTACAAAGGTCATTTGGGGGGGGACCAGGAGAAGACTGCCTGAGAGTCTGAAGCAGAGACGTCCCTGTGCCCTAGAAATCCTTGCCAAAGGAACAGCATGGGATTGACAGGACTTCTAAGGGGACAGACAGCTGCACGCCGACAAAGTCCCGGAGACTCCGGGAGAAGGGGGCCACATTGAAATGACTCCCCACGCGTGAGGCCTTTAACCCTCTTGACCATCTATACGGCTTGGTCCTTCCCCCAGCATGTCCTCCCCGGGCGAACGCGTCCGCCCAGACCCCTTGGGAAGAGAGGGCTCCTTCCTCCATTGGCCCCAGCGTGCAGATTCATATTCCTCATGACCTTGTTTGGGGCCCTCTTGCTTTGAATAGTCACTCATCATTTCCAGGCCCCATGCAAGGTACTTGCGCTGTTGCTAATTCTCCTACCACCTTGCCACGCGGGGTTTATTATCTTGATTTTCAGAGTAGGGCAAGCCCGGCTTGGAGAAGTAACTTGACCGAGGCCGCACGGCTTGAGAGTGGCGGGCTCACGACTGGAACCGGCACAACGTGACTCCCAATAACGGCAGGTCTGCAGGTTGCTCACAAAACTGTACTCCAAAGGCTTGCCAACGTCCCCGGCCCCTACCACTCACTCCTTGCTTCCTGGGAAACGCGGCCGCCACAGGCATTCTGTGCAGCAAAGCCATGAGCTCTGGAAGAGTCCCGCAGACAAAAATCGTCTGAGCAGCCGGGCCACGTCCACTGATGGCCTGATGCTCCTGACCCTGGGGAGTGCTGCAGGGAGGCGGAGACACCGGGGGGGGGGAGACAGGGCTGGGTGGACAGAGGCAAGGCAGATCGCTCCCGTCTCCTTCTGATACTTGCCTGTTACCTCACACTCCCCGAGCTGTCTCTTTTTGCAACCACAAGGAGTGCAAGGCCGAGACCGTGGAGGGGCTCCGGCAGAAAACCTGCCCTGTTCCTCTCTGTGTCGTAAGCAAGCAGACCCGAGCACAGGGCAGGGCATCGATAAACACCTGATGAGCGGACGCGTGACCAGAATCGGAGATGTTGCCCGGCCTAACGGCCTAACGGCCAAAAGCGTAACGGAGAAGAGCCCCGGTTACCAGCAACTGCTTAATAGTGAACGTGCAAATGATTACTTTGGTTCGGAATAAAGGGGTGCTCTGGCTTTAGTTTGCAATGAGCCTTTAGGACCTCTGCCTCCATCTACTGGGATGTAGAAAAAATTTCAACCCCCGGGGCGCCTGGGTGGCTCAGTCAGTTAAGCATCCGACTGCAGCTCGGGTCACGATCTCACAGCTCGTGAGTTCGGGTCCCGCGTCAGGCTCTGTACTGACAGTTTGGAGCTCAGAGCCCGGAGTCTGTCTCCCCCGCTCTCTGCCCCTCCCGCACTCGTGCTCTGTCTCCTCCCCTCTCTCTCAAAAGTAAGTATTTTTAAAAATTAAAAAACAAAAAAACACTTTAAAAAAAGAAAAACTTTCAATCCAAATGAGACTCTTGGAGAACAACAGACGCGTTTTCTTTTTAAAGACATTTCCAGTATGTTTTCCAGCTTTATTGAGATATAATTGACGTGCAAGACGATATCAATCTCCAGTGTACGATGTGATGATTGGATACACATATGTCTCACATAATTACCATTTTGTTGTTGTGATGATGAAACATTAGCAACTTTCAAGTACAGGATACAGTATTGTTAACTGCTGTCACTATGCTGTGGATGAATTCATCTTTTTTTTTTTTAATGTTTGTTTATTTTTGAGAGAGAGAGAGAGAGAGAAGGAGTGCCAGCAAGGGAGGGACAGAGCAAGAGGGAGACACAGAATGCGAAGCAGGCTCCAGGCTCTGAGCTGCCAGCACGGAGCCCGACATGCGGCTCGAACTCACAGACCGTGAGATCATGACCAGATCAAGGGCCGGGTGCTTCACGGACTGAGCCACCCAGGCGCCCCGCAGAAGAAATGTTAAGTCAATTTTCCATTTAAGCCATTCAAGATATTTGAAAGGGATGCCTCCTTGTGCCCAATTCAGAGTTGAGGATGCTCCAAATTTGTCGGAGTTGCACGTGCTCACGGTACTGAAGCAGCCTGCGGTCTATTCGCTAAGCAGAATGCTGGAGCCTCTGGAGGAAGCCTGGCGTCAGCGCGTGACTCTTTTTAAACCGAGGTGTTCCTGCAGGTTCCATCTCCCAGAAGCGTACCAACTCCGTAAAATGACTCAGCACTACTTCCTGGACTCCAAGCATGCCCTTCTTGCCAACTGTCGCTTGAGGACCTATCAACACGTCTACGGGATAGTAAACAGTCAGACAAATGTCCTCTACCCAAACCTTCATTACCTGCAAGCGTGGCTAGAAATGTCACTGGAATTTGCTCAGAATTGATTGTTGGGGTGGCTGGCCCAAGCAGAAATAAATATTGATATTCTGGTTTAGAACTGAGATTAGAAGCTGGCTCTGAATAAAATACAGATCGATCTATTGTGTTCTGTTTCGTTTTGGGGGTTTTTTTGCCATAAGAGGGGCAAAGTCTGGAAAAGTACCTACGAAGAAAACTTCTCACTGTAATAAGAGGTTCGTCGTGCAGAAACTCTCCAGTCTGCTTTGCCCGTGTTCACCTGCAGCCACAGCTACAAGTTCACACGGTCCAAGTTTGCAGTGAAGGGTAGGCCAACAGCCGCTCATCTCAGATACTCTGCGTGCTGAGAAAGTAGACGGTCAAATGTCTCTTTCCCAGCCTTTGCTAACGTTGTACCTTATAGTGTACTTTTGAGACAAGCGTCAGTCACTTCAGATGACATTCTTGGTCCTGAAGGATTCAAAAGTTGTACCCTAGGGGCCCCAATTCTTGGTTCAGGTGCATCCAATGGAGGACGTTCATCAGGAGGTAACCTGGTCCAATCGTATGTGAAACAGGGACCTGCTACAGCCCTCAAAGCACAATATGACCCTGTCAGACCCCGGCGTGAGCTTCTTAGGGTCAAGGGGACCTGATGCAGGTGCACAGGCTAGGACCAGGCACCGCTGGATTTGCTTCTCTACATTTGTACTTCACTATGAAGCTTTGTCTATGTTTCCAACGATAGCGTTCAAATTAAAGAAGATTTTCTTGGAAATATGAGCCTGTCCGCCACTAGTCTAGTCACTGAGGCCACACGCGAGGTTACCTTGCAGGTGAGCATATACAGGGGCAACTGGCTGGCCTGACAGCTTCTTTTCTTTGTTTTTTTTTTTTTTTAAATATTTATGTATTTATTTTTGAGAGAGAGAGAGAGAGCAAGCAAGCAAGGGGCAGGGAGAGAGAATCCCCAGCAGAGAGAGAATCCGCACTGTCAGCGCACAGCCGGCCACGGAGCTCGAACTCACAAACCGTGAGATCATGACCAGATCCAGAGTCGGGTGCTTAACCGACTGAGCCACCCAGGCACCCCGCCGACAGCTTGTTTTCAACAGCTGATCAACGAGAGGGACCCAAGAGCTCTATTTTATCACTCCTGGGTATTGAGCACTACATCCTCTCTACAGCAGCAATAGAAGAACTCCTTTAAGGGTGTTGCTCGTAAAAGACAACTATTATTTTATTTTGTCCTAACGCAGACCCTCCAGAGCCTCAGAGAGCGATAGAAAGACATTCTAGGAAGTCATCTGAATTACTTATGCAGTTCAAAGGGCTAAGATGGAAATATTTCTGTAACTCAAGGTTGCAGCTAATTTGTTCATTTTCCACTGAGTTGTGTGTGATTGGGAACACACGCCGAGTTTGGGGGGAGGAGAGTGGAATGTTTCATTATTTCAAAGAAAATAGTTTAATGGTGCCTAAAAATATCGTGTCCAAAACTACTCCTGGAGATCTTTGCCGGGTCCTGTTACCTTCGTACCAAAGAGGAATGCTTTTTATCCCCGTTGAGCAGAAATTATGAAATAAGCTAGGAAATTGCAACCGGTGGTGTTAAAATGTAAACATTAGGGCAGAGGGGAGAAGTAAGAACCAGTAAATAGCATTTGTGTTGTCTAGGTTGACTCCTTTCCAACTTCCCAATTTTCTGTGTCTGATCTTCTCTTCGGAGAAGAGGAACGAGTGAGGGACTTCTGCCTCTGGGTCTTTGGCGTGTTGGGGTTGAGCTGTTGGTGGCGAGGCTCCTGGCGCGTTCCGAGACAGGCCCAGTCTTTCACCAGTTCTGTGCCGTCTCCATCAGCCAAATCACCCTCTCTCTTCTGCTGTCCACTCCCTCCGCTCAGACCTGTCTCCCTGCCTGCATTCAGAATCAGGAAGTTCAAGTCCTGCCCCGGCCCTTTTCCAGCTGCTAGCTGTGGCCCCCTTGCTCCTGTCTCTTCATTTCGTCATCTGAAAATGGAAATAACAGTACCTAACGCGAAGGGGAAGACCAAAAGGAGACCTTACAGGCCACGTGCCTGGCACGGAGAAGCACGTGGCCCGCGTCTGTTCCTTCCCTCCTACTCCGGCAGCTCCCCCTCCCCTCCACGCCACCGCTGCTTTATTTTTCTGAAGATGTCACTTTCATCCTGTTGCCTAACCCGGGCTTTAAGCATGAGACTCAGCTCCGTGGTCTGATTAAGAGCAGAGACCGTGGTTTCTCAACCTTGATCGTGCCCCACGTGGGTCTTCTTAAACATCTTATTCTCTTTTAAAAAAAAAAAATTTTTTTTTTTTTTTTATTTGAGAGAAAGAGAAAGAGACAGAGCAAGTGGGGGAGAGGGGCAGAGGGAGAAAGAGAGAATTGCCAGCAGGCTCCACACACAGTGCAGAGCCTGATGCAGGGCTGGATCCCACGATCCTGGGGTCATGACCTGAGCTGAAATCAAGAGTCAGATGCTCAACCGACTAAGCCCCCCGGGGACCCCGACATTGTATTCTCAATCTCCTTTCATGAAATTTTTTCAACATAGATGTGCTATCGGTTTATGTACTGTGTGTGTGTCCACACCGTAGAATCGTCACCCCCTTGGAGGCATCGTCACCCCCACTGAGAATGCGTGGCATAGACCAGGAAATCTAAATGCTAAATTCAAATCCTGGCTTTGCCACATACGAGCTGGATGGCCTTGAGCAAGTTGCATAACCTCTCCTCCCCTCAGTGTCCTCACCTGTTAGCGTTACAGCTGATTCTGGGGTCACTGGGTTACATGAGTTCACATCTGCTGTGCTGCATAAAGGTTTGCTGTGGTTATGCCCAAGCCCCCCCTTCTTCTATCCCCCCCCCCCCACCGCCACCAGCCCGTAGCAGAAAGTGGGAATATCCTAGACTAGTATTCAAGGCATAAGCATATCCTTACCTCCTTTTGCTGGGTCTCCCCCACAAAGCTTTATTCAGACCAAGTCACCTGTCTTGTGTGTCTGTGCCTATCACTGCCACGCTGTTCCTGCCAGCCTCACGGCGTCTCCACTATGGCTCTTGCCTGGAAGCCCGCCCGGCACCCTTATCCCTCTACCCAACAGAAAGCAGGCTACTGTTGTCAGTTACCGTCTCCACTGGAAGAGAAACTGAGGGTGATAAGGACTTGCAAGCGAGTGTAGGGAAGACAAATCTCTTTTTTTTCCCCTTAGTTTATTTATTTATTTTGAGGAGGGGGAGGGGCAGAGAGAATTTCCCAAGCAGGCTCCATACTGTCAGTACAGAGCCCGACGTGGGGTTCAATTTCAAGAACCAAATTGTGAGATCACGACCTGAGCCAAAATCAAGAGTCGGACACTCAACTGACTGAGCCACCCAGGTGCCCCAAAAGGACAAATAATTCTTATCCTTCACTGGATTCTGCCAGTCTTCCCAGGGTCCCATCTGTAAGGTGTCTCAGAGGTCCCGTCCGAGTCACCCGAAACAGTTGGGGAGGAGGAAAAATAATTTCCCCTCTACCCTTCTGAGTTCTTGGCCGCCCCAAAAGGACAAATAATTCTTATCCTTCACTGGATTCTGCCAGTCTTCCCAGGGTCCCATCTGTAAGGTGTCTCAGAGGTCCCGTCCGAGTCACCCGAAACAGTTGGGGAGGAGGAAAAATAATTTCCCCTCTACCCTTCTGAGTTCTTGGCCGCCCCAAAAGGACAAAACATCTTTATCCTTCACTGGATTCTGCCAGTCTTCCCAGGGTCCCATCTGTAAGGTGTCTCAGAGGTCCCGTCCGAGTCACCCGAAACAGTTGGGGAGGAGGAAAAATAATTTCCCCTCTACCCTTCTGAGTTCTTGGCTGAGGCCTCTGTAACAAACGACTACCAAAAGAAATGCAAATAGGTTATTAACATGTATGCATCGTATATACCTGGGGGCTAGGCAGGAAAAATGAGTGTCTCCTCACGTTGGCTTAGAATTCAGGCTTAAACACCCGCTTAATAAGGAGAAGGCAGGGGTATGCGTTCTTCTCGGGAGAGAGTCAGTGATTTGGAGGAAAGACGGAAGGGTCTTTGGAAGAAGAGATGGGAGGGGTGACAGTTTGTGACCCAGTGTGTCCGGATGTGGTGGGGACTTCTAGTCTCCTCTCCTGTGACAAGTGTCAGTGCTCCCCGGCGGGTGGTAGAAACTCCAGGGGAGAGGATCTATGGCACCCGAGCTCCTTTTGGGGACTCTGAGTTCAGGCAGATCGGGAGGGTCAGAGACAGCCTCCCCCGTATCTGCTCTTTCTCAAGCCCAAAATGATCAACACATCAAAGTGGCACATTTGGTGACGTCGCATTCTGCTGCTCTTCACAAGGAACAGCTCAGGCGAGGGGGAGAAGCCAAAGGGTCTGTGAGAGGGAGGGGTGAAGACCGGCCCAAGGAACGGGGCAGCACTGTGGGGGAGCCCTGGGGAGGGGTGAGCAGGGGCCCAAGGAGAACCTGTGCAGCCTTTACCGAGGTCTGTGGAGGCATGGCCCGTGCGGGAAGGCAGCTGGGACTCTCCCGTGGCTCGGAGTGGACAGAGAAGGCAAAGCCCCAGCTGCACTTTCCTTGGCCCATTTCTCAGGGTGGTGCTTGCGGCCTCAAGGATGAGGTCACGTCTCCCTCAGGGCCGCCGGGCAGGCTCGCTCGCCACTGGCCATGAAACGGCCTGTTCCTCAAGCCCAGGATTCCTCTCCCCTGGTGCAACCTCCTTCGTGTGCAAGCTGTGCGTGCGGGACTGCCACGTGCGTCACCCTGTAGGACTGGGGAGGCGAGGGAACCGGCACAAAAAAGCATCCCACTTGCTGGGCCGTGACTCACGGTCCGGTCTGCTGCCAGCTCCTGTGGGACAGCGAAAGCCGCTGTGTTAGCGTCTAGGAGGTGGGCTGGCAGCCGGGCCCGCCAGCCGGGTGAGGTGCGAAGGGGAGCGCAGCCCCCACAGGCACTGGTGGGGAGGTGGTTAGAGCAGGGTGGGACCTCCGGAGGGGAAGGGGAAGGGGAAGGGGCAGGATCTCGCCCGGGGCCGTGCTTACTGGCCTGGGGCTGAAACTCCCAGTGAGCAGAACCCACAGAGGGGTCAGGCGCGCAGTTTGCATTTTGGAAAGAGCTTTTCAGCTCCCAGGCGGAGAATGGTCAACAGGGGCAAATGGCAAGAGGTGTGAGGGCCACGGATGGGCAGGGGAGGCGATGCAGACCCTGGCTGGGGACAAAGACGCAGAGCATCGGATCGCAGAGGTGGTGGCTGACGGGCGGTGGGAGAGGCTGTCCAGGAAGACGGGACAGCTGATGAGGATAACGGTGCAGTGGGTGAGGTTGTCCGGGAAGACTGTGTGACTGCAAGAGAGAGAGAGAGAGAGAGAGAGAGAGTCTTGGCAGGATCCCAGATAGGCGCTCTCAGAGAAGCAGGAGGGGAGTCACAGGCAGGCGAAGGGAGGCCGAAGCAGCTGGCCCCGCCGGGTGGCCCCGAGACAGGTGGCTCTGGGGTGGGGATGAGGAAGGGCAGGCGTGGGGGTGGGGTGCCGCAGCATCCTGGCCAGAGGGAAAGGAGGAAGGGAAACCGAGGCCGCAGACTTCCTCAAATGCCAGCAGGTCGGTCGCCCAGCCGGCAGCACCGCCGTCCCACCCATAGCTAGGTCCTGGGGTCCTGGCGGCCGGGACTGAGGAGGCCGGGTGGGGAGTGCACAGCACAGCCCTGCCTGCAGAAAGACACAGCTCCGACGGCCACAGCAGTGCAGGGGCACAGGCTGCAAGATGGGCCGTGAGGAGCCAGGCAGGCCTCGGAGGAGTCCCCTGATCCTTTAATAAACGTGGCCCACAGGTGCCAGACCCCAGCCAGGCCCCAGGGGAGGCGAGGGATGGCAGTAGAATTTGCCTGGTAGGTGAGCCGGGCAGGTGGGTCCGGGCAGGCACCGGCTTCGAGCCAGGGCGGGCAGCGGGAGAGTAGCCCGGAGAGTCAGGCCCAGCTGTTCCACGTCTGGCGGACCGGGGCGGGCTGTGGGAGATGGTGGGGACAGAGCCTGCCCCGGTTTGTGGGTGAAGCTTGTGCCCGGCACACATGTGCCTCCGGCTTGACCGGAGGACCTAGGGAGGCCCTGAGTGCCTTGATGGAGGGAGGCGAGGGGAAAACAAATCAGAAGCCCCTACCAGGTGCCAGGCACTCACTAAGTGCCTTTTGTGCCAATGCGTCTCAGAAGCCACGCACTTGCCAATCTCCTAAGAATTTCATCAAAATGCAGCCTGATTCAGTGGCGGGGCCCGAGGTGCCACATGTCTGTAATTTCCCGGTGCCTGGGGCCTCGCTTTGGAGAGAGAAGCTGTACTTCGTTTCATCCTCACCCCAGGGCAGCCGGGTGAGTACCGTGGGCTCTCTTTTCACACGCAAGGAAACTGAGGTACAGTGGCTTTTGGTGGCTCACGAGACCTACACTGTTTCCTGTCCTCCCCGCCACACTGGGGGCAAATAACACAGCCCCCACACCGTCACGTCCTCCAGTCCCCTGCTTTGTGTGTCTCCCCAGACCCAGTCCCCCAGGTTTGTGAATTCAGACCCTCCTGCCATCAGCTGGCCTCCGGCCTGGAGCTTCTGAGCTCGCCTGCGGCGGTATCTAAAGAAACCAGGCAGGCCTTGGAGTGAACCTCACAGGAAACCAGAGACTATTGGCTAACTTTGCAAATAAAGATGCCCTCGGGGGGGGGGGGGGTGGTGGGAAGGGAAATACTCCGTGACAGACAGACAGAGGGACCGGGTGGCTGATTGTCACAATTGCCAAGTCCAGAAGTTCCCTTCCCAGGCCCAGCCCAGGTAGGAAACAGAGAACTGGCCAGCACCTGTGGGCTCGCGGGGTGGGGCACGGTGGTCAGAGGTCACCGTGGGTTACAGATGCTGGTTTTCGCTTTACGTGCTAAGAGGGACCACTTTCCGGAAGATGTTGCTGCCGAAGGGCCAAGGGGCTTGAGGGGTGGCGGGCAGCGTGTGATCAGACCATTAGGGACGCGCTCAACACGGGGTGCGATTAGAAGCATCAGCACTTACATGCCAGGGGACGAGTAGACATTCCCTGAAAACAAATGGCATCTGGATGAGAGTGAGGAATTATTAGGCGCTTTTTAAGGTAAATAGTAAGGAAGTTGTTATTTGGTATAAAAAGAGTTCTTATTCTTTTAGAGACTCATACTTACCTGTTTATGGGTGAAATGCTATGATGCCTGGATCTGTTTTTAATTAATGTAGTAGGGTATGAAGTAGGATTGCATGGGACAGTGACCATGAGTTGCTAATTGAAGCTACGTGATGAGCCCGGGGGCTCTCTCTGCCTTTATGTAGGTTAGAAAAGTTTGTAATAAAAAATGTTTAACGTAGAATCTGCATTTTAGTTTTTATTTATTTTTTTAATTTTTTTTCCATGTTTATTTATTTTTAGAGAGAGACAGAGTGCAAGCGGGGGGATGGGGGGCAGAGAGAGAGGGAGACACAGAATCCGAAGCAGGCTCCGGGCCCTGAGCTATCAGCACAGAACCCGATGCGGGGCTCGAACTCATGAGCCACGAGCTCATGACCTGAGCCCGAGTCAGATGCTTACCCGACTGAGCCACCTTGCATTTTAAATGTAAATATAACTATGCTTAATACGGATATAAGAATATGCATGGACATTGGATGGGAAAGGGCAAAAAGCTAGCTGTGGTTGATTCTGGGAAGTTGGATGGTGGAAAGTTTGGTTCTGTCTTGTTTTTCCTTTTCTTCCCGTGCTTTTGCGGTGCCTCCTATGTTTTTTTATAAAGCGCACCACTGCATTTCCAGCGACAACCATTTTAATGAATAAATCGCTGACACAAATTCGATGTCCAATGCTGTTGTAATCACTCTGAGGACACGGCCTCAGAAGGTTCGTGCCGTGGGAAAACCATCTCAGAAATTATGAGCGGACACACACATGGGTGCAAGAGAGGAGGAAACACGTTGAGGTCCGGTTGACGACTGGCGGGACCCGTCACTTCTCATTACTTGACCTTTATCTCACAGGTTCTGTAGTCTGCGCTCTGTAGGTTGACAGCCGAGCTCAGAGAAAGGCCAGGGAGCTTTAGGATTTCCCCTCCTCCAGAAAAGTTCATTTTCTTTTTCAAATGCGTTAAAGTTTATTTGTGTGTTTAGAGAGACAGAGAGTGTGCGAATGAGCAGGGGAGGGGCAGAAAGCGAGGGAGAGAGACCAAACTCCAAGCAGGCTCTGCACTGCCAGCACGGGAGCCCCACCAAGGCCTCGAACCCACAAACTCGGAGATCATGACCTGAGCCAAAGTCAAGAGTCTGACGCTTAATGGACTCAGCTGCGCAGGCGCCCCCCTTTTTCCAAGTACTTTCTTCTCGTTTTAAAATTTTATTTATTTTTGAGAGAGAGGGCACGTGCGCAAGCAGGGGAGGGGCAGAGAGAGAGGACAGACAGAGGATCCCAAGCGGGCTCTGCGCTGACAGCAGACAGCGGGGGCTCAAACTCACGAACCGCGAGGTCATGACCTGAGCCGAAGTCAGACGCTCGAGCGGCTGAGCCACCCAGGCGCCCCCTGAAATGCTTTACACAGAAAACTCAAGGTAGAAAACAACCTGACCCCAAAAGAAAGAAGAAGATTGGATTGTGTGAGAAGCAGACGAGAAAGTTCCCTGGGGAAGCTTCTGAGGGGCAGGTCAGCCCATGCCCGGGGTTGCCTGGGAGGGGACTGGGCTCTGTAAGAGGACGCAGGCAGGAACTGGGCTGCTGAGCCTTGGGCACCACTGTTTGTCTGCCTGTCTGTCTGCATGTCCGTCTGTGTGTATGCACGCAAGTATGGTTCCGCGTCTTTTGCCTGCCTCTTTGCTTGGCTTCATTTTCACGCAGGGAATCAGGGCAGGACGTGGCTCTTGCCCGCCCCCCAGGGAAGGGGGCACCGACTGTGTGTCAACCACACACCCAGCCATACCCTAGCCGGGCTCCACGGCCGTCACTCTCTGCGTCACAGTAGGTAGGAGAGGCAGTTGGGCTTTGGAAGCCCTGACTCTGCACCTGACCTTGCTAAGCCTAGAGTCCTGCTTTAAAATGAATACCAGCCATGAGCTGAGAATCGCTGAAGGCGAGTGACGGGTGGAGGTCGAATATCTGTATCAAGGGCAAGGTATATCCAGTTCTGACCACACCGTCTGGCCCGTATTTGGTGCTCAAGAAACAATATGGGTTGTCATTGTGGGAAGCCGCGGATCGGAAAGTTTGTGCGCCTTAAGACCACTAACCACGTTCAAATGCGGTTACGAGGGGCCGGGAGGAGGACGTATGCCAGAGCCCATCAGGTCGGAACCAGCATCCACTCCCCAGCCCATCCTCCCCCAGGAGACACCTCATCGCCCACCCCCGCCTCCCTCCCACCCCCCTCCCGCCCCGGGCCGGGTTGTAGAAAGGCAGCAGTATTGGGGAGGGCCCCACACCAGAGACCCTGGCCTCAGAGACCGTCCATCTCAGGGTCTGGGCCATTCAGCTACCCCCTCCCCAGCTCAACCTCTGACCTGGAACAGAGGCCTCGGCTACCCGTTTTGTTCAGGCTCAAATATTTCCCGCTGAAGGTGTTCAGAGCCAGCGCCCTCCGTGCACGAGCCAGACAGGGAGGCGGACTCCTGCTGTCCAACAACGGGTCACAGTTACGAAGAGGCACAGCCACGGTGGCACAGGCCAGGTCTCCGCTGCCTTTTCCGGGAACTTGCTCTCGCTCCCAGCAGCACAGTCCAGGGATTCCAAGGGCTTGCAACACTGGCTCTGCCCAGGAGGGCCAATGCTGGCGCTTCCGGCCGAGTCGTGATCCTGCCCGCCCTCCCTAGGGGCTCAGAAACCCGCTGGCTGCCGAGGGCTGGAATTCTCTAGGCCCTGCAGCCACACCTCCTCCTCAGGTCTGGCCAAAGAGCAACTGTTTCGGATTATGAACCTTCGTAGGGAAGGAAACCTAGCTCGCGTCTCTTTAAATGTTTTTCTAAAGTATTTTTGCAGGCCCTCTTTTTCCTTTTCCTTAAACCTAAGTTCCACGTCAAATACAGCACGCTCAAAGAACAGTGTGCAGGCTCACAACTTACAGATCAATCTCGCACCCAACCAGCAGCCAGGCAGCAGGAGAGACCCAGGCCAGCCCCCACCCAGCAGCCCCCCTCACTTGCCTTCCTGACTGCCACCCTGCCTTCCCCGAAATCCCCACAACCCTGATCGTGATGGCCATTGCTCCCTCACTCGTCCTTAGGGCTTTACCCACCTAGATATGCATCCCTGGACAATATGCATTGCCGTTGCCCGCTCCTGACCTTTATATGCATGGATTCACATAGTTGGTCTGCTCTGGAGTCTGCATTTTTAAAATGCATCCGTGCCGTGGGACATGTGGATGAACGCGCGCAAATGTTCGCGGTGGCGTTGTCCACAGAGACCTCGCCCTGCAAGCCAGCCAGGAGTACGACGGTGAGGTAGATAATCGTGGACCGCTCACACACTGCCTGCCTATACAGCAATGGCAATGAGCGGGCTTGACCCTAGGGAACATGCCTGTGCTCAGTGCCTTCGGCTTCAGCGCCCCCCCCCCCACCCGCCCCTGCTCCCCACCTCCACCTTCGTTTACCTGGAAGATTGCCCCGGCTTCAAGACTCAGCTGAAATGATCCAGTCCCTGGGTCTCCCCCCAGCTTTTCTTCTGATAGTCTGCTACTGAACAGTAACCACAATTCCCAGAGACTGTATCTTAGCCACGTTTACCTCCATAGAATTCAGCACAGCACCTACTGTCAAATAAAAACTAAGATCTCCAACCCAGAAAAAACCTCTCACAGAGATAACAGGGAAAACACGGTTACTGTTAAACAGACAGGCCACCAGAATGTGATGGGCATCGCGGACAATCCGCTGAGAGACGGCAGAGATGGGCGGAGATGGAATCTCACCCTTTCATAGGGCCCAGCGGTTAGGATCCCTGCCGTGAGAGAGCACACCTAGTTCTCAGCCACACACTGTCATCCTAACTCTACCGTGATAACTGAAGGGACCGTCTGTGATAGCTGGCTGGCTTCTTCCAGAGAAGAAATAGACTCCTATCTTTAAGACGGGAGTATGTTTGCAATTTGAAGCAGAAGGGCACCCACCCAAGTTAGGCTCCTACCCTTCCACAGAAACTGGGAGACACAGGTGCTAATTCTTGATGTTTATATTTCCTTTTTTTTTTTTAAGTTTATTTATTTTGAGAGAGACAGAGACGGCGCGAGCGGGGGAGGGGCAGAGCGAGGGAGAGAGAGAGGCCCAAGCAGGCTTCGTGCTGTCAGCGCAGGGCCAGATGCGGGGCTTGAACCCATGGAACCATGAGATCATGACCTGGGCCGAAACCTGGAGTCAGGGCTCTACAGACTGAGCCACCCAGGTGCCCCTTGATGTTTATATTTCAAAGAAAGGAGCCCCAGGCCCCTGAGAAAGATTCCTGGGACATAAAGCAGACAAAACACGTGATCACATTCCCAAAAGGACGCATGTCCTCATTTCAAAGAGAGGAGAAAACACTCCAGTGATGAGTTCCCTTTTGTTTTGTTTTTCTTTTTAATGTTTTTTGTGTTTTATTTTATATTTGAGAGAGATAGCGAGCATGAGCAGGGGAGGGGCAGAGAGACAGAAACGGAATCCGAAGCAGGCCCCAGGCTCTGAGCTGTCAGCACAGAACCCGACTTGGGGCTCAAACTCACGATCGGTGAGATCATGACCTGAGCCCAAGGCAGATGCTTAACCGACTGAGCCCCCCAGGCGCCCCCAGCGACGAATTTCCTAAAGCAAATGCCCTAGGAATGAGGAGGCAGAGGACAATCTCTTCCCTTATTTTCAGCAGGGAGAATTAAGCCTCTTATTTTGAATTGTTATTTGCCCTTACAAAGATACATAATTAGCTTAGTTAATAATTTATTTAAAATCCATCTCTTCCTCAATTGCCAGAAAAAAGCCCTAAAACATTTCCTTTCAGAATTTCACAGTTGGGCAGGGACGGATAAATACCACAATGTGCTCGTAAGACGAAAGGAGAGGGCGGTGTGTCCAACCCAGAGCAAAAGCAGCTTCCGGAAAGGGGTGGCTCACCCAGGAGGCTCTCGCCTCCGGTCTGGCTTTCTCCTGTTGCTGCTTCTGGCTTGGGGTGTTTGGCCTGTGCAAACGCTGGAGGGCGGGTGAGGCCCTGTGGTCGCAGGTGGATTGGTTGCTGAGGTGTAGACAGCCGCTCCATTTACTTGCACGGGGGACGGGCTGCGAGGTGCAGAATGTGCCCTTCTAGCTCCTTGGCATGCAGTTCAAGGCCCTTCCACCTGCCCCTGTTTTGCCCTCTCATCCTTACCTCTCCCTGCATCCCCCAGGGTGTCTCTTATAAAATCAGCTGTCTTTGTAAGTGGGAAAACCATCAGGACCTGGGAAAACCCTGTGCCCAAGCGGCCAGGGGTGTGGGCTTGGGGGCCACACTGGAAACCTTCCTCTGTAGGCCAAGGTGAAGACTTGTCAGGGCTGAAATCGACTGATCCAGCTCTCTGCCTCCAGATGGAACCTCATCTGAACTCGGGCAGGCTGTGAGCCCAGAAGCGTCATGTTCCCTGGGCAGGCCACTGAAGAGTCACCTCTCGTGACACTAAGCCGTGCTTTTACCGCCCCAGGACGCATGTCGTGCTTAAAGACTATTTCCTTCTGTTTGGTCCTTGTCGAAAAATTAAAACACGCCAGAAGGTCTGGTGTTGCGTTTTGTGAACGACATCCGTGTCACCGTGTGTTTGAAGGCAGGAAATGAGCTGAGCCTACAGCCTTCAGCCTCTTCTTCTCCAGAGAAAAGGACTCCAAATTTCCTTGCCACCATTGATGAGAGCTAGATTCGGGGGTCCGGCCGTGAGGACTCCCTAGTAGTGGCTGGAGAGGAAATGTCCCCGCCTTCTTCATTTCCTGACTGCCTGCCTTTTGCCTGACGGTCAGACTACCGGGTTCTGAGTCCCGAGGGGAGAGACCCAGGGAAAGTGTTCAGGCTCGCATCGTGGACCATCTTCTTTGGCGGGGGAGGGAGGGGGCTGTGACTACTATTTCTTGTTCCAACTCTAGAGAAGTGGTCCACAATAGCCTGCACACTCCTCCTCCAAGAGGGGAAGCCTGGGGGCGAGGCGGGAGCATGGCTGTGTGGAGAGGTACACCTGGTTCTGCTGTTCCCTGGACAAGCTTCCCCGATCTCCCGGAGCCTCTGCTGGCTCATTTGTATGGGAGAGACGACCATCGCATGCGGGCCTGTAGACAGAATCGAAGAGGGGCTTGTGTATGGAGTGGGCTAGTCCGTGGGCACCGAAGAAGGGCAGCCTCCTCTCCTTCCACAGTGGGCTCTCCAAGGATAACTTCAGGCTCTGGAACATTCTCAGGCTCAATGGCACCCCCACAAAGAACGATGGGGTCAGGGCTCTAGCAATCTGTACTTTCCTCTAATTCCCTTTGGTTCAAAAGAACAAAAATGATGGGGCACCTGGGTGGCTCAGTCGGTTAAGTGTCCCGCTTTGATTCGGGTCATGGTCTCACGGTCCGCGGGCTCGAACCCCGAGTCGGGCTCTGTGCTGACAGCGCAGGGCCTGGAGCCTGCTTCCCATTCTGTGTCTCCCTCTCTGTCTGCCCCTCCCCAGCTCTCACTGTCTCTCTCTCTCTCTCAAAAAAGTAAACAAACATTAAAAAAGAAAATTAAACCACAATTTTATCAGCATTTAGACAGAGCCTCTAACCCGGTCTTCACTCAGGGGCCTAAAAAGCCATCAGCGGAGACCCCAGAGGGAAAACCACCAACTGGCCAAGGAACGTCAAACACAAGAAGACGCACAGGATCCAGCAGGCAGTGAGCAGGATGTGAAGGCAAAAGATGGGGGAAGCGGCCCGAAAAGGATGTGGGACTGAAGAGGAAAGTGGACTTGGGCCACTTAAATGAAAAGGGAAGTAGAGAACAGGGAAGCTGATTGGAAACACTGGGTAAATGATGACCCCAAAAAAGTTAAAAAATAAATGAGCAGGCCTGAGAAAAGGAAGTGGGCCTGAGTTGGAGGAGGGGTGGGGGCGGGCAGCAGGGCAGGATCGGAGAGGGAGTGAGTTTATACTTGGGTGGGAAGCGCATGTGCGCTCAAAGCTCTGCTTCTGGGTTCAGCACAGACTCTTGTAGCTGGACGGCATTTAGCAAAACCTTGACTTACGGGAAGAGAGGACGAGGAGGCCTGAGAACGGCCGGGAGGGGTTGTGTGCTTGCTGGCCACAGCCCTCAGCGGGTGCTTCACCCCAACACCTGTCCTTCCTCTCGCACCCCCATCTGTATGACACCCGGCTGATGAGGCCCCGCAGAGAAAGTTTATCTGCTTGGATCCCTCACTCGGTTCCTGGTGGCCTCGGGGGCCTGGAAAGCCCGTGTCCAGCCCATCAGACCCCCGGCGGCCCTTCAACCTGCCCCGGAGACCACCCTCGAGGACTGTCCCCAGCTTTAAGCTCATCTCCCAGTCCTGGGACATCTCAGAAGCTCCAGGAATTAGAGGATCCACCTTTCCCAAAAAGTTCCCTCCCTTGATAAGGCTACCAAATTCAGAGGAACATTCAACGCACGAGGCATCCACTAAGCGCTCAGGGTTCAAGCAAGGGCCGCTGGCCTGGGATCAGGAAAGACACTGTGTGCCCTGTCGGCACGTCTGGGAACCGGACAATTAAAAGGCCACTGTCATTACCAGCCCCACAGGGCAATTTGGAATGAAGGTCTAGGATACAATACTTGTATTCCTACAAGTATTCCTGGGGCATTGGCTCTGTGCCAGGCCCCTCCCTCTGTTGAACACTGGTCCACAGAGCTGAAGGAGACACCGGTCCTCGCTCAGGAACTCCCAGTCTCGGGCAGGACACACAGGCTGGCCGCGTGTGAGCCCCCACTGCAGCCGTGCCACAGGCCAGCTGTGCGGCCTTGAGCAAGTTACTTGCCTTCTCTGAGTACATCTACTTGTCCATAGAGATCATTATCCTTTTATGTGTCAGCTCCCTTTTATTGAGCATGAACCACAGGCTTCCATATTAGACTGTCTGCTTACTTATTTCATTTTCCATGTAACTCGTATTTTTGTTCATTTTTAAAATGTCAAGTGAATTAAATGAAAATTTCCCCCCACACAGGTAATATGTGTTTAGCAATGAGCCTGAGAACTGAGTAAAAATTCAGTAAAGGTTTGTTTACTCTCCCCTTTCCCCTCTCCCCCCAGAAAATCTGAAAAGAAAATACCTGTTATTTCAGGGAAAAAAATAAAAAGAACTTTACAGATGGGATATCCACAACGCCTAGGGTGGGAGTGAACAGCACAACAGTTCACGGGAGACCCGGATGGTTGCAGAGGTCCAAAGTGCTTCTGTTTCCTCACCAAATGCATTTATTTGAGTGCCTGCTGTATGCAACACACTGTGCCGGGCGTAATCCTCAGAATGGCGCTGTGGGCAGACGTGAGAATGAGTCCCAGTCTTGCGATGAGGGACGTCAGACTCAGAGGTTCCAAGTTCACCCGAGGTCACTTGGCCAGAGGGCAGACGTGAGATTCAGCCAAGGGAGATCCCGAGCCTGCCCACCTCCCCGCTGTCCCTCCTCAGTGACCCAGGGACTCCTGCTCGATTTAGAGGAGATCCCTGTGGGTAGGGCACAGTGCCCAGGGTGGAAATTAAGCCTATTTCATGCAGATTTGGCAAAATCAAGCCAACCCACCAGCACAGTTTCTGGGCTGCTGGCCCCAGCACAGGCACGAAGAGATGCCACACAGTCTCATTGTCCTTGGCCTCCTGTCAAGGCCAGCTTCTCCAGCTCCTTTCCCTGGGGGAGAAGGGGGAAGGGAGAGGGTCGTAGCTCCAGGATCCCTGACTTACGACCACTGAGGGCTTGACTCATTTGCTCCTACACGGCTGCGCGTCTGGAAAGACGTTCAGCAAGCCACCTGCACGCAGGTAGGAATTTCCCCGTCTCCCCATATCTCCGCTCGAGCCATTTCAACCTGACATTTGTGTAGCTCACAAAGGGTAGCATCTCAGCCATTTTCTGTGGTTGAACTTAAACATTATTTTTGTTGTTTAAGTTTATTTATTTTGAGAGAGCGAGAGAGCAAGAGGGCACATGCAGGAGGGGCAGAGACAGAGGGAGAGAGACAATCCCCAATGGGCTCTGTGCTGACAGCATGGGGCTCGATCCCACAAACCCATGAGCTCATGACCTGAGTCGAAATCAAGATTCAGATGCTCGCGGCGCCTTGCAGTCGGTTGGGAGTCTGACTCTTGGTTCCAGCTCAGGTCATGATCTTGCAGTCCTTGAGTTCGAGCCTCACACCAGGCTCTGCGCTGACAGTACAGAGCCTGCTTGGGATTCTCTCTCCCTTTCTCTTTGCCTCTCCCGTGCTCGCTTGCTCACGCTCCCTCTCAAAATAAATGAATAAAAACTTTAAAAAAAGAGAGAGAGGTGCTCGACTGACTGAGCCGCCCAATCACTGCTAAATTTAAACGTTATTGATTAAGGTCACAGCCAGAGATTTATCTCTGAGAAAAGGGTATTGGCTGCTGAAAGCCAGGAACACATACACTCTCCCTGGAGATGCTGGGAACGTCAGCCCAGACTGAGAGGGCCCAGGGCAGAAAGGCTTAACCCCCTTCGTCCCAGAAGAATCTGGATAAGATGCAAAGATGGGCCAGAACACAAAGCGGAGGCTGCGAGGGCGGGCCCTCACTTTGAAAGAGACACAGTCTGGGCAAAACCAGTGTGAAAAGGAGGCAGCAGGGTGTGGACACTCCCTTGGTTAAAAAGTGCGAACTTTGCTTTTGGTTGTGGTGGGGAGGGAGGCAGTGACAACCAGGAGGCGTGCTATGAACATGCTTAGGGTTTCTCAGGGGCCCGTCTGTGGCATCACAAGGAAGAGGAGGAGGCCTCCGAGGGCCAGGGGGAAAGGGGAGCCCTTGCAGCCTCTGGAGTGAAGAACAAGCGAGCCCTGGCTAGGGAAGAGGGGGAGGAATGCGAAGTGTGACTTCCCAACCCGTGCAGAAACGTCTTCCCCTTCAATTTTTGTTCTGAAGGAAGCGGGGATTAAGAATCATGGGGAAGACCAGGCCAAAGTGAGGGCAGGGCTGGTAATTATGGGGTGAATTCACCACCCGGGCCCAGCACAGCAGGCTACTGGAGCACGGTCCCCCAGACGGGCTCCGCACCCCTTTCATGACCCTGTGATGGCAGTGGTGACACCCTCTTCACTTGACCTTGAGGGGTGGCCGTCTGTGGCTGTCTGCTTAGAACTAAGGCATTTCTGACTTTTGGTGCTAACCCCAGAAAAGTCCTGGGCAAACGGAGACGAGGTGGTCACTCTAGAGTGTATGACTCTGTCTTATCCCTTCAGGAAGAGAAGGACCTGTTGGTTCCAAAAGGAAGGGGAAGAGAAAGGGATCTCAAAAACAAAGATGAGGGGCTCCGCGTACAGGTCTGCTCGAGGCTGTGGAGAGTATCTGAGACCTCTCTCTTCAGTCTTGGCTTCCTATGGGACAAATTGGGGTCCAGAGGGTGGAGGGGTGGGGATAAGGAAGGAAGCAGAGAATCGCTTCGGGGAAGTTTGGACTACAAGTGTGAATTATGGCTGCACCCCCCACCATCCTACCCCCTGTTCTCCACACCCATAGTCCTCTCTCCCGCTATTGACACCCTGGTCAACCTTTTGGGTAGACGTTTGACGATCCAAGAAGAAAAGATCTGCCTCATGCTTTAAAAGGTCTAGATTCAAACGTTAGCTGAGCCATTCACTGCACAGCTCTGAACAAGTCCCTGAACCTCTCAGAGACCTGACTTCCTCTTCCGTCAGGGGAATCCTCTATGGCCTCCGTCAGGAGTCTGTCCGTCTTGGGGATTAAACAAGATGACGTGTGACACTGGGAAGTGTATCAGTTAGGCGCCCGACCGATACTTGTTTCTTTCAGCCTGCCCATGTGTGGGGCCAGCTAGAATCCCAACTGTTTCTCTGAGAACTAATACTGTTATTTGTTTTCCTCTCTGATCCAGGCCGTCGCCATGCCCACCCACTCCCCCAAATCAACTTTGGAATACTTTGAGTACGATGAGTCGGCCGAAGCCTGTGATATGGGGGACGTTGTGGCCTTCGGGACCGTCTTCCTGTCCATACTTTACTCCCTTGTTTTTGCCTTTGGCCTGGTGGGAAATTTGCTGGTGGTGTTTGCCCTCACCAACAGCCGGAAGCCCAAGAGTATCACCGACATCTACCTCCTGAACCTGGCCTTGTCGGATCTGCTCTTTGTAGCCACGTTGCCTTTCTGGACTCACTACCTGATGAGCGAGCAAGGCCTTCACAACGCCGTGTGCAAACTGTCTACAGCCTTCTTCTTCATCGGCTTTTTTGGAGGCATATTCTTCATCACTATCATCAGCATCGACAGGTACCGGGCCATTGTCCTGGCCGCCAACTCCATGAACACCCGGACCGTGCAGCATGGCGTCACCATCAGCCTGGGTGTCTGGGCGGCAGCCATCTTGGTGGCAGCACCTCAGTTCATGTTCACAAAACAAAAAGAAAACGAGTGCCTTGGTGACTACCCTGAGGTCCTGCAGGACCTCTGGCCCGTTCTCCGCAACGTGGAGGCAAATTTGCTTGGTTTCCTGCTCCCCCTGCTCGTTATGAGCTACTGTTACTTCAGAATCATGCGGACACTGTTTTCCTGCAAGAACCACAAGAAAGCCAAAGCCATTAAGCTGATCTTCCTGGTGGTCGTCGTGTTTTTTCTCTTCTGGACACCCTACAACATCATGATTTTTTTAGAGACGCTTAATCTCTATGACTTCTTTCCCAATTGTGACATGAAGAAGGATCTGAGGTTGGCCCTCAGTGTGACTGAGACAATTGCATTCACCCACTGTTGCCTCAACCCCTTTATCTATGCGTTTGCTGGAGAGAAGTTCAGAAGATACCTTTACCACCTGTATAGGAAATGCCTGGCCGTCCTGTGTAGTCGTCCTGTCCACGTCGGTTTCTCCCCGTCTGAATCACAAACGAGCAAGCGGGAAAGCATTCTGAGCAGTAATTTTACTCACCCCACCAGTGATGGAGATGCGTCCATCCTTCTCTGAGGGGATCCCCAAAGCCTTGCCCCTCTAGAGAGCCCAGAGTTCCCAAGCCTGCCACTGAATAATGAAGACAGATTTTTTGTTTGTCTGTTTCTTACGTGCAAGACATGACGGACCGAATCCTCCAAAACAACCCTGAAGCGTTTCTGAGCGTCGTGCCCAAAATTTGAGGGTGAGGGGTAGGCATGTCTCTAACTGCAAATGTCAGAGCTTTCTGTTCACAAAGGACAAAAATTCAACTCGCTGTAGCTTAGCTAAAGAGGAGGCGGGGCATATTATTCACATGGTAGTGTGAGCAAAAGAGTGGCTGAGCCCTCAGAGTATGTAGAAACTAGGGCTTGAGTCCAGCTAGAATTTTCCTCTCTAGGGCTCTCAAATCTCTGAGTGGTGACAGAGATCCCAGACACAGCTTAGCCAACAGAGTGGGACTGAGAACCACTCCTCTCTGCTCCCAAGGTTAAAATTCCCAGGGAAGGGCTCTCATTGGCCGAGTTTGAATCAGATGCCCCTCCCTGGTCCAGGTTGTGGTATTTACGCAGGGGAGAATAGATAAAATGGAGGCGTCCGTTCCAATCTCATGGTTAGAGGTGCAGGAAGACATATGTCCAAGCAGCCGGGGGCAGGAGGGGGGGGGGTGCTATTTTGACCCAATAGAACAAGAGCTGCCCACCTACCTTCCCATGTATCTGGCCCAGCCTCCTCACCAATCACACCAGCCAGCACGCACTGCCAGCCTGCTCTTCCTTAAACCCTTCTCTACCATGCCTCCAAACCCGCGAAGGCAGTCCAGTGCCCCCTGCATCCAGTCCGAGACCCTCCATCATGTGGTCGCACCAACAGGTTCTCCATTTCGTCCCCTTCCCCAAAGAATCCAGCCTCTCGGCCAACCGGATCTCTTCCATCACGCATCATCACCTGCTCCTGGGTGCAGGGAGATGAAGAGAAGGGACCCTGACCCAAACTGACAAGGGATGGTTTCCAATCCCACCTTCATCACTTGCCAGCTGGGTAGCTCGGGGCCAGCCCAGCTTCAGCTTCCTTATCTGTAGAATGGAAACCATGGTACTTTTCTCATAGGGAGCCTCCTTCCCGGCATGAGGAACCAGCCACCAGCCCTGGCAAGTGCCACCCCTCTTCTCTGGTTTCCAGACCTCGGCTTTCCCCCCCACCTGGTGCAGCGCTTACACGGCAAACCTGCCTTGAATATCCCTTTCCAGTGGCCTCGCGGCAAACCCCTGCCCATCCGGAGAGAACCCCCATCCTTCATGCCAACTTGGAGAGCCAAGGTCACAGACACTTTCACGTGTTTAGAGGTGAAAGCATCACGTGCAGACCCTTTCGTAATCTATTTGTCTCTTAACATCAGACCCCAAACGGTTCTCGGTTTCTACGTAGTTTTGTACCGTTTGCTTTAGAAGGCTCTGCCAGGCTGTGCACTGGTCGAAGGCAACTGACTCATCTCTGTATTTCTGACACATCCTTGGGAGTCATCATGTTGGTTCAGTCGGTGATAGAATGAATTGTGTTGCAGCAAGAGCACGTCTCCTGCTTTGCTCACCATTGTCCTGTTGATAAACATTCTGCTTGTTGCCAGTATTTAGCAAATATATATTTCACAGCACTTTGGTCCGCCTAATTTCCTTTCTCCTCTTCAGTTATTTCCTTTGGATGGGTTCCTCCATCATGGGGATAACTGGGTCGAAGGGCACAGCAAGGTTTTGGCTTTTTTTTTTTTTTTTAATTTATTTTTTTAAGGTTTTGGCTTTTGACCCATAACACGGGAAATCGGTTTATTACAAAATCTTAATTGAGCATATATGGCACGCAACCTGTAAGCTCGGATCCTGAGCGGCCCCAAAGGTAAGTGAGACCAGGCCGCTGCCCTTCGTGATTTAACATTCAAGTGCAGAACAGAGAAGTGAACAAGAAAAAACACTTTGCATGAATTGGTAACACGAGAGCCGTCTGACCTGAGTCTTTAGGGGTGAGGAGCTCTCCAGGCGACGGAGGGGATGGCATTCTAGGCTCAGTGAATGGCATATGGAAAGGAGGTGTGTGAGGGCATGGGGATCTTAACATGAGAAAAGCATGTGAATTTCGAAAGGCATTCGGAGCAGAGTGGGTGGGGAGAGTCTTCTGGAACGTTGGCTCAAACAACTAACAAGAGGGCGTATTCTCCCCAGGCTGCCCACAAGTTTTCTCTACTATTACTTGAACCTCATTGCAACCTTCGGGTCATAAAACTTTCAATGAAACTTTAACTCGTTTCTGGACTCCCACGAAAAGAGGGAAACATTCTTCTGGCTTGAGAAGTAAAAGTGGAGAGACAAACACTTTCATGTCTAAATGAACATTCAATTAGTATCCTAAGAAACGGTCGCTCATCCATTTTGCTGAATAAGGAAGAAGAGGGAGAAAATAGGGAAGTTCACTGAAAACCCTAAATAGCAGTGATGTTGGTGTCTAAATAAGGGAAAGCACATTTGAAAAAGACAGTTGGCCCTAACAGCGCAGCTGTGGCAAACCCACGACTGCTTCTGAGCTCTGGGCTTCCCCAAAGTGGAGGGAAATGGTGGACCCCAAAGGCAGAGAGACATCTGTGACTGAGTCCCAACGTATTAACTCTGTCACCTTGGGCAAGTTACTTGACATCTCTGAGGCTCAGCTTCCTCATCTGAAAGAGAAGAATAAAAGTGGGGCTCACCTCCTCGGATTATCATGAGGATTTCGTAGGATTGCCTCCACAACGCACACAGTGCGTGCCTAGCAGAACAAACTCAAAGAAATGGTGGTGACTATTGTTATTTTTTACCTTCTTCTTCTTATTAGATTGAACCTTTCCCAGTGAAGAAACTCATGCTATCTTGTCCATGCCTCCTTGCTCTCCTGAGTCCCAGAATCACAGAATTTTAGGTGCAGGTAAGGGGCAGGAGACCCAGAGAGGGCCAGGGGCTGGTCCAAGAGGTAGATCTCTTGAATCCAAGTCTATGGATTTTTTTCCCCATCTCAATAACACTACGGACCAATCCTATGATAACTGTAGTTAACAATACTGTGTTGCATATTTGAAAGTTGCTACGAGAGATTTAGTTGCTAATAAGATTTTTAAAGTTCTGATCACATGCACAACATAATAACTGTGTGAGGTGATAAGTGTCTTCACTAACTTTATTGTGGTAATCACTCTGGAATATATTCGTGTATAAAATCACTATTTTGCACACCTTAAACTTACAGAATGCCATCTATCAATTATACCTCAATAAAGCTGGAAAAAGATACAGACCAACCCTGCCTCCAAGAGCAGAGAACACAGGTGGGCATGCAAAAGAAAAAAAAAGAAAAATCCAGAAGGAAGGTCTACAGGTGGATGACTGAGGCAGGGAGGGGAGATCTGCCCTCCAGGATGCCGAGTTTAACAGAATCAACCCACTCACAATGACCGGTGCAACCTGGGTGGGGCAGCTTTTGGTGACAGCTGTTCTGTGACATCAGTATCTCTAATGACGATGGTCACCAGACAGAGGCTTATCAGCCAGGATCCCCAGGGGTGAATCTAACAGCAGAATCTGGGTGGTAGACAGAGCCTCCGCTGAGAAGGGCCACTGTCCGGGGATGGCAATCCACTGTGTCTGCAGTATATACAGGTCAGGTGAGCTTCCCATTGTCTCTCTCTGAGAGTCTACCCCTGAGCACCCAGGGAGAGAATTCACCTCTGGCCCTGCGAGGCCAACAACTGCACACAGGGACATGGCAACTTGACTGAGAGGTCCACCTTGGGAACCACCTGATCCCTAGATGATGTCTCATTAATGCCCTCCAAGTTAAGGTAGTCTGTCCCAACTGAGAAGTTAACTCTCTTCTCCACCCACACCCCACTCCCCTGGCCCACAGGGAGCACTTTGGTTTCAACATGACTTGTAATGTCGTTTGCTTGACTAGCTAAGTTGGCAACCCTATGGTGGGCCACCCGCAAGTGGTATTATGGGAGAGCGGGTGACAAAAGTATTTCTTAGCAAATGAGGACATACCCAGTTTCTCTTCAAGACACCCTCCATCCATAGGAGGGCCAAGTCGTTTTCTCAAGGATACGGGTGTTACGTTTCCATTTCTGTTGAATAAGACAGCTGTTAGGCAACAGCCACAGTTGTTCCTCCACAGACACACCCAGACGCTCGAGAAACCACAAAACATGCTCAGCAGGAAAATTACTCTTTGACTCCGTATTTCCTCCTTTATTTAGGTAGGAACAAAAATACATTTTAATTTGCATTTGAGTACTCGGTTTTAAGAGTGTTCCATTTTCAATGTGTTTGTTTTATATTCTTTATGACTTTTCTCTGGACGTAAGAGAAATGCCTGGTCACAGAAAATACAAAACAATAAATGAACAAAAAGTTAGAATTACACAATATTTGCGGGGCGCCTGGGTGGCTCAGTCGGTTAAGTGTCCGACCTCGGCTCAGGTCAAGATCTCACGGTTCGTGAGTTCAAGCCCCAAGTCGATCTCTGTGCTGACAGCTCAGAGCCTGGAGCCTGCTTCCGATTCTGTGTGTCCCTCTCTCTCTGTTCCTCTCCCACTTGCACTCTGTCTCTCTCTCTCTCTCTCTCAAAAATAAATAAAGATTAAAATAAATTTTTTTAAGAATTACACAATATTTCATCTCTCTAAGAATTGTTTAACACAGACATGGTTTTCTGCCATGTTATTCTCTGCAGATATACATTTAAGAAAAGATTTGAGATCATAACATACATAGAGTTGATCTTACATTTTTCATTTAACATTATAGCATAAACATTTTCCCATGTATTAACCTCAAACATGGTTTTCAGTGATTACACATGAGTCCATTCAGACTTTAGCCAAACCCCTACCGATGGACACAGAGGCAACATCCAGTTTTCATTATTATGTACAACACTGTGTTAGACATAAATCTTTGTGCGTATCTTTGATTGTATAAGACGAATTATTGGATCAACGGATTAAAGCGTCTGTGGGTCTTTTGCTAGCTACTGCAACACTGCTTCTCAGAATGATGACACCATGTAGCTAATGCTCCAAGAACCCCGCTCCCTGACTTTTTAATGTTTATTATTGAAAGACAGAGACAGAGCGTGAGCAGGGGAGGGGCAGAGAGAGAGGGAGACACGGGATCCGAAGCAGGCTCCGGGCTCCGAGCTGTCAGCACAGACCGGTGCAACCTGGGGGGGGGGGTCAAACTCACAGACCGCGAGATCGTGACCTGGGCCAAAGTCGGATGCTCAACCGACTGAGCCACCCAGGCGCCCCTCTCTGACTTCTTAGTGCACCCCCCACCTTCCCAAGCTTTGGGGTCAGGACATTACAGGCTTTTGTTATTTTGTAAAATAGTAGCTACTGACTTCAAAAATCAGAGAGAGAGAGAGAAAAAAAAAAGACCTCTATTTCTGGGGTGCCTGGGTGGCTCAGTTGGTTAAGTGGCCAACTTCAGCTCAGGTCATGATCTCACTGTTCATGGGTTCGAGCCCTGCATTGGGCTCTGTGCTGTCAGCTCAGAGCCTGGAGTCTGCTTCGGATTCTGTGTCTCCCTCTCTCTGCCCCTCCCCTGCTCATTCTCTCTCTCTCTCTCTCTCTCTCTCTCTCTCTTTCTCTCTCAAAAATAAATTAAAAATAATTTTTTTAATTAAAAAAAAAAGACTTTGGGGCACCTGGGTGGCTCAGTCAGTTAAGTGTTCAACTTCAGCTCAGGTCATGATCTCACGGTTTGTGGGTTTGAGCCCCACATGGGGCTCTGTGCTGTTGACCGCTCAGAGCCTGGAGTCTGCTTCCGAAACTGGGTCTCCTCTCCCTCTCTCTGTCCCTCCCCTACTTGCACTCTGTTTTGCTCTCTCTCAAAAATAATAAAAATAAACATTAAAAAAATACTGCCATTCCTGAGAGAAGGTAGTAAGACTGTTATTTAGGAGAGAGAAAAGAAAAAAGAGACCAGGGGGTTTTATTTTTATTTGTTACTTTTTAAGTTTATTTATTTTGAGGGAGAGAAAAAGCATGCACATGAGCAGGGAAAGGGGCAGAGAGAGAGAGGGGTGGGGGGAGAGAACCCCAAGCAGGCTCCGGGCTGTCAGCACAGAGCCCAAGGTGGAGCTCGATCTCGCAACCTGGGAGATCATGACCTGAGTCGAGATCAAGAGTCAGATGCTCCATCGACTGAGCCACCCAGGCGCCCCAAGACAGGGGATTTTTAAAAGTGAACGACAACATCACAAAATCCGTTGTTTTAAGGAAAGATTGTGTAGTGCTTGGATTAAGGGGGCACAGGAGAGGCTATCTGAGTCGTAAAACATCTGGGGGAAGGAGGAGTGGAGAGTCACTGTTTCATAATCAAGGACTAGAGTTTCGGTTTTACAGAATGAAAGAGCTGTAGAGACAGAGGGTGGTGATGGTCGCATATCATGAGGGAGCGCACTCAATACCACCAATCTGCACACTTGAAAATGGCTGAGACGGTACATCTTATGTGTACTTTAGCACAAGAAAATGTGGGAGAAAAAAACTCCAGCAGAATCGAGGAGGAAGGATGTGGTGACACTGCTTTCTGGGGGTGAGGGAGGGGAGGGTCTTAGGGGGAGAAGTAGGTCTGAAGAGGGCACCCAGAGAATCCCGGTGCAACTTGAGGGTTTACAAAATTCACATCTTTTTTCAATGTTTCTTTATTTTGAGACAGAGAGACAGAGCGAGCATGCACATGAGTGTGGGAGGAGCAGAGAGAGAGGGAGAGAAAATCCCAAGCAGGCTCCACACTGTAGGTGCAGAGCCTCACTCAGGGCTCGATCCCACGAACTGTGAGACCGTGCGCTGAACCGAAATCAAGAGTAGGACGTTCAACCGACTGAGCCCCCCAGGCGCCCCCGAAAGAGTCAGGTCTGTCCAAGATAAACAATCTGCAAAAGGCAACCGAAGGGAGAATTTATTCCAGATTTAGCTTAGTTGGTGGCAGGGAAGTCTATTTTCAACGCATCCCCTGCCATTTTGTATAGACTTCGAAGTAGCTGTCTCAGTGTCAGGGAGAGCTCGTTAACCTGCAAAAGGAGAAAAGGAAAAAACAAAAACAAAACCAAAAAACAAAGCACCCACGACTTTATTTCCATCTCTAGTAACTTCTCTCCAGGATGCATTTCGCAAACTGTGTCTACCTTATCCAGCAGTGAATTTCTTAGAAATCCAAGCCGTAGTGGCTTTCAGATGCCCAACATCTTGGGCTTCTGCCAGCAGGTGCAACGCTCAAGTCAGCCAGGGAAATCCATCGATGCCAACTCCAGGAACCCTCTGGGGAATCCAGGCAGCCCTCTTTGGGGGCTGGAGGATGCCCAGCTGGGAAGCTGGGAAGCCCGGTACCAAAAAGGCTGATTTACACCTTTATCGGGAAGGGAAAAGTGCCCATTTCAAGGCACCTTATTTCGCTGAGAAGTAGAGGGAAGCGGAAAAGAATTCCCACAGGCTCCCCAAACCACCCCCCCTCCTGCCTACATGCAGCCGTTTCCCACTTGCGTTTCTTCCTCTCCGGGCTCCATGGAAGGATTTTCTCTGCGCTGGCCTAAAGCCAAACCCTCCACTTGTGATCCGTTCCCTCCTACCTCCTCAAGGGTTGCATTTCTGCTTCCTTCCCGGCCGCGGGATTCCCAGTGAGCAGAGGAACAGCCCAGAATGCCTCGCATTTTTAGACCCTCCTCTGGACTCCGTTTCCTCCCCACTTCTGTTCTTGTTCTGATCTCTTCTCCATTTAGAGACACCCAAGGGGCATCTCCAGCCCCTGGGCCCCCAGCCTGCCTTGTGCTTCTTCCCCGTCACTCACCCAGACACTCCTGGCAAAGTCCTGGATGCTGTCCGCGTGGCTAGGTCAGCGGGTCCACGATCTGGCCCAACCCCACTGACCTATCGGCAGAACTTACAAAGCTCAGCCCTCCCTCCTCTTTGAAGCACCCTTTCCATTTGGTCCTGGAGATGCCACTCTCTCTGCTGCTTATCCCTCACGGGCTGCCCTTCCAGTCTTCTTCTCTGGTTCCTTTCTGCCTCCCTGACCTCCAAGCATCAAGGGCCTTGAGATGACTTCTATCTACGCTCGCTCCCCCGGAGAGCTCAGCCAGCTGCAAAGCTGTAACCACCTTCTCTCTGCCCTGACAACATCCAGATGGTTTTCTCCAGCCCAGACTGCTCTGAAGCCCAGATGTGTATGTTCAGTTCCCTGACCACGTCCCCCGGGTAGACAACAAGCGTCTCCTGGCACTCATCACAGAACGCTGCAGTCTTCACTGGCTCTGTAAACGACAAGTCCATTCTTCCGGTTGCTCTGGCCAAAAACCTTGGCGTTCTCCTGGACGCCCCTCTTTCCCTGAGCCTCCATTCCCAACACTCCAGAAGATTCCAGGCCGCACTTTTTTTTTTTTCCAAATCGATTCTGTATCAGATTTTCTGCCACTGCCCCATCATCCCACATGCCACCGTCTCTCCCCTAGACGACTCCACAGGCTCCCTTGTCTCTGCTCCCACTCCACAGTCCATTCTCTGCCCTGGCCCTGGGGGTCATCTTAATGTTTCAGTCGGATCACGTCACTCCTCTACTCGACATCACCCAACAGCTCCCTCCTCCCCTAGGATGAACCCAAACCCTCTTCTGAGATCTAGGAGACCTGCAGGACCTAGCCCTAGCCTCCTTTCCAGTCCCGTAGCCCAAGACTTTCCTCCCACACTCTGTTGAGTCACACGGGCCCCCGAGCTCTTCCGGAAACAGGCAGAGCTCTTCCCTACCACAGGCCATTTGCACTTGCCCCTTTCTCGGCCTGGGAGACTCTTCTGGGGGGAGCCGGTGGGTAGCCTCTTTTATCAGATCTGTGCAGGGCTTGGCTCACTGCCTGACTTCACTCAGCCTCTGCTTCAGTATCACCTCCACAGAGAGGCCTCCACAAATCTCCCCATTTAAAACAGAGCCGCACATGCATTTTCACACTATCCCTATTCCTGAATTTCTTTGTTTTCTTACCCTTATCTCTCCCTGACACTATATTAGATATTTGCCTATTTCTTTTTTTTTTTTCCTTCAAATTTTATTTATTTTTAAGACAGGGAGTACAGGGACACCTGGGTGGTTCAGTCGGTTAAGCATCCAACTTCAGCTCAGGTCATGATCTCACAGTCTGTGCTGGCAGCTCAGAGCCTGGGCCCTGCTTCTCATTCTGTGTCTCCCTCTCTCTCTGCCCCTCTCCAACTCATGCTCTGTCTCTCTCTCTCAAAAATAAATAAACATTAAAAAAGAATTGAAGAGCTTGTTATGGAGGAAATAGAATCATCTTTTGTCTGTCATTGATGTCACAAATATTGCTCCCCGACGTCACCTACTATTTTTCTACTTCAAACGTCAAAACTCACAGTGGTTTCTCTTTTCAGGTGACCCTGCCTTGTAGTTGATGGAGATCCCTCCCCCCATTCTGTCAAGGCTGTGTTGAGTCCTGCTTCGTCTGTGGTGTTATTTGGCATTTTGACCTCTTCCTATGCATTCGGTCGCATTTTAACGGAATATTTCAAGGGGCCGCCCCAGAGGCTGCTAGCCAGACGCCATTGAACCCTAAAATGACTCTCGGCTACAGCATGGTTCTCGTGGTTATTAATGTAAGTTGATCAGAGGCCGCAGAAATGACGCTGCATTAATTCATCGCTACTCAAAGCATGGGCGGATACACGCAGGCTGGGGAATGACGGGCATGGGACGTCGACTCCAGTTCTTTGGAGTATTTATCACACTTGGTTTGGTTACTTCCTAAGGGCATCCAGGTATTTGACTTGAAGAGGCACGAACCAGTAAAATGGCAGCAGAATCTCACGGGAGGGAGGATTTTTGAAAATGCTCTTAGGGATGGTGCAATTCCAACAGTGAAGACTGGAGTCTATGTCTGAAATCTTCTGTACCTTTACTGGCCACAGAGGACAGCGAGAGCGCCTTATGCAGACCCTAAATGTATTGTCAGAGCAACCCGAGGAGATATAAGGAGCCCAGGTAATCAACCTTAGTCTTCCAGAAAGTTCTAATCCACTCACCCTGATCACTTTTGGCCACTCCCAGGCTAAGGCAATACCCGCCCCACAGACTCTCTCCTCTTTCCATGTATTCCAGATATACTGGCCCCTGGACCAGCATCTCTGCTCCACAGAGCCTTCAGCGAGTTCAGACGGACCCCAGGGCCATCTTGCTACTCTCTTGTCCATGAGGATCTACCCTCGTCCCTCCCGATGAGCCTGGACTTGGAAGTTAAGCATCACTGCTCGGACAGTGTCGGGCTTTGGAAGTTACTTAACTGCCTTGGGTCTGAGTTTACTCATCAGAACAACGGGATGTTGATGCTATATTTGGAGGAGAAAACGAGAGATCACAGCGCAAGCAGCTTGTGTTAGCCCCTATCCCTTTTCCTCTGTCTGCTGCCCCAGAAGGCACAGTCCAGCCATCTTTACCCCAGGCCCTAATGGCCTTAATTCCAGTGTCTAAGAACCTTCCATGGGCATCTCAGGTCTCTTCCCTCTTCAGGAGCAGAGCGGGGGTGAAGATGTGCAGCTTGGGACCTCATACACACAGGTATCCCAAGTAACCGATGGTGCTATCCCAAAATGCCTGAGCTGCATTCGCAGATTTGGACCCACCACGGGTCCCAAGCAGGACCCGAAGTTTTGCCTGCATTTTCATGAACACAATTTTGCTTTCAATTTTGAATATGAAGGGTGGAGATACAAGAGGTGTTACTCTGGTCTGCAGTTAACCTGAGTGGACCCTTGGAAACATGTGCTTTCTGTGTTTACTGACATCTGCTGGGTAAAGTCAGCAGCTGCTGTTTAGAATGTGCAAGATACTGATAAAGTAGTAAAGAATCACTGGGGGTAATATTATTGGGGGGAAAATAGTCATTCTCCGATTACAAAATGGACAGAGGACCTGAACGGACATTTTTCCAAAGAAGACCTACGGATGGCCAACACGAAAAGGCGCTCAACGCCACTCGTCATCAGGAAAATGCGAATCAAACGACTCTGCCGCATCACACCTATTTGAACAGCTAGTCTCAAAAGATAAGAGGTAAGAGTTAGCAAGGAGGTGGGGAATGTGTGCACTGTTGGTGGGAATGTAAATCAGTGCAGTCACTATGGAGGACAGTATGCAAGTTCTACCGAAAAAATTAAGAAGAACTACCATGTTAGATGGTAGATAGATAGATGATGGATAGATTCAATGGAATATTATCCAGCCATAAAAAAGAAGGAAATCCAGACATCTGAGACGCTATGGATAAAACTTGAGGTCATTATGCTAAATGAAACAAGTCAGACAAAGACCAGTGTTGGGTGATCTCAGTTCTGTATGAAATCTAAAACAGCCAGACTCATAGAAACAGAGAGTAGAATGATTGCCAGAGGCTGGGGGGTGGAGGGAATGGAGAGATACTGGTGAAAGAATACAAACTCCCAGTTACAAGACGAAGAAGTTGAGGATCCAATGAGCAGCACAGCAGCTATAGTTCCCAATACCGTGTTGGACTTTGCCAAGAGAGGCGATCTTAACTGTTCTCACCAAACACAGAGAAAGGTAATTATGTGGGGCGATGGATGTGTTAACTAAAGTTACCGTGATAGTCAACTTGCAACATGTATGTGGGTCAAATCATCAGGCTCTGCGTCCTAAATGTGTACAGTGTTACATGTAAATTATATTTCCGGAGAGCTGGGGTTGGGGGGAAGACAAATAGTGACTAAGTTTCCCCTGATAAAATCTTACCATTTGAGCAGGAGGCAACTTGAAGTTACAGGAGTCAGCTATAGTTAGCCCACTGAGATTTGTGAGCAGTATTTAAATATAACTAAAGAAGAAGGCACTTCTATAATTATGATTCATTTTTAAGGATGGATCATTTGCATGAGCCAAATTTATTTCCCAAATCAAAACCCACAACTTGCACCTTCTTTTTCCCAGTAACAGGATGATAAAGAAGGAGGGTGTGGGGCACCTGGCTGGCTCAGTCGGCCACGATCTCCCGGTCTGTGAGTTCGAGGCCCGCGTCGGGCTCTGTGCTGACAGCTCGGAGCCTGGAGCCTGCTTCGGATTCTGGGCCTCCCTCTGTCCCTGCCCCTCCCCACTTGCACTCTGTGTCTCTCTTTCAAAAACAAATAAACATTTTTAAAAAAGGAAGGAAGGCATAAGGCGAACACGACCTGGGTGATGTTGTTACAGTGCTGTATCCACTTTGGGCCGCCCTAGTGCGGAAGTCACAGAACCTCCCGCTATCCCTGGGTTTCTCTGCTGCTTGCAGCTCTGGGCAATCCTACCTAGTAGCTACCCTTCCCTTCATCCCCTCTCTCCATGCACATGCCCACCAGACAGCCTCCTTCCCGTCTCCACGCCAGCCACCGAGCCATGCAAGAGGACCGTCTCCCCTTCCGATGGGTCTTAGCCCTCAGGTCAAACTCACATCCTCGCTTCTCTGCGCCACCCCGTGGGCCCAGAGTTCACTCGCTGCTTCTGTGCCCCAGCCCAGCACGGGGTGTGCAGGTGATGGCCCTGTCTGCCTAGATCTGATCCCTCTCTCGGGGTCTGCTCCTTTCCAAGACCCTGCCCAGGAAGCAGGGCACAGATCCCCTTAGCCCCTGGACCTCACAGGGACCCAAGGCACCGCATCTCCAGACCTCTGCCGGGAGGCGGGGGTGGGGCCTTGCTCTCCGGGACCAGCCTCTATACATTCCCAGTCCCCTCCTGCCCGACGAAACTTCTCAGAGCCTAGAAGGAAGGAAAAGAGGAACCCCCCCTCTCTACCATTGCCTAAGCAATTTAGACGTTTGAAAAGTAACCAGAAAAATATTAGGTGAAAATCCCCTTGCCTTTTCCTGCCCCATAGGGCCTGGCACCCAACCGAATGGGGCAGATCTGAATGGATCCGGAGAGAAGGAGGGAGAGAAATGAAAGACCCTGTGCCCAGGGGGAGGGGGTGGTAGAACCTCAGGGCCATCCAAGGTCGGAGGACGAAGGCTGTAGGCAGAGGTGTTAGATAATGTGGGCGCTGTGGTGGCAACCTTAGAAACCGACGAGGTGGGACATTCTTCAGCCTGGTGAGGAAGAGGCTGGCGGGCTAAGTGTGGTCCCCGCGTGGGAGGAGACGCCCGCGGAGACGTGGGACACAGGCGGCTGCAGGGGTCCCTCGGGTCCTGCCCCGCCCCCCACAGCCTACCCTCCCAGTGGCGGGCTCCCCGCTGTCCCACCCCAGGCCCCTCCGCCAAACAGCCCCTCCCTACTGTCACCCCCATCTGCGGGCCCCTCCAACTGCCTCCCCCTCCCCAGCGCTGCCTCTGACCTCCGCAAAGCTGAGCTCCTGTTCCAGGCCACTCCTCCCCAGGGCCACTCCAAGGGGACCCTTTTCTCTGTGTCATCTCTACAAAAGCCCCTCCCCGCCCCCGCCCTGATTGGTGGTCCCGCCCCCCCCCCCCCAACCCATCACCACTGCCATACTGTCTCTCTTCCGTCCTGGGGCCGTGCAGCCAGGGGTGAGTGGGGCAGAGACAGGGCCCCGGGTTGGGCACACACGTGTGTCTGCTTACACGCGCGCGCACACACACACACACACACACACCCCTTCCAGGGACGGCAAAGGGGGGCAAGTTGGTACAAGGTAGTGCCGGTGGCTTTACAACCTGGAGGTGGGATTTTCTGTGTGCAGAGGAGGAAGAAGGCAGTCCCGTGAGAACCCAGGGGACCACTGAGGAGCTTGCAGCCAGCTGATGGCTTCAAAGAGCAGTGATCCTGGGGGCTCAGGAGGTCCTGTTGACAGACCGTCCAGCCGCCCTCACAGTCCCGACGAGCCAAGCAAGCACGCCCGCCCAAAAGACCTGCTCCCGGTGGGGGCCTGATGTCTCTGGAGACGCACCCTCCCTCTTCCGTTGCTGCCCCCCTTGTCCACTCATCGCTTCGCATCCCAGCTTCTGTTGCTTCCCTTTCTTCCAGGTCCTTCCAGCACCGACTCCAAGAAGAGCAGGACGTCCCTTCACCAAGGCAGACACAAGTTTGAATCTCAGCTGAGGCGGGACCTGTCGTCCGAGCCCTCCCAGGACCCAGACAGGAGCCGTTCGCCGGCCAGCAGGAAGCTGTCTTTTTGGGGTGACTGGCGTGTAGCTAAGGGAGCTGCTTCTGTGCAGAGGTATTTGCACCCGGCAACGCAAAAGGAGGAGAAGCAGGAAGCATAGGCCCCAGCCCTTCCCGGGACTTTGCCAGACCCTTTGGGGAGCAAGACTGTCTCACCGGATCCACGTGGAAGCCAGCAAGCCCGCAGCAGCTTGGGGGCTCCAGGGTGCACCGCACCCAGCTCCCAGGAGATACGGATGCCAGGCAAACGGGGGGTGCCATCAAACACATACCCTTGTCCCTGACAAGTGACCCGTGAGCTGCCCCTGTGACTCCAGAAAGGCACAGGGAGAGGTCATCCCCACCCAGGGGAGCCCCGGGCCCCAGACCACTGAGGGGCGGTGCTCACTGGGCCTCATATGCACCCTGGGGCGTCTGGGCCACAAGAACCACGTGACTCAGACTCAGTGCTCACCCGCGAACTTGTCTCAGACTCAGTTGCCCCAGGTGTGAAAGGGCACCGAGAGCAGATGACGGGCAAGTTCGAGTCTCAGCGTGGCCACGTACTGGCCGCAAAACTCGAAGCGATTCACCGTATCTCTCTGTCCCTGGGTTTTCCAATAGATGTGACATTCGTTCTTAGTTGGGGTTTCTGCCACTTCAGGCCATCAGAGAGGCAGAGCCGGGCGGGGAGGGGCTGAGACGCACAGAGACACATGAGGGGAAGTGGGGAGGCATGGGGAGCTGGGGGATTCCTCAGACCACCATGTAGATGTGTCCCCTGCTGGGCAGAGGGAGGACAGCTTGGACAAGGCCGCTGGGGTGTCAGGAGCCCAAGTCGCCACCAGAGGAGTCCCACGGCTCCCCAGGGTGGATCTGCCCCGGTGTTCCTACCACATTCATCCCTGGACAGGGTGCCACTCGGGGCCCGGCGGCCCGTTGCACCCCCAACCGTCGGAGGCCTGAGGGGGGTCTGGGGACGCCTTCCCACAGCACCGCCATCATGAGATTGTAAGGATTTGCTTAGTTCTGGCAGAAGGCACTCAGCATAGAGTTGGATCAGGCCTCCACAACTGTCCCCAACCTCCAGCCCTCTGGGCCCCCTTTCCTTTTCCTTCTCCCTTTCTCTTTAAAGTCCCTTCCCAGGGACACCTGGGTGGCTCGGTCAGTTAAGCGTCCGACTCTTGGTTTCGGCTCAGGTCATGATCTCCCGGTTTCATGACACTGAGGCCCGCGCTGGGCTCTGTGCTGACCGCATGGAGCCTGCTTGGGGTTCTCTCTCTCTCCCCCTCTCTCTGCCCCTCCTGTGCTCTCTAAATAGATAAATAAGTCAATAAGTCAGTAAGTAAATAAATAAATAAAGTCCTTTCCCAGGTCTGCCCTCCAGCCACAATCCCCAGCCAGAAAGGCGGGCCACAGAGGGGCAGCGGGTGAGGAACCGCAGGAAGGGCTTGGGGCGGCCTAGTGAGAGGAGAGGAGGGTAGCACCTGCTGTCCCACATGCCCCCTCCTCCCCATGCGCAGTGTGGTCCCAGCCGGAGGCCGCCTCGGGAACTGCGGGCCTGCTTCCTGCTTGCGGGCTGAGCTCCTGGGTCTCTCAGCCGGAGAGGCCCGGCCCTCACAGCTCAGACCCTCCGCTGAAGAGGGAGGGGAGCTGGGAGCCTTCCGTACCCTCGCTGTCCCGCTGGCGTGGCACAGTTCTATTTTACTGCCCACTGCCTGCCGGTCCCTAGTGCGAGGACATTGATGTCCACTGCCAGGAGGAAGCCGAGGAGGCCCATACTTCTCCTTTGGGGTGTGAGTTGCAAAACTTCTCTTCAATCCCCAGCATTCGAAATCCTGTTTTTGCTTTCACCGCCATGTGCAAAATCCAAATAGTGTCTGTCTAAAAATCGACAGAAGGAGCTCCGACTTACCTGGAAATGAATCCAAGGAAGAGTCCTCTATTCCAGCTGGGACGCCGCTGGGTTTGATGGGACAGGAGAGGTGCCAGGAGGTCCTCTGCAGGATGACTCCCTCTCTTGTGTTTGCAAGTCAAGGAGCCTGGCCAGGGTGCGGTAGTCTGGGAATCACGCACACCCAAAAGGGTGGCCTCGTGCCGTCCAGGGAAAGGCCAACATCCCGGGACAAACTGACTCAAAGAAAGGAAGTATCTTTTGTGAGTGTGTGCCACACAGAGGCACCGAGCTAGGGAACCATGCCAAGGGCGCCTGCAGCCTCCAAAGCCCCTGGCCTGATCGTTACCCAACCACAGGGCAGCTCCCAAAGCCTGAGAACTCAGTCCCTCTGAGTCAGTCCCGCCATTGCCCACCTGCAACAGCTAAGGAAGTTTGGGGTACAGCTTCAAGGTGACAAGATCAAGTTCATGATCTTCCCCTGAGCTCATGCTTCCATCCCCTGAGAACATCTGTGCCTGGTTCCTGCCCCGGCCCCCACGCGAGAGCCTCTCTGGCTGATTGGCCGAGCTGATTGGAAGCCCTGCTCCCAGTGGAAGAGTGTGTGGCAATGCAGAGTAAGCATTCAGATTTCCAGGAAGAGGACGTGCAGGCACATATCTTCAGCGGAAAGGCTGGCCGCCTAGAACTTTCTAGCCAACCCACCTGCCACCCAGAACTGAATGTGATGGACTTTTACGTCATTCCACATCAAGGATCTCCCATTTCGTGGATTGGGGTTGGGTCCCCGAAAGGCTGTCTTGCAGGGACCTCGCCTGGAATGGCCCAGTCGTGAGGGTGACCTCTGTGCTCGATCTGGTGCACGTTCTGCCTGAAGGTGTTAAAGGTTATGCACCTGGACTGGCCCCTCCTCAAAGCCAAGCCACCAGCCGGTTGCCTTTTACCATGACTCTTCTCCCCAAAGCCATATCTGGAAGACTGTATGGTGTCAGGGTGACAGGCAGGACCTCCAGAGGGACACAGTCTGGTGCGAATCCCAGCTGGGAGACTTTGAGCCAGCTTTTAACACATTTGGACTCAGTTTCATCCTCTAAAATGAGAATGACAGCAACAGCTTACCTCAGAGTGTTGTAAGAAATTTTTTTAGTGTTTATTGATTTATTTCTGAAAGACAAAGATAGAGAGCCAGTGGCGGAGGGGCAGAGAGAGAGGGAGAGAGAATCCCAAGCAGGCTCCGCGCTGCCCGCACAGAGCCCGATGCAGGGTTCGAACCCACGAACTGTGAGATCATGACCTGAGCCGAAACCAACAGTCGGTCGCACATCCGACTGAGTCACCAAGGCTGTAAGAATTTGTGGGGAATAAGCTTAGGAATCCCCCTGGGCTTACATCAATGGGTTAAGAAGACACAAAGAAACACAGTCAATAAAATGTTCACCCCCAAGTTTGGGTAAACCAGATTGGCCCTCCAAGAATAGGGGGGTGCAAAGACACCCCAAGACTAGGGAGGCACAAAGGTGCCAAGAATAGGGAGGTAAAAAGGCACTCAAAATAAGGAGGGGGTGCTGAACCCCCCAAAAATAGAGAGAGAGAGAGGCAAAGGCCTGAAATAGAAATGGCACAAAGGTGCCCAATACACAGGAATAACAAGATTAGATATTCAGGGTGAAAGCACCTCAAATTTAGTCCTATAGCAGAAAGCTGCTTTCATAGGAGAATAGGGCCAGGTTAGGTAAATTGGTGGATTGGACTTTGGACCGCTGGGCTGCAGGCAAAGCAGCCCTGAGCGGAGATGGTTAACAAAAGAAAAGGTGCCTTATTAACCCTGAGGTTATTCCCCCGTCTGTCTCATCCCCTGGGCTGGCAAAGGTAAACAGGCACGGCGCCTCCTGTCTGTTAACAACCATCTACCCATCTGCCCGGCGCCTGGATTTTGTCTTACATTGACCCAAATCCCAAACACGGTATATCTTCAAAGCCCCCCTTTCCCCCTCACACCCACAAGTTGATGTTCCCAGTTTCTTTGTTTCTTTGTACACGCCCATCAGGTTCGCCAGCCTTCTGATCTGAATAAATACGGGGTGAGGACCCTTATTCGGGGCTCTCGTCTTTTCCCGGACATTAGCCATCTCTCGCTTCAGTCCTGCGTCCGCTCTTTTGCCAGACAAGAGAGAACTTTAGACTCAGAGTCTACGACAAGAATTAAATGAACATTTGTGAAGTTTTCAGGCCCGGGCCTGGCACGTAGCTAATGTCTCCCGAATACCATCTATGGTGCTGATGGTTATCTTTCTTGGACATGCCCCGCTAGCAGAAAGTGGCCTCGCTGGGATTCGAACGTAGGACCATGTTACTGCTTAGCCACGCTTTTCGCGTGAAGATGCTTTTAGTTTAGAAATGTCCATTCCTTAAGGTTCAAAACTAAACAGCAGGAGCTGAAAGGAGAGGCCACCTGCTGTCTCTGCTAACGGCCCAGTAACCGGAGGTTTTTAAGTCACTGTGGCTTTTCCCTTACAGCCGAGCGTTGCCTGGGCCTCCCATCGGCTAAAAGCACTCAGCTCTCCTCCTCTCGGACAGAAATCCTCATTCTAACCATGAGAATGGGAAGAGAATGTCAGAGGGACTCTGGGGAGACTCACTTCAAATTTTCTCATCTTTAGATTTCGAAAAAATTACGCCAGCCATTTTAGGCAGCCTGAAAACGGACTTCTAGAAGATTTAACCAGATTAAGGATTAAGAGTAAGAAAGGTGGGGTTTTTTTGTTTCCACTTTCCCCAACTTTTCACTTGGAAAAATTTGAAAGCTGAGAAGTCAACGAGTAATTGTAACAAACACCATATAACCTTTATCTGGATTCACCAATTTTAATAATCTTCTACATTTGTTTGATCTCTTTTTATGGAGACATGCACACACAGAGAAAAAGAATACATTACAGGCATCTTGATATTGAACTCCTAATTATGTCAGCATATATCTTCTAAGAGGAAGGACTCCTCCCACATAACCACAAACCCATTTTCACACCCAAGAAAAGTAACATAGCTTCAATAATGTAATTTAATATACAATATATAATAATATAGCCCATATTCAAATTTTCTCCAATTTCCCCCAAATTTTCTTTTACAGCTTTTTTAGAAATCCAAAATCCAATCGAGATTCAGCATTATATTTTCTGGTTGATGGTCATGTTTCTAGTCATTGCTAATCTAAGGCAGGAGTTGACAAACTTTTTTGTGAGGGGCCAGATAAGTATCTGTTTCAACTATTCACCTCAGCTCTTTGTAGCACAAAAGCAGCCATAGATTGATTATATGTAAACAAATGGGTATGGATGTGTCCCAATAAAACTTTACTTACAAAGATAGGATGTGGGCCAGAGCATTCCTCCCATCTTTTTTGTCAATAAAGACATTGATATTTTTGATGAATCTAAGCCTGTTGTCTTGTAGAATATCCCATGAACTAAGTTTGTCTGATTGTTTCTTCATGATTAGATAAGGTTAGAATGCTGGGCAGAAATCTAAGACAGATAAAACTGTGGACACCACACCAGGAGGCACACGAGGTCAGTTTCTCCCATTGTTGGTAAGATTAAGTTTGATCTCTTAGTGAAAGTGGCGTCTGTCCGATCTCTCCATTATAAAGGCACTTTTTCCCTCTTTGTAATTAAAAAGTAATTAAATTGAAGTAATTAAAAAGTAAGGAGAACCTTTAGAACCATGTGAATATTCTGTCTCGAAACTTTTCACCAAATCCTTTTAACATTGATGGTCCAGCCATTGACAATCCTTGCCTGGATCAACGATTCCACTGAAATTTGCAAAATTGTAATTTGCTAGTTCTAACGTTCCTCTGCCTTTGCTTTCTGGCCTTGTAGTGGATGCGGTGGTTTGTTTTACTGGTTCCCCCTTCAGGACTGGGTGGCTCAGGGCTCTCTGCTAAGACCCTCCCCAAGAATCACCCACACTGGAAAGAAACTGCCTTCTCCAAGGTTAGTGCTGCTCCTTGAGGACGATCCTCATCTCTGATAATGTAGTGGAAGGGAATACAAAGGTGCAAGTTGCCCCAACTTAGGACAACTCTGATGAGTCATCCCAACTCCGGAGCTCCCCCACTGAAAACAGCTACTGCTCAGCTGTGATGACATCACAGTTTACATCCCCAATCTGTCCAGTCCTGCTTTCCTATCTCCCAGCATGTTGATCCTGGAAGCCTTTCTGCACCCAAGTCTCCGTCCTCCAGTCTGAAAATACAAAATCCACCTTCTTGAAGGCATGTACGATCTGAAAAAAGAGGAATACTCATGCAGGGACTAATTAGAACGCCAATGCCAGCTTTAGTCTTAACAGCATTTATAAAACTTTGTGAAATTGAATATGGCTTGTTCTACTCAAGGAGCAAAGAGACAGAAGAGAAACTGATAACTTGCCCAAGACAGTCTAAGAGGATAATGACCCTAAAGCTAGATCCCCAAAGGACTGCATCCGTAGTAAAACCATGACTAATAGGGACATGCCTATACTCTTAACCCAGGAAAGTGAAAGTCTTGATCCTTAGTGTGGAACAGAGAAAGGAACTATCTCCCTTATAATTTTTTAACCACATGCCATTACCTCACATGAAATTGAAGACCTGATTTACTCTTTCCCAGTGGTCAGCAAAACCTCAGATAATAACTTAATTTAAAGTGGTTTTGGTTGGGGCGCCTGGGTGGCGCAGTCGGTTAAGCGTCCGACTTCAGCCAGGTCACGATCTCGCGGTCCGGGAGTTCAAGCCCCGCGTCGGGCTCTGGGCTGATGGCTCAGAGCCTGGAGCCTGTTTCCGATTCTGTGTCTCCCTCTCTCTCTGCCCCTCCCCCGTTCATGCTCTGTCTCTCTCTGTCCCCAAAATAAAATAAAACGTTGAAAAAAAAAATTAAAAAAAAATAAAAATAAAAAAATAAAGTGGTTTTGGAGGGGCACCTTGGTGGTTCAGTCAGCTGAGCATCTGACTTTTGGTTTCGGCTCAGGTCATGATCCCAGGGTCGTAGGATTGAGCCCCATGTCGGTTTTTGCACTGAGCATGGAGCCTGCTTAAGATTCTCTCTCTGTCCCTCTGCCCCTCCTCTGCTCATGTTCTCTCTCTCTCTCTCTCTAAAATAAACGAAATGAAAAAAAAATTAACTAAAAATTCAAAGGACAAGGTTAGCAGTAGAATAAATACAACTAAAGAGAGGATTAGAAAAGTAGAAGATAGAACTTAACCAAAATGCATGCCCCAGAGACACAGAGCTTGAAAACATTAAGGAGAGATTTAAGAAAATAAGGATAATAAGATCATTTGAAACACTGGTTTGTGACTGAGGCTCACTTCTGCAGACCCCACTTACTTAAAGAAGGAGGGGCGCCCGGGTGGCTCAGTCGGTTAAGCGTCTGACTTAGGCTCAGGTCATGATCTCACGGTTCGTGGGTTCGAGCCCCGCATCGGCCTCTAGGCTGGCAGCTCAGAGCCTGGAGCCTGCTTCAGATTCTGCGTCTCCTTCTCTCTCTGTCTCTCCCCAGTTTGTGCGCTCTCTCTCTCTCTCTCAGTAACAAATAAATAAACTTAAAAAAAATTTTAAAAAGGAGAGTGCAAGAGGGATGAAACTTACCCTCCAGCCTCATCTGAAAGAGTAATACATTGGACAATTTTAAGCAGTGCGACATGGTGTTTCATGTTTTTGTGCCTTTGCACGTGCCATCCTGTATGCCCAGAATTTTCCCCAGTTCTTATCTACCTAGTACACTTGAACTTATACTAGAAGACCCAACTCGATGTTACCTTTCTCTGGGAAGTCTTCCCTGAAGGACAGATTGATGCCACTAATATACCTTTTCATGACTCTATCTTTGAACTTATTGTACTATTTTGCAATAATTTGTTCACTTGGCCCAGATTGTGCCCATACAAAGGCACAATATATTGCCCATACAAAGGTAATATATATTTTATTGATTTATACCAGTACTTAACAAGAACAGCAAATCTTTGTTGAAAGAATAAATGCCTGAATGGATCTTTAATGCATTAAGGGAAAATAACTGTCAACTAATATTTTTAAACCTAGATAAAAATATATTTCAAAATTTGGGTGGAAAAATTATGTTCAAAGAATTAAAAGAAAATTTGGTTTTAATGAATGAACTGATAAGGAATACCAACAGAGAAATAGAAACTACAAAAACAGAGACACGGATATTCTAAAATTGAAAATTACAGTGGGGAGCAGGGTGGTTCCGTTGGTTGAGTGTCTGACTCTTGATTTTGGCTCAGGTCATGATCTCACAGTTTGTGGAATTGAACCCTGTGTCAGGCTCTGCATTGACAGCTGGAGCCTGCCTGGGATTCTCTCTCTCTCTCTCTCTCTCTCTCTCTGTCTTGCCCCTGTTCTCTCTCTCAAAATAAATAAATAAACATTTTAAGAAAGAGTATGAAAATTACAATAACTGAATTCTTAAAATTCATTTGATGACATTAACAGCAGGTTGGAGGTGTCAGAAGAAAAAAACAGTGACTTTGAAGGCAAACCAATAGAAATTATCCAATCTGAGAGAGGAGAAGAAAATAACGAGGAAAAATGAGAGAACTTCAGCCACCTAAGTAATCTTATCAAACTGTCTAACATATATGTAAGTGGGCTCCAAATTAGTAAAGAGGGGTAACTGGGTGATTAAAAATTCAATCTAGAAAAAGGCAAAGAAAAAATAACAAGAAACATAACAGATATAAAAAATCTAAAAGCTTAAAATATGTTAACAAACATTAGTCAAAATGCCAGTAATTGGAATAAACCTTGTTTGGGGACACATACCTAAGTGGTTAAAAAAAAAAAAAGAATAAAGCCAAACAAAGGAATGATTCGTATAGAATTCAGGATGCCATTGCCTCTGGAATCAGAGCATATACACAGGGGCTTCTGACATAAGGTAACGTTTCCTCTCTCAGCCTGGGTAATGACCACCCAGGTGTTCCTTGTACTGTCTTTCATAAACTCGAATATGTCTTTGTATACTCTTCTGCATGTAGGGTATGTTTCACAATCTTTAAAAGATCTTAATTTTTTTTTTTTTTTTCTAAAATCAGCTCTGCACTCTTGTCCTTTCCTATCAGCCCAGGGATGTCTGAGTGAGAAAAAAAAAAAAAAAAGGGAACCACTCTTGTTCCTTTTTGTTTGTGTTTCTCCCCAAGACCTACGACAATGTGGAAGTCTTTACCAAAAGGCACAGCTACGCCCTCTGGGGTTCCCAGGGTCAGGGCCAGGATCAATGGAGGAGGTTACCAGAAATCAACTCTCCAAACAACGTTTGTCACACGGGCAATAAAGACTTATGGAAGAAAATCTGGAACATTCCAGAAAGCTATAAAAAAAGATTACCCTTGAGGCCACTTTCCAGAGATAAATATTTTCCGGAGGTTTATTAACTATTACATCTTTCTTCTTGGTCATTTCATTTATGTATTCAGCAAATACTTATTGTACATGCTCTGTGAGTCAAAACACAGTGGAAGACCCTGGGGGTACAGTCATGAACAGGACAAACTCACTTCTGTCATCACAGCTGACAAGCAGACAGATGACACGTGTGAGCACAGAGACATGCTAACCTGGAGAGGCTAACCTGGCCTCGGAACAGAAGAGATCCATATAGCCTTCCCAGGAGAAGGGGACAACTAACCTGAGCAGCAAGAGGTAAAAATAAGTTTTCTGAGGTGAAGATATGATGGAAGAGTGCCCCAGGTAAGAGAAACCATTTGCATCGAGCTCTGGAGGAAAGAAGAAAGAAGAAATCAAGAAAAGAAACAGATCGATGTACCTGGAAAGCAGATGGAGAGGGTGAGAGTTGGGGACAGCACCGGGCAAGGGGTTAGTGGCTTAGACAGACTTGGAAGGCAAGACCTTGGAAGAGGTCTTAGAGGACTTTGTAAGCCATAGTGAAGAAATGGGACTGCATCAGACAGGTAGCATGGGACAACTAAAAAAGTTTAAGCGAGGTGATGATGCGAGAGTTAGAAAGATAACTCTGGCTGAAGTGCAGAGAGATAAGGAGCACATAAGGAAAGAGGCACGTTTGGAGACGATGATGATATTGTCTTGTGTATTTTGTGGCTATCTTCCCAGGAATTATTCCCCCTCCGCCTCTGTTTTATTTATTTATTTTTTTTATGTTTATTTATTTCTGAGACAGAGAGAGACAGAGCATGAACGGGGGAGGGGCAGAGAGAGAGGGAGACACAGAATCTGAAACAGGCTCCAGGCTCTGAGCTGTCAGCACAGAGCCCGACACGGGGCTCGAACTCACGGACCGCAAGATCATGACCTGAGCCGAAGTCGGCCGCTTAACCGACTGAGCCACCCAGGCGCCCCCAGATAGTTCTTTTAAAGACTAGGAATTTCCCAGCCACCTCTGCCTCCAAACAGCTTTGTCCAAGCTATCCACATATCCCACCTAGAGGGGCTCTGTCAGCCTGGGACACTGCCATTGTCCCATTCATCTTGGCTCCCTGATGGTCTCTAGATGATTGTTACTTAGAGGGTAATAAACAAGGACAGCATGACAGAGAGGAAAGGATGGAAGGATCAGAGGAGTAAAGGTACCCGCTTCTACTCATACCTTGGTCTTGTCTCAACAATACTTTTTTCTTTTCATTTCTTTCCTTTCCTTTCCTTTCCTTTCCTTTCCTTTCCTTTCCTTTCCTTTCCTTTCCTTTTCTTTTCTTTTCTTCTTCCTTTTCTTTTCTTTTCATTCTTAAGTAGACTTCACACCCTGAGATCAAGACCTGAGCTGAGATCAAGAGTGGGACGCTTAACCAACTGAGCCACCCAGCTGCCCCTCAACAATACTCACTTCTGATAGAATGCCATGAACACCAAATGAGTTAAATTAGGTTAGGTGAGAGCATGCGTTAGCTTGAGACTTGTATTAGTCAGAGTTCTCCAGAGAAACAGGATCACTAGAATGTACATATTAGACATAAGATGTACATCTTATGGGTTTAATTTTTTTTAATTTTTTTTTCAATGTTTACTTATTTTTGAAAGACAGAAAGAGAGTGTGAGTAGGGAAGGGGCAGAGAGAGAGGGAGACACAGAATCTGAAGCAGGATCCAGGCTCTGAGCCATCAGCACAGAGCCCGATGCGGGGCTCCAACCCATGAACCGCGAGATCATGACCTGGGCCGAAGTCAGACGCCCAACCGACTGAGCCACCCAGGCGCCCCTATCCTATGGGTTTTATATGAGAGAGAGATTTATTTTAGGAACTGGCAAGGCTGAAATCTGCAGGGCAGTCTGGAGACAAAATTCTTTTTTCTCAGGGAACCTTAGTCTTCTCTCTTAAGGCCTTGAACTGATTGGATGAGGCCCACCTACATTTGGAGGGTAATCTGCTTTATTCAAAGTCTACTGGTTTACATGTTATTAACATGCAAAAACAAAAATACCTCCCTTGGGCAACATCTAGCCCACCACCGTCAAAATGTTTTCTAATAATCTGCCAGCGGAAAGCTCCATTAGCTTCTTCCTCAATTTTGCTGAAAACACAAAAGACACCTCTTATCTGGCTCCCCTCTACAGACAGAAAGAAATTACAAAATCTCTCATACTCTTCCTTAGCCCCTCAAGATGGTTATGGATTTTTATAAACAGATCCTTGCCTTCTACTCTCCTCCCAAGATCTGTCTTGAGGCATCTGTGGTGCAAACAAGGTGATGTTATTAAAGCGGAGGACAGGACCCGTGGGCAGAAAGAGCTGCATTCTATGTGTGAGGGGTGACCGTTTATATACTGGGGAGTTCGGGGAGATAAAGTCGAGAGGAAGTTTCTTAAAGAAGACTCCCAGGATACTGGAGGCCCAGCTATTGTCAAGCTGAGGTCGTTTTTCCCTCTGGCAAAGCATCAGCATTAAGACAGTCGGGAGTTCCTAGCAATTAAACTATTGATAAGATTGATTAGATTGCCTTTTTTTTTTTTTTTGTAACCTACTAAGATATTTGTAAACTGATGGAGACTCAGGTCTTGTAGGACTGTGAGGTCTATGAGTTAACCATTTGTTTTCTGTTCTTTCCTTCGCTCTTGGGCAGCCAGGAGTGCCTGAGGAACATCACACATGTCCCATTTTGGGGGGAGGGGGGTGCGGCTTGTGGGGTGTCAGCTTGCCCTATGCTCCCTCATCACGATGACCCCCGTCCTCACTCCTTACCAGCCCTTGCTTTCCTTTCTGGGGTGAGCAACGTCTTTAATGCCCTGAGTCTATGTGCCTGTAGTTGTCTGCTGAGAACATCCTTACATGTTCCTGTTGTCTAATGCATTGGTCCCTGCGGGTGACTTTTTTCCTCAGTTATGGAACTTCACCCGCAAAGGTCTGGCCGCGGCCACGAGCTGAGCCTCAGCTCCAGTCCTTCCAGCCAGGAGGACACCTCACCCAGCCAGCCACAGCCACCCGGGAGGGGAGGGGCACGCAGCAACTCTGAAGTGCCCCCCCCCCCACCGCCATGGGGTGTGTTCTTCTCACTTCTCAGCTGAAGGAGACACCCACGAGTTGCTGGGGTCTTGGGAGGCACACAGCTCTTGGCAGGAAATAGAACCGCTCCCTTCTGCATGGGTCACGCTCCTGCCCGAAACAAAGGCAAACCCAGAACACAGGTGTCCCCCTCCTTGCGGGCGCTGCTCTGCCCTTTCTCCAAATCCTAGATCACAGTTCCCAGCCTCCACCTGTGAACCGCCCTCCGTGGAGGAGAAAAAGCACTTGTCTTACGTAATCGTGCATATGCCTCCCACACAGTTTGACGAGGCCTGGAGGCACAGCTAGCGAAAGACTCTGTCCCAGTGACTCCGCCATCTGTGGGGGAAAACCAGCGCGAGAAATGGCCTGATTACACCTGGTGTGGTGCTGCTTGACGACGACGAAGCCGCAGAAGACGGGCGGACAGGCGGACAGCGTGGGACAAGTGTGACACTTCTGAGGGCCCAAGAACAAAGGAAAAGGGAAAAACAAATGGTTAACCGATGGAGAGCGCAGTAGTCCCGCAGGCCCCGAGTCTCCACCACCCCTCCAGGGTGGATGTGGGAAACAAAGGCAGATAGAACTCAGTTTCCTTATAACCTGCCGCTCGTTGGCAAATACGTGAGGCCCGCAGAGTAAAACGTTTCTCCAGGAACTCCTTACTGTCTGAATGCTAATGCTTTGCTAGAAGGGAAACCACCTTAGCTCGACCATAGGTAGGCCTGCAACGTCCTAGCAGTCTTCTTTAGCATAGGACAATCTCACTGGAAACTTCCCCTGGACTTTACCTCCCCCCGACTCCGTAGTATAAAACCAGTCTCTCCTCATGGGCCCCGGGTCGCTCTTCCCGCCCCCGGGTCCCGTCCGCACGCTTCAATAAAATCACCTTTTTGCACCGAAGACGTCTTCGAGGATTCTTTCGGGGCCGTCGGCTCTGGGCCCCACCAACCCCACTGTCATCCACAAAAACCTCATCCCTGTTTACATCAGAGTGAGCACAGGAGACCAGGCTTCCGGCCTCTCTGGGAAGAAAGCTGTAGAGCAGGAGGGAAAGAGGCACTGACCTTCAGGAGCTGGACCCTAGAGCTAAATTTAAGGCTGAACGGAAGTTGGGAAGGGAAATAAAGCGAGCATCTGAGTCCAAGGGAACAGGTTGTGCACAGTGGAAGGCTTTTGGCCTCTCCTATTGGCGAGGGTGGGAGGACAGAGGGTTAGGAAGGGATCCTGCACGGGACAACACCAAGAAGAATTAACAGAGGGGATAAGATGAATCCAATTGGGCACAGGAGACAGAGTTTAGCGTAAGGACTAAAAATTATACTAGCCCGGGGATCATCAACCTCGTGTGAATCTTTTTCAGCTGATTTTTTTCTAAAAAAAAAAACAGGCTGCACTCCCAGCACGGGGCTTGAACTCACAACCCCGAGATCAAGAGTCACACATTCTACTAACTGAGCCAGCCTGGCGCCCCACAACCACACATGAATCTTTTTGAGGGATCGTGGCGGCAGATCAACGCAAGTAGGGATAGATACCCAAAGCTTAAAGATAACAGGGTAGAATGCAGAAAAGGAAGATCTTTCCTCCTTCTTGCCCTTCCCTTCCCCCTCCACCGCCACCCAAAGGGGTGGGACCTGTCAAAGGCTGTGTCGATTTCCAAAGAAGGAAAAGGAGTCTGATGGCTTGCGATTTTTAGGAAGCATCATGACCCAGGAGAGGAAGGGATCCGGGCACTTTGGGGAGAGGATTTGAAAGGACCTTGGAAGGTAGGGAGAAAGTGGTAGTGGGAAAACAGGTGAGGCGGGACCATCTACACCAGTTAAAGACACTTATTGGTCCACACGGTGATCATGAAGATCCGAGCAGTGAGGACCAGGAGAAATCAAACCAGGAGACGATTCCCGCTCCACACAGTTTCCATTCTATTGCTGGGGATCTGGAATAAAAACAAATAAACACCCGTGGTCCTGTGCACGTGTGCTCCAGGCAGAGACAGAAAAGCAGCCCATCCACACACACCTCATAATCTCCTGGCTCCGGCCCGCACTCCAGTACAGTTCAGTGCACCACCGACGTCCCTGCTCTCTCCACTACACCTGCTTCACCACCTTCTAGAAGCGAGCAACTTTTGGGGTGCCTGGGTGGCTCCGTCGGTTAAGCGTCCAACTTCAGCTCAGGTCACGATCTCTCAGTTCGTGAGTTCGAGCCCCGCGTCGGGCTCTGTGCGGACGGCTCAGAGCCTGGAGCCTGCTTCGAATTCTGTGTCTCCCTCTCTCTCTGCCCCTCCCCCCGCTCATGCCCTGTCTCCGTCTCAAAAATACACATTAAAAAAAATTCTTTTTAGAAGTGAGCAACTTTTTCAGCGGTTGTCCACTGAATGTTTCAAAGTGCCTCCACTGCGTCCAGCAAATGCTGAGGTTACACGGATGAAGCAGACACGGTCCACTTCCTAATGGGACAGACATTAGACAGCGGACAGAAAAGCATGGCAATAAGGAGAGAATCACCCACCCACGTAACAGAGAGGAGCCAACTGGTCCACAAGGAAGGTACATCAGGTCTGGGACTGCTGCACAGAAAAGGAGGTCTTCTTCCTGTTTCTGGAACAGGACAAACTCACTTCAGACTGGTGGTGCCTCTCTTCCCCCAGAGTGGACCGCTTTCCCCCCAGATTTTATCTGGTTCATTCCCCGGCTTCATACAAGTCTGTGGTCAACGATCATCTGCTGAGAGAAATGGTCCGTGTAAGATAACATCCTTCACCACCACACTTCCTCCTTTTACCTTCTTGTATTATTCTTCCGCAGACCCAACTACCTGCACAGGTGCCTGTGTTCTCTGCCTTCACATTTCTTACTCGAACTGTCCATGCTCCCCTTTGAAAAGAGGAGTATACCCTTGTATACTAGATGTCATGCCTCCCCCCTCCTCCAGGATATCTTACCAGCAATTATCTCCTCATTCCCTATGTCATTCATGGTTTCTCTACCGTTCCCACCAGCATGCAGACATGTTGGTATTATTTCACGTCTCAAGAAGATTTTTTAACCCCCCCTAAAACCCTCCCATTTCTAGGAAAATGGAGTAGACATACATTTATCTATGCTTTCCGCTAAGTACGATAAAAAAAATCCCATTATATATAAGACAAATACAAGAAACTCTAACCGGCGAAAGAATAAGGCAGACTGCTGAGAGACCTTGGGGCCCAAGGGACGACATGGTGGTGAGTTGCCTAGGTTTGTTTTTTGCCTCGTATATCCTCACCAAGAGCTGAAAACACGGAAAACTCAAAATGCCAATGGGCACGGACACAAAACCAAAACAAACAACGCCAAGACAAGGCCCCTTTGTCTAACCTAAGGACCGGGAAAGAGGCAGCCTCACAAGGCAGACACTTGTAAGTAATAACCACTCTACTCTAAGGCCACACCACAGAAAACACTCAGGCTCCACCAATACTCATGTCAGCCAATGGTGGGGGCACCCAGACTTTGACCTACCCTCCAACCCCCACACTGGGCGGTGTTAACGGAGACCAACTGGGAGCTGGACTGCCGCCCCCACCGAGAAGTAACGAGGCACCCCTCCCTTTCCCTGCTGGGGCGGTATTGGTGGAGGTCTACTGGGGAGGCAGGACTTTGGCCATTGCCGGGCGATAATGAGGCTGCCACTCGCTGCGGTGTCACCGGAGTTCATGTGGGGAACAGTAACAAGGCCCTCCCACCCCCTGTGGCCAAAGAAGTATCAGCAGACGCCCGATGGGAGTCCGAACGCGACACACACGGCAAACAGCAACAAGGGGTTTCCCTCCTCAGGTGCCAACAAAGGCCAAGTAGGGAATCTGGACCTTCTGCCTCCACGAGCTATAACACCACCCCTTCCCCTGAATGTGGGGTAGCAAGTGGAAGCTAGCTGAAATTGAAGGCTTAAATAGAGTCTCATAACATAGTGCCCCAGATGTTCAGATTTCAATAAAAGATCATCTACCATATCAAACCCCGAAAGTCTCCAGCTGAATCAGAAGACAGTCAATAGCGCAACACCAAGATGTCAAGGATGTTAGAATTCTCCGACAAAGATGTTGAAGCCACTGTTATAAAAGGGCTGCAACAAGCGATTGCAAATGCGCTTGAAACAAATGAAAAAAAAAAAAAAATAGAAGTTCTCAGCCAGGAAATATAAAGTCTTGGTAATTAAAAAGAACAAAATGGAAATTTTCCAACTGGGAAACGTAATAACCAAAATTTAAAACAAAACAAAACAAAACAAAAACAAAAACAAAAACAGGGGCGCCAGGGTAGCTCAGTCAGTTGAGCATTTGACTCTTGATTTCAGTGCAGGTCACGATGCCAGGGTCGTGGGATCGAGCCCCACCCACATCAGGCTCTGTGCTGAGCATAGAGCCTGCTTAAGAATCTCTCTCACTCTCCCACTGCCTCTCTCTCCTGCTTGGTCTCTCTCTTCCTCTCTCTGAAATAAAAATAAATAAATAAGTAAACAGTGGATGAGCTCAGCATCAGAATGGAGGAGACAAAGTAAAGAATTCATGAACTTAACAATAGGACAATAGAGAGAAAATAGAAAAAAAAAAAAAAAAAGACACTCAGGGACATGCAAGAGTACAAGAGATCTAACGTTCACATCATCAAAGCCCTGGAAGGAAAGAAGAAAGACGGCCAGCCCGAAAAAGCACTTGAAGAAATAATGGCCCAAGACATAAACCTACAGATTCAAGAAGCTGAGAAAACCCCAAATGGGAAAGGAACCCCGAAGAAATTCACACCAAGACACAATAGTCACACTTCTGAAAACTCAAAACAAAGATAGGATCTTGAAAAGGCAAAGGAAAGGTGACAATTCACAGATAAGAGCAAAAACAATTCAGCTGACAACAGATTTCTCATCAGAAACGGAAAGTCAGAAGGAAAACGCTGAAAGGAAAGAATGTTTGATTCAGAATCATATACCACTGAAAACGTTATCCTTCTGAAATGAAGAGGAAATCAAGACATTGTCCCAGGAAGATAAACCTAAGAGAACACGTTGCCTGCAGACCTACCCTAAAGGACATTCTCGAAACAAAAGAAACAAGAAAAAAAGGAACTTGGGAGCAACAGCAGGACGGAAGAATGTGGTAAACAAAAATACGGGTAAATACGCTTTGCCTATCCTCTTGAGTTTTCTTTTTTTTGTGTGTCTTCTTGAGTTTTCTAAGTTATGTTTGCTAATAAAAACAAAATTATAACACCCCCCCATGTGGTTCTCAATGTGTATGGAAGAAATATTTAAATGGGGGGTAAAAAGGAAGGCAAAGTTGTCCCCTGTCACTCAAGCTGGTAAAATGTCATCAGTGCACTGTGATGAGTGACATATATATATATGGTAACACTAAAAGCTATTACTAAAAAAGCTATTCAGAAAGATAACCTCAAAAACATTATAGATAAATCAAAATTGATTTCTAGAAAATGCTCAAACAACCCACAGGAAGACAGTAAAAAAAAAAAAAAAAAAAAGCAGAAACAGAGAGAGAGAGAGAGAGAACAAGAGCTACAATAGTGGACCTAAGTCCTGACACATCAATAATTACATCAAATAAAGACAATCTAAATACATGAATTAAAATATAGAAATTGCAGGAGGATTTAAGAACATACCTGAACGATATGCTACCTAGAAGAGACGCACTTCATTTTTTTTAAGTTTATTTATTTATTTAGTGACAGAGAGAGAGAACAGCACGTGTGGGGGAGGGGCAGAGAGAGAGGAGGAGGGAGAGAGAGAGAATCCCAAGCAGGCTCCGCACTGACAGGGCAGAGCCCAGTGCGGGGCTCGAACCCACACACCATGAGATCATGACCCGAGCCGAAGTCAGACACTTAACCTAGTGAGTCACCCAGGTGCCTCAAGAATTGCACTAACCAAATATAACCGAGGTGTCACATCTTCTGGAAACATTAACTCAGAATGGATCTCAAACCTAAATGTAAAACATAAAGCTATAAAATAGTCAGAAAAAAAAATATCTTCAGGATCAAGGGCTAGGCAAAGAGTTCTCAAACTTGACACCAAAAGTATAATCCATAAAGTAAAAAAGTCAATATGCTGGGCATCGTCAAATTATAAAATCTTGGCTCTGCAAAAGACTGCAAAGAGTATACGAAGTCAAGCCACAACAAAAACCAATGAGCTATTGATACAAGCAAGAAGCCAGATGAATCTCCAGAGAATTGTGCAGTGTGGAAAAAAAGCCAATCCCCAAAGGTCAGTCACATCGCTCCACAATTCCATTCATTTAACCTTCTTGAAATGACAAAATGGTAGAAACAGATAACAGATTGGTGGTTGCCGGAGGTTAAGGATGGGGTAAGGCTCTTAAAGGCAACGACGGGGATCTTCGTGGTGGTGAAAATGCTTTGTATCCTGAGGGTGGGCCAATGGCGACCATCTGGTGGAGATACTGTTCCCCGGGAGGTAAGATGTTACCATTAGGGGAAACTGGGGAAAGGGTACGTGGAGTCTTTCTGTGTTGTTCTTCACGACTGCGTGTCAATCTGCTATTATCTCCAAACAAAAGCTTTAATCAAAAAATAAAAAAAACATTGGGGCATCTGGGCGGCTCAGTAGGTTAGACGTCTGACTCTTGATCTCGGCTCAGGTCTTGAGGTCAGGGTCGTGAGTTCAAGCCCTGCGTTGGGCTTCACGCTGGGCGCGAAGCGTACTGAAAATAAAATAATACAAAATAAAATAAAGTAATATTAAACTGACAGAAAAAATGATAAAGCATTAATTTTAAAAACACCTCTTCACACCACTTCCCCTTCCATACTACAACCCATCTCTAAAGCCCAAAGAACAGAGGGGGAGGGGACCAAGGGAGGTAGACAGCCACGTAGGGAGGTCCTGGCAACCAAAGCCACTAAGGACCCAGGAGCAGAAAAGAGACCCCAGACTCGAACCTGGGATTCAGACAGATCCCTGTCTCGCAGGAAGATGGAAACCCAATTACCTTGTGTTCTCCTTCTTTAAATAATAATAATAATAATAATAATAAAACAAATAAATGTTTTCTTTCCTGTTTCCTGACTCCATATTCTCTCCTTCCATTCTCTCTTAAATGCACTCCAGGCGAACTTTTGCCCACATGGTTTCGCCAATATCACTCCGACCAAGGTCATTTACTCCCCCCTTCAAGCGTCTTCTAGCCGCTCTAGGAATTAAATCACCACGAGTCTGATGAACAGGAAAAAAGAACAAAGTACAACTGTGTGCACATGGAGGCCCAGTCACGAAACTGAGACCCCAAGAAATGACCCAGGCAGGCAGCGTTTATAATTTTCAGACAAAGGAACCTGAGTGTAGAGAGGAATCGACAGGACACAGAAAACTTCTGTTTGGAAGTTTTAATTCTCGGGGAATTTTGAGGACAATCTGGGCTGGGGTAATAAATTAGTAAAAGTAACAAGGTTTGTTTCCATGGGCTTCTTCAGTCCTAAATTCTCTGTCTCTGATGATGAGCATGTCTCTCCACCTGCTGGTGAAGGGAGGGTACCTTTCACTCGGGAGATTTATTGACCAAACCGGGGTCAGGGTGTTCTTCCTGCCCTTGCCGTTTCTTAAGTAGCTTTAATTCAAAATAGTCCATATGTAAAGATGGTCCATCTTGGGGTGGCCTGCCCTGGGCCCCCACAGGAGAGTTTGATAATAAATATAATAATAATAATAATAATAAACTGATGTAACATGGTGCAAACAGCGGATACTCATCAGGTATGTCGCAGTGAGGCAGGGTAGTTGAGATATTCCATACATCTGCCCTAAGGCTAAGTGCCCCCTAGCTTCCCCGACTCTTTCCAGGAACACCACCTGCCCCCAGCTCCTTGTGATCCTAGGGAGTTGATATGCAGCCCAGCAGGGGTCTCTAGGATCTATAGGCTCAATCCCACACTCTGTATTTCTATACCTATAATGTGGGTCGTTAAATATTTCGAATATCATCCCTGCTAGGAAGGCGGTAAGTGCTATAGAAGTGAAAAATAGAGCAAGGCAATGGGGCAAGAACTGTGATTGTTTACAAACGTTTGTTTATTTTGAGAGAGAGAGAGCGGGAGAGGGGGAGAGATTGATTCCCAAGCAGGCTCCGTGCTGTCAGCGCAGAGCCCGACGTGGGGGCTTGATCCCAGGGACCGCGAGATCATGACCGGAGCCAAGACCAAAAGTCAGCCGCTTAACTGACTGAGCCACTCGGGTGCCCCAAGAACTGTGATTTTTAATTGGACGGTGGAAGGAAATCTCATCAATTTGAGAAGAGGTCTGAAGGGAGGAAGGGAATGAGCCTTGCAGTTATCTGGGAGAAAAGCAGTCTAGGTACAGGAACGGCAAAGGGAGAAGGTAAACGCAGAGAGGTAGTGGGGTACCAGATCCTAGTGGACCCTGTAGGTCATCGTCAGGGCTTTGAAACGGACTCTTCTGGGTGAGATGGGAGCCCTTGGAGAGTGCTTGGCAGAGGCAGGACGTGATCATAGATAGAGATATGGATGTAGGCGTGGGTGAGTTTAATGAGACAGAATTTATATACCGTATCACTGACTCAGTAAAGGGCACGGCTCACTGCTTCACAGGGTATTCAGACTTGTGCAGCCATCACCACAGTGGGCTTTAGAACCGCTTCATCACCCCCCAAAAGCAAACCTGTCCCTTCAGATGTCGCCCCCTAATCTTTTCGCCACCCCTCACCCCAGACCTTAGGAACACCAATCTACTTTCTGTGTCTGTATATTTTCTCGTTCGGGACATTTCATATAAATGGGATCGCATAATATGTGCTCTTGTGTGACTGGTCTCCTTCACTTACAGCGTAATGTTACAAGATTTATCCATGTTACAGCACGCGTCAGTCCTTCATTCCTTTGTAGGGCCAAATAATATTTCATTGCCTATGTACACCACATCTCGTTTATCCATTCATCTGTTATGGAGTTCACGGTTGTTTTCCACTTTTTGGCTACGATACGTAATGGTGCTAGGAACATTCGTATGCAAGTTTTTACTTGGGCTCGTGATTTTATTTCTCTTTGGTGTATACCTGGGAGCAGAATTGCTGGGTCAAATGGTAACCATGTTTAACTTTCTAGGAAACCGCCAGACTTTCCTAAAGTGGCTGCATTTTACACACCCACCAGCAATGTAGGATGGTTGTTTCTTCACATTCTTGCTAACACTTCTTATTTTAAAAAAGTTTATTATTTATTTGAGAGAGAGAGAGAGAGAGAGAACGGGGGATGGGCAGAGAGAGAGGGAGAGAGAATCCCAAGCAGGATCCACGCTGTCAGAGCGGAGGACGATATGGGGCTTGAACCCACGAACCATGAGATCATGACCTGAGCTGAAACCAAGAGCTGGGTGCTCCACTGACTGAGCCACCCGGGCACCTCCTTCACCTATTTTTTAATTGGGCCATCTGTTTTTGTCTTGAGTTGTAAGTGTGCTTTATATATCCTAGATCTGCAAATATTTTCTCCCATTCTGTGGCTTGCCTTTTGGCTTTCTGGATAGTGTCATGTGAAGCACAGAAGTTTTTAATTTTGAGAACGCAATTTATCTATCTTTTTCTTTCGTTGCTGATGCCTGTGGTGTCATAGCAAAGAATGTGTTGCCAAATTCAAGGTCATGAAGATTTACAACTATGTTTTTAAAGAATTTTGCCAGTCCCACATTGTCTTGATTAATGTTCCTTTGTCATTAGTTTTGAAATGGGAAAGGGAGAGTCCTCCAACTTTTTCTTTTTCAAGATTGTTTTAGTTATTCTAGGTCTCTTGAATTTGCATGTGAACTTGAGGATCAATTGTCAATTTACGCAAAGAAGCCAGTTGAGATTTTGACAGGGGTTGCACTAAATCTATAGATGAATTTGGAGCATATTATGATCTCAATAATATTCAGTCTTCTGAATTATGAACATGGGATGTTTTCCACTTACGTTGATCTTCTGTATTTCTTTCGACTATGTTTTGTAGTTTTTCAGATTATAAATTTTGCATTTCCTCTGTTAAATTTATTCCTAAGTGTTTACTTCTTGTTCATGCTACTATAACTGAAATTATTTTCTTAATTTCATCTTTGGATTGTTCACTACAAGTGCATAGAAATGCAATTGATTTTATAGCTGATCTAATTTTGGTGAACTCATTAATTAGTTCTCATAGTTTTTTAGTGGATTTCTCAGGATTTTCTAAATATAAGAGCATGTCATCTGCAAATACAGATTGTTTCATTTCCTTTTCAATCTGAATGCCTTGTATTTCATCTCCTTGTCTGATTTATATTTTAACAAATCACTCCAGCTGCCCTGTTGGGAATACGCCACTTTAGGATGAGAGAAGAGAGAAGTCCAGGTGGGAAAAGATTGTGCGTGGGACCAGGTGGGAGCAGAAGAAGGGTCACAAAGTGGTTCGGGGCATTTCTCTTTTGTTCCTCTCTCTCTTATTTCTTCCTTGTCTTACGGACCATCTTGGTGATTTTTTTGTCTCAACCAACAACAAAGCCAGCACTAACTTTCTTAAAATCCTCCAGTGGTAAGACCCTTAGTAAGCAGTTCTGCATGAAGGAAGCAGACACCAGACAGGAGACAAGAGAAACCATAACTCAACAGGTTCCATTTTTGCAAGAACAGAGTCTACAAGACTGGTTGCACTGAAAGCCTATTTTTATGAAAGAGGGAACAGAGAAGCATCCATCACCAGGTCTCAGAAATACCGCAACCCTCAGCAACCTGCTAAAGATAGCCCAGGCCAGGAACTCTGTACCCAGATCTGGGGAGCCCTCCATACTCTGAGTACAGAGGATAATTCAGGCTTCTTCAGTGAGCAGCCAACCAAACGATCAGATTCTTCGTGTTGGGGAAACCAGTTTGACCTGTCTTCCTCAGGAACTTCTCCTTGGAGGTAGCAATGCAGGAAAATTCTCCATAAGCCCCTCTCACTGAAACCCTTCAAACCAGATATGCTTGATCTGTCCCTCCTCGTAAGCAGGACCCTAAGAGTGTTAATCGGGGCTAGGCCTAGGGTGAGGCCAGGAGGCACCTGGGGCCCTGGCATGACTCTGAGAGTGAGAACCTCCTTAAATTGCACATCCTGGGTGTTTTGCTTGCCCTACTCCAGTGCCAACCTGGGTTCTCATACCAGCTCTGCCACGGACAGACCACGTGGACCAGGACAAATCCCTTGATCTCTCTGGGCCTCAGTTTACTCATCTAAGGAGCTGAAATGCTGAACTGAAATCAGTGTTTCTCAAAAATGATCCACGAACCCAAATTGATCCTTAATTTTCAGATTCACAAGACCTTTACCAAATGTCCTCCCTTCTTAAAATCTATAAATTGATTTTAAAACACACACACACACACAAGCCTTCCTTATGAGAACTTAATGTATGACTATGCTCAGTGTCCTCCATATGACTAATCCTTCTTAAAGAAACTGCTTCATATTATCTACAGCCCTGTAGGGGTGTCCCCGGGAAACTAGTCTAACAATATGAGCATTGTAGAGACCCTATAGTCAATAACGGTGTGCAGCCCAGTGGCCAATTCAGACAGATTGAGGCTGGTGGTCATAGGGCACATGTACTAGAAGAAGAAGCTGCTTGTAAGGAGGAGGAGACAGAGAGAAGCAATGATGAGTAAGTCCTGTGGCCCGTGAAAGATGACAAACTACTTGGCTCTTGAAAGATAGAGAGGATCCTCAGTTCCTGACTTTCTAGTTCTGGTGCCAACATGATTCATGAGCTGTCCTTGCATTCTCGAGTCAAGTCCTTACACAAACCACAGCCAGAGGAATTGTGATTAAAGCAGAGGAAAGGACACACTCTTCAACAATATGATTGATTGCTCTGTTTTGGAAAAGATTCCTGCCTCATACTGTAAAGAAAAAATTCCAGAAGAATTAAAAAATAATGTTAAAAAAGAGAATTTTAAAAAAGCATGTTCTCAAACAAGCCCATCTGTATGCTGCGTACAAGAGACTCATTTTAGCCCTAAAGGCACAGGCAGAGTGAAAGTAAGGGGGAGAAATACTTATCATGCAAATGGATGTCAACAACAACAAAAAAAAAAAGCCAGAGTGGGGGCACGTGGGTGGCTCAGTTGGTTAAGCGTCTGACTTCGGCTCAGGTCATGATCTCACAGCTCGTGAGTTCAAGTCCCATGTCGGGCTCTGTGCTGACAGCTCAGAGCCTGGAGCCTGCTTCGGATTCTGTGTCTCCCTCTCTCTGCCCCTCCCCTGCTCACATTCTGTCTCTCTCTCTCTCTCTGTCTCTATCTCTCAAAAATAAACAGTAAAAAAAATTTTTTTTCTTACAAAGCCAGAGTAACAATACTTGTGTCAGACAAACTTGACTTTAAACCAAAGACTGTAACATGAGAAGAAGGGCACTATATCATAATAATGAGCACAATCCAATAAAATCTACCAACTGTAAATATTTATGCATGCCTCCCCCAAAAGTTGATGTACCCAACATGAAAGCATCCAAATATATAAAACAATTAATAACAAACATAAAGGAACTCATTATTAATAATATAAAAATAGCAGGGGACTTTAACACCCCACTCACAACAATGGACAAATCATCTAACAGAAAATCAACAAGGAAACAATGGCTTTGAATGACACACTGGACCAGATGGACTTAACAGATATATTCAGAATATCCTAAAGCAGCAAAATTCACATTCTTTTCAGATGCACATGAACATTCTCCAAAATAAATCATGTACTGGGTCACAAATCAAGCCTCAACAAATACAAAAAGGGTGAGATCATACCCTGCATGTTTTCTGGCCACAACGCTATGAAACTAGAAGTCAACCACAAGAAAAAAATTTGGAAAGGCCACAAATACATGGATGCTAAACAACATGCTACTAAAAAATAAATGGCTCAATCAGGTAATCAAAAAAATTAAAAAATACATAGAAACAAATGAAAATGAAAACCCAGTGGTCCAAAACCTTTGGGATGTAGCAGAAGCGGTTGTAAGAGGGAAGTTTGTAGCAATATAGGTCTACCTCAAGAAGCAAGAAAAATTGCAAATAAACAGCTTAGCTTTACATGGAAAGGAGTTAGAAAAAGAAAAACAATTGAAACCTGAAGCCAGAAGAAGGAAGGAAATAATGAAGATTAGAGCAGAAATAAATGATATAGAAACTAAAAAATCAGTAGAACACACCAATGAAACCAGGAGCTGGTTCTTTAAAAAAATTAATAAAATTGACAACCCCCTAGCCAGACTTATCAAAAAGAAAAAAGAAAGGACCCAAATAAATAGAATCACAAATGAGAGAGGAGAAAGAACAACCAACCCTACAGAAATGCAAACAACCTGGAAGAAATGGATGAATTCCTAGAAACATATAAACTACCAAAACTGAAAAAGGAAAACAGAAAACTTGAACAGACTGATACCCAGCAAAGAAATTGAATCAGTAATCAAAAATCTCCTAACAGAGGCATCTGTGTGCCTCAGTCAGTTGAGTGTCTGACTCTTGACTTTGGCTCAGGCAGGTCATGATCCCAGGATCATGGGATCAAGCGCCGAGCCCACACGCAAGGCATAACCTGCTTAAGATTCTCTCGCTCTCTCTCCCTCTCTGTCCCCTGCCTCTCTCCCCAACTCATGCTCTCTCTCACTCTCTCTAAAATAAAATTTTTAAAAAATCTCCCAAAAAACGAAAATTCACAGGTGAATTCTACCAAACATTTAAAGAAGAGCAAATACCTATTCTTCTCAAACTTCCAAAAAATAGAAATGGGAAGAAAACTCCCAAATTCATTCTCTGGGGCCAGCATTACCTTGATAACAAAACTAGACAAAGACTCCAATAAAAAAAGGGAACTATAGGCCAATATCCCTGATAAACATGGATGCAAGAATTGTCAATAAAATACTAGCAAATCAAACCCAACAGTATATCAAAAGAATCACCCACCAAAGTCAAGTGGGATTTATTCCCGGGTTGCAAGAGTGGTTCAACATTTGCAAATCAATCAACACAATACACCACAGTAGTAAAAGAAAGGATAAGAACCATATATATGATCCTTTCAATAGATGCAGAAAAAGCTTTTGACAAAGTACAACATCCAATCGTGATGAAAACCCTCAGCCAAGTAAGGTTAGAGGGAACATACCTCAACATCATAAAAAAGGCCATTTATGAAAAAACCCACAGCTAATATCATCTTCAGTGGGGAAATGGTGAGGAGCAAAACAGGGATGGCCACCCTCACCACGGTTATTTAACACAGAATTGGAAGTCCTAGCCTCAGCAGACAACAAAAAGAAATAAAAGGCATCCAAATTGGCAAGAAAGAAGTCAAACTTTCATTATTTTTGGACGACACAATACCCCATGTAGAAAACTTGAAAGGCTCCACCAAAAAATTGCTAGAATTGAGACACGGAGTTGCAGGGTATGAAATCAATGTACAGAAATCTGTTGCATTTCTATACACCAATAATGAAGCAGCAGAAAGAGAAATCAAGAAATCGATCCCATTTACAATGACACCGAAACCCATAAGGTACCTAGGAATAAACCTAACCGAAGAGGTAAAAGATCTGTACTCTGAAAACTTTAAAACATCGATGAAAGAAATTGAAGATGATGCAAAGAAATGGAAAAACATTCCATGCTCATGGATTGGGGGAACATATACTGTCAAATTGTCCACACTCCCCAAAGCAATCTACACATTTAATGCAATCCCTATCGAAACACCGCCAACATTTTTCACAGAGCTAGAACAAACAATCCTAAAAATGTATATTCCTTCCTTTCCTCCTTTCTATATAATTTAGTCTTCTCTTCCCTTCCCTTCCTTCTCCTTCTGTTGAGGTGATATTGACCACAGAGGTAGCAGCAGAGGGGCTTGGGAGCCAAGGAGGTGACCAACGTGGTAGAGATATTACTTACAAAGAGACTAAGTATATAAATAACCATATTGAAGAAAGTGAGAGACAGTTTCCTTGCTGATAGAGAAAAGATTTACAGATAAGGAAAGGAGAAAGGCTAAAAATGATCTTGAGGTATTAGATTAGAATTGGAGATACCAATGCAAACTCATGGGCCTTTAAGATGATAGATAGATAGATAGATAGATGTAGAAATACTTATAGTGGTGTGTAAGGTACACACACACATGTATGTGTATATGCCTATATGTTCCCACTCTGTACACTGAGAAGGCCTATAATTGATGATCTCCTAGAATCATAAGCATCCAAGTATCCGGATTTCAGTTTCCAAATACTCTTCACTCCAGGACTTCTTGGAGAAACAGTGGATTCCAAGTCTTAGGTGGGGAATTCATAAGATGAGCTTGGAAAACTTTCTTGTGAGAAAGCAAAGAGTAACTAAAAAAAAAATTATGGATACATATCCAAAGGACATAGAAGCTGATTCTGACGAGGCTCCCTTGCCGTCCAAATCTGGAATGATTTGATGTAAAAATAATGATACTGATGAATTAAATCCATTGAATAAAATAAGAATCCACGATCCTACACTGATATAAATAAGCAAAGGAAAAGGGAGATCTCTTCCTTATAGTAGAATTGACAACTGATAAATGCAGTAGGAATGATGGTAACAGAAAATGGCCACTTGACAACCACCGACCACATGGGTGATTAATTCAGGCAAGAACCATCAATGGGTATCAATCAAATGAATGGAGGTTTAGTGAGATGAGGATATTGGCATAGTTTGAGAGTATCTTTTCACAAAATACTTCTCAATCACAAAGATGGAAACGATGATGCAATGTGGAGAAACCTAGCAGACACCAAACTGACCAGGGGATCAAGATTAATGTCGCCAGCGGTAGAACAGGTCAATGTCAGGAGCCTCCTGATGTGATGCAGCGGGAAGGGAACGGCATCACTTCTGTATATTCCTCCCAAGAATGCATGTCTGAGTCCTGTCCTGAGGAGACCAGGTCGAGCTACATCCTGCAGATTGAAAGGTTGGTAGTCTTTAAAAGTGCAAGGTTGTGAGGACAGGGAGAGACAAAGGAACTGTTCTAGATTGAAGAAGACAAAGACATGTGATTATCAAGTGAAAAGCATGAACCAAACAGGAAAGAGACAGTGTTGAATAGTGGGTGAAATTTGAATGGTCCTTGAATAGGATGTCAGTGTTGTCTCAATGCTGATTTCTGATTTCCTGAGTTGGAGGGTTGTGTGTCCTCGGTTTGGGAAGAGGTGCACTGAAGATTCCGGGAGTTCAGGGCATTGTGTTACAAAGATATATATTTTTATAACGTCTATGTTTTCTTTTTGAAATAATATGTAAGCGAATTATATGTGTATGACATTTATTTATCATGAGTATCCCCAAAGACAGATTATGTAATTTTGTCTTTCAGTCCTACTATAAGTTGGTTTTCAATTTAACAAATATTTCTAATTACCTGGAATTCTTACTTACAACTTTTTCCATAACCATCTGCCTTGTTTTAGAAACAGAATATATTCTCAATCTTCCTTCAGTTCTGGACAGTGCCAATGGCCACATGCCACAAGTACCTGACTGACTATTGGCTTGCTCAAAATGGAACTCTCCATATTTGCTTTTAAGCCTGTGGATCCTGCAGTCTCAGAGGCCACTGAAAACAACCACTTTCTCTCTGAGTGGTGTGGGAAGCCACTGAAAGGTTTTGAGAAGAGAAGTGAGACGACAAAATTTGCTTCTCAGTAGAATCACCCTATTTGCATTGAGAATAGACTATAGGGATGCCATGGAAGAAGCAGAGCCCAGGTAGAAGTAGAATGAAAAATTATCCTGGCTTGCCCTGGGGCTGAGGGGGTTTCTTGAGACTGAACTTGCAATGAGAAAATCAGAAAAGTACCCGACAAACTAGAAAGAAGTGGTTATTCTGGTTAGGATGTTATTCTAGAAGGTCCAGGTGTGAAATTATTGTAATATGGCCCAGGGGGAGGAGATTACAAGACGTCAGGTTCTGGATATAAAATGGGTATAGTATATAATGCATAATGCATGAGATGTGTTATGTGAGAAGAGAGGATTCTCATGTTCTTAGGTAGAGTACTAAGAGACCTGATTACCATTTTCTTCTAGAGGAGGGGGGACTATGGGAGGAGCCATTTGGGAGGAGAGACGATGAGATCGGGAGCTCAGTGTTGGACTTGCTAAACATGAGGTGTCTATCCGACATCTAAAAGCATATGTTAAATAGGCAGTTAAATGCACAAGTCTTGAGATTAGAGAAGTTAGGGCTGTAGATATTGTATATAAATGGTCTTTACAAGGAAGTTCAAGGAGCTCCTGGGTGGCTCAGTTGGTTAAGTCTCCAACTTCATTCAGCTCAGGTCATGATCTCACAGTTTGTGAGTTCAAGCCCCACATTGGGCTCTGTGCTGACAGCCCAGAGCCTGGAGCCTGCTTCGGAGTCTGTGTCTCCCTCTCTCTCTCTGCCCCTCCCCGACTTGTGCTCTGTCTCTGTCTCTCAAAAATAAATAAATGTAAAAAAAAAAAAAAAAAAAAGAAGAAGAAGAAGAAGAAGTTAATGAAGAGTGTAGATAAGAGTTCAAGGACTTAGCCCTGGAGATTCCAATATTAAGAGAGGATAAACCAGCAACAGAGAGAGAGGAGGTTCTGCCAGTGAGGTCGGAGGTCAACTGGGAGAACGTGGAGTGCTGGAAGCCAAGTGAAGACAGTGTTCAAAGGAGTGATTGCCTGAGCCCAACGTCAGATGGGACCTGAAGATCAACCAATGGATTTAGTTATAAGGACACCACTGTTGGGGCACCTGGGTGGCCCAGTTGGTTAAACATCTGACTCTTGGTTTCAGCTCAGGACGTGATCTTGCAGTTTGTGAGTTGGAGCCCCGTGTCAAGCTTCCAGCTGACAGTGCGGAGCCTGCTTGGGATTCTCTCTCTCTCTCTCTCTCTCTCTCCCCCCTTCCCTTTCTCATGCCCCCCCCTTCTCAAAATAAGTAAATAAACTTTCAAAATAAGTGTAAGGACACCATTGTTGATCTCAACAAGATTTATTTTGGTAGAATGATGGGGGCAAAACCTTTGATTAAAGAGAGAATGGGAGATAAGGAATCAGAAGCAACTAGTTTAGACAAGTTTTTCAAGTTTCCCTGCAAAGGGAGGATGAAAGAAAGGCAGTAGCTAGACGGGGGTTGTGGAGGATCGTTTGTTGTGTTTTAATATGTGGAAACACCTGCATGTTTGCATGCTGATGGGAATGATACTGTAGAGAGAGAGAAACCAGGAGGCAGGAGAGAGGGAGACAGTGGTGAATCTACGTCCCTACGATGGAGAGAAGGGATGGGATCTAGGGCATGGGGAAGCAGCTGGGCTCAACTGAGAGCAGGGACAATTACTCCATAGTAAGAGAAAGGCAGAGGGCAGGCCCTGGACCAGGTATCTGGGTAGATGCAGTGTTGGGAGTTCATGGGAATTCTCTCCTGACTCTTCTAATTCTTAGGGAAATCAAGGTAATCATTTGCGGATGAGGATTTGGGAGGCCACACTGGAGGTCTGAAAAGAGAGGTAAAGTTATAAAATCATTGTCTAGAGGAAGAAAGTGAATAGAATAAGGAAAAGAAGGACAGTTACTGAATCGCACACTGGGCCACTTGGGCTTTGGGTAGTCATGAACTTAGGGAGCAGGTAGCAGTTTAAAATTTCTGGTTCCCTGAATTATATCTGTGTTTTGTTTTTGTTTTTGTTTTTCTGTTTTGTTCATCTTGGTCCTTCCTCAGTTTGTTGATTTTACAGAGATGTCTGGCAGCTGGTGGTTACCCACTCATGGCTGGAATGAAGGGCTAGGTTAATTCATGTAGGTAGCTGGAGATACAGTCTTCATCAGATGGAAAGACCCTCCAAGTGCTGAATAGACCAAATGGAAGACCCACAACCAGACACAAATGGTCAGGTTTCAGAACTAGGAATTCAGACGCAATCTAAAAAGCTTCTGGAATGAAACTATATATTGTGACAGCAGTAAATGTCACCTGCAAAGGAGTATCAGACTCATCAGTAACCTTGGGACCCAGAAGCCAAACCCCAAGCCTTCAAAATTCTAGAATTCTAGACCCAGCTCAACTACCAACACAACGTGAGGGTAGCATAAACACACCTGTCATAGTACTTGGGATGTATGCCAACAAAATAAGGAACAAAATAAGGGAATAAACAAAGCAAGAAAAGGGCAAGAAATAATGAATCCATCTCAGGAGAGAGATGAAAGGAAATTCTAGGAGAGAGGTTTACTTTTAATTACCCCTGGTTGAATTCTTTAGCTTAGATTTGAACATCTGCCTTGTGCATTGATCATTCTTACAACTGTTAAAAAGCGGAAGAAATAATAGACCCAAAGGTAGAGTCATTTGCCCTCAGGACAACAAACCAAGACTTAATTGTAGTTTCAACCTCTCCCAGCAGTGGAATTTTAAATCAATCAGTCTGGCATTTCCTGGTTAGCATTAGTGAGGTCATCTGCCCGGTAAGACCTCTGCCTTCCCCTAAGGGAGGGTAACCCTGCCTGAAATAATCCCTTTTTTCTTTTTCTTTCGCTAATAACCTCCTTGTCTCGCCCTCCTTCCTATAAAAGCCTTGCACTTTGTACAGCTCCTGGGAGAGCTTATTTATCAGGTGGGATACTGCTGTATTCTTGGATTGTTGGATAAAGCTGATGAGGTCTCAGGGTTACTCAGTTGAATTTTTTTTTTTTCAGGGGAGAAAGTGATTTAATACCCATGAAACCCCCACCCTCAAGTAATCACATTCTGTGCTTTCACTGTTCCTTCCGATTCTGAATCCTTCGGGTTTTTTTCCTCTTATGAGAGGAATGTTAAAGTGGACTTCAGGTCATTAAACATGAAAAACAAAAAAAAAGTTGGCCAAGGGCTCATTACTTGTTTGCCTTACTTTTTTATGTGTTTTATTTTGAGAGAGAGAGAGAACATTGAGCGTGAGCTCAAGGCAGAGCTCGAACCCATGATCCGTGAGATCACGACCTGAGCCAAAGTCAGACACATAACCGACTGAGCCCCCCAAGCGCTGTCTTACATTTTTTACTGCCACGAAACTGTCCATATTTCCATGCGCCCCTTAAAACATATACTCACTGCCACTTAGAAAGTGAAGGATATAAACAAGGATCTATCACCTGATGCAGGAACAGATTCTGTGAAGTGCCTTCTGTTTTCCGGCTTGAAGTTTATCACATTTGGACCTCTGACATTCCCCTCTCCTAGATTATAGTAAAGATCTGCTTATGTAGTTTATTTTTAAATTGTGCCTATTGCCTGTACATTCACAAGACTTTTAAAAACAAAACCGTAGAAAACATTTAATGTATCGGGCCTCTGGGGGACATGGGATGTACCACTGGCGTATTCCAACTGAACCATTAATTGCCTCATCAGCATGAACTGGTTCGTGTTCGTGACACTGCTGAGGAATCAGCTGTTGAGAAATGAGTTCCTTTCGTGTATCTACAAAAGCTTTCTTCGCTCCCTTAACTTTTTCATCATTCACAGTGTTTATCTTCTCAAGATGACTGGTAACTGGCTTGGCTTTGCTTTTAGTCTTAAAGGGTTTTTCGTCTGCCTATATGAAACGCATCCTTCACTTCTGTGCCTTCGCTTGTTCTCGGCCATTGCCTTCCATACCCTCAAGCAGCAATTCAAGCTCCGGGTGACCCTGAATTTTTGTTCTTTGACAGATCTGATAACAGCGACAAGATCTGAGGGGGACTGCCGGCAGAGTTTGGGGGTCACTGAGAAACGCAGACATTGGCCCCCTCAAGGCCTTTGAGTTCGCCATCTTTCTCGCCATTTCTGAGGGTCATGGTGGGTAAGCTCTTCTCAGTTCTGAGCTCTGCCATCCACGTCAAGGTCCTGATGGAACTGGCTTTCCCTTGTAGGGCACATTGAGCTGGCAGAGGGTTCTTCCCGTTGCCAAGGGGGTGGGCACACAGCTCCGCCCAGAACCAAGCTCCTAGCCTTTCAGATCTCAATCCCCAGGTTTCTGAGTGGAAAATTCCAGCGCTCGCCAATTAAGAATGGTTTGAGGTTCTGGTGGGAGTTAGTCTGGGTCCAACTGAAGAGCTGGACTGGGTCCAGCTGGAGACCTCAGGTGAATAAAACTTGTTTAAGCGGGTTTCCTTATACATGAAGACTTAAGCATGCGTGCCACCCTCTGACACTTGGGCTTACTTTGTGTTCGGGAACTACAGTCCCGGAAGCTGCAGTTATCTGGCAAAATGGCAAAATTTTACTGAAAGTAATGTAGTGTTGTGGTGGCCATGATGGGCTACATTCCAGTTAAACACGATCGCTCATTGAAGAAATGCACAAGGTGATCCCACGTTGAATAAACCAAACAGGATAGCTACTTTAACTGGTCCGCAGAAACTTGGCTTGAAGATCCCAAAATAGCTTCACTAAAAGACTCATTACAGAAGGCTAATGAAAAAGTTGCAAGAGGTATCTAAAACGCAAGGTGCTGGGACTGGCCTGGTTCCTACTGCCCCCCAGGCCCTCCCTGAGTGCTCACATTTTACTAATTCTCTGTCTGAACCGCCTTCCTCTGCCCCTCCCGTTACCTTTTCAAGAGATTAGACCGTTACCTTTTCAAGTAGAATTGCCCAACATCGCTGACAAACCCGCCCAGGTATCATCATCATTCTTTGGTCAAAGACTGAACTCCAGGGCCAAGGTTACAGAATTTGCTCTACCTACGGAGGAAACTCAAAAGATTTTGCTCCCGGGGCGCCTGGGTGGCTCAGTCGGTTAAGCGACCAACTCTCGATTTCTGCTCAGGTCATGATCTCACAGTTCGCGAGTTCAAGCCCCCCCATTGGGCTCCGTGCTGACAGCATGGAGCCTGCTTGGGATTCTGTCTCTCCTTCTCTGCCCCTGCATTTACTTGCTCATGCTGTCTCTCTCTCTCAAAATAAATAAATAAACTTTAAAAAAAGAAAAGTTTTTTGCTCTCTCTCTCAAGATAAATAAATAAACATTTTAAAAAGTATGTGAGGGTGGGGGGCTGCCTGGGTGGCTCAGGTGGTAGAGTGACCGGCTCTTGATCTCGGCTCAGGTTGCGATCTCACGGTTCATGGGTTCAAGCCCCGCATCGGGGTCTGTGCTAACAGTGTGGAGCCTGCTTGGGATTCTCTCTCCCTCTCTCTCTCTCTGTCTCTCCCTTGCTTTTGCTCCCCCCCCCCAAAATAAATACGTAAATATTTTTTTAAAAAAAAAGTTTTTTGAAAAGTTTAGAGTCATTATTCAGTCCTGTGGCCCCGGGCTGCCAGATCTTTGTCAGCTTGTGCACTTGGTGGCAGGAGCTGGGGAAGCCCAGATGGGCCCAGGAAGCAGATGGCAAAACCCCAGGAGTGATTAATGAGACATCCTCAACCGGAAAGGGCCGGCCAAATAGAAACTGGAGTTTTACAAGCCATTCCTAGAGGCTTTCCTGCTCACCCTGATTGGTCTATTACACAAACATGCAGACAAAAGAAAGATAAATCTGTGGCAGATTTTAAAGCGCGTTCGGAAGGCCTTTTTCTACGGCGTTTGGGGTCCCGTGCAATAAATAAACTCACCCCGCCTGCCCTGGCCGCTCTTCCCGTAAATGGATTATCTCCTGAAATCAGTGCTTGCAAATAAGGTGGGAAACCACTGCCTGAGTTCATGACCACCACAGCTGAGCGTTATGAAAGGACCCTGAGCAAGATCACAAGCAAAAATCCACCAATAGCTACAACGGCATCAAGGCCAAAATCTCAAAATAATACCTGGGGCCTCCCCCGTTGCCTCTACCCAACCCCCACCCCACCCTGCTCCCCTGCCAGCCAGGGGTCCAACATCAGAAAAAAATGCTGGTCCAAAGAATAATGCCTCAGCTACAAGACAATGACTGGGGTTCTGGAAAAGAGACTGTCCTCGAAGGTCCTCTGTAAATTCTTCTCAAATGTCCTCATGTCTACCTTCAAAGGAAGGACCCCGTATGTGCTTCACCCACAGGTGACCGGCTCTGAGGGGATCCCCGGGAAACTATTACCAATGACTCCCCTAAACAGCCGCGGGGAAACTAAAATTAAAATTAATGGGCAGCCTTGTCAAATTCTTTTTTTTTTTTTAATGTGTATTTATTTTTGAGACAGAGAGAGACAGAGCATGAACGGGGGAGGGTCAGAGAGAGGCAGACACAGAATCTGAAACAGACTCCAGGCTCTGAGCCGTCAGCACAGAGCCCGACGCGGGGCTCGAACTCACGGACCGCGAGATCATGACCTGAGCCGAAGTCGGCCGCTTAACCGACTGAGCCACCCAGGCGCCCCTGCCTTGTCAAGTTCTACTGAGCTATGCTTTCTAATTTAAACCCCACCCTTATAAAACAACAAATCCCTCAGAGTGAAAAGGAAGTTTCCATGGTGGAGGTATCTCACAAAGTTCAGAGAGATTTTGTATCACAACCAGTACAAATGGCCCTGGGAACTTTCACTCCACTGTGGTGCAGTCCCGGTCCCCAGGCAGAGGTCTTCTGTCTAAATTAAAAGGGCTAATATGTTTTGCCTCTAATGGAGACCTCGCCTTATAATTCCTGACCAATTTGAACCTGATCTTTTATGTTGCTCACGGTCTGTCCTTGACACAGAAGAGGAAGAATTCCAACAAAACTCCCCTAATTTAATTGAGGTGCCCAAAAATCTGTGACCTATCTCTTCTTCTTTTTTTTGTTGTTGTTGTTGTTTACATGTTTATTTATTTTTGAGAGACAGAGAGAGAGACAGAGAGAGAGAGAGAGAGAGAGAGACAGAGTGTAAGCAGGGGAGGGGCAGAGAGAAAGGGAGACACAGAATCGGAAACAGGCTCCAGGCTCTGAGCCATCAGCCCAGAGCCCGACGCGGGGCTCGAACTCACGGAACACGAGATCGTGACCTGGCTGAAGTCGGACGCTTAACCGACTGCGCCACCCAGGCGCCCCGTGTAAGTAACTTTTATTTTAAATAATCCATATGCCAGGGGCGCCTGGGCGGCTCAGTCGGTTAAGCGTCTGACTTCGGCTCAGGTCATGATCTCACACTTCGTGGGTTCAAGACCTGCATTGGGCTCTCTGCTGTCAGCACAGAGCCCCCTTTGGATCCTCTGTCCCCCTCTCTCTCTCTGCCCCTCCACTACTGGCTCTCTCTCTCTCTCTCTCTCTCTTTCTCAAAACAAATAATACAGAAACTTTAAAAAAGAAATTAAAATTATCCATGTGCCAAAGTGGCACATTTTAGGACAGCCTGACGTAGACCCCTACAAGTTCAAGATTTAAGTACTCCTGTTCCTGGGAGACCCACCCTTCTACAATACGTGGACACTCCCTCTTGCTGTGGTCAGTTACCAAAGAGGCATCCATAAAAGATTCCATGTATTTGCTGCAACCGTTAGTTGAAAAAGGACATAAAGTCTCTAGGGAAAAATTACAATTATTTCTAGACATGGCTCATTACCTGGGTCATAGTCTAAGCCAGCTGTCTTTAAAAAGTATCAAAGTAATCCAGGAATTTTCTAGACCGACCACAAAGTCACAGCTTTGTAGATTCCTAGGCCTGGCTAGATACTATAGACTGTGGGGTTCTGTTTTTTCTATCAACTGCTGTACCCTATGAACTTACTAAAATTTCCATCCCTGAACCCCTTCCTTGCGAAGATAAACATGAGCAGGCTTTTTAAAAAAGTTTTTTAATCTTTATTTATTTTTGAGAGAGAGAGACAGAGTACGAGCAGGGGAGAAACACAGAGAGAGGGAGACACAGAATTCGAAGCAGGTTCCAGGCTCCGAGCTGTCAGCACAGAGCCCAACGCAGGGCTCGAACTCACGAAACTGTGAGATCATGACCGGAGCAGAAATTGGACACTTAACCGACTGAGCCACCCAGGTGCCCCCATGAGCAGGCTTTTAAAAGGCTAAAACAAGCAGTGTCTGGGTGGTGTAGTCGGTTGAGTGTCCAGCTCTGGATCTCAGCTCAGGTCATGATCTCAGAGTTTGTGAGTTCGAGCCCTGCATCAGGTTCTGTACTGATGGTGTGGAGCCTGTGTGGGATTCTGTTTCTCCTTCTCTCTGCCCCTCCCCAACTTGTGCAGGTGCGTGCTCTCTCTCAATAAATAAGTAAACTTTTAAAAAAGCAAATAAAATAAAATAAAATGAAATGAAATGAAAGGTTACAATAAGCTTTGCAAGCACCACCTGCTTTCGAGCTACCGGAGGGTTCAAAACCTTTTCCTTTCCTTGTGCACGAAAGGGACAGTCACGCCCTGAACCTTAGCCAACGACATTTATTTGCAAACTTCACACACGGTCTGAAGTCTTCAGAGTTAAGAAGGGGGCCGCAAGGACACCATCTTCTCGCTCCTGTTCTCTTACGTTCTGAAGCTGCTGTCCTCACAATTGAGGCTCATCTAGAAGGACGAAACCTGAGCACCGGGAAAATGCCCGGGCTGACTTTTCTGCAAAAGCACGAGCTACACACTCTGTAAAGCTTGTGGCACAGGTGCAGGAAGTCCATTCTGCTTCTGCAGAAAAATGACCCCTCTTTCCCAGACTCTTGCCACCCCGATGTCCTTGTAACATGGCAACAGTCCTCTCCGGAACGAGAGAAATTAAGTTGGGGAAAGAGCAGCTGCATGTTAGATGAATGGTCGGGGCTTTGGGAGACCCAAGGTGGCTGCGTGGTTCTTCCCGGCTCCCTGGCAGACCCCATTTTTTGGTTTTTGCATTTATTCGCCCCCTGTAGTGCATTTAAGATGACTCAACTTAGGCATAGGCATCGGTGGGGACACTTCTACACAATGGCAGACATGGTCTATGGGCAATGTCTGGCCTGTCAGGTCCATGATTCTGGAAAAACTGTTTTTTTGTCTCCAGGGGCCACAGACCTTTTCCCACTGAACCCCTGCAGCCAGACCCCATTCACTCGCCACTCAGAGTGGGTTATCGATACGTTCTTGTTACTGTCTGTTGTTTTCCCCGACGTCTGCCCTCACGTTGGCAGAAAAGCCGTTGGAGGATGAGGTTCCCGCTTGGGGTGTACCTTTGCCAACCTGAAAGCAAAGAGCCACCGTCAGAGGCAAATGAGTGCTTCTTTGGGATCAAAGAATTGAAGTTCAAGAAGCACAGATTTCGGCAATTGTCCGAAAAGTGTGCCATCTGTGGGATAAAAGCAACCGGTCAGCAAGGGTCTGACTCTTGCTTTTGGCCCAGGTTGTGATCTTACGGTTCATGCGTGAGTCCGAGCTTTTCATCAGGCTCCTCACTGACAGCGTGGAGCCTGCTTGGGATTCTCTCTCCCTCTTTCTCTCTGCCCCTCCCCCGCCCACTCATGTACTCTCTCTCTCTCTCTCTCATTCTCTCTCTCAAGAATAAGTAAATAAACTTAAACAAAAAGAGAGAGAGAGCCAGCTGCAGCGAATTCTTATTCAACATGTCACTGAAGGCAAGGGAAATAAAAGCAAAAATGAACTATTGGGACCTCATCAAGATAAAATGCTTCTGCACCGCAAAGGAAACAATCAGCAGAACTAAAAGGCAACCGACAGAATGGGAAAAGATACTCACAAACGACATCTCAGATAAAGGGTTAGTATCCCAAATCTATAAAGAACTTTCCAAACTCAACACCTGAAAAGCAAATAATCCAGTGAAGAAATGGGCAGAAGACATGGATAGAAACTTCCAGAGACATCCAGTTGGCCAACAGACACATGAAAAGATGCTCAACATGGCTCATCATCAGGGAAATACAAATCCAAACCACAATGAGATACCACCTCACACTGGTCAGAATGGCTAAAATTAACGACTCAGATGACAGCAGATGCTGGAGGATGTGGAGAAACGGGAACCCTCTTGCACTGTTGGTGGGAATGCAAACTGGTGCAGCCGCTCTGGAAAACAGTGTAGAGGTTCTTCAAAAAGTTAAAAATAGAATTACTCTACGACCCAGCAATAGCACTGCTAGGAATTGACCCAAGAGATACAGGAGTGCTGAGGCATAGGGGCACATGTCCCCTATGTTTACAGCAGCACTTTCAACAACAGCCAAATGATGGAAAGAGCCTAAATGTCCATCAACCGATGAGTGGATAAAGAAGATATGGCTTATATATACAATGGAATACTACTTGGCAATGAGAAAGAACGGAATCCTGCCATTTGCAACAACCTGGATGGAACTGGAGGGTACTATGCTAAGTGAAATAAATCAGTCAGAGAAAGACAGAGATCGTATGTTTTCACTCATATGTGGAATTTGAGAAACTTAACAGAAGACCATGGGGGAAGGGAAGAGGAAAAATGCAGTTTCAAACAGAGAGGGAGGCAAACCATAAGAGATTCTTAAGTACAGAGAACAAACTGAGGGTTGATTGGGGGGTGGGGGTGGAGAGGGGAAAGTGGGTGATGGGCACTGAGGAGGGCACCTGTGGGGATGAGCACTGGGTGTTGTATGGAAGCGATGAACCACAGGAATCTACTCCCGAAGCCAAGAGCACACTGTATCCACTGTATGTTAGCCAACTTGACAATAAGCAATTAAAACAATTAAAAACTAAAGATATTATTTTAGCTTTAAAAAAATAAAATAAGATAACATAACATAACATAACATAAAATAAAATAAATAAAATAAAATAGAGAGAAAATGAAATTGTCAGTTGGTACTAACACATCGATGGGCTGTTAATTAGTACTTGTTAATTAGTATTAACAAATGAAAATGTTCTCAGCCTGCATTAGTTAGTGAGTCTGCGCTCAGAAAGTCCAGACCCAGGTTTCATGATCGGGATGCCCGTTGCCCTGTTGACTTCTCAAACAATTGCTTGTAGAAGAGTTACTGCTCTGCCCTGTCCAAAGATTTTGGCCCAGTTTAAACAGACAGGAAAGGCAGTCTCTCCGTAATGGTCCCTCTGGCTCTGTTCTAAAATGGTTCCGGTCACGTCCATTTTTCACACCTTCCACCATCTCCAGTAAGCAAGACGCCCATTCACAAGGCAAATCACACGAGCCTTAAGCACAGCTTTGCAAACGTCTTGGAATTATCACCGTCCCTGTCACCCTCAGTCATCAGGCCATCTCAAGGGAACTAATAGGATCCTTGCACTTAAAATTTCTAAACTCACCGAAGCTGCTGGATGCCTCTGGCCTAAGATACTGCCTTTGTGCTTGCTGATTATTTCAGGCACGTTTACTTGTGATAGGAATCAATACCCGCAAGAGACCACTTCACTTCCGTAAGTCCAAACATCTGTCTAAAACCCCCCTCAGGTTTGATAATTTGCTAGAAGAATTCACTGAACGTTGTTATGGTTATGGTTTATTACAGGGAAGGGATACAGGGAAAGTCAGCCTAGAGAAGGGATGCACGGGGCAGAGGCCACGCATGAAGCTTCTGGTTGTCCTCTCCTGTGGAGCCACAGGCAATGGCCTTCTCTCCTACCAGCCACAGACAGTGACAATACTCATAGGCTAATGCCAACCAGGGAAGTCACCCTAGCCTTTGGTGTCCAGAGTACTTATTGGAGCTTGGTCCCACACCACACAGGTTGCTGGCCTTCCGTCCCCAGCCCTTTCCAGATGTCAGCTAATACTGTAGACTCCAGTTCCTCTGGAGGTCGGAGCTGACAGCATGGCCCAAAGCCACCACCATAAGTCATATTGTCAGATTGTCCCTTGTCCAAAGCTCCCGGGCAAACAAAGACATTTCTACAGCCAAGACATCCTGGGGGACTGGAGATCCCTCCTAGGAGCTGAGGCAAAGGCCAGACCTCTCTTTGGGTGAGGTTACTCCTTCACTACGCACCTTACAGAGCCCAGTGAGTGACTTTTCAGTGTAACCTTCCCTGTGACAACGTCTGCCCCAACACCCACACCATCAGGCGTAAACTCTATTTTATCTGTTATGTTCATCTGCTGATTTTATCTGGTTGCTTATGGTTTCTACTCTCCATTAGGAATGTGAGCCTAATTCTCTCTGCTTTATTCACCCCTGTGTCATCTGCACCATCCAACACCAGAAGCACCAGAATAGTGGCTCGCCCACAGTGAGCTGTGCACTGAGCGTGAAATACACACTGAATTTTCAAGTCTTCATATTACAAAGAATGTAACATACCTCACTGATAATTTGTCATATTGGTTATATGTTGAAATGGTATTTGGGACATATCGGGTTGTATAAAACGCATCATTGCGGGGCGCCTGGGTGGCTCAGTTGGTTAAGCGTCCGACTTCGGCTCAGGTCATGATCTCACTGTCCATGGGTTCAGGCCCCGCATCGGGCTCTGTGCCGACTGCTCGGAGCCTGGAGCCTGCTTCAGATTCTGTATCTCCCTCTCTCTCTGCCCCTCCCCTGCTCATGCTCTGTCTCTCTCTGTCTCAAAAATAAGTAAACATTTAAAAAAAAATTTTTTTTAATGTATCATTGAAATTTATTTTGCCTGTTCCTTTTCTATAAACTCATTTAATGTGGCTACTAGAAAATTTAACATTACATATGTGGCTCAAATTTGAGGCTTGCAATGTATATCAGCACTGAACTCGAAGAGATGTGAGCAAACTTTTTCTGTAAACGATCAAATAGTATTTTAGGCTTCGTGGGCCAGATGGTCTCTGTTCACCCCTGCTGTTGTAGCACGAAAGCAGCCATAGACAATACTGAAACAAATAGGTATGGCTGTGTTCCAATAAAACTTTATTTATAAAAACAAACAGCGTCACAATCTGGCCTACGGGCACAGTTTGTGAACCCCTGACCTAGAGCACTGTTTAGTCCAGAGTAAATGTTCAGTAAATATTGAGCAAATGAATAGAAAGGAGGCTAATATGACAGAGCCTGGTGAGCCGAAGGGAGCCTGGTAAGCTCATGAGGAAGGTAATTAGTGGCCAAGCTCATGAGGAAGGTAATTAGTGGCCATAGAATGTAGGGCTTACTGCACATGAATTTCATTGTATGTCACTGGAGGGTTTTAAGCAGGATAGTGATAAAATCTGATAGCTGGCATAAAAGGTCACTGAGGGGCACCTGGGGGCTCAGTCAGTTAAGCGTCTGACTTCGGCTCAGGTCATTGTCTCACGGATCTCGGGTTCGAGCCCCACATCAGGCTCTGTGCTAACTTTGTGTAGCTTGCTCAGGATACTCTCTTTCCCTCTCTCTCTGCCCCTCCCTCACTTGCACACATGCTATCTCTCTCTCTCAAAATAAATAAATACACTTAAAATAATAACAATAAAAGGTCATTGGGATAGACGGCATCCGGACCTGCCCCTTCACCCCTGCCAGAACTCATTCACCCAGCTGCTGAGAAGGTTGACCTGAGCTGGGCTGAAAGCCCTCAGGGGACTCTCTCTTTCCAAGGATTGCCTGGGGCTGGGAAAAACTACCTTGCCCAAGGCTGCACCCCCTTCCTGGAGCCCACGTACAGGCAACACCACCGATGAAAGAACGTGAAAAGCTGGGCCCCTGCGCAGACAACACGGAAGGGCTACCCCAGCTTCAAACCTCTGCAGGATTGACAGCTGTGAGCCTTGTACTGGCTGCATTGCAATTCGATGGTCTCCCCCCCCCCTCCCCAAGGAGTCTATCTCTTCCCATCCTTTCCCCACACCTCTTGGTCTCGGGGCGCTCTCCAGAAGGCTTCCTGTATGCAAATCTGCATCTCAGAGTCTGATTCCTGGGGGAACCTGACCTGCAACAGATCATGCTGGGAGCAGCCTGAGAAAGCAAACCTGAAATGGGACTTTGGCGCTGATTACCTTGCTGGTTGTAGGTACAGATGGCCCCTGAGGAGCTGTGGCAGTGCAATTGTCTGAACGGTCCCGGGGGCTGAGCTGGTGGATGGTGGATGGAGGGAGGGGATCTCCTGATGGGTGTGGAGTGTCAGGCCTTTAGAGGTTCGGAGTAGTAACTGTAGCAACTATAATGCGATGGAAATTGATCCTGGCGGGAGCCTCTAAAGCATGCCAAGGGTGAAAGCCAGAAGGTCTCCTTGGCAGACCTTGGACTCTCATCTCCCGCATCCAGAGAGCAGAAAAGGCTCTAGAATAGTTTCCTATTGCTGGCTTAGAACAACACAAATTTACTCTTCTCCAGTTCTGAAGCTCAGAAGTCTGAAGCGAGTCTTTGGGGTTAGAATCAAGGTACCGTTGGGGCTGGTTCCTTCCACAGGCTCCGGAGGGGAGAATCCATTCCCTTGCCTTGTCTGCTTCTCAAGGTCACTGTGTGTTCTTTGGCTTATGGCCCCACCCCTCCTGCCTTCAGAGCCCATCAGTCCAGCTTCTGCTTCTGTGCCCACATCTCCTTTTTCTGACTTGCAGCCTCTTGCCTTTCTTGTGATTAGATTAGGCCCATTGAAGTAATCCAGGATAGGGACGCCTGGGTGGCTCAGTCGGTTAAGCATCTGACTTGGGTTCAAGTAATGGTCTTGCGGTTGATGAGTTCAAGTCCTGCATCGGACTCTCTGCTGTGAGCACGGAGCCCGCTCAGGATCCTTTGTCTCCCTCTCTCTCTTCTTCTCCCCTGCTTGCATACTCTCTCTCTCTCTCAAAAGTAAATAAGCTTTTAAATAAATAAATAATCCAGGATAATCTCCCCATCTCAGAATCTTTAATATACTCACATCTACAATGTCCCCCTTGCCACATAAAGTAAGACATTCACAGGTTCCAGAGATTAGGAGGTGGACCATTATTCAGCCCACCACAAGGTTGGACGAGGGGGTACAAGCAAAGAAAGGGTCAAGAATGATCTCAAGGTTTTGGAGTCTGAGCAACTGGAAGGATGAGTGGCTATGACCAGAGATGGAGAAGACAAGGATCTGAGAGATTCAGCCAGACCTTCTCTGGAAGTGGAATCTTGCCACTTCTCCCGAAGGCTTCCTTGTGTTCAAAGATAATTTTGCGGGGGAGGGCGCCCGGGTGGCTCAGTCGGTTAAGTGTCCCACTTCAGTTCGGGTCATGGTCTCACAGTTTGTGAGTTCGGGCCCCACATCGGGCTTTGTCCGAGCCCGCTTCAGATCCTCTGTCCCCTCCCCGCCCCCCACTCGTGCTCGCGCTCTCTCAAAAATAAATAAGCATTTTTATAAAAAGATAATTTTCAGCACACGGTAAGGTCTCGTGACTCATGCAGCTGTAACAAATGAACACGTGTTGAAGGATGTATTTCATTCGTATCAACTGACGGAACCAAGCAGACAGTATGACTGATTCAAAGGAAAACTCCAAACGGCACAAATTTAGGCCCAAATTTACCGGGAGAGAAGGAACTCCGACATGAATTACAAAAGGAACGAAAGGCGGGGAGGAAGTCGATTAAAATCAATACCAGCCCGGGCAGCAGTTATGTATCAGTAACTCACTTGTTAGGAAGGGTTTCAAGGTCACTCCAACACAATGAACAGGGCTAGAACCTAGTGGCCCAGAAAGGCGTGCTGTTGGTGGTGCATAATTGTCTGTGAGATACATTCCCCCCTCCACATCTGATCCCTCTCTCAGAACTCAACAGGCAATTCCCAGGGAGGGCCGGTTAAGTTTCCAGCAGGAGGGGAATGGGGAGGTAGGCTCCAGGTCAGCGGGCAAAGATCTAACAAAGAACGGCGCAAAGAAACACAATAGTGACACATTGTAACACAAACCTTTTGTGCTGTATTTCTCACGAACTTCTTAACCGGCTGCTCTTTGTTTATAGAGAAACTTCAGGGACTGAATATCCAAATTCCTATGCGAAAGCCCCACCCTCCCAGCCCGATGGTGTTTGGAGAGTAATTAGGGTTGGATGAGGTCATGAGAGTGGGGCCCCCGTTGACAGGATTAGTGTCCTTTTAAGAAGAGGAAGAGAGATTAGGACTCTCCTTACACCCCGCCCCCCCCACTGCCATGTGGGGACCCAGCAAGCTAGTAAGAGGTCCTCACCAAAGAACCAAATCTGCAGGTACCTTGATTTTGGACGTCTCAGCCTCCAGAACTGTGAGGAAAAAAAAAAAAAAAAAAAGTCCCATTCTCTAAGCCATCCATCCAGCCCATGGCATTTTGTCATGCCTGACTAATATAGAAGCTATTGCTTTTTTTTTTTTTTTGGTCCAGTCACTTTGTAATCAGCCACCTGGTGACATTCTACATTCCACACAAGTGCAATTAGACCAGACTGAACAAAAACAAACTTAATGCATCCACTCTCCTGGCCGTGATCGCTTTGGAACCAAGAGCGCATTCCTTTTACGCAGCTGCTCCCGGGCAGCCCGACAGCCCTTCCTTGGCTGTGGCTAAAGTGGAGGGAGGTACCATGGTTTCTATAAATAAGTACTAAATTTAGCAGAATAATCTCTCATATGCTCTCTTTTCCTCTCGTCTCTTCTTCTAAGCCAGTTACCACGCATGAGCGGAAGAGAATGAGTGAACTCTGCTGTGCAGGAACTTCGGCAGAGCAGAAGATACAACCCAGCACCGGACAGAAAATCTTAGACGCCCATCCCTACATTTGCTGTCAAGAGTAGAGTGTATCGGGACAAAAACAATTTTCTTCTGCTGGCCGAGGGTCAGTGCTGGGGCCTGTGCATTAACTAACAACAAGCAGATGAAGAGGAGAGAAGACATGGGGGCGCCTGGATGGCTCAGAAGGTTCAACGTCTGACTTCGGCTCAGGTCATGGTCTCGCGGTCCGTGAGTTCGAGCCCCGCGTCGGGCTCTGTGCTGACAGCTCGGAGCCTGGAGCCTGCTTCGGATTCCGTGTCTCCCTCTCTCTCTGCCCCTCCTCCACATGTACTCTGTCTCTCTGTCTCTCAAAAATAAATAAATGTTAAAAAAAAAGTTTTTTAAATCATCTTGATGCCATGGAGGTGCATTTTGAATGCCTCCAGATGCAAAACTGTTCATGTAACAAGACTTTTTCAAAGGGCATTTCCTAGCTCAGAGATTTTAGTCAGAGCTCCATAGGTAAGAAAAACGCTGCCAAGAGCCCCCTCCCTCCCCCACCCCCAGTCTGGAATGAAGTCCGAGACTTACAGAAAGTTGGCCACCAAATTGGCTTTTCACCTTTAGCCCAACACGTGCCACCAGCCAGAAGCTTGGGACTGGAAGTTAAACTGGAAAGAGGGTTTCTTGAAGCAAGACTTGTCCCTCCTCCTACCCTGGGTCTGATAGGGGGCCTTCAAGAGGGCGGCCGGGAGAGCCTGGTCCCTGGGCTGCATGCAAGCCCACTCAGGAGGACGTGCGTGCAGACGCGAAGAAGGGGTAAGCACTTGTCTTGAGGTCACGTCGCCCTGTTGAGGGAATGACCCACCCATGGGTGATGTCTCCAGTGCACCCACAGGGCAGTCCACAAGAGGCAGGGCCAGCATTTGGGCATCCGACGCTCCCAGGGGGCGCTTTTCTCCTCCCTCCGTCTCCTCCCTCCGTCTCCTTCCCGCACCCTGAGCCTGGAGTGACAGTGGTTGGGTAAAGGGCAAAGAGGACTGAGTCCGGAGAAGAAAGAGAAATAACTCGCTACCGATCCCTCCCTGACTTCCCCACCTGAGTTTCTAAGCGGAGTCGGGACAGCCTTCCATAGTGCCGCCTTGCTCACCTCCCTGCCGCCCCCCACATCTGCCCAGTTTGCCCTTGGTGTTCTGACCCCTCCAGAGGCCAAGCTCAAGGGAAAAGGGCAGGAGAGAGTTTGCTGTTCTGGTACTTTCCTAAAGCATTGATTCCTGAGCGTGGCAGATGTTCAAGGCCGGCTCTTTCTATCACGGGGTGTTTTGAAGGTTCTTTGGGGACTCCCCGAAACTCCATACCTCCTGCAGTTACTGACACGTGGATGTACTTCTCAGCTTGCTCCGGATAACTCCCATTTAGCCACTGGACCTAGAAGTTTACCCCACAAACATTCTCTCCTTGGGCTTCCCACTGGGCTCCTGGCAGCCCCCTTGGGTCAGCCATTCGAAGAGGTCTTTCTCCATCTCAAGGTACCCGGGACCCCGCTATTCTCAATCATCCCAGCCTCTTTTCTAGGTCCATCCGCCTGAGACCAGACTTTTCTGCCGGGGCCCACATGGCGAGGCCTGGGGAGTGGCCGTGGAGAGGGGAGTTTATGGAGGCCATGTGGGCCTGCAGTCTGGGGTGTCCTCACACAGCCACAGTCCCCTCGTGGTGCAGGACAGAACAGGGACAGGAGGCGAAGAAGGGCGAGGCCAGGGTCCATTTATCTTGCTCCTGAGGCAAATGTTAGGGGAGGCGAGGGAGTGGAGGAGGCTGAGGTGTGCCGGGCAGCTCAGCAGGCAGAACCGGCAGGCCCTACCAGCCTGAGCGGGAGACCTTTGTGCGTCCTGAGGGCAGGCAAGGGAGGGAGGGAGAGAGCGCTGTGGGGCGGGGCTGGGGACACCGGTGGGGCTGCTTCACTCAGAGCCTTGGGAGGCTGGCCGGCTTCCGTCTCATCCCAGGCGCAGAGGGAAGCCTTGCGGTGGTCTGAGCACGGGGGCAGACCCCTCTCTTGCCGCCCTGTGACTGGGGGTGAGGGCACCAGAAGCAGGCACTCGAGGGAGAGTCGAGAGGCTAGTGTGGGAACGAACGAACGGTGGGAAGTGGTGGCCTGGGCTGGAGCGAGGTCACCCCGGGACCGCCCTGGACCCGCCCCAGCTTCCTGCATGTTCTCAACAGCCACTCTGACAATAACTCTGAGGAAAGGGAGGTTAGCCCTACACATTCTATATTTGGCGATGAGGTCAAAAGGTGCGGCGCCTGGAGCCAGATAACCTCGTCCTGCCTTCAAGTTTTTAGCCAGTGGATTCTAGAGCTTTGATGTGGTCTATTTGCCTGGCTGGACAGGAACTGTCACCACAGCACAGATCACTCCTGTCCTGTTTACCCTACATCCCCCACCCCGCCCCTTCCCTGCGCTCGCACTCCTCCTCTCTCTCTCTCTCTCAAAAAGGAATAAACATTTTGGCAAAAGGAAAGAAAAGTCCTAGAGTGTCCTTCCGCTAGCCTGGATGCAAGAGGACGGCGTATAACCCCTTTCTAGCAGTCGGAGAAGAGTCAAAGTCTGATCAGGAAGATGCGGTGGGGCTGGGAGATATTAGAGTAGCCGTCTTTGGAAAATGTGCTCAATGTGTCCCACGCCCAAGCAAGGGACTTTTGGTACCTTTTGTTCAAGGAGGAAGGGATACATGTCACACTCTAGAAAGGTTGCCCTGTAACTTGGAGAAGATAAAGCTTTGAAGTTTTTTGAGGGTTGAGATAAGGCTTTGAAGTCAGAGGGTGAATTGATAGTTATGATGACAGATCTCTTGTGTGTTTTATCTGCCTCATGTAGGCTCCATGAGGGGAGAGAGAGAGAAAATCTCCAGGGCTTGGCCAAGAGCTCAGCACCTAGCAGCAGGGCAAAGCATGCTTGCAGAATAAATCAATGAGATGATAAAATGCAAGTCTTCCGAGAGAGACGACGTGTCACTTGATGAGGTGCTGCCACCTTCTGGGCACTGGAGGCATTGCCGGCCATTTCCAAAGCTCCGCTTGTCCACCTGCCTTTGGAACTCTGCGCCTCTCTTGCCAGAGGTGTTTTCCTGACCCCGATTTGGTTTTTAACGACAACCCTGACTCCTATATTGGCTCTTACTTGACCAGCGAGAATTGTGAGGACCAGAGGACTGAGGGACCAGAAGCATTTCTCCCGGGTGCTTCCACGTGGCTTGGCTCGCGGCGGCTTCCGGCCAACGTCCTCAAGGGCATCCTTGGCGAATCCGGCAGCCCCTTCGGGCTCCTTTCCTTTACTCCTGGGAGCACCGAACACCGTTGCTCTCTTCCTTCCTTGAAATGCGTTTCTCCCTCAGCATCTTCCAAGACCAACTCCTCTCCTGGTTCCTGTCCTGCCTCCCTGGCTGCTGCCTCACTCTGCAGCGTCTCCCAGGTCTGTCCCCGAGCCTGCTGCTCCTCGCAGAGCCCTGGGGGAGCACTCCTGCATCCCCTCTGCACACAAATGGCTGCCAGGTCTCCTGTCACCAGCCCAGAGGTCCGGATCCCACTACCTGGCCCCTGAAGACCAGCTCTGCCCTCATCTTGTCCGAAGTCAGCCGGTCCCCTCCATCTCCCTTTCACCCTGGCCTCCCCCCTGACTCCCATCGCCTCCCCGCTGCCCCAGGCGGGACAGCTGTTGACCGCCCCTGAGGACCCTTCTCTTCACGGCCAAGTACACCGAACGGTTGTCGCTTTGCCTAGACAGCACACCTTTTAGCACACTCGGGCACCTTTTAGCTCGTTCACATTTCGTCTGTTTCACTTTCTGAGCACCACGCCGATGCAGCCCCTTTGTCCCCTCTTCTCTGCCACCAGCAAAATCTCCGTCACTTGGAACTTGGGCTGCTGGGACCAGCTCTCATCACGCGCCTCCTGTGATCCAAATTGTCCCTGAAATAGACCCTTCGCAATGGGGCCCAACCTCCTTGGCTGACACTCACCCCCTGGCCCCCGCCCATCCCCCAAGACCACTCTCCATTCCGCCATCCACCCTGCCCTCAACTCACACGGCACATGTCACACCCATCCACACCTGTGTCTGTGCCCACTCTCTTCCCTCTGCCCGGAAGCCCTTCCCTCACCAGCCCATCCCCACTGTACAGACAGGAAAACTGAGGCTCAGAGAGCTGATACGACCTGTCCAAGGCTGTAGAGCTGGCAAGTGTGGAGCTGGGGTTCCAGAGGTGGGCCTTCTGAACCCACTCCTTCACTGCTCCGCGGAGCCCCGGCTCTCCCGCAAGCCTCCAGCTCCCCACGTGTGATTTGGGGGGTGATGAAAGACTGGGCTCTTCCTGCTGTGACTTCCCCTAACCGGGATTTCTGGAGGCTGAGATGCTCTGAGGCTCCCTGCTGACCTGGGCCGTACTGAGCACAGCTTCCTAGGACCCCCCCTAGCCAGCCACACGGTGGAGAATGCTTAAGCCAGCCTCTGGGCGGACCCGGTGCCTGTTCCAAGTAGGCAGGCGTGGCCTCCCGCCCTCCCTCAAGTACTCCAGTTTGCCCTCGATTACTTTTCTATTCCTGTGAGGCCAAATATCGCAAACTTTGTAGGATAAGTGACACCCTTTATTAGCTCACAGTTCTGTAGCCAATACAGAAGTCCGGCACAGCAGAGTTGAGCTCTCTGCTCGGGGAATCGCAAGGCTGGAACGAGGCTGAGCCTCGCCTGGACACTGAAGAAAACTCCTCTTCCAAGTTCATTCAAGATGGTGACAGAATTCGGCTCCCATAATTACTGGACCGAGGTCCCCATTTCCTTGCTGTCAGCCAGGAGGTGCTCTCAGTTCTTTAAGGCACCACATTCCTTCTCAGATGGTCCCTCCATTTGCAAGTCGGGGAAGGTGTGTCAAATGTCCCCTTGTCTGCAGCCAGCTGAAGAAAACTTTCCGCGAAGAAGAGCCTTCCCTGATTAGGTCAGGCCCACCCAGATGATCTCTTTATCATGATCTTAAGATCAACTGACTTGGGACTTTAATCACACATGCAAAATCCTTCACAGCAGTGCTTAGAGTAGTGTGTAATGAATCCCAGGGGACAGGAATCTTGGGGGGCCATATTTATTGTTTAATGTTTACTTTTGACACACACAGAGAGCATGCATGAGTGGGGAGAGGGGTAGGGGCAAAGAAAGAGGGAAACAGAGGATCCGAAGTGGGCTCCACGCTGACAGCAGAGAGCCCCATGCAGGGCTCGAACCCACGAAGTGTGAGATCATGACCTGAGCCGAAGTCGGATGCTTCACCGACTGAGCCACCCAGGCTCACCATTCCATCTTTAGAATTCTGCGAACTAAGGGACGCCTGGGTGGCTCAGTCGGTGAAGCATCCGACTTCGGCTCAGGTCACGATCTCACAGCTCATGAGTTCGAGCCCCGCGTCCGGCTCTGTGCTGACAGCTCAGAGCCTGGAGCCTGCTTCGGATTCTGTGTCTCTGTCTCTCTGTCCCTCCCCCCACTCTCATGCTGCCTCTCTCTGTCTCTCAAAAATAAATAAATGTTAAAGAATTCTGCCAACTATATCCTATAAGACCTGCTCAAATTAATCTGTACTCAGCAGAGCTAGAAGGTGCACAAATGGGTTATACTTGACCCCATGATTTCGGGGACTCCTTTAACAACACCCCTCTCTCCACCCTGGGCTCAGTCAGATTTTCCCAGCTCCCTGACTACACTTAGGCCATATCTTGTCCAAAGTCAGCCTGTCCGCACCCCCCCCCCCGCCCTATCCCCCATTCACCCTGGCCTCCCCCTGACTCCCATCGCCGACCCACTGCCCCAAGCCGGACAGCTGTTGACCGCCCCTGAGGACCCTTCTCCTCACGGCCAAGTACACTGTGCCGTTCCCCACTAACTTAGTCAGCTCAGGCCGTGAGAACAAAATACCACAGACTGAGTGGCTTACAGAACAGAAATTAATTTTGTCACAGTTCTGGAGGCTGGGCATCCAAGATCCAGGCAATGGCCAGTTTGGTTTCTCCTGAGGCCTCTCTCCATGGCTTGCTTGCAGATGGCCATTTTCTCACTGTGCCCTCACCGGGCCTTTCCTCTGTGCTCATGCATTTCTGGTGTCTCTTTCTCTTCTTACAGAGGACACTAGTCCTACTGGATCAGGACCCTCATTGGCCTCATTTTACCTCAGTTACTTCTTTAAGGGTCCTGTCTCCAAATACGGTCACATTCTGAGGTCTGGGGGTTAAGGCTTCAATAATGAATCTGAGGGGGACATAATTCAGCTTCTAATACCCTCCATCTCTTCCCGTCAAGTGCCTCCTTATTTGGGGGAGTCGGTTCACAGGCCGCCTCCTCCGTGAAGCCACCTGGGTACTCCCACTTGGAGTTTGCTTCTCCCTCCCTGGGCCCCTCAACACCAAGCTGGTACCTCTGCCCTCACCGGGTCCATTTCCCACCGCACTGTGGGTCCCATGACAGGTTCCGCGGCCAACGAGCTGCTGCGTCCTGGGAATGGTCCGGAACGAAGATCCCGAACTAAGACGCTAGAGTGCAGAGAACCGAGAGACCGTTCAGAGGTCACATAAATAGGAAGCGACAAGCTGGCGATTTGATCCCAGCTGTGTGACACCAGATCCCATGCTCCCCAGACCACGCTCCGCTGCCTCTCACGTGGTAGCCGCATTCCTAGGGCAGGAGGGTGGCGACTCGCCCCTCAAGTCGGCCCTCCCCTGGGGCTGACCCCAGAGCAGAAAACCCCCATTCTGGGTTCTGACAGTTTTATCGAGAGGCTGAGCAGACCTGTCTCCTGAAGGTCTGGAACAGCCAGCCTGGGCTGCTCGGAGCCGTCCCTCGCACTGCGTGCTTCCCAGCTAGAGGGAGGCCACGGCCGCCAGCCAGTGCCTGGAAGGGCACTCGTCTTCAGACAGGGAGGACACACTGGGATCTGGGATCCGGAGAAGCTGGGGTGACAGGGATCCAGGGGAAAGCTTAATGAGCTTACTCATTTATTGAGTTTCTAGTGTGCCAGGCACTGCTCTAAATGCACTGTGTGTGTGTGTGTGTGTGTGTGTGTGTGTGCGTGAGAGAGAGAAATGTGTATATTCTTCACAGCAACGCTTCGAGGCCTGCACGATGATTATCCCCACCTTGTAAATGACGACACTGAGGAAGAGAAGGACAAGTAACTCGCCAAGCTCACACAGCTGGTGGGTGTCATGGGCAGGATTCGAACTCAGGCAGTCTGCCTTGTAATCATTCCTGGACGCCGCCCCTCCTGAAACTTGCCCCAAGTCTGCCACCAGCCGCTCATCTGAGCCCTGCCACCGCGTGCCAGCTCGGCAGGGAGACCATGAACTTCCGGCCAATCCCGCTTGGAGGGAGGGGCTGACGGCGGAGCAGCGGCCCCCCCCCGCCCCCCCCCGCGGAAGGAGGGACTGGCCCCTGAAAACAACAGCCTGCCCTCTCCACCCTCCCCGCGAGGCCCCTGCCCCTTGTGACGAAGATCAATTAATCAGCACAGACATTCAACCTCCGTGTACTTATTTATTTCCAGCCTCATTCCCCGGATGGTTTGAGAAAGCCGTGCAGTGTGGCCACCAAAGATGCTCTGATAAAACGTGCCTTGATGGCCTTGTAATTGACACCTTGATGATGTGGCACTGTGGGATCATTACACATAGGGTGACCAGCTTGTGACGGTGTTCTTGGAGGCTCCCAGCTTTAAAACTGAAAGTTCTTGGGGTGCCTGGGTGGCTCAGTCGGGTAAGCGTCTGCCTTCAACTCAGCTCATGATCTTGTGGTTCGTGAAGTTGAGCCCTGCACCGGACTGTCTGCTGTCAGCACAGAGCCTGCTTCAGATCCTCTGTCCCCCTCTCTCTCTGCCCTTCCCCCCTTGTGTGCACACTCTCTCTCTCTCTCTCAAAAATAAAGAAACATTTTTTTAAAAAGTAAATAAAACACCCAAAAATAAATAAACGTTGAAAAAAAATTAAAAAAAAAAAGGTAAATAAAATAAAACTGAAAGTCCTTTATTCTGGGAACCTCTCAGAGACAGACCCTCATTACGCAGGACGCAGCGCACAAAGTCTCCTTGCTAGACTATGGATGTAGCTTGGAGCTTCCTAACAGCCAAGGCAAAGAGGGAAACATGCCCTGTTATGAGATTTTCAGTGTCAGTAGCAGTGCAAAAGAACTTTCCACAAGGATGTGTCCAGTATGTTTCTGCGGAGCACTCAAAATGTGGCTCGTGTGATGGAGTAACTGGATTTTTAATTTTACTTCATTTCGCTCCATTTAAACATAAGTAAGAATCCCCTATGGCTAGTGGTGACTACATTGAAAAGCACGGTGTATTAGATAAGAACAAACCAGAGGCTCAGGAAAAGGCTGGGGAGCAGGCAGAGGGGTAGAAAAGGACAGGGGAAGCCAAAGGAGGGAGTGGATGTAAGAGAAGGGGTCCCCAGATGCCCCTCTCTCTGCCCCCAGGTTAGTGCAGCATGACTCACACTGACTCAGTGGAAAAAGTGAGCAGTGCCTGGATCGCTCCCTGGCACCAGAGGGCATCCAGAAAAGGAAGACCTTTTCTGCCAGGTAACAGAATGCACCTGCACGGCCTTCGACCCAGAGCCTGGGCGAAAGGCTTCCTTCATGATGGTCCGCCTGACACCCCTCACCTTCCTGGTCTAAATGTCAGGATCTCCGAAGCCTGCTAAGCACCTTGGGTTCTGGGAGGCCCAGAAGAGGGAGGCATGACACCCCCTCCCACCCCACCCCCTCACCCCGCTCCAGTCTGTCTGTGACCGGGAAGCTGATGACTCCAGGGTCAGAAATAACCCCACAGTCAGCTCGCCGCGTGCTACCCCTCCCTTTCCCCTCCGTTCCCAGAAAGTCTGGGCCCTGAGTCAGAGGGAAGAGCCCAAAAGTAAACAAGGACCCAGATAATCTGCTATGAAAACCACAGAACCGTCCCGCGGAATTCTCCGATAATTCAGGGGCTTAGGGAAGAGTCGAAGCCTGGAAATTCAGATGTCTTTCCCCCAATCCAGCTGCACTCTGGACTGTGTAGACGGGTGCTGTGGGGCAAGAAAAGGAAGGAGAAGACAGAGGAGATCCTTGGCACCGAGGGAATGGGGGAGAAGGAGAGCTGGGCTGACCCTTAGAAGTGTCCAGGCCAGGAGCAGAGGACGAGAGGGCACAGGCCTGCCCGCAGGAGGCCTCCAGTCCCCTGCACGGTGGACACACACACATCAGCAATGGTCAGAGGCCAGTGTGGAGCGGGGGGGGGGGGGGGGGGGGCAGCACATGGGATTAGGCGCCGTCCAGGTGTCAGATGCCCCTCTTTATTCATTCCCTCAAAATAGTCTGGGACACCTGCACCCCACCCCCGAGCTGAGTCACTGACCCCAGTCCTCAGATGCAATTTGAATGAATGAAGCTGTCCCTACTCTTCTTCCCCTCCCAGCAGAAAGGACATGTAACTGATTCCCTGGGATGGAAGGGGAACTTCCACAAGCCCTAAAAATAACTAAGCCACTTCATACTCTGAACTTAGCCTCTCCCCCCCCCCCCCGCCCCCGCCCCCACCTGGCCCACCCCATCGCCAGCAAGATAAAGGCAGCGGCTAGGGCTGGCAGAGGACAGAGACCCGAGCCAGGGCAGTGAGACGGCATCGAACGAGGCCAGCAGAACAGGACCGGCCGTGAACAAGAAGCCGGACGGGAAAGACAGACCCCCAAGCACCCCCTCAGCCAAGTGGGATCTTCAGGTGAGTCTTTTCCCTGTCTTTCCATGGCAGGCTGGCTCTCTGGGCTGGGATCCCCTCTGGGGTGGCTCTCAGGGTAATGTATATCAGGGGTAGCTCTGGGCAGAGGAAGGAGGTCGTAGGTGAATTGGGGGGGGGGTCCTGATATAAAGATTCCATGAGGAAATTAAAGGAGAATTAGCAGGAGCCCCATGGCCCGTCTCAGAGTGGCTGCCACAGGCCTGAGTCCCACAGAAGAGACAGGTTCTTACCAGTCTGGCATAATGCAGAAAGGCTTTGAGGAGGAGGTGGCCTGGAGTTGCGATTTTTAAAACACAGGTATGGAGCTCCTCAGGCTTCAGGGTTTCCTCTCAGGCGAGCCCCAGGCAGGCCCAAAGTCTGGAGGAAGGAGGGACCCAAGAGAGGTGAGAGGACATGGGGGCTGGAAGGTAGGAAGTAGGCCCAATTCCGCCTAGTGAGGACAAACCCCATGCCCAGCTGTTGTGGGCGAAAGTCTTGGCATATCTGGCACCAGAATATCTTCCCAGGGCTGGCCTGAGCCCAGCTCCCCACATATCATGGCCTAAAGCCTGGGGTGGGAGGCCGACTTTGCCCCAGGCCATGGTCTTGCCCAGTAGGAAAGCCCTTGGGGCAGATCTGGGGACACAAGCGGGGGAGACCAAATCTGAGTCTTCCCAGATGTTGAGGCCTGTGGAGGCGGCTGAGTCAAGGACAAGCAGACCTGAGAGAAAAGGTGGGGTCACCCTGAGAGGCTGGCCCAGCCCTAGGAGGCCAGGCTCTGGGGTTCAGGTCTGACCCTAAGTCTGATAGTCCGGTTCTGATTCCATCCACACCCCATGCCTGTCCCTGCCCTTTAGAAACTTAAGCCCCAGGAGTTTCAGTCCAGGCAGGGGCAGGGGTGAAAGGGCCAGGGGTCAGAAAACCTGCTTCAGATCTTGCCTTATGGAGCCCCTTGGAACAGCTCCTTCCTGTCTTTGGGCCTCAGTTTCCCCAGCTAAACAATGAGGGGGTTAGGTTCCTTGACCTCTGAGTGTCCTTAGTTCTGACATCCCTGGACTGATGATTCTAACAATTTGTAACCATAGCAGAGATTCTGCAGATTCCTGGGGTCGGCGGTGGGGCGGAATTGGTGACCTATACGTGCCATCTGCTCAGGCCGCACTGGTAGTGACAGGACAGGGAGGCATGGGTGGCCTTTTTTCCCATCAGAACTCAGAAACACAAGGAACCACCCGGAGCGTGCCCTGAGATTCCGGCTACAGGTTTTGTTCGACGTTTCCCTCCTCGGGGCTCTGATGTCTGGTGGGCATGCCGGATGGCTACCTCGGAAGGAGGGTGACAGGCAGGTCTCAGGCCACCACATCTTCTGAGGCAGCCACGAAGAGGATGTCCTGCCCCCCACCCCCTGCCTGTGTCCTTGCCCCTCCCCCCACCCCCAGGCCCCAGCCCTGGTCATCCTGCAGGCCAGAGGCCTGATATCCGCTCAGGAGGAGGGGGCAGGATCAGGGAGCCCCGGGCAGAGAAGATGAGGTGGGTGACGGAGCCCAGGGGCCCAGTGGCGAGCCTGAGCCTCCCGCCAGAGCCCAGGGCCATGCTGAGGCCAGGACCTCCGCTATATTTAGCACGAGTGTGGAGCTGAGCAGTGGGTCAGGGGCAGCGGGAGGGGGGACGTGCTTCTCATTCTTTCCCTACTGGCCTCTGAGGACTGTCAGTACACCTGTCACAAGACAGATAAGAAACACAGAGGACAGAGACCAGAGAAGGGCTGGAGGGGTGGGAGGCCGTGGGGAGGGGGGCGGCGCTAGGGGGAAACAGTGCCTGGGGGGAAGCTGACTGATGTGAAAGGGGGAGAAAGAGAAGTACAGGAGTTTGGGGCCGGCTGTGTGCAGCTGGGGAAGAGTCTGCGTGAGCAAGGGCAGGCTGTCTCTGCAGTAAGCCCTCAGTCCGCTGCCCTCCCTCCCTGTGGGTGTCACCCCCATGCTCTCCTAGGGGTGCCTGTGGGGGAACAGAGGGACCACAGCCAGGAAGACAGCTTCGCGCCCCCTCCCCTCCTATTTCTTGGGAGCTAGGCCCTCAAAAGGGTCTAGGAGCACCGAACTCATTAGCAAAGCTCTGACTGTCTCTATGCCTCAGTTTCCTCGTCTTTAATTGTGAGTGGCTGGGCTAGAAGACCCTCGAGATTGAGGTTCCCCTAAGCTCAGACCTTCTGAGTCTCAGGGTATGGCACACAAAGCCCTTACCTGGGATTCAGGATCTGGCCCTGCGGAACCGTGAGGTATCTGGTGAACACCTGCTCCTCACGCCCCCCCCCCCCCCCCCCCCCCCCCCCCCCCCCGGCCGCTTCTGCTGTAGCACAGGCCCCAGGCCCCAGGCGGGGCCTGGAAGGGCCGGAGAGTGAATGGAAAGCCAAGAGGTTAAAGGCTGGGCAGGGCTCCCGTGAGAGTGGCGACTGCGCCCTCTGGTGTTGTGAAAGGGAATTTCTCCTCCCTGGGAAGGAGTCCCCCGGACTGGGACCCTGTGGGTCAGGATTCACCTGGCAGCTCACGCGGGAAAACCCGACTAAGGTAAAGGAAGGCGAGGAGGGGGCGTGTCCAGTTTGCATCCCTTACAGGGCTACAGGACAAGAGTTTCATGGCCACTAGGGCCCCGCCTGCTTCCTAGCAACCCGGGTAATTCTGGGAAAGCAGAAGCTTTGCCCGAAGTTCAAGCCTTGTCACACGCCAGCCGTGCAGGGGGTGGAGCGATACCCCGTGAGGTCTGGAGAGGAGGGGGGGTCCCTAAACACAGGTCAACGCAGGGCTGCTCTGCCCCTTGGCCCCGCCCACTGTGACTTCTCCCAGCTCCCGGCCCTTTCCTCATCTCTGCCCCTTCTCCTCCGAAGGATGGTCAAAGCCCAGACGCAGGCAGCCCCCACGCCGGCCACTCCGATGGCAGCTGCAGAAGACCTGCCCCTCCCCGCACCCCCAGGCCTGGAGGATCTGCCGCCACCGCCCCCCAAGGAGTCCTTCTCCAAGTTCCACCAGCAGAGGCAAGCCAGCGAGCTCCGCCGCCTGTACAGGCACATCCACCCTGAGCTCCGCAAGAATCTGGCCGAGGCTGTGGCTGAGGACCTGGCCGAGGTCCTGGACTCTGAGGAGCCCACCGAGGGTGATGTCCAGTGTATGCGCTGGATCTTCGAGAACTGGCGGCTGGATGCCATCGGGGACCGTGAGAGGCCGCCTGCCAGGGAGCCCGTGTCGGGCGGGGACGTCCAGGGTACCTCCCGCAAATTTGAGGAAGGCTCCTTTGCCAACAGCACAGACCAGGAGCCTGCAGGACCCCCGCCATCCGGAGGGGACGTTCGTGCAGCCCGCCGGCTGTTTGAGACAAAGCCGCTGGATGAGCTGACCGGCCAGGCCGAGGCGCTGGAGGCCCCGGTGAGGGAGCCCGAAGCCAGCGGGGATGTCCAGGGTACCAGGATGCTCTTTGAGACGCGGCCGCTGGACCGCCTGGGCTCCCGCCCCTCCATCCAGGAGCAGAGCCCCCTGGAGCTGCGCTCAGAGATCCAGGAGCTGAAGGGCGATGTGAAAAAGACAGTGAAGCTGTTCCAGACAGAGCCACTGTGTGCCATCCAGGACGCAGAGGGTGCCATCCACGAGGTCAAGGCTGCGTGCCGGGAGGAGATCCAAAGCAACGCGGTGAGGTCTGCCCGCTGGCTCTTCGAAACGCAGCCTCTGGACGCCATCAACAGGGACCCCAGCCAGGTGCGGGTAATCCGGGGGATCTCCCTAGAGGAGGGGGCCCGGCCTGACGTCAGCGCAACCCGCTGGATCTTTGAGACACAACCCCTGGACGCCATTCGGGAGATCTTGGTGGACGAGAAAGACTTCCAGGCATCCCCAGACCTTATGCCTCCTGGTCCAGACGTCCAGCAACAGAAGCATTTGTTTGAGACCCGAGCATTAGACACTCTCAAGGGGGACGAGGAGTCTGGGGCACAGCTCCCACCCAAAGAGGAAGTAGTCCCTGGCGATGTCCGCTCTACCCTGTGGCTATTTGAGATGAAGCCCCTGGACACTCCTAGAGACAAGGTCCAAGTGGGTCACCTGCAGCGAGTGGGTTCCCGGGAGCAGGAAGGGCTCACGTCTGAGCATCTATACAGTGATGGCTCCTCAGCTCTGTCCCTCTCTCAGAGTGCTCCCCAGAGGGATGGCGTGAAGGGGGACGTGAAGGCCTTCAAGAACCTTTTTGAGACCCTTCCCCTGGACAGCATTGGGCAAGGTGAGCCTTCGGCCCATAGGAATGTGAGCAGAGCCGAAGGAAAGGATTCTGCTGGGCAGTCCCAGGACATAGGGTCCCCGGTGTATGCCATGCAGGATGGCAAAGGCCACCTCCATGCCCTGACCTCTGTCAGCAGAGAGCAGATAGTTGGAGGCGACGTGCAGGGCTACAGGTGGATGTTTGAGACACAGCCCCTGGACCAGCTAGGCAGAAGCCCCAGTACTGTGGACGTGGTGCGGGGTATCACCCGGCAGGAAGTGGTGGCCGGAGATGTAGGCACGGCCCGGTGGCTCTTTGAGACCCAGCCCCTGGAGGTCATCCACCAGCGGGAACGGGAAGAACGCCAGGAAGAAGAAGGAAAGAGTCAGGCAGGTCCCCAGCCTGAGGCACTCCCAAAAGGTGACGTGCGGACCATCCGGTGGTTGTTTGAGACCTGCCCGATGAGTGAGTTGGCAGAGAGGCAGGGGTCAGAGGTCACAGACCCCACAACGGAGGCCGAGGCTCGGTCCTGCACCTGGATGTTTGCACCCCAACCCCTGGACAGGCCAGAAGGCTCCAGGGAGCGGCACCTGCAGGTCAGCCAGATGCAGGCTGGGGCCGGACAGACAGAAGGGCATGTCTTTGAAACGGAGCCTCTGCAGGCCTCGGGCCGTCCCTGTGGAAGAGGGCCTGTGCGCTACTGCAGCCGCGTGGAGATCCCTTCGGGGCAAGTGTCTCGGCAGAAGGAGGTCTTCCAGGCCCTGGAGGCAGGCAAGGGGGAAGACCAGGGGCCCAGAGTACTCCCCGAGCCCATCCCTGTGGGCTCTGTGCACAAGTTCACCTGGCTCTTTGAGAACTGTCCCATGGGCTCCCTGGCGGCCGAGAGCGTCCGAGGGGGCAACCTCCAGGAGGAGCAGCCCACGGGCGCCTCAGGCAACAAGGCGCTGGAGAGGCAGGAGACTGCGGCTGAGGGCACCCTGAAGGCTTTGCACACTGTGCCTGGCATCCTGCACCATGGAGGCATCCTCATGGAGGCCCGGGGGCCAGGGGAGCTCTGCCTGGCCAGGTACGTGCTCCCAGGCCCAGGGCAGGGGGCACCCCACGTCCGGAAGGAGGAGCTGGTGTCTGGCGAGCTTCCCAGAATTGTGCGCCAGGTGCTGCGCCGGCCAGATGTGGACCAGCAGGGGCTGCTCGTTCAGGAGGACCCGGCGGGCCAGCTCCATCTGAAGCCACTGAGGCTGCCAGCTCCGGGCGGCAGCGGGGATGTCGAAGACGTGGATCCCGAGTTCCAGCAGCTGCTGGCTTGTGGCCTGGGGGCCTCAGTCGCGAGGACCGGGCTGGTGATGCAGGAGACTGAGCAGGGGCTGGTCTCGCTGACCGCCTACTCCCTGCAGCCCCGGCTGACCGGCAGGGCCCCTGAGAGGGGCAGCGTGCAGCTGCTGGCCAGCTGCATCGACAAAGGAGACCTAAGCGGCCTGCACAGTCTGCGGTGGGAACCACCAGCTGACCCAGGTTCCGTGCCCACCAGCGAGGGGGCCCAGAAGCTGCCCCCAGCTGAGAACATCATCCATGTGCCCCCTCTGGACCCCAGCATGGCGATGGGGCATCTGAGAGGCCCGGGGAAGGCGGTCCCTCTGGCTGGGGAAGGGAAGCGGGAATATAGCTGCACTGGACACAAAGGGATAGCAGCTGCGGGAGAGTCGGAAGGAACCACAGCTAGGCCCCTGGGGCCTGGGGCCCCAGACCTCCGGGCCGCCATGCAAAATCTGCGGGTGGCCACCGCCGAGGCCCAAAGCCTGCACCAGCACGTTCTGAGCAAGCACAAGCAAGCCTCCACCCCTGGAGCCACCTCCGCACCCTGTCAGGATGGTCAGCGGCAGGCATCGGCTGCGGCCACCGTGGCTGCCCAGAGCAACGCTGGGCCTATGGCTGGAGGTGACCCCAGGATCCCAGCAGCCCCCAGAAAGGTCAGTGGGGAACAGGAAGCATTGCCCGGAGGGCTGCCGGGGGGGTGGGTGACTATTCAGGATGGCGTCTACACTGCTCACCCCGTGAGGACCTTTGACCCATCAAGGGGTGTCCAGCCTTCCGAAAGAGAGCTCCCACAGAGGGGCGGGGACGCTGCCCCCTCGGCCCAGGCTCCAAGCCCACTCCAGGAAGGGCCAAGGCAGAGTCGGGGGCCTGGGTGGGAGGAGCCTGGGGGCTGCACACAGACGGCCTGGGGATCTCCAGAAAAGGCAATGGCAAGAGTCGGCCCAGGAGGCCTCCAAGCTGCAAAGGTTGCCTCTTCAGCCCACCACACTCTGGCCTCTGGGCCTCGGCCTGCAGGTGCCAGCCTGCACTCCCATAATGCCTCTGTTCCTCCTCCTCCTCCTCTCTCAGCTGCTGTGACAGGACCCGACTTCGCAGCCCAAGCCCGCCGTGATGAGGACTGTATCCAGCAGGACTCCGAGGCCCTGAGGGCCCCCCTTCTTCACTCCCACAGCAGCCCTGCCAGCCAGAGAAGCCCTGGGGACGCACAGACAAAGACCCCAAACCCCGAGCCCAAAATGCCCCCGAGGAAGAAACCTCAGCTGCCTCCCAAACCTGCACACCTAAGCCAGATCCCCCCTCCCCAGTGGCTGCCCAAGCCCTCAGCTCTGTCTCCCAGCGCCTCCAGAGAAGCCGGGCAAGGAGACTACAAGCCAGGTGAGAGAGACGCAGCCATCGGCGGGCCAGCCCACGTCCCCACCACCGCCAGCCAGGGATGCACGCCTCCGGCTGGATGCTCCAGAGAACAGAGCCGGCCCAGCCCCCAACAGGGCCCCGGCGCCACGGCTTCCAGATCCACCAAGAGCCAGGCTGCAGGCAGCAACGCCCAGAGCGCTGAGCCCCGCAAGCTCTCAGCTCTCCACGGTCACCCCACCTCACCGCTGCAGGGTCCCAGCCCCCCAGGAGAGAGGCCCGAGGCAGATTCCCAGCAAGGGGCCTCTGAGAACGCGGGGCTTCTGCAGGGAAGCCAGCAAGAGCTCCAGGGTCTCCTGAGCCAGGTGCAAGCCCTGGAGAAGGAGGCGGCGAGCAGTGTGGACGTGCGGGCGCTGAGGAGGCTCTTTGAAACTGTGCCCCAGCTGGGAGTGGCTCCTCAGGCTCGTGCTGCCCCCCAAAAGCCTGAGGCCTCAGTGGTGCAGGCCTTTGGGGAACTGACAAAGGTCGGCACAGAGGTGGCCCGGCTGAGGGAACAGACCCTGGCCAGGCTGCTGGACATTGAGGAGGCTATACACAAGGCCCTGAGCTCCATGTCTGGCCTCCAGCCTGAGACAAACACCAAGAGCCAGTCCCAAGGACCCCTGAAGGACCACGGTGCCCGCAAGATCGGTAACACGGACAGGAGGAAAGCCGGACCTAACTGCTCAGGCAGGGAGGTCAGAGGGCAGACTGCAGTCAAGAACCAAACCCAGGATGCATGCCCAAACCCAGATGCTCTGGACTCTGAGGTCCAGAGTCAGGCCAAGGTCAGAAATCACGCAGAGGCCGGGGGTCAATCAGCCCCAATGGTTCCTTCCACCAGGAGGCCAGAGACATTGAGAGAAGACTCGGGCCTCCCTGGGGTCTTCCCTTCCCGCCGAGATTCATCTTGCTCCCCGACCTTCATCTCCATTGAGTCAGCCACAAGGAAGCTTCCAGAGGCTCCCAGCCCCAGGGGCACTCACCTGGCACAGGATGTGGGCCAGGCCCAGCTCCACCAGAAGGGTTTCCAAGACAAGGCTGGAAAGAAGGAGGTCACCCCGTGCTCTGGGCAGCCAGAGCCCGCCCCTGCCTCCTTAGGAAGCCCCCTGCCCGCTGGGCAGAGAAGCATTGTGGAGCTGCAGACTGGACCGGGCGGCCCCCAGTGCTATGGAGCCACAAGAACGGCTACCCAGCAGTACGAAGGGGTGGACCAGTGCAGGAACCCAGCCCTCCAGCCCTCCACCAGGGTCACGGAGGAGGCAGAGCTGCCCAGGGCCCCAGGACCCCACCTTGAGCTCCACGCTTCCCCCTTGCTCCGGCAGTTTCTGCACAGCCCAGCCAGGCTCAGCGGGGGCCTGGCAGAGGCTGGCAGGGTGCGTGCTCCCTGCGGCCACTCCCAGCCCGAAGCCCAGTGAGCCCCTGAGCCTCTACCATAGCCTCCGACCCGCACTGGGGGGCTTCCCTCCGGGGCCCCAGGACCGAGGCGGGTGCCGACCTCCTTGCACACCTGAGGCAGGACCAAGAAGAAAGGGCATCTTTGGAGACCTGTGGGAGGTTTCCGTTTCCTCAGCTCCATCAGTAGGCCCAATTCTTGCAAAGGGAAGAAAGGTTGGGAAGAGGCCCGCCAAGCGGCACGGACATGGGAGTGGCACGGGGGCCGGTCGCTGCTTCTGGAGGACGGAACGTGGACAGACGCACCTGCTTCTCCCACAGGCCCGGCCGTCCGCATGAGTCTGCAGGCCTGACTCGGAGCCCCTGAGTGATCCTTCCCCCTCGGCCGTTCTTTCTTTTATTAGGAGCCAAAATGTTCTCAGCCCTCTGCTCCTTGATTCTTGGAGAAGACAGGGCCAGCTGGGCAACAGGACCGGTTGCTGTTCAGGATTGGCCTGAGGGCTCCAGAAGGGCCCTGCTGCAGCCCTCTCGTCACTATCTCCCTCATTCAGCGGCTCATCCCGGCAGCCCAAAGATCACACACAAGAGGCTCAGCAATCAGCCGTGTCCGTAAAACCAAATGTACTGCCTCTCTGCCCCCACCACCCTTCACTCTGTACCCCAGACGGAAACGATACGGTCGGAATAAACACAGGTTTTATTCTGTCACCTGCGTGCGTCCATCTGACGGTTTGCGCGTCTGCTCCGGAGTCTGGGTTCCCACCATGGGGGGGAAAACAGCCACGACCTCCGCATGCCCCATTTTCCTGGCAATAGCAGGGTTGGAAGGCTCTGAAAAGCCACCCCTTCTTCCACCATCTTGGCTGGGAAACAGAGGCCCTGCACACTTGCTCCCCTCCCCCCTTCCCCAGCCCATACATACACTGCTTCCCCTCTACCTCTGGTCTTTCTCGGACATCATGCTCGAGTGGAATCTGACCAGAATCCTGCTCCAGAGTGGGAAAGCAGCCCGGTCAGGCCTGGGAAGGAGGGAGGGTCTCACCGCAGGAGAACTCTAGCTGCCAAGATGGCTGGGCCCTCTCCCCTGCTCAGACCAGGTGCTGTGTGCAGAGCAGGGGCTCCTGGGAAGGGGAGTGCCTGGAGATTGGCCTGGAAAACCAGAATGACTTAGTGCAGGGCCCTTTGCACTCTTTCAAAAAGTACCGAGCACCTGTTGCACTCAGGTGAGGTCTCATGGGGTCATGCTCGCAGGGAACTGACCCTGTAGAATGAGGGGACAGAGAGACCATGAATAGACAGGAAAAACCAGATCAGGAGTAAGGGCAATGCACCTGACTAGGCCACTCTCCCACTCTAGGGGAGGAGTCTTAAAATATGGTGATGTGACAATAACAGGTGATTGCCTTAGAGGACGTGGCCAAGGTAAACCTCTCTAAGGGGGAAAAACTGACCTAGGATCTAAATAACAAAGAGTCACATATGTGAAAATCCAGGGGAGGTGCACGCTAGGCAGAAGGAAGAGCACACACAAAAATCCAGAGATGGGGATCAGTTTAGCTCCTGAATTTCCTGGGTACCCCTCCATCCACCTGCCTCCCCCTACATCCTGCCCCCCACAAGGTTATGTGGGAACTTGTCCACACGTTGCTTCAGTTGAGCAGGTAGGCTCCTAGTCTCCCGCCAGCCCTGGATTCAGCCCTCTACACCTGTCACAGCTCCGGTATTACCTGCTCTTCTCATATGGTGAGTTCCCCTGGGGCAGCAGAGCTCTGAACCGGAAAGAGCCAGTCCCGTGGAAGACAGTGGTGTGTAGGAGCAATTAAGATAGCAGATCTACCCACTTGGGACTAAAAGCTACATCCCTCTGGGTTCCTGGCCACATGTCCCTCTCCTCTGCCCTCTGTGCAATCTCGCTTGATTACAGCAGGACCGTTCTCATTTTTCTCATCTGAAAAGCGGGTGTGATTACGGTACCTCATCTTGTGAAGATGAAGCAAATTATTATGTGTACAGGGCTTGGAGCTATGCCTAGCATCTTGGAACTCAAAGATGTCCATTTGTAGTGTTATTGGTAACTATTAGTTTTAATGTATCTTTCTCAGCTCCGGGTGGAGGTCTGTCTTGTTCATCTCAGTATCACTGCTGCTTATCAAAAGTGCATAGAAGGCACGCTGTAGATGTCAAACAAGTGATGCAAAGATGAATGAAATGATGAAGTGAAGTCAGTGATTCGCCCAGCTAACATTTATCGAGCCCCTACTTCGTGCCAGGTTCCATTCAGGATGCTGAGAATAGAGATGAACAAGGCAGAATTTATCCCTCACTTCATGGAACTTGGGCTTAAAGAGGGAGGACAACATATTAGAAGGAGATAATATCAGAAGAAGATAATGTCAGATATTGTGAAGGAAATAAAAACAAGGTCAGTCCACGAGAAGAGGAATGGCTGTTACTTTAGCTTGGGTGGTCAAGGGCAAGCATCTCTGCGGAGATAACCTTAATGACTTTGGGGCCAGGCCCAACGACTGGAGGTGGCAGCCTAAGGGGACAGGCGGGTGGGCGGTGAGCACGCCTGCGGCGGCGGGCACCTAGGAGAGTAGCGGCCTCTCGGCGAGGCCTCGCCCGGAGCCCTGCACACCTGCCGCCACACCTGCCGCGGAGCCCGAGGCTCCGCCTCTCCTCCTGGCCGGAGTGGGCGGGGCTAGAGATGGGGCGGGACCGGAGGCCGAACGCGCGCACCCCAGAGCCCGCCCCCGGAGCGGGGCGGGGCAGGCGGAGGTGGGGGGGGGGCGTCTTCCCACCCGCCGTCGCCAAGGTGATGATGACGTCACCCAGGCCGCCTTGTTCGGGACGTTCAGGCGGCCGCCGCCGTTGCCCGGAAACGCCGGGCAGGCGCGCAGCCAGAGGCCGGCTCCTCGCGGCAGACGCTGGACGCCAGGACGCGCCGTCCCGGCCGGCCCTCGCTCGGAGCCTCCCTCCGGGATTCCTGGCGGGTGCGGGTTCCGGTCCTCACCCAAGTCGCGGCCCCACCCGGGGCCGACCTGCGGGGCAGGGCGCCTCCTCCCTTCTCGTCACTGCCCTTCGCTGCCAGCACCCTGCCTTGGGCCACCTCATTCCCCCCTTTCCCGAGCCACTGCCGTAGTCTGCCAAGTGGTCTTCCTTGCTTCCCCCTGTCTGTCCTAACAATCTGTCATCCACCCGGCAGCCAAAACTCTTGAGAGTTTACCAGATAGAGTCGCTTTCCTGTAAATACCCTCCAGTGGCTTCCCAGCTCATTCAGTCTTAAATCTAAGTCTTCTCTGCCTTTAGGACCAAAATGACTGTCTCTCTGTCTTCCTGTCCCAACTCCTTTACCCCCACTCTCCTCCTTACCCACAGCTCCCTAGTTACATGGGCCTTCTGGACCTTCACAGAATCCTTACAAAACTGATTCCTGTCTCAGGGCCTTTGCACTTGCTGCACCCTCTGCCTTGAAATCTCTTTCAGCTCTTTAGTGGCTGGGCTCCTTCTCAGTCAGATCGCATTCAGATGTTTCTCCAGAAAGGCCTTCTTGATCTATCCCTCTCCTGCCCATTGCCCCTGCCCCGCCATCTAAAGAGGCCTTCCAAAAAGTTACCATGCAATTTTATGTTTGCATGAAGACCTGTCGATATGAAATTATCTTGCTCACGTATTTGCTTACTGTCAGTGTTCTCAATACTATTCCTGCATAGCAAATCACCTCAACCTTAGTGGTTTAAACAACCATTTTGTAATACTCATGAATCGGACAGAACACAGTGCGGATGGCTTGTCTCTGTACCGTGACGTATGGGGCCTCAGTTGAGAAGACTCGAAGGCTGGGGTAATTTAATAGCGAGTGCCTGGAAACATCTGAAAACTCATCCACTCGTGTCTGGCCGTTGACGCTGGCCATCGGCTGGGATGTCAGCCGGAACACAGATGCATGGCCTCTCCATGTGGCCTGGGCTTCCTCCTGGCATGGCAGTCTCGGGGTAATTGGACTTTCTACATTTCATCTCAAGGCTCCAGATGCATGCTTCCCAACTTAACAAGGCAGAAGCTGCATCACCTTGTGTGACCCAGCTTTGCAAATCACACGAAATCAACTCTGCTACGTTTTGTTGGTTACAAATGAGTCACAAGTCTGCTTAGACTGAATGCAAGGGGTATTAGATACCGCCTTTTAATGAGGAAGAGGCAAAGTTCTAGAAGAACTTGTGGCCATTTTTGGAAGGTGCTGTTTCCACATGGAGTTTTCCCCCACTGGAATATCATCTCCATGACAAACCACTTCTCATTTATTGTTGCAACCCCTGTGCCTGCCAGAATTGTACAAAAGCACTTCGTAGCTCCCCGATCCATGTTCCAGAGTGAATAAGTGAAGGTTTATCTTTCAAGGAGTCCTTGGAGCCCAGATCCTCTTCCTGAAGGTGTATTTCCTGACCCAGCCCTTCATTTTGGCCTGGTCTGCTGTGGAGGAAGCCCACAGCAGTTTGCACTGGAAGATGGGAGTCAAGTACAGTTGTTTGTTTCTTTGCGTGTGTGTTTGGGGGGGGGGGGGGCGTTATTGGAGATTGAGGAAGCCACATGAAGTTCTAGAAATGTTCTCCTGGAGAAGGTGTTGAAACCTCAATCTCATTTTTCTCACTGTAAACTCTGGAAATGCCCAGGTGAGGACTGCAGTTTGTCCTCTGGGCCACAGGGAGCAGGAAAGTGACCCAATGGAAATAGAGCTTTGGAGAGGTGCCTGGGGCAACAGAGAGGGGGCTGGAACACCTCCTAGGAGCGACTGCAGAGATCTGGGCCAGAGGTGACACTGAAGCCACCCACAAGCCTCTTATGGTATGCACATTTTCCCTGCTTTGTTATTGGTGAAGGACTTTCCTTCTGATCTTCCTGCAGTCCTGAGGCACGAACGGTTTCTCCTCTTTGTTTTCTTCTTTTACATGAGAATCAGCCCAGGCTTCTCCCTGCCCCACCCCCAAACATCAATCTGCTGGCTTCCCGGATCTCTCTTCTCCCGCCCTGCCATCTCCACTGTGGCTAAGACTTGGATGTCCTACTGCGGGAATAGCCAGCCCGGTGTCCTACCCAACTCCACTGCCACCTCCAAACCCGAGTCCTCGAGTCCAGCCCTGCCGTCCTGATCAGGGCTGATCAGCCGTCCGCTGAGGAGCGGACTCCTCACCAGATCTCCCATAAAATTCACATTCCTTAAGGTCATTCAAGGCTCTTCGTGTACAGCTGCTACCTGTGTTTATACCCTTTCTCCATCCACTCCCCCACTGATATTCCATCCAGGCTGTGTCACACAGCCCTGGTTTGGCCAGAGGCAGCTTACCCAGTGGACACAGCAGGCAGGGGGTCTGGGGCCCACAATAACTTTTAGGGACCCGTGAAAATGTTTTCACTTCTAAAATCAGATGGGAAACAAAGGACCGTTTTTTTGTTCTCTTTTGTTTATTTTTATTTTATTTTCTAATGTTTGTTTATTTTTGAGAGAGACAGAATGCGAGTGGGTTAGGGGCAGAGAGAGAGGGAGACACAGAATCCTTAGCAGGCTCCAGGCTCTGAGCTGTCAGCACAGAGCCCGATTGGGGTGGGGGTGGGGTGGCGGTTGGCTGGAACCCACAAACGGTGACATATGACCTGAGCCCAAGTCGGATGCTTAACCGACTGAGCCACCGAGGCGCCCCAGGGTAAAAAGGAATTTTTAAGTGGAAGAAATGATCTCAATACTTAACATCACCGGATTCGTCTTTATACCACCACGGTTGTAAAATCTATTTTTAAATACTTATTTTATGGAGGAAGACTCAGCTCTGAGGCCACCTCTTCAAGGAAGGAAAAGCCATCAAGAGTGGCCCTCTTTGACCTCTCAACCTTATGCAGTTTTGTAGCTTGGAAAACCCGAGTGTAGCCTTTTGGTTTAGTGCATCTGTCTTCCGTTGGCACCTGCAAGTCAATCGCCACCCCACCCCCGTCCTCTCCTCCTTGGTACCTGCTCCCGGCCTGTAGCGGACCTGACTCAGAGGCTCAGACTGGGAGCCCCCGCGAGTGGCGATCGGGGCTGGGGTCCGCGTCCGGGGGAGGGCGCGCGCGGGTGCCGGGCTGCCGGCCGCGGGGACGGGGGCGGGGACTCGGCCACACGCCCCTGCCAGCCCCGCCCGTCCCTGATCGGAAGAAGGAAGCTGCCTCCGCGGTTCGCTCTCTTCTTCCCCAAAAGCTCGGCGCTCCTCCTTCCGTCGCGCCCCCTTCCTCCCGCCCTCGCGCCTCCCCCGTTAGATTTCGTACGAAAAAGTGCTGCGGAGAATTCCCAGAAGGTCCCGGATGTGAAGTCACCGGCGTGAGGTCACCGAGCCCGGTTCCAGGAATCAGAAGCTTGTGGGGGCTGGGGCGGGAAGGAAACACAAAAAACCCGGGAGCGAGCGGAGCCGGGGGCGCCGTGGGCGGGGCGCCTGGCTCGGCGGGTCCCACGCCGGCCTGCAGTCGACCCCCGGGGAGGTGCCCCGGAAAGAGTGCTTCGCTGCTCCCACGGGCGTAGGAATGCCGGCTAGACAGCAGTATCCCGGGGTGGCAAGCAAGAGCAGAAAGGCTGATCCTGCCTGAGATCAGAGCGGGTGGGGGAACAGGAGCGATACCCGCTGTTGGAGGAGGGGGCGGGGGTGGGGTGGGGTGTATGTGGGGGGCGGGGCGCACGGGCACCGGCTGGGCCTTCCAGGTTAGGGAGCAACTCGACTAGAGGAGCCGAACTTTATTTATTTATTTATTTTTGGTTTTTTCCAATATATGAAATGTATTGTCAAATGGGTCTCCAATGAGCAGAATTTTAAAGGGAGCAACCTTTAACGTAAGAATGGCACACGTAGGGATTGACTTGTCCTGCGGACTTGCATGCAGAGATAAATTCTGAAGGCGGCTTTGGCTGCACGGCTTGCTGAGAGACCAGACGCGCCTGGGAGAGCCAGGCGTGCCCGCAACCTACAAGCTTGAAGTTCCCATTTACCAGGGCGGGGGAGCCTGGGAGGAGCCAGGCTTTCGGTGAGCCCGGGGAGGGATCAATAGCCTGAGCTGCTTGTGTGGGTCAGGAGTTCAGGGATGGCAGAACTCCCAGAAGTTACTTGGAATCTGTAGCAGAGATGTTTGCAGAGGGAAACAGCTGGAGCACTTGGAGGGAGAGATTTGAGGAGGCTTTAACAAAAGGGCCCTTTACAGGAGGGTAGCAGAGTGAGGGGAAACCACCAGGACAAAGTACGACCCCTGGGCGGGTACAATGGGGACTTGACCATCCGTAGGTATGAGGGAGAAATGGGGAGGGTTGCCGGTACCTGGAGGCAGAGTTCAGTGGAGGGGACAGTATCCAGACGTATGTGATTTCCTCCAGGGAAGGGGATTTATTTTGGGGACACTCGTTTGGAGGCTGCACCCTGCCACGAGTGGAGAACTTCGGCGGAGGAGCGTAGGTAGTCCCTGGCAACGCTACACGGAAAACATGCATCCTGACCTCACTCTCCTCCCTCTGAACTCATGTGTGCCTTGGCCAGTGGTCAGACCCCACGGAAAGCCAGACAGTTCATTCCCCCGGGCGCAGAGCTGGGAGGAGAAGGGTGGAGAGAGGGTCCGGGGCAGCAAACGGGAAGCACAGAACCCGGCCCTGGGGCCCGTGGGGAGCACCGCTGGGCAAGGCCATGGCTGGAGGAGGGGCTGCTTAGGCACAAAGGTTGCTGCCCCTGAGCCTTCTGACATGTACAGATTGAGAGAGAAAATAGAGCAGGAAAGGGCCCTCCAAAGCTACATTGATTCAGACAGGGGAACCAAGAAGGCCATGCTCCTGGCCAAGCGACACCAGTGTGTCACCAGAAAGAGGAAGGGAGAGAGTCCAGGAGCTGGGACATGCTCCCCGTGGGTCAAGTAGAATGAGGGGGTATATGTGTGTGGGATGTGTGCACGCGTGTGCGTGTGTGTGTGAATAATGTACACCGACTGCTTCTAGAAAAAGACAAAAAGAAAAAGCCCTGTTAATAGTGCCTCTAGTAGAGACCCAAGGTAGGCAGAGACACTGAGGCCCAGCTTTTTATTTTCTTCCATTTTGGATATTTTCAACAAAGTACATGTATGGCTTCTATCAAAGGGAAGAAAATACAATTTTATTTTATGTTTTTAAAAGAATCTCTCATGGCAGGAGAGAGATAATTATACAGAAAGAGCAGATCCACAGTTTTCCAATAAGCTGGAAGATAGTCTTGGGGTAGCCTTGGGATTTGAAGAGAACTGACCTGGCGTCTGGGAGGGTGTTATTGGAAGGATCCCCTCCCTGTCAGCCCAGCCACCACCTTTGGGAGCAGTGACCTCGGAAATGTGTTTGAATTGTGTTCTGTTTGTGCTGTCGTCCCCTCAGTTACTTGCCCTAACCCCGCTCTGCACAATCCAAGACTTCAGGAGAACTTAATCCTTCCCGTTCTAGTGTCTTTTTAATAATTGTACATGTCATGCTTTAAGTATTTTCAATCTTGTATGTTAAGAATAAACGAATAAATAAATAAATCCCCTGCCTCGGAAGGAACCACACGAGCTTGGATGTTGTCATCTTGGAACTGAGCGATGCCTCATCATTCTCTCTCTGCTGAAGCTGGGCTTGGGTAAGGTAGTTCTTCCCGGCACAGCACAGAATCCTTAGGATTAGAAGCATCCCCTGCCCAGCCCCAGCCCCAGTTCAGAATCAGCTCCGAGTGGATATTGCTTCAGGATTGGGCACTGATTCTGATTCCCATCGCAGATCCTGAGGACAGGGACCCAGTTAAGGGTCCCAGTGGAACCAGCCCTGAAGAGCCTCAGGCCAACTTCAGGAAGCTTCTCCTAGCACCTGGAGGGGTGACTAGAATAGTGCCTGGCACATAGTTTGGTAAACAGCATGCATGACTGCCCAAATGGACTTTTCCACAGCTCTACCTACCAGAAGACTCCCCTGCCCATTGCTCACTACAATCTCTGTTATCTCAGAACATGGTTCCCGGTGTCGGCAGCCTCCAGTCAAGGTTGCTGCCCGGCGTGTGCCCATCTCTTCCCAGCTTCGTGCGCAGTGCCGGTAGCTTGAAATCAGCCGTGGTGGGAGAATTTACACCATGAACGTTGGCAAACACTGCAAATCATGGTTCCTCCCCACCCCCGACTGACTGTCAAACATTAACCAGCACACTACTGCCTCCGGTCTCGTCTCTGCCACTTACCAGCTCTATGACTCACACAAGTCACATAATCACTCTGAGCTTCAGTTTGCCACAGTGTGGAGATCCCATGGTATCTACCTAATGGAATCGTCTGGAGGATTAAATGCGATTATAATTCTGTAACGTGTTTAGCGCAATATTTGGCTTCTAGTAAAATACGCAGTACGCTTTAGTATAGTTCCAGTGCTCTATTGCTGCATAACAAACCACCCGCGAAATGTAGCGGCTTCAGACACATTTATTTTGCCCATGAGTCTGTAACATGGCCAGGACTTAGTAAAGATCACCCCTAACTGGAGAAGCGTAAAGGCTGGGATCATCGGAAGCCATGTTCACTCAGACACCTGCCATGTAAGCTGGCTGCCAGGGCCCTTAGCTGTGGCTCTTGATCAGAACACCCACGAATGACTTCTCCATGTAATCCAGGCTTCCTCACGGACCAGACGGTGGCTGGGTTTCGAGGGTGAATGTCCCAGGAAACAGCCAGGGAGCAGCTCTATCACTTTTTCTAACTTAACCTTGGAAATCACCCAGTATCCCTTCTTCCACATTGTATTCATGAGAAGCAAGTCACTAAGGCTGGCCCATATTTAAGGGGAGAGGAATGAGATTCCTCCTTTTGATAAGAAGAGCGTGAAAGAATTTATGGGCATGTTTTTAAACCATCACGACTGTTATTATCGTGGCCCTTAGGATACTCTAGTTTCTTGTAAGTGAATTATCCCACTTCTTAGCCTATGAGCTCTCTGCAGGAGGACAGGGATCCTTTGGATTCATTAAGATCCCTCTCCCTCACTGCTCCCCAAGTGAACCTAGGGCTCTGTTTGCTGCAGAGTTCAGTAAATGTTATAGAAGTGAATTTCTTCTTACAGGAGCTGGCCCTGGACATTTGTACTTCACTGGATGACACCCTGTTGGTCCCATAGAAAACGAGGTGAGGGACTGGGCAGGGCACAGCCAGGAGGCCAGGACCACGACCCCAGACCCCAACAGCCTCTACTCATCCTGGGGCTGTGGGTGACCATGAGGGTAAGTTCATGGCCTAAACAAACTCCCTTACAAGCCTGCTCTGAAGATGGGTTGGCAAATCACTGTCTGGGAGTCAGATCATGGGCTCATGATATAATTTCTGTCTTGGCCTTAGATGTCCCAGTCTGTCAGATGGAAATAAGAAAAGGTCTGTGGGTTGGGCATTTGGAATAGATGATCATATTATTTATAACGTTGGGCTAGAATCCAATTTCTTCTTCTAGAAATGGTTGACAAGGTTGCAAGCCTCTCTAAGAAAAAAAAAAAAAGCCGAGAGAAATCTCTTCCCTTGTGCTAGGACATGAATCCCATCTCATAGTGTCTTTGAAATCCACAAAGCTGGGATCCCAGAGAGAAGTAAGTGTGTGTGTGTGTGTGTGTGTGTGTGTGTGTGTGTGTGATATTTGGTGAGAACTTTTTCAGGAAAGACCCAGGAAAGAGAGACTCAGAGGAACCTCCATTTCAACGGTGGGGGCAGACAACAAGCTGGGAGGGGACGTGGAGGTGCAGACCGGCCAGACCCAGCCCCTCAGCTGCCCTTTCCCTTATCCCTCGAGGTCCCTGTGTGCCACGTCTAGGTCAGGAGTTCTGGTCAGACCTTCCAAGACAACCCCTAAGGACATCGGGGCCTCTTACTGGGACTGCCTCCAACACAGGGAATTGGGCTGCCTGTGACCATAGAATGACCAACCCTAGGCTCATCAGGTGCCCCAGCTCAGTCACTTGTAAAAGCAGCAGAGTCATCTGGAGAAGACTTTCCTAAAGTGGGGTTCATGAATCTCATAGCCAGCAGGGATGATATTTCAGAGGAAAAAAAAAAACTGCCTTGGGCCCATTTCCCCCAGAAGCAGGCCCTGAGACAAAGATTTGAGTAGAAGTTTTTCACTTGGGAATGATCCCAGTGATCCTAGTGGAGAGGTGGAGAGAAGGGGAGGTGGGGAGGGGGAAGGAAACCGACACGGGGTGTGCTGATGAGTGTTTGCCCCGGCGGGCAAGTGTGGCTCAGTCCCCCTGGGGCCTCTGGGATGTTGTGTGCAAAAAACACGCCCCAGAGAGCCTCACTGTGGCCCGCTCTGCTTAAGGGCTGCATCTGGGGCACTGGCTCCCTGGCACCACCAGCCTGCCCTGTGTGCCAGCTGAGCGTGGTCCTGCGGCCAGAGAAACGCCCCAGGTTGAGCATCAGGACACAAGCGGGGCATGGCAGGATCTGCCAGACACAGAAGCAATTTTGTTTATGTACATCTCATAAGGTACATAACGATTTCCATAGAAATCCATTACCTTGTGATCATTATCATGGTTTTGTAGGTACACTTGTGCCTCCAGAACTTTGTTGGCCAGTTCAGCTCAGCTCATGTGTGGCAGAGAGAGGGGGCCATTAACTGTAGTTCAACTTGCTAAGGTATTTTCAACTGCTCTCGTGTTATTGTTTCCATCTCCCCTATTTCCATTTTATTGTCACTATCGTGGGGCAGTGTGGCCCCCAGTCATAAAAATGGATCCATAGTTCAAAAGAGGTTCATTAAAGCAAAGTTGTGGTACTGAAAATGGTTACAAACATGCTACAATATAAAATGTGAGCATATATACCAGGGTAGGTGAGTGTGTAGAAGGAGATGATTTTACACAAGTAGAAAAAAAAAAAAAGAGTGAATCAGAAAGACCGACGTGGGAATGGAGATCTGAAAATAGAATTTTGTTAGCTGATAATGCATTTCCTCCGGTCCCGGAGGCATCGTCTATTATGAAACTTTGTCAAATACTGGCCTGAGGCCCACTGAGACTTTTGCATCATCTTCACATCAGGCCCTGTAAGCTAGTTAGAAAACCAATCAAGCCTTTCCAGAATATGGGTAGAATAATCATGTGTGCGTGATAATTATGCATTTTGTCACCGAGGACAGAGAAAAGATCAAAACCAGAGAAGCGGGGCGCCTGGGTGGCACAATCGGTTAAGCGTCCGACTTCAGCCAGGTCACGATCTCACGGTGCGTGAGTTCGAGCCCCGCATCGGGCTCTGGGCTGATGGCTCAGAGCCTGGAGCCTGTTTCCGATTCTGTGTCTCCCTCTCTCTCTCTCTGCCCCTCCCCCGTTCATGCTCTGTCTCTCTCTGTCCCAAAAAATAAATAAACGTTGAAAAAAAAAAATTAAAAAAAAAAAAAACAGAGAAGCACCATTAAAGTTGTGTAATTTGCAGTGAAAACCAACACAATTCAAACCACGGCTTGCAAATGGAGTCATAGGCTACTGGGGGAAAGCAGAGCAAGCTCTTGGCAAAATTACTTGATCAAACAACACTTCCGGATGTCACATACAATTATCAATAGCGCATAGTGTGAGAGAGCAATTTCTGTCCTGAGTGAGTGCTAGCAGACAATGGGCTTTATTGTTGACTGAAACCACTTGTGGTAAGGCTTGTTCATTGTTGATCCAGAATGTATTCCACCCCTACTTTCTTGATAGCAGATTCCTGACTTTGGTCCATGCACCAACGTCTCCAATCTCCAGCAATTAATTACAAGTAGTCTCACTCACTCACGGGCAGCCCATTTCCCACTTTCCCAGTCTCCCCAGCTGCTATAGGGGACCATGAAACACTGTCCTGGCCAGTGAAATATAATGGAAAGTGTGGTGAGGCTACATCTATGAAAGTTTTGTTTTTGTTTGTTTGTTTGTTTGTTTGTTTGTTTTGAGGGTGGAGGGGCATAGAGAGAAGGAGAAAGAATCCCAAGCAGGCTCCATGCTGTTAACACAGAGCCCAACTCAGGACCCAGTCTCAGGAACCGTGAGATCATGACCTGAGCCAAAATCAAGAGTAGGATGCTTAACCGACTGAGCCACCCTGGGGGCTGCAAAGGTTGTTTTGTTTTGTTTTGTTTTTTGTTTTTTAATAAAATGGGCATACGTGCTGGTACCCCTCTTCTCCCTCTTCCCAACTTTTTTTTTAATGTTTATTTATTCATTTTTGAGAGAGAGAGAGAGAGAGAGAATGAGCAGGGGAGGGGCAGAAAGAGGATACCAAGCAGGCTCTGTGCTGTCTGTGCAGAGCCAGATGTGGGGCTCAATCTCATGGTTGGGTTCATGAGATCATGACCTGAGCCGAGATTCAGAGTCGAAATCCAGAGTGCCAGGTTTAACCGACTGAGCCTCCCAGGGGCCGCTCCCCCTTCCCAACTTAACCATGGTCATGATGCCTGGTGCTGGGGCAGCCATCTTGCACATATGAAGCACCCAGCACAAGGTAAAGTCTGAGAGAATTCTAGAGACATCAGCACTGACATTATTGAACGTCAGTGACTGCCTCCTTCCAGCCTTCTTGTAAACTCCTCTATGTTCAAAGCCATTGTGGCTTGGATTCTCTAGTCCTGGCCATTGAAGGCATTTCCGGTGGGTGTACCACTGAGGTGTGAGCTCTCCACAGAGTTTCAGAAAACACGTGAGGGAAACGTGTACCTGATGACTTTTTTGCGCGATTTACCACAAAATCCCTTCGCCAGGTGAGCTGAATGCGCTTCTGGTTTCCAGGTGGGCTCAGCTTCCCCAGCAGGAAAAGGAGAGGCTAGAGAATGAGATCAAGGCATTGGGTCCCCGGGTTCCCTGCCTGCCTGTGAGTCTCCCGGCCTTAGATGTGCTCTTAGCGTGGGGGTGGGCCAGTTCTCTCTACTCAGTTCTCTCCTTCCTGGTGACCATCCCCCGTTCCCTTCGGGCCCCTGGGTGGTAACAGCTGCTCCCACCTGATTGCAACATCCCCTGAGGTGCTCCTACACCTACCTGTTGGTAAACAGTCCTTGTAAACAAGCTTTCCTAAAATCATCTTACTCCAAGCGTGCCTTTATCTGTCGGTAGGCCGGCTGATCTACCGGCATCAATCCACAGATTTGAAAGAAAACACGCGCACACGCGCGCACGCACACACGCACACAACTTGCATCAGATCACCGGCCACAGACCACCGCATTCACAAAGGCCAGCTGTCAGGCAACAGGCTGGCTCCTGACCTCGGTATGTGTGAAAACAAGTAGCCGGAAGAGTCCAGGCACTCAATTCACGGCCTCTCTGACTGTGTCTCTTAAAATACCGCGCAGACAAATGGGCGGCAAGTAAAAGACAGCGTCGGACAAAGTGTGCCGGCTTGTTGGGGAAAGATAGCCACTTGAGGTTCTGAAATAGGAGGGGACATACAGCATCGCTTTGTGGCACGGGCGGTTCCTGGCTGTCCGTGGCTAGCTCACGCAGCGACTCAGCCGCCTGTTCAGTATCTTGATTACCCTGAACCTTTGGCTTCAGGGCGAGACTACAACCATTTTTCATGTTGAGGATAAGATATCAAGAATTTGAAGACAGAACTGTGGTGCCAAGGCTCAGCCTTTGAGAATATGACCCTTTCCCTACATTTGAAGATTTTCCTTCTCTTGGCAGAGAAATAAATCAATAGAAAGGCAACCACTAGACAAATTAGAAACAGACTATAAACTTTCAAATCATCAGACGAAAATACAAACACATGGGCGCACACACATGCATATCAAAGAAAACGAAAAAGCACACATAGTAAAACAAAAAACAGAGGAAGCATTAAAGTAGAAAACATAACAGCAATAAGATGATAGAATTAAGACTAATATGTCAGTTACATCAACAGATGTAAATAGGATAAACCCATCCTTATAATAGGAAAAAGATTCTCACGTCGAATCATAGAACAATCTCCCAATGTATGTTGTATAGAAGAGAGGCATCTGTACCAAAGTAACTTAGAAAACTTAAAAATGTAATATAAATTAAGTTATACAGGAAAATACTGAGCTGAGGCTTCAATGACCATCAGTCAGGGTTAAATTAAAAATGAAAATGTTAGGGGCGCCTGGGTGGCGCAGTCGGTTAAGCGTCCGACTTCAGCCAGGTCACGATCTCGCGGTCCGTGAGTTCGAGCCCTGCGTCAGGCTCTGGGCTGATGGCTCAGAGCCTGGAGCCTGTTTCCGATTCTGTGTCTCCCTCTCTCTCTGCCCCTCCCCCGTTCATGCTCTGTCTCTCTCTGTCCGAAAAATAAATAAACGTTGAAAAAAAATTGAAAAAAAAAAAAGAAAACGTTAAATGAGACAAAAGGAGAGAGAGCAGTATCCAACATTAAGAGTCTAGTTTTTAGAATTCCCCATGTACCGAATAGCATAGCATCAAAATCAAGAATGAGATATGACAGTTAAGACTAACAATACACAGATAATGCAGGTATAAACTGAATGAAGCACAAGAAGACATTTTAATCGACCCCATCAGCTCATGAACTATCAAGAAAACAAATGGTGACAAGGAATGTGGAGAATCTGAATAGTAATTAAACATGATTGAATTTGAGAGGCAAAAAAATCCTTAAAATCCTTGCAAATGCAAATCAGCTATATCTCATATGAATCATTCATCATATCCAAGTAAGTTGATCCTAGTAATGCAAATAGTTCAATAATACTAGGGAATCTCTAATAAAATAGACCATATTAATAGATCACAGGAGAACTATATAATAATTCAATAGATGCCAAAAAGACATTTGACAGATATTCCACATCTATCCTTGCTTAAAACAAACAAAACCATAACTGACCAGTAAAATTACCTATAAACGGCATGATTGAAAATCACAGGGGCACCTGGGTGGCTCAGTCGGTTAAGCGTCAGACTTTGACTCAGGTCGTGATCTCACCGTTGGTGAGTTCAAGCCCGCCGTCGGGCTCTGTGCTGACAGCTCGGAGCCTGGAGCCTGCTTTGGATTCTGTGTCTCCCTCTCTCTCTGCCCCTTCCAGGCTCTCACACTGTCTCTGTCTCTCAAAAATAAATAAACGTTAAAACATTTTTAAAAATAAATAGATAAATGCCAAATGGATAAAGGATTTATATCTTTAAGCTAGACCATAAAACTCTAGAGGAAAGAACAGGTGAATTTATAATATTAGGACAGGAAACACAATAGGATCCCTAGTGTAAGTACTTAAGAAATTTGACTTTATAAAAATGTTACACTTCTCTATGGTAAAACATACTATAATCCAAGGTAGAAAACAAAGCAGGAATGAGCACGTCATGAGTGACAGGCAAAAGGGCTCATCCCCTTAATCCTCAAAGACTTAACCGTATACGAAATACGTGATGAATATAAACCAGCAGTTTGGAGAGAAACACAAGTGGCTTATAAAAGTCTCAACTTCACTCATAACTAGAGAAATGCTAATTAAAACAGTTAGGCATCTTCTTTGTTTTCCCTATCAGATTGGCAGAGATCACTAAGTTTGATGACGCCCAGTGCCAGAGAGAGTGTTGGGAAACACGCTCACTCGGATACCCTTGAGAGTGAAATTGGGGCAACTTTGGGGGAGGGTGATTTGGTAACATCTGTCAAAATCCTTTGCCCCAGAATTCAGCTGCTCAGATTTTTTTTTTTCAAAATGTTTTTCATATCTATTTATTTATTTTGAGGAGAGAGAGCATGAGCAGGGGAGGGGCAGAGAGAGGGAGAGAGAGAGAATCCCATGCGGGCTCTTGCGTGGAGCCCTACGTAGGGCTCGATCCCACCAACCCAACTGACTGAGCCACCCGAGTGCCCCTCAACTGCTCAGGTTTTCAATCCGCAGATTTCCATTCAGAAACCTTCCAGTTTGGACAAACAAGTGCTCAAGACCTTACTTGCAAACCTTTCCTGGGTTTGCTTCCCAAGGCCTTAGCACAGTGGGTCCCAAATCCACTTTGTGCATCAGAACCACTGGAGGGCTTGTGGGAGACAGGTTGCTGGGCCCCACCGCTATAGTTCCTGACCTAGCGGGTCTGGGGAGAACCCAAGCATCTGCATTTCTAACAAGTTTTGGGTGATGCTGATGCTGCTGGTCTGGGGGCCACCACCCCTTTAGCTTGTGGGGACTCGGGTGGGTAGAGGGATGGGGACCTGGGGGGGTGAGTTCCTCTGAGGGAAGGAGGATGAAGCAAGGTGGAGAAGAGCAGGACTCCCCAACCTAGGACTGTGTAGAGGAGGAAGTGATGGAGTGAGCTGCCCAGAGAGGGACGTTTGAGCCACCTAAGCAGATAGGACTTTAGTCCTTGTTCCCTGCCTCACAAAGACTTCTCCCATACCCCGCCCCAACTCACCTATTCTCCATAAACCCATAGGGTAAGGAGCATGTTAGCTGTGAGCAGACAAGGATTGCGAATCAGAGAGCCAGGCCGCCCTGGACAGGGAAAGGCACCCCCATTCCTCACACAAGCCTTGGAGGTGGTGACGTTGGGGTGGCACACTGGAAGGTATCCCAGCCGAGGGAGGGAGGTAGAAAGTGCTCCTGGGGACTCAGCTGCTTTGATTTGATTTTGAAAAATAACATCTTTTCAAAATATGGTGCTGGGAAAACTGGATATTCACATGCAAAAGGGTGACGTTAGACTCGGACCTCACACCATATATAAAAACTAACTCTAAGCGGATCAAAGCCCTAAACACAAGACCGAATACTATAAAACTCTTAGAAGCCAAACGACACGAAGCTCCTTGCACCTGAGAATCAAGGTAGAGGAAAATTCTTACCCATCTAAGAAATCTAAACAGCTGAACCTGACCTGAGAGCCCCAGGTATCCCTCACTGGTCAGGAGGCAGACTGACTTCCTAGTGGAAGGCTGAGAACAAGGGCATCCTTTTCACAATCGTTGCACCCCCCACCCTTCTTTTATCAAGGTAAAACAGTGAAGTGAACAAATCTGAAGTGTAGAAGTTGAGTTTTTACATATGTATGTACCTGTCCAACCAGGGCCCAGATCAGGATACAGAACATCTCCAGCATCCTAGATGCCTCTCTCTTTTTTTTCAAAGTTTATTTATTTTAAAGAGAGAGAGAGCGCGCGCGCGTGAGTGCAAGTGGGGGAGGGGCAGAGAGAGAGACGGAGAGACAGAATCCCAAGCAGGCTCTGCACTGTCAGCACGGAGCCCGACGTGGGGCTTGAACCCATTAACTGTGAGATCATGACCTGAGCCGAAGTCGACACTTAACCAACCGACTGAGCCACCCAGGTGCCCCTGCAGAAGCCTCCCTTATGGCCCTTCCCCATCAATACCCTCCAAGGCAATGTTCTCTATCCCTGTTTAGTTCTACTGCTTAAACGTCATAGAAATAAATGGAATTATAGTTATTGCTCTTTTGTGCTTGGCTTCTTTCAGTCAATATAATATTTGAAAGACTCACCCTGTCATCTCATGGGGCGAGCGTTTGTTCTTTTTCATTGCTGTGTAACATTCCATTGCAAGATAAATCACAGTTTGTTTCCATTCATCCATTGGACATCTGGGTTTGTTTCCAGTTCTAGGTTGTTAGGGATAAAGTTGCTATACAATTTTTGTAAGTGTCTTTTGGTGGACATAAGCACTTTGTTTCCCTCCTGGGTATACACTGAGAAATGGAGTTGGAGGATTGTAGACCTTACCTATGCTCAGCCGATTTTCCTACCACACGATTTTACTGCCACACGATTTTCCAAAGTCATTGCATAAATTCACCCTCCCACCCCAAATGCATGATAGGTCTGCCTCATTCATGACAGATCTTGGCATTATTCTTTTTTTAATTTTTCTGATGGGACCGTTCCTTTGTAACTTTGAAAAATATGTATTTAAAACTAGTAATAGTTTTTTTATTTACCTAAAATGGGTGGTCCAGGGATGCTGAATGTTTGAGAAAATTTTTGGACTCAGTTGTTAAGTATTCAGAAATTCCCCAAGGATGTGTGGGTGTGTTTCTGCCTATGTATGTGCCACAGTCACAGACGATTTGCTCCAGACCCCACCCTCCTTGCCTTGGAACAGACCCTGCACTTCCCCGTGAACAGGAAGAGCTTAGTTGGGATCCCAGAGGGAGATGTTTCCCATCACCAACAACATCTGGGGAACATCTGGAGAGCCCATCCCAGGACAGGGAGACACTTTGCTGGAGAAAACACATCACTTATTGGATTATTTTTGTTTTCCTATATTTTCTCTTATTCTCTTCCTTTCCTGCCCACCCCCCCCCCCCCAAGCCCCATTACCCACTGGGTCCCCTGCTCTAAGTCCCCACTCCAGCCCTTGCCAACTCCCTGCCCTGGCCTCTGTCTCATCTGGTTTCCCCAATACACAGCCCAGCAGGATGCAAACCTGGGCAGCCTGAGAGACCCCCTATTAACTCCAGTGTTCAATCCTGCCCAGTTGATCAGCAGGCAGCGTCTTCTAGAAAATTAACTCAAGGAATGTTGAAGCTGGTGCAGTTCTCTGGTCCAATGCCTCTATTTTACAAGTTGGAAGACTGAAGTTAAGAGAGAGAGAGGGAGAGAGAGAGAGAACTAGAACTCCACTCCACTGTAGGTCATCATAGAAACCCCCTTTTCTCCTGGGGACCTGACCAAGGGAAGGGATTAGAGGCAGGAAGGAGGCAGCAGTGGAAAAAAGGATTCTTTGGAACCAAAAAGGTCTGCAACCAGCAGCCACAGGGAGGACAGGGCTGACTGTCTGAGGGGGTGGTGGTGGGTGGGTGGCCACCTGCCATCATACCCTAAGGGCTGAGTCACCTCTAACAACTGACACCCAGCTCTGTAGCCTTTAAACTCCCTCCTGAGCTGTCTCAGCCACACCCATGGCTTCCTTACAGCGCTGTATGCTGATGACCCTTCTGTCTCCACTTCCAGCCCAGCACTCCCCTAGAGCACCAAGTGCACGTTTACTAGGTAAACTTAATTTATTCAGCTGGTTCTTACCGAGCACCGAGCACTGAGGAGAGTGAGACACAGCCCCTGCCCTCCCACGACTCCTAGAAAACACAAGGAAACCCACAAGTAAAACACAACTGAGTGCAAGGTAAAGGGCAGGCTGGAGAGGAGCATCTTTGGAAGTCTGAATCAGGACCAAAAACTGATCACTGACAACCTGGGCTGGAGTGATTATCGAGAGTGTGGGTGGGAGCGCAGGGATAAGGCTGGGAGAAACTTAACGAGACTTAGAACAGAATACCTCCTGTGTAAATTAAAACTACACGCATCCGTACCAATATCACGTGTAGAATGTGTAAAAGGCCACGTACACAGATTAGAGATGCTGAAATGGAGGAGCAGGGAAGGGAGTGGGGGGTGGGGCCATGAAGAGAGAGAGGCCAGGCTGCAAAGGTGGGCACAGGCCAGGTTATCTGGCCTTTGTAGGCCCCACAGAGTTGCGACTTCATCTTGAGGACACTGGGAAGCCACTGGAAGCTTGGTGCCAGCGGTCCAGATACCTAGCGCACACAGGCGCACACTCAATGCATGCAGGAAGGACGAGGGCTGTAGGAAGCTTCCTTCAACCTGCTTTCCTCCCAGTTTTCTTCCCTGGAAAGGTACAGGGCAGGTGGACCCCTTCTGGCCCGCTCTACATAAGCACCTGTGGCTCAAGAAGGACCTTCGCCATCATCTCCACCCCAGAGCCGTCCAGGCAGGAGAGGTCACCCCCACCCCCCACCTGGAGGAAGGTAGAAAGGAATCCCGAGGGTTGGGCTAGTCAGAGACAGCATTCATCTAGGACAGTCGGAGAAAAACCCAGAATGCAGCGGGAGCGGGACTGGAAAGGGGGAGGGTCAAGCTCCCACGAAGGCTCCCTGGAGGAGGCAGTGCAAGCCGAGACCTTAAAGGCGATGAGATTCTGGTAAGCGGCGGCCGGCGAGAGGGCCGAAAGGCATTCCAGGCGGGAGGAACGCCCTGTAGCAAAGGTGTGAGGGTAGAAACGCTCAAGGGACACGGGTGGTGGGTAAGGTTTGAACTGAGGTTGGGAAGAAGGGCAGAGGATGGTCTCCCGGCCAGGACTCGCTGCGGGGGCATGCACACACTTTTCCCTGTGCAGTGATACAAGGAGAGTTGGCCCCTAGTCAGGGAAGGCCTTGGCGGGAGCAGAGAAGGCAGTGGGCCATGTTAAGTGGCTAGGGTCTGGCTCAGAAGAAATTCTTCTTCTTCTTCTTTTTTTTTTTTTTTTTTTTAGGGAGGGATGGGATTGCGGGGCGCGGGGTGGGGGGCGAGGGAAGTTGTATCCAGGACCACCCCCCCACCCCCGGCTCAGTACTTCTGCAGGGTCTCTGGCCCCGGGGCCGAGGTGAAGGTCACGCCCACCGATTACCTCCTCCCCTCCCCCTCCCGGCCCAGGTTGGTCTCCAGTCACAGTTTACTTTTCCGGCGCATCTGGGGGGGGGGGGGTGGTAAGGAGGGGGCACAGGAAGGACGTTTAGATTGGACGATAGCAACTGGCTCAGGCAGGGTTGGGGTCTAGGCCTGGAAGGAGGCCTCGGCTCCGCCGCCGTCGCCGGGCCTCAGTCTACCCATCCGCGAACGGGGGCCGCGTGGCGAGGTGGGGATCCTCGCGACCCGGCTCCGCCGGCCGGGCGCGTTGGCGACTTCGGGAAACCGCGGGAGGGGGACGGGCGAGGGCGGCGGAGGGCCGAGGGCGCGGGGCGGTCGCGGCGGCCGCGCGGGGTCAGAGTCCGCAGGGAGGCCCCGCGGCCGCCGCGCCGGGCTCCGGGCGGGGGGGGGGGGGGGGAGGCGGCGCCTCCGGGGCGGGGCTGCCGGGCGGCCTGGCGGGAGGCCGGGCGTGCGTCAGCGCTGCGAGCCCCGGAGTTTTCCACTGACGAGGAGGGCGGAGCGGCGGGCGGGGCCGGGCGCAGCCAGTCTCCCGCCGCCGCCGCCGCCGCCGCCGCCGCCGCCGCCGGACGCTCAGAGAGAGGGGCGGCTGGGCCGACTGCGGCTCGGCGGAGCGCGCACGGGGTCGCGGCACCGGGGGCGTCCCCGGCCGGGACGCGGGTCGCATCGGTGCCCTTGGCGAGCGTCCGGATCGCAGGTGAGCACCGAGCAGCTGCGGGCCCGGCTGTCCGGGACGTCGGGGGCGTCCCGCGCGGGGCGGGGGGTGGGGGTGGGCGGGCTGCGCCCCTCCGGTCCCTGCCACTTGTCCCCCCGCCTCCCCGAGCGGGCACCGGGGCGGGGGGACGGCCCGGCCCGGCCCCTGACTGCGCGCCCGGCCGGCGTCCGGGGCGAGGAGGCGGGGAGGCGAGAGTGGCAGGTTTTCCGCTCCCCTCCCCCGCGCCACCGAGGGTACCCCGAGAAGTCGCGGCGCCCCGAGCTCAGTGCGGGTGACGGCCGAGCCCAGGTTGGCGCGGGCGGCTGGGTGACGGGGTGCGCGCGTCCACGGGAGAGTTTCCTTTTGACCCAGTTGCCTGAGAACTTTTCAGAAGTTCCTCGCGTGGCCGGAGCAGGTGACATTTGTCGCCTTCCTCCTCGGGCTCCCCCCGGGGGCGGGCGCCAGGGCTGCGGCGCGTGCCGTGCCCGGCGCCCCCGGCCAGCAGGGGTCAGGGAGGGAGTGGAGGGAAGAGCCAGAAGGAGTGAGGCTCCGTGAGTCACGGACCCCGGAGGGTGGGAGGGCGGAAGGAGGGAGGGAGGGATTGTGTCGTGCGCTCACCTGTTTGTCAGTCACCGTCACACGCGGAGGCCACCGCTGTGAGTCACGGGCGCAGCCCCGCCGGACACCCGCGGGCACACGTAGGCTCTCTCCCACGCACTTCTCGGCTCCCCTGCACGTACTTCCTCCCGGTCCTCAGTTTCCCCTCCCCGGGGGCCCCTCCGCAGGCACGCACCTCTGGATGCCCTGGCCACAGCAGCCGGCACACACTTAGGCACTCCTGCTCCCTGGCACAATCACACTCGTAGTCCCCACTCCTGACACCGGAGGGACCCTCCCCAGCTCCGCTGGCCCCCCATCCTTGACATCACTGCCCTCTTCCACCTCCACATCCAGAGGTTACCGAGTCTATTCCCCTTTCTCCTGTGCCCTCCCTGTCCTGTCATCTCTCACCTAGCCCTGGCACCGGCCCAGCAGGTCACACCCCCTCCAGTCGGCGACTGAGCCATCTTTTTAAAATGCAAATCTGGTATATTGTCAACTCCCTCCTTAAACCCTGCTGAGGCTTCCAGTGCCCTGGGGCTAAAGCCTGTCCCGGCGGCCGCGGCTCCAGAAACCTGTGGCTGGATGCCCCTCCCCCCCCTCGGCTGTGCCCCCCCCCTTTGGAGCTCTTTCTACTTCCTTTCCTCCCAGAGACTGTTTTTACCCTCAGCTTTGCCCCTCCTGCCCCACATTGCCTCAGACCTGTGTTCCCAGCGCTCACCACCATTCTGTAACTACACACTCCTTGCCACTAAATTCAAAAGCTGGGAGAGTGCAGCCAGTGTAGGTCTTGCTGTCCCTGTGTGCCCGAGTGCCTGACACTGCGCCTGGCATCTTATAGGAGCTCAATAAATGTTTGTTGAATGAATGAATGAATGAGAACGAAGGAGGCCTTGCTCAGGTGTCAGGTACAGTTTCCCTTCTGCAGGAGCAGTTGCCTTCTGTAGCTGGCAAACATTTGGCACCTACCCAGTGCCAGGCTCTGGAGGCCAAGGCTGAGGAACCATGCCCTCCCCCCCCCCCCCCGCCCGGATCACTTTCAGAGGGATGGGGGGGGGAGGGGTGTGCTAAGGCTTCCCTTCTGCCCTCTTTGTGCTGCCCAGGTTGTTTTCCTAGCCAATCCCAGTGAGGGCCAGAGGGACTCAGGGGTGCCCTCCCCTTGTCCCAGAAGTAGCTCCTGAGAGTCTGGGGTCATGTGCCCCCAGGTGTTGGGGGTACTGGCCTGACCAAGGCCTGGGGCTCTGAGGTTAAACGACATAATTCTTCAGATTCCCAGAGGAGGATAGGGCCAGCCCAAGGTGCCCTCTCCCCAGTACCAGCTGTGGTCGGGGGTTGGGGCACTGGGACTAACGAGTGGCACAGAGAAGTTGATGAGACTTCCCAGAGGCCCTGAGATATCCCCCTGACCCCCAACGAGCCTTTGTTTGCCTGGTGCCCAGGCTGAGGTGGCCTTCCCTGGGTTCACATAGTGTGGCCTGAATGTGTAGATAGTTGTGGGTAGTAGAGTGGGGAAGTGTCACCCCTTCGTCCTGAGCTGTCAACTCCTGTGTGTGGTGACAGGAGGGTGGCCTGATTCTCAGGGCCCAGGCAGATCCCGGAAGAAGCCTGGCTGTCTTTGATTCAGAGCCTGCCTCTGGGGCTCCTGGGGGTGTGGTATTTCTGTCTGAGCCAGCTCCTGGGAATCGCTTCTCCTTCCCCCGGGACCCTAGGATGGGGGCTGTGTTCACCCTGGGAACAGTGCCATGGTTGGGATCTTGATTCCTGGGTAGCTACTGAGGGCCCCTCCCCCCTCCTCTGACTCACTGTCTGACACTTTTCTTGGACTCTTTCACTATCTTTCATTCCTTTCTCTGACTTGGCCTGTCCTTGTCTCTGGCTGTGTTTTTGCCTCATCTCCTGCCTCTGGATTCCCAGGTGGGACAGGGAGGCACTGAGATCCAAGGGCTGTCCCCTCTCCCTCCACCCCCTCCACCCCAGGGGAGCATCAGAGACTTTGCGGGTGTGCAGATCCTGGGGGGGGGAGGGTCACCCCTAGAATGGACAGTGTGGCGGGAGCTTATCTGTGTCCCTGTTTCCCCGTCTGCAGCCTTGGAGCCTCTAACCCCCTCACCTTGAGTTCCCATTCTGTAGACAAGCCTGAGGCAGAACCAGGGTGTCAGGCTTAAACCTGCTTCCTTGATATCTATTTGTTTACTTCTGGGGAACAGGGAGCCTCCTGAGATGTCTGTGTTGGCACCTGTCTGCAGCCAATGCTTCTTAACTCCCAGAACCACTGCCTTCTGTGGCTCAAACCCTCTGGTGCAGGCTGGGGAGTGGGCATGGCACCCCCCTCCCCGCCCCGACTGACTGTGACAGGACCAGGAGATCACTCTGAGCAGTCACCCCTCAGAGGTCCACCTCTGCTAGAGGTGCCTACTCTATGCCAGACTGCTCTAGGCATGGGCACCGTAATGGCCAGGCAGAGAGGCCGTCAGCCTGGTGTGAGGGAGGGGCAGTGAGACCGTGAGAGAAGGGCCCGAATAGGGGAATCCCAGGGCCCGTGGGAGCCCAGAGAGGCATATAGTCAGGAGTGAGGGGTGGAGGTTTCAGGGAGGCCCTCTTGGAAATGACTATTAAAGGAGAGCGAGGCTGGGTTCCAGCTTGTGCAAAGGCCAGGAGGCGGGCAGGTCATGGCAATTAGGGAAACTGCAAGTTCAGCTGGAATATAGTGAGGGGAGGGTGGGGAAGCAGGAGCCAAGCCTGCCTCAGCCTCTCGTGGAATTCTAGGCTTGATCCTAAGGGCCAGCTTTCCTCAGCATGGGGGTGGCAGGGAGCCATGTGGTTTAGGAAGACCACTCTGGCTGCAGGGGGGTGACAGGAGCAGAGGCAGGGGACATTGGGCGGTAGCAGTGGGGACAGAGGCATAAGGGTAATAAACTTTTAAAGGTGAAGGAGACATACATAAAATGCATAAAGTCTACGAATCCCACGTGTACAGTTAGGTGAATTTTTAGTTTTCGACATTCATGGGACCCCCAGCTAGGTCAGCACAGAATGTTTCGAGAGGATTCCACCCCCCTCCCCCCGGTGAGATTTCTGCTATCCCTCGCGCCCCCCCCCCCCCCCCCCCCCGCGTTCTGACTTGTATCATCACTGATTGGGTTTGCCTTTCCTTGAACTTCATTCCCGTGTATTCTTGTGTCTGGCTCCTTTCATTCCACATGACATCATTGAGATTCACATGTGTGTATCGAGGAGCTCGTTTTTCTCACAGTTCGGAATGACATATCCACTAAGCGCTTACTGCCGGTCTAAGAACTTGGCATGCATGGATTCACGTAAACCTCCCAACTCTAGGAGGTTTGAAGGCCAAGAACCGGAGAAACGGAGAGCCTAAGGACCTTGACTGGGGTCACGCGATCAAGCAATAGCCAAGCCAGGGTTCAAATGCAGGCAGTCTGGTTCCGGAGCCAAGGTTCTTAACACTCTGCTGATGGCCCCCACAGTGCTGTGTCTGTGCCTAGCCTTGCGTGCGCGAAGTGAGCTAGTGTGCACTTGGAGGTCTGGGTGCCTGGATGTGGCCGGAGGGAGCGGGAGGAAGGAGTGGAGTGAGGATGGCTGCAGGTTTCTGGCTTGAGTAACTGGGTGGGTGGCAGTGCCGTTACTAAGATAGGGAACACAGGAAGAGGAACAGATGGCATGGGGGGTGGGGAACAGAGACAAGGGGTTCGATTTGGGGCCTATGGAATTCTATGTTTCTAAGGGACAGCCAGGCACAGATAAAAAGCGGGCATTTGGTTTTGGCGGGGGGTGGGCCTGGGGCTTGGGCATGGGATTAGGCATTCGGCACCCTGTGGACAGCATCTGGGGTTTGGGAAAGGATGGGGTCTCCCAGCGGGGCCGGTAGGGGCAGGCTGTGTGGGTATGCTCTGTCTGTGTGTGTTTCTGTGTGTGTCTGTGGGCTGCACGTGTATGTATGTGTGTGCCTGGCTCCGGGTCATGAGTTTCCCCATCTCCTGGGAGAGCCTGCAGGTCAGCTGGGAGCTGCGTTGTTTTTGTTTGTGGTTTTGCAGGGGGTGGGGTGGGGGGGGGCGCCCGGCCTGAGAAACTCCCCGCTGAGAAGCCCCCGGAAGCACCTGTGCATTCTCTTCCCCTGGCCCAGTGTGAACGAAAGGTTAGCAAGGAGGGGGGTTTCTCTTGCTTGTCTCATGCCTGCGGGGAGAGGCTGTCCCAGGGACGAATTTTATCCGGTGAGTCCGCCGACCGCGGACCCCCTAGGTCTGGGATCCAGACACTTTGTGGTAGGCTCGCCAAAAGGGGACAGGGGCCTTTCGAAAGGACACCTGAGTAGGGGAGATCGGCAGCCTTCTGGTTGGTTTTTCCTGTTCTCATTTCCTGTGATGGCAGTGGGGGAGGGGCTCCCCAGCACTGGGGCCTCTGCATCGTTTCCCCTTCCTCCTGGTGACCTCCTGGGGCCCAGGCCTGAGCACTGTAGGACACAGACAAAGTACAAGGTAGCCCAGCCCTCAGGACTGAGTCCTTTGGGGATTGCCAAGGGTGGCCGAGGCATTTAGGGGAAGGAGCCCCAAGTCCAGTCCCCTTACCCGAGGCCAGCCAGGCTGTGGGAGGCTCTGTGGTTGAGACCCTCCAAAGGGGAAGACACAGTAAGCTCTGTGTCCTGACGTGGCCCATGTCACCAAGCTACAAACAGGAGAGAGTGGAACATCTTGACCGGTCAGTTTCACTAAGAGTTGTGTGTGTGGTTGGTTGGTGGGTTGGTTTGTTTGTTTGTTTTAAGGGGAAACAAACAATCTACATAGGAAGTTAAGTCAAACAAACGGGGTTAGATATTGGAGGAGAGACACCATGTAGATGGGTTTTTAAAACCAAAACAGGAGTTGTTAGAGAAGCATGAAGCACTGCCAGGCCTGGAGGCAGGGGACTTCGGTGGGGCGGGGGTTTCTGAGGGAAAGTCTGAGCGGCTCTGTCACAGGAGAGGAGGGGCTCTGGAAAGTCCTGTGTCTGGGAATCGGGGCCAGTGTCAAAGCCAGCCTGTTTCCCGGAGTGCCCTGGTCAACCTGGCCCCCGAGAGGGAGAGGGAGAGGGAGTCTGTGTGTGTGTGCAGGGTGGTGTGTCGGTGGGTGTGCTGGGGCAGCCGGTGGTGGAGGAGGAGGAGGAGGAGGAGGAGGAGGAGGAAGCAAAGCCACCATACAGGGCTGTGCGGGCTGTGGCAGACGGCCTCACACACACAAAGGCACACAGATGCGAGCCGTGTGAATCAGCCAGCCAGTGAGTCAGCCCCCAGGATTCCTGTCGGGGAATGAGCGAGGCCGGGCTGAGGTCTGCCGGTCCATCTGTCGGTCTGGTGTATGCATGTGTGTAGGTGGGTCGTGGGAGGTAGCGGGGAAGGTGCCTGGTGGTGTCCTGGGAAGGCGTTTGGGCAGCGGTGGTGGGAGTCTGCAAGCGCCAGGAGGAGGCCTTGGCCCTCAGCGCCTGCGCTGGTGGAAGGAAGCCTCCTGGAGCCCGGCCCCCCGGCCCCCCGGCCCCCTGCACACACAGTCGAGGGGGCGGCCCGGGACACCTGGGAGGGCAGGGGGAGCGGGGGATCGTGGCCGGGCGCCCCACCGCCTGCCCTCAGGCCTGCCGCTGAGAGCGCTCTCCTTTCCGTTCCAGGCCGTCGGTGCCCAAAGCCCAGAGTACCCCCAGCGCCACCATGACTGGGCCGCTAAAGAGGAAGTTTGACCAGCTGGATGAGGACTCCTCCTCGCTCTGCTCCTCTTCCTCCTCCTTGTCCTCGGGCCGCCGTTCTGGCTCCTGCTCCCCAAGCTCTTCCGTCTCCCTGACCTGGGACTCAGATGAGGAGGGCCCCTGGGATCAGATACCCCTGCCTGACCGTGACTTCTGTGGCCCCCGGAGTTTCACCCGTGAGTCTCCCCCCACCCCCCCTCCCGGGAACCACCACACCCCTTCATCCTTCCTGAAGATGAAATTGGGAGGCCCACCTTGTCCCCCGACAGAGCCATTCTGGCCCCTGGAGGTCATGTCCCCGCGGCTTTGGCTCCCCACCTTGTCCACTTCCCGTAATACAGTGGTTACTCAGGAATGCCCTCTGTCCAGAGGCACCGGGCCGGCTAGATTCACCTTTGACCTTGGGACTCCCTGCTTAGAAGTCCTGCCAGGCAGGACCGGAGCTCCTCACTGTGGCCCTCGGGCCCTCCGGCTGCAGCTCCTCCCTTCTGTTCCAGTTTCGTTTCTCCAGCTTGCACACCCTGTCCTACCTACGGAACCACCGGAGTCCCACGCCCCACACTTCTGCACCGCGGGGCCTGTCAGGCCGGTCCCTCTCCTGTCAGAATGCTGTTTGGCTTTGCCTGAACATAGTGGAAAGGTCTCTTTCCCCCAGTTATTTTTCAAGCTGGCATAACTTTGATTTCGAACTGACAAAGACAACCCTAAAGTAGTATTCCTCAACCTTGTTTTCCATGATTATTGCCCCCAACCGTAAGGAGCCTTTTTAGACATATTTTTCTTTCTTTTTTAATTTCTTTTTGTTTTGTATATATTTTTTTCATTTTATTTATTTTTTTAGAGAGAGAGAGAGAGAGAGCAGGGGAGAGGGACAGAGGGGGAGAGAGAGAACCTGAAGCAGGCTCCACGTTCTGCGAGGAGCCCGACGCAGAGCTCGATCTCATGACCATGAGATCATGACCTGAGCTGAAATCAAGAGTCAGACACTCAACCCACTGAGCCACCCAGGCACCCCGAGACAGAGTTTTCCTAATTATGACATTCCTGCCATGACATTTTAATACCTCAGATATGGTGTCTTTGTTTATGTACTTGTTGTACATCCTTATATTATACTAGAAAAAGAGTATGATTTGTAGCACATAGAATCTAACAGTAGGTTGACTAAACTCCTGTAGGTTTATTCTGGAAATACAAGAATGGCTTAATATTATAAATATCATAAAATATAAAATACTATAAAATCCGATTTTATACTTTTATAGTTTACTATAAAATATAGGAGCCACTGTAGATGTTGAAGGACATTTGATAAAAATGTCATGTTCCTTCTGGATAAGACCCTTGATAAAGTAGCAATAAATGGATGCTACCTTACATGATTAAAAAATATGTGTCTCGACCCAAAAAGCTGGCATTCTGATTAATGAGGAAATATTAGAAGCAGTCCAACTAAAGAAAGAGATGGGGACCCTGTCACCACTGGTAGTTAGCATTGTTCAGTAAGTACTCGCCAGTTAGCAGAGAGGATGAGAATTCTATATATTGGATTGAGACAGACAAAATAATATATTCCGTGGAAATACATGAAACTGCCAGTATTCAGCTGCTTTATGGTTCTGCCTATGGTTCAGCCTAATAAAAAGGAACGGTATACCAATATGTGTACAGAAGATACCAAATACATAGCTTACTACCCAGTATACAATCCATAATTTAGAAAGGTAATCCCAAATAATAGCCTAAATGTGTTCCAAAATGCAGAAGCTATAAAGGAAAAGATCAATATATTTTTAATTATGTAGCCTTAGAAGTTATTTTATAAAATGCCTTGGACAAAAATAAAAGACTAATGGGGCGCGAGGGTGGCTCAGTCGGTCAAGCATCCCACTGCAGCTCAGGTCGTGATTCCCGGAGTCCGGCTCTGTGCTGATAGCTCAGAGCCTGGAGCTTGCTTCGGATTGTGTCACCCTCTCTCTCTCTCTCTCTCTCTCTCTCTCTCTCTCTCTGCCCCTCCCCCGCTCATGCTCTGTTTCCCACCGTCTCTCAAAATGAATAAACATTTTATTTAAAAAATAAATGAATAAATGAATAAATAAATATTAAAAGACTAAAATATTTGCACAGATAGGCTAGATGATTACTATCTCTAATGTCATATATAAAGAGCTCCTGCAAATCAATACAAAACTACAGAAAACTGCATAAGGAACCTATAAATGGCTAATAAAGATGGGAAAGATGCTTAATGTCACCAAATGCTCTCATTTGGACTGGTAAATAACAGTAAGCCCATGGTGACCTAGGCGTGGCGTTCAAATGTACCAGCTCGCATCCCAGCCAGGCTGGCTCCATTTCTCCAGATCCGTTCGGATCCATTGCTTTCTTTGGGCTGGGAGATCGGAGGGGGAGTGTGAGAAGAGGCAACTCGACATCTTCCTGGAGGTGAAGCCGTCCCTCACGGCAGAACTAATGCCCTGCCCCTTCCCTCCCTGCCTTTCCAGCCCTGTCCATCCTGAAGAGGGCGCCCCGGAAGCGCCCAGGCCGCGTTGCCTTCGATGGCATCACCGTCTTCTACTTTCCTCGGTGTCAGGGCTTCACCAGCGTGCCCAGCCGCGGTGGCTGCACTCTGGGTATGGCCCCCCGCCACAGCGCCTGCCGCCGCTTCTCCTTGGCCGAGTTTGCACAGGAGCAAGCCCGGGCTCGGCGGGAGAAACTGCGCCTGCGCTTGAAGGAGGAGAAGCTGGAAGCCCTGCGATGGAAGGTAGGGAGACCCGCTGCCCCGCGCCGGCGCCTGGGCCAGCTTCTCGAGTCCTGGCCGTGAGGGAGCGGGGCCTCTGGGGTGGGAGCCCGGGTGCTCATTATACATTTGGGGAAAGAGGCCCCTGGGGCCAGTGTTGCTCGGCCAGGGCCTGTCGCCTGCATTATCTGCAGAGTGGGGTGTGGGAGGGCCTGTTTGCTGCAGGGGTTGCGGGCGCGGCGCCGGGAGCTGTCTGGGGGCGGGGGGTGTCAGGAGCATTGCAGGGAGGGCGGGAATCTGGAGTTGATGTGACCCTGGGGGTCATTGTGTCGGGCTGGTTGATGGTTGGGTGGGTTTGTCCATGGACTGGGGAATGACAGGAACGGGAAATCTCTGCAAATGCCCCGAAGGCAGTGTTCTTGGCCCCCCAGCTCACTGTGGTCTCTATGGTGCCCACCCAGAGCGCTTGTCGGGTGACCGATGGCCGTGGGTGGGGGCAGAGACCCCCTTCTGTCTCTCACATCCCTCCTCTCTCCCACTGGATACAGCTCACGGAGGCTGGCGTACCCGAGACGGAGGCTGGCCTGCCACTCACAGTGGACGCGATCGATGATGCCTCCGTGGAGGAGGACTTGGCTGTGGCCGTGGCCGGTGGCCGGTTGGAGGAAATGACCTTCCTACAGCCCTATCCGGCCCGGCGCCGGCGGGCTCTGCTGCGGGCTGCCGGAGTGCGGAGGATCGATCGCGAGGAGAAGCGGGAGCTGCAGGCTGTGCGCCAGTCCCGCGAGGACTGTGGCTGTCGCTGTGACCGGGTCTGTGACCCCGAGACCTGCAGCTGCAGCCTGGCGGGCATCAAGTGCCAGGTGTGGGCCGGGGAGGGAGGCCCGAGTGCGGGGGCTTGTCTGGGCTCGGGGGGGACCCTCTCTCACGCTCTGCTCTCTCTGCAGATGGACCACACCGCGTTCCCCTGCGGCTGCTGCCGGGAGGGCTGTGCGAACCCCAAGGGCCGCGTGGAATTTAATCAGGCGCGGGTGCAGACCCATTTCATCCACACGCTCACCCGCCTGCAGCTGGAGCAGGGGGCTGAGAGCCCGGGGGAGCTGGAGGCTCCCGCTCAGGGCGGCCCGGCCAGCCCCGGTGAGCAGGCGCCGGCTCCCACTTTCCCGCCGGCCAAGCCCCCCGCGAGCAGCGAGCTGGGAGATGACAGCTGTAGCAGTGACATGACCGACTCCTCCACAGCTTCAGGCACGAGCGAGACCCCCAGCGGCCCCACCTGCCCAGCCCTGCCCGGCCCTGGCTTCCAGCCTGACATGGATGATGACAGCCTGGCCCGGGTCCTGAGTTTCAGTGACTCGGACCTGGGAGGAGAGGAGGAGGAGGAGGAGGAAGGGGGAGTGGGAACCCTCGACAACCTCAGCTGCTTCCACCCAGCTGACCTCTTTGGGACTGGTGACCCCGGTGGCCCAGCCAGCTGGACCCACAGCTATTCCAGCTCCAGCCTCACGTCAGGCATCCTGGATGAAAATGCCAACCTGGATGCCAGCTTCTTCCTAAACGGTGGCCTTGAAGGGTTGGGAGAAGGCAGCCTCCCGGGCACCTCGGTGCCGCCCGGCTCGGACGCTGGCCAGAGCAACTCCGTGGACCTCAGCTTGTCTTCCTGCGACTCCTTCGAGCTGCTCCAGGCCCTGCCAGACTACAGTCTGGGGCCCCACTACACCTCCCGGAAGGTGTCCGACAGCCTGGACAACCTCGAGGCACCCTACTTCCCCTTGCCTGCCTTCTCTCCGCCTGGGGACGCGGGCTCTTGCTTCCTGGAGTCTGTCATGGGCTTGCCTGACTCAGCCGCCGAGGCCCTGGCTCCCTTCATAGACAGCCAGTTGCTTGAGGACACCGCCCCAGCGTCTCTGGTGGAGCCTGTGCCCGTGTAAGGCCCCGGGGCACCTTGTCACGGCCCCAAGAGCCCTGTTGCTGCTTTGTTGTAAATTTGGGGGCTCCCTGAGGCCTGTAGGTAAGGGTCTCCCGTTGGCTGGCTCGCCCGTGCGGGCACTCCTGATTTTTGTGCAACACTCTGGATTGATTTATTTATTTTTGTAAGTTTCTGTGCCGAAGAGAGGGCGGGGAGGGGGCCTTCCCTTTCCGCCACCCTGCTCCCCCGCCCCCCAAGCCCACACAGTCTCTCCTTCCACTTCCACGGTGTGCGTGCCAGGGACAGGAGGACGTAAGCCTTCCCTGGAGCTTCGCAGACCCCTTTTCGGTCTCAGATGATGTTCCTTAGCCCAAAGACAGCAAGACAGGGCAGCAATCAGCCACTTCTTACGGCTTCTCCTGCCATCCTGAGCCCCAGACCCATGGGTGGCTGCGTTCTCTGGACTGTAAAGACTATAATTTATTTCCATAATTTATTTGGAGACTAGGAGGTGTAGGCCTCTCCCCCCGGCTGGCAGGCAATGCTGGGGTTGGGGTGGGACAGAGACCCCCGTGAGTCCCTTTTGCCTTGTAGTACTATATCCCTGCCCTTCCTGGGCTTTGGTATAAACCAGGTGTGGATTTGGGCCCTGTGGTCTGCTGTGGCAGCTGCCTGGCCCCAGGTGGCTGAGGACAGCGTCCAGGCAGGGGGCTGGGTGGGGCTGACCAACCGTGACCAAAACCTGCCCCACACGGCCTCCTCTTTTTCCTGTCCTCTGCCGTATCTTCCTCCTCCCCAAAGGTCACAGCCTTCATTTGGGCCCATCAGTGTAGAAGGGAAGCAGGAAGCCCCAGCGAGGGCAAGGGGCTAGCCTCGGGGCCCGCAGCACGCCCCTGACCACTATCTCAGGGCTTTCTGGGCACGCATGCCAGCCTGGGCTGCCTGCCCATGCCCTGAGGCCACCTGGCTGGGGTGAGGGGCGGCTCCTTGTGGCTTTTATGCCGTTCGTTTGCTGATGTTAAGTTTTGCATCCTAATTTCTATATCGTCCCTGAGTGTTAGAGCTATATAATTTATTCATCTTTCTCCATGTCTGTGCCAAGAAGCCCAGGCTGTGGGCCTGCCTTCTTGCCTAGGAGGCCTTACCAGCCCGCGTGCTTGTGGGAACACCTTGTACCTGAGCTTACAGGTACCAATAAAGAGGCTCTATTTTTAAAACCGGTGGTTTGCGTTTGTGGGACCTGGAGATGGGGGTGGGGGGGGGGGTCTACCCTCAGGAGGTGCTGGGGAGGGAGGGGAAGGCGGGACCTGCAGGGCAGCGTGGACACCGAGCCTCTGCTGGGGTAGGGGTGGAGACACCACATAGTGGGCCTCCTTCTGCACAGGCCAGTCATGGCCAAGTGGGAGGCTGGCCGGGCAGGGCAGGCCCAGCAGTTTTCTCCTTGTGTAAACCCGTCTCTCCCCAGTGGTCACCTGGGGTGGGAGCAGCAGGGCAGTCTTCTGAGACAGGGCTATCTGCCCGGGGTTTTTCCCACTCGGCCACGCGGAGCTGGGGCCTGGCTTCAAGGGTGAAGTACCCCCCCCCAACGCCCTCCCCCTTTAGGGGCAGACAGTGGGATGTAGCTGGTAGAGGCCTCCTGTGGGGCCCAGCGGCTGGGGTCCCTGGGGACTTGAGCCCCGGAAGACCGCCTCCTCCTGCACCAGCCGGACCCGTCTGACCTGTCCCCAGCAGGCGGTCTGACCTGTCCCCGGCCTAGGCCAGAGGAGCAGGCCTCGCCCTGCCCTGGGGAGTCCCAAGTGTGGGGCCTGAGGAGGAGCAAGGTCGACCTCCCCCTTAGGAATAATGGCTTATACGAGTGCTGGGAGGGAGGAGGACCAAACAAGGACAGCAGATTTGGGTCTCCCTTTTCTCTGCCTTTCGGCCTGGGCTGGGCTCCCCTTTATTTCATCTCTGTGGCTTACGGGGTAAGAGCATGGACCCTGAGTGCCAGGTTCACATCCCAGTTCTACTACCTGGCAAGGTGACCTATGCAAATCACTTCCTTTCTACGACTGCAGTGTCTTGCTGTCCCCAGTGCTGTGCAAGTAATAACACTACTTGCCTCATGAAAGCTTTTTCCGTTCACGCATACACAGCACTTAGGACAGTGCCAGGAGGGTGCAAGCCTTGTGTGCATGTTTGTGACTTCCGTTCTGTTTTCGTATTGCTGCCTCTATGTTTTATCCCCTCTCTCTCTTTTTTTTTTGCCAGTTCTGTCACTCTTCGGGTATCTGTCTCTTGCCTCTGGACATGCATGGATGTGACCGTGTGGCCATATTGTCAGTGGCCGTGAGAGGACCCAGAGCTTGGAGCCTGGCCCGTGGTGCGCAGCCTGTTCCTGTAACCAGCTTAGCCAGGGACAGCCAGGACTTAGGCTCCTCGGGGTGGAGTATCCCCATACGGTCCGCGATGCTGCCTCCCCTCTCACTGGTCCCTGGGAGCCCTTTTGCAGAGATTGTGTCAGCATGGATGCTTCAAAATCTGGGTCTCTCCAAGGGCTCTGAGGCCCTGCTCTGACGAGCCTGGGGGTCCAGGTGGCAGGTTCCTGCAGCCCCACCCCGTCCCTGGCTGGAACCCCCACAGGTTCCTGCCCCGTGGATACGGCCCATGGCTGGACTGGACCTGCCCACCTCCCCTCTAGGGCAACAGGATCACTTCCTGGCTTTCTCTTCGTTTCTTTCTTTCTTCTTTCTTTCTTTCTTTCTTTCTTTCTTTCTTTCTTTTAGGTAAATGAAGACAACTTAGGTTTTACAGCAACAAAAATGTGATTAATATACAATCCATGACAGCATCATTCTCCAGACGGGCAAACCTGTCTCTCCACAACCCACCCCCAAGAAACCGGATTGTAACACGGATGCCAGGAAAAGGGACTGGTTTCCCAAAGGAAGGATGCTAAGTAACCTGGGGAAAGCGTTCCAGGTCATTGACTCAGACCAAGAGGCCGTGCACCCGATCAGCAGGATGTTATAGAAACAAGGTTCTGCTGTCACGAAGGATAACTGTCTGTTCTACAAGGGACCCCTACCGGTTCAGTTTCCAAGCTGTAGTCACTGGACGACAACTCATAAAAACTGTACCACAGCTGCGTCCTCGTCCTCGCACTCACGCTAAGTGCGTATTTCACTTTACATCAATTGTATCCATGTGCTTAAAAGTTAGAACCATTGTAACAGCACTCATGAGTTCACCAGTTCATCATGCTGTTTTTCTCTAATAGAGAATATATAATAGAGAGGAATGATGTTTTAACACATAGTTATTCAACTTCAGCTGTCTGCTGTATATCACTGGCAGGGATTTGTATCATGGTTTGGGAACACAGATCTAGTCTAATTTCCTGCCACGGAGGGGAACACGGAGGCCCAAAGAGTAGAAACTCTTGGGAAGGTCACGCTCCGGGCTTCCAGTTCAGAGGTCCTTCCCCTGAGGCCTGATTGGCCCATTCTTGCCGTCATGAAACACAGAAGAGAGGTGTTGGGAGCTCCAGCCAAAAGTGACCGCTGTCACCCTCTTGCCAGGTACAAGTAATACAAGTCATCTAACTAGAGACACTGCTTTTGTCCCCAGAGGTGGCGAATGGGTTTCTGGAGGATTAAGTTTGTTGGTCAGTGTCTTTTACAAAATCTTAAGTGAGAACTATTTTTTCCTGGGTTGTATTTCCCCGTACCAGGCATGGGGAATCACGTTTGTCCCAAACCAGAGAGGACCAGCCGAGGCCAGCCAAGGACTTGATGAGGAATCAGAATGAATGGACAGAGTGAGCCAATGAGCCTCAGAACCTGCAGGACAATGGCGTCCCTCGCACAGAACCTCAGCTACGGGGCCTTCTGAGCTGGCTCTCCTATCTGTGCCACTGCCGGGAAGGGTGTGCGGGCAGCAGGACAGGGGCGAGCAGTCACTTCTTGAGCTTGGGGGCTCTGGGGACCAGACGGGAGAGGGGAGGCACTGACCTAACCATATTAAAATCGCTGTGGGGATTTTAAAAAAATCACCTCTTTGCTCCCTCACAGAGTCTGGAATAAAAACGGAGCCCAACAGAAGGTGCCCAATGAGCCTGGCATAAACTAGCTTGGTTGATGCCCTTTTTTCCTCTGAGCAAAACTGCTTCTTGTGCCTGAAAAACACAAAGCTTTGGGATGCCCCTTAGATCAGACGAGGCACCATCCAAAGAAACCACACACCATACAGACACGAGAAGAATACGTCATTTTCGAATCTCCTCTCACCGACCCACTTCTGATCTCTACTTCTGTAGAAGTGAAATGTCTGTAGGTTAATGGCTTCTCCCCGCCCTGGCTCCCACTGACCACAGCTAGGGCCTCAGAGACCCTTGGGCCTTTTCCAAAATTTCTTCTCTGATTTGGGGGTAGTTAGGATGCTCTCCGAGGACCTGGGAACAGAGGGAGAAAGGGTGTGCGGCATCAGGCAGGGCCCTGTCACCAAGCCCCTTCACCCCTCCTCCTGGTGCCTCCCAGCCGCTGATGGTGGCTTACCGTGTGACAGACTTCAATGGCCTCCACAAATCTCTTATCCTTCAAGTAGTTGAAAGCGAGTTTGAAGCCTGTCCAGGGGCAGAGGAAACACACACGGTGGCACCTTGACCACCCAAGAGCCAGGGTGGTGATCCTCCCGCCCAGCTTCCTCCTCACCCACATGGGCCCTGGCTGGTGGCCTTACCCACGGCCGGGCTGGCGTGATGACTGTACTTCCAGGCCAGCTCGTAGTTGGCGGCTGCGTCTTTGTAGGCCTGCTCCTTCTCCATGATGAAGCCCATGTACTCATAGGCCCTGAAGCAGGACTGCAGGGAAAGCCGTACCGGATCCCAGCACAGGGTGGAACCAGCGGTGGGAGGAGGGGACACGGGGCGCGGGGCGGGGCAAGGGAGGGTGGGGAGCCGCATTAACGCCGACCTCTCACCGACTCCAGCAGCACCCCCCACCTTTGCTGGGGAGGGGTCACCTGTGCGCCCCTTCTAGGATACCCCTATGTTTGCATGGCCCCTTTCTCCACAGCGCTCTGCGCTGACCTGCAGGCCCCTGGATCTCATGAACCCTTCCCATCTCTCTTCACCATCCCGCATTCCCCTCTCCCGGCTCCCCGACTCTGCGCGCCTCCTCTCACCTCGCCCCTGCCCTTGCATCTCCTCTGCCCCCACGCCCCGCGCGCCCCTCCCGGCCGCCTGGACGGGGCGTCCCCGCTTCCCCGACGGCAGCGCGCCCGCCCTGCCTTGTTGTATTGCACGCAGCGCCGCAGCAGCTCCGAGGCCAGGTCGAACTTGCCGCCCTGGCAGTAAACGTCAGCCAGTAGGAGCCAGCTCTTCTCCAGGTCCTCGGCCTCGTCCGGCGTCCACGGGGCCTTGGCCAGACGCTTCAGCTGCGTGCGTGCCTTGGGGACCTGCTTCAGCAGCGCGTGGGCCTGCGCCGTGGCCAGCAGGGCGGGGACGCTGTCCTTCTGCACACGGGTGGGAAGCGGGCGTCGGCGCGCTGGGCCCCCCCAGCCGGGCCCCCCGCGGCCCACCCAGCGAGCCGGCCCACCTCGGCCTGTGCCATCGCGATGAAGGTGCCCAGCGCCGCCTCCACGTTGGCCTTGTCCCTGGTGGCCAGCAGGCAGAGGCTCTGCAGCAGCCGCAGCTGGGTCTGGCCCCAGTCTGAGCGCGGGTAGAAATCGCGCAGCAGCTTCTCGGCGGTGCGCACGGCGTGCTGCTCGAGGGCCTTCCTGTCGGTGGAGCTGCGGGCATCCGACGTGAGCGTGGCAGGCTGGCAGGCCGCCTGCGGGCCCAGGGCCCACGGGCCCTCACGTGGTCTCTACCCCGCCACGTGGCTCTCCCCGCTTTTCCCAGGGGCCCGGCCCCTGCACCTCGCCTCCCACCCCCCAGCCCCCCCCCCCCCCCACCCCCGCCACGCCCCGAGGTCAGCCGGGCCCCTACTTGCTCTCCGCCACCAGGTTCTTGAAAACCTCTCCGCCCACGACCTCGTTGTCCGGGTTCAGGCAGATCTGCACCATGTAGTAGGTGGCACTCTGGCCCCAAGTGCTGTCCTTGCGCGCCTTGTTTAGGAACTTCAGTGCTTTGTTGGGCTGCCCTATGCGCCTGTAGTGGAAATGAGACACAGATACCAAGAACCAGAGAGGGAAACTGAGGTCCGGGGAGTGCAGGGACACACGGGCGCCACTCCTGGAGTCTGCACGGAGCGGGGCTGGGTGGCTGGTCTCCCAAACGCCTGCCCCGCAAGTCAGTCGAATTTCTGCTTCCCCAGTGCTGAGCGGAAGCCCAGCTTGCCTGCCAGGAAGGGCCCCCTGCAGGGAACTGCCCGGAAGACGAAGACACCCCACTGCCCAGCTCACCAGCAGTAGATGCCTCTGCAGTAGTTGAAACCTGGGTCCAAAGGAACACGGCTGGACATCCTCTTGACCAATTCAAAGAAGACAGGGGCATCCTCAAGTCTGCCGCTTCTCCATAGCAGGTCAATTAGTTTATTCCATGCCAGAAAGTTGTCTACAATAGGAGAGAAGATGCCAGGCTGTGAAAACCAACGGCCAAGGCCGATTGGGCGCTGTGGCCTGGCATGGAGAAGTGAGGGGCCCAGCAGACACTGCCTATTTGGGCTGAGCGGGGACCTCCCAGCAGCTTCAATGTCTCCCCTGGTCTCCAAAGCTGAGCAAAGGATAATCATCACACTGAAAAGTAGCAGCTAGAGCTTACACAGTACGTTAAGCATTAAGGGCTTTACCTACACACACACACGAGGTAGCTATTTTTCCCTTTCCACCGAGACACAAAAGTTTTCGGCCAAAAGTCACACAGCTGGTAAGTGGAAGACCGTGAGTTAGACGTAGGCAGTCTGGCTCCAGGACCCCGCGCTCCTAAGGGCCGCAGTCTGCTGGGCCTCGGGGCCGAGTTGGCTGTGGGCCCGCAGGGGCTGTCGTCTGAGCCTCAGGTGTGGCGGGAATGTAGCTACCTAACAGGGGGAGTTTCTAGCCACCTCCAGGTGGCTGTCGCTTCAGAAGGGGGCTACGTCCAGTCCAGTGGCTGCGATTTGGAGACAGACAGGCTGTCCTGGGTCCAGGGCCAAGCACTGCCCTGCCTGAGACCAGGAACTGGCCCCTCGGACTCGGGAAGGGCCAGCACGTTCCATCGGTGCTTTATCAGTCTCCTGTCTCTCTGGGAACACTCAGAGAGGAAGGGGCTTCCTCTGCCCAGTCAGGAAGGAGGGGAGGCGGCCCACCCTCGTGGGGGAGAGCAGCCCTTGCTTGGTGGGAACTGACGCAGGCCATCTCAGTGGGCAGTCTTGATGTGGGCAGTTCGTTACCTGGTGCTTTCTCCAGGACTTGGTGGTAGAGATTGACGGCAGCTTCGTATTTCTGTTTTCGAAACATCAGGTCAGCCATCATCTGTCAGAAAACACACAATGCTCCGGGAACTCCTGACAGTTCGCCTGGCCGTGGTGGGGAGGCTGGGTGGGCGTGGGGGTAAGCAGAGAAGGTGGACAAGGACGTCCAAGGTCGCCTCTCTGGGCCCTGGGAGGAGCGGCCACAGGAGGAGCCCAGAAGACAGGGCCTGCTTGGGGTGGGAGGAGTGCGGGGGTGAGGTCACAGGTGGGAAGGTAAGCCCAGGGGTAGACACCAGTGGGTCCCTTTGACAGCCAGCACAGCCGGACCCTCCACCCGTGTCCGAGAACTGCCAGCAGCAGGCAGTGGAGGCAGAATGAGGACTCCCCACTCCTGTGGGGCGGCCCTGGCGGTGGTCTGGGTGTTAGGGAGAGAAGTCAGACTGGAGAGGCCTTTTCCCACGTATTTCTTTAAACCCAGGAACCTGTCCACCCTTGCCTTCACCCACTGTGGGTGTGGTTTCCCCTGGAGCCGATCAGCCTCCCCGCCTCCCCTTGGATTGGCCCCGGGAGGCTGATGTTGCCCCGGCTGCCGGCTGCCGGCCCACCCCTACCACGTGAAGGGCATCAGGCCCAGTGCTCAGTCCCCTCTGCCTGGTGGCCCCTGGGGGTGGGTCAGCCAAGCATCGGAGTTATGGGGCCGGGAAGCAGCCCTCGCGCGGTGGCAGGGACCCTGGGGAGGGCGGGGGTGGGGGGGGGGGTAGGTCCTGTGGCCCCATACCACTGAGGCCATCTCGTGGCTCTTCTCCATCTGCAGGAGATCGGCACAGTGCTGCTCACACAAGTCCAGGTGGCCCTGCAGCAGGTAGAGGCGGGCCAGCTCCAGCAACACCTGGGACGAGGCCGGATGTGATCAACCAGGGAGCATCATGGGAAAACTCGGGCTGGTGTCTCACTCTCGCCTAGTCCATTTTTATTCGTTCCGCCTTCAACATACGTCCCCGGCTCCCCCTTCTCCCCCAATCATACCACGTGTTTTACCAACCAACCTCTGAAACTGGGGGCCTGGGCAACTCGTCCTCCTCCTTTGGCTTGGACCTAGCCCCCTCTGGGCAGCCCTCTGTGGTAGCCTCTGGGCCAGGCACCCGTCTTCTGAGTTCCCGCAGTGTGCAGACCCACATGCAGGCAATGGAACTAAAAATGTGCTCATCTGTCCCTCTGCCTGAGGCAATCTGTGGGCAGGGACCCTGTCTTGCCCCCCGTGGCCCCCCGGGCCTAGCACCGTGCCTGGCGCGTATGATACGTCTCTTAAATGAGTGCGTGTTGAACGAATGAATGGCTGTCACTAAGCTCTTCATCGGTTCTCCTAGTGTGGACTCCAGCCACCACTGCCACATCTGGGCCACACCCCCTTCACGACTCTAAACCTCCTTGGAAGCTTAGCCTGGCTTCGTGCCCAAAGACCCCTGGCAGCCACGGCTGTCACTGTGCCCGCGCCTTCAAGGGGGACCTGAAAATGCCAGACTAACATGACTTTTGGGAGCATCTTCCCCGCTCTACCCCGCACAAGGAGCTGTCCGAAGTGAGGCCTCCCAGTCTTGGTCCAAGGGCTGATGGCTGAGGGCCCTGGGGTCAGCCAGAGCAGGCTCCCCACACCAGGGGTCCCGGGCCCCTTGACCTACAGCTCCTCAGGGAGGCACAGGGAAGGACCCGGCCTCTGCCCCTAGTCAGGGGACTCCGCAAGGCAGCAGGGCCCAAGAGAAGGAGCAGCCTCTGGCTTTGAGGACCCCACCTTATTGTCATCAGGCGAGTAGAAGAGGGCATCCTTGTAAGACCGTACTGCCTTGGCAAACTCCTTCTCTGCCAGGTGGTGCTCCCCAAACTGGACACAGATGGAGGCTGCGAGTTGTTTCTGGGAGGGGATCATGTCTGGTTGCTCCAGTGCAACACGCTTCAGGATCTGAGACTGGAGGTCCATGGCCTTGGGAAACCAGTAAACTCGGGATCAGAATCCCGGGGCCTGATGTGCCAGATCTCAGGCCAATTCACAGAAAGAATCCTTACTCTCGTTTCTGTGTCAGCAGATTATCAGAAAGGGCATCTCAAGTGCCCTTGAGCAAATCTGGGTCACTCTGGGCAGGCAAGGCCCCTGGCTGAGTACTCAGGAGGCAAGCTGGCTCTGCCCCTGGGGCAAGATCTGAAGCAAAGGCACTCAAACAAAACACTCTGTTGTGCCTGTACTTGTTTACCTGTTTCCATCACGCCTTGATACTTACCGTGTCTAATTTGCTCTGGCCCTCCTACGGGCTAGAAGAAGCACACAGTAGGTGCGCAGGGCAGGCTGCGTTTTGATGGATGCATTTGCTCTGAATGTTGCCCTGCTGGGAACTTGGGGGCAGCCTCCACAAATATCCACAACATAAAGTGATCAAGTGAGTAACCAGGGAGCATCGGGACAAGAAGAATTGGTGATGCCGGGGTTAAGTCTTGGGAAGTGGGCACAAATCAGCACTCGGCTTTCTAAGGGCCAAACGGGAGTGGGAATCCAGCGGGTAACAAGGGAATAAATCGTCTCAAGCCATCAGAGTGGGCTTTCCTGGTACAAGTGCAGAAGGCATCTCAGGAACAAGAAGCCAGCCACACCCTTGCAGAGAAAGAGCAAGGGAGGTGGGATAGGAATGGCCAGGAACTTCCCACTGGGGCAGCCCAGGGGAGAAAAGAGCTTAGGTTGGGACAGGCCAGACCTGGTTCAATTGTCAGCTCCCCCATTTACTGGCAGTCTGACTTTGGGCACATTTCTTAACCTCTTGGAGCCATATCTGTGAAATAGGAATGTCACAGTGTGTATCTCAAAGGGCTACTGTGAGAATTAATAAGAAAGCAAAAAGCCCAGTACAGAACCCACCATAGAGCATTCAGTGCCCGGGAGCTGCTCGCATTGTCCATTATTATCCCACGGGCATCCCTGCCGACTCCCTGCTTTCTCCGACCCAGCCCAGCCGGGCTTGGGGCACTCCGGGGCACCATCAACAAAGAGCACAGGTCGGGGAATAAATGGAAGGCCGAGGTCAGAGGTGTGGCCCAGGTCCTCTTTTGAGTGCCAGCCCTGGAGCCTTCCAGACCTGAAGTCCTATCCTTCCTTTTATAGCTCCCACCAGGAAATGGCCACTAAAGAGCTTGAGTCTATTGTCTAATGTCGATTACCTTGTTCAAAGTTCCCATCACGTCTTCTTTTTTATGACTCTTGTAAACCTTTGCCAGCAAAAGCAAGCACTTGACATTGTTCATCATGGATGGGAGGTCTTTGGCTGCAAAGAGTAGAAACTACTCTGATTTGAGTAGAAACCCAAATCAGTGTTCTCTGGTGCCTGGGAAGCCAGGGATGGGGGAGGTAGGGGACTGGGCTCAGGACCCCAGCTAGCGCCCATCCCCATTCTGCAGGAAGAGACTGCAGGGCGGGGGCAGTAGGCTAGGGAAGTGACTTCGAAGGGAGTCTCACCAAAGTCATGTTCCAGTGACTGTTTCAAAACTTTTTCTGCTTTGTTGAACTTCTTTAACTTCAGGAGGAGTTCAGCGAGATCACAGCACAAAAAGTCCTGTCCATTGACCTTCTGCGCAGCCTCATAATAATTAATTGCCTTTGGGCAAACAGGAAATATTGGCCTCGAGGTCTGGTTCTACCTTGAGTGCCTCAAACCGTGTTCTCCTCGGCGGCCACCACATCTGTGTGTCCCTCCAGAACACAGAAGCCTGCGATGAGAAGGCCCTCCCAGCTGGCAGAGGGCTCAGGCTCGGCGTGTGTGTGTGTGTGTGTGTGTGTGTGTGTGTGTGTGGATAGCTTCTGAATTCTCCCCTAGCCAGCCCCCCTCCCCCACCTACTTCAACAGGGAGCTACGGTGGGAACGCAGCCACTCCCTTCCCATCCAGAAACTTCCACTCATGCACCCCCCTCCCTCTTCCCTGCTGGGCTGGCCCACACCTCTCCCCACCCCAGCCTAGCCTGACCTTGGTGTACTGGTGGGTCTTCACATAGGCTTGCCCGATCCTGCTGACCAGCGATGCATCATGTGGGTTCTTTCTATAGGCCTCGTCATAAGCCTCCAGGGCCTTCTCAGGCTGGTGGGGAAAGCGTCCAAAGGTCTCAGTCTCTCTTCTCTCCCACTGGAGACGTGAGATTGGGGGGCCACTTGGCAAGGCCACGAGGCTTTCACTCACCTCCTGAATGTTCATGAAAGCATCCCCCAGTAGCAGGCTGGTGTGGGGGCCAGGCAGTTGTTCACAGAGTTCCCTGCAAAAGTAACCAAAGACTTAGCTTGAACCTATGCACTCTTTGTGTTTCTGAATTCATCTCCAACTCTTCTTTCCCATTCATTCATTCATTCATTCACCTAATACTTACTGAAAGCCCACTGTGCACGAGGCACTGTGCTAGCTACCTTAGTCCAAGCTCTGCTTATCTGTTATCTGGACCATGCCAGAACATCTACCCTTTCTTCTGGCCTCCAGTCCTAACCCTCTAGGCCCCTCTGCATAAGCAGGCATCCTGCTCTTTCTAAAACTATGGTGTGGCCGTGTCACCCCACCCCACTATTAGTGTCCCACTGCTCTTGGCTTTGGCTCCCCCCACCCCGCCCCCCAGCGCTGCCTCCCACCTGGATTGCCTAGATAGAGTTCTGCTTGAGGGAGGGGCTGGGAAGGTCAAATCATAAAGACAGCTAGCTCTCCACCCTCCTGCACCTCACCTTGGCCACATCGAGTCACTGGACATTTCTTCAAGGACAGGCAGAGTCAGGGGCCAGGGCAAAAGTGCATACCCGTGATTCCCACCAGAATGTGGGCCATTCGGGGGAGGCCAAGCAGGATGGATTCAGTTCTGTATCTTCAGAACTCGGCAGTGAGCCGGCCTGGCTAAGCTATCACGCTCAAATGTGGACCCATGGGAAATTCTGTACTTGCATTGCATCTAACGCACTTGGAGGGTGCAGACTGGAGACCCAGGTTGAGGAAACACAACCTGGAGAAGCCACTCCCTAAAACACCACCGGGAAGGAGGCTGTCAGGGCGCTGCCTGGGGCTTACCTGTAGCAGCCGATGTAGAGGCGGATGTCTTTGCGGGTCTGCAGGTAGATGTTGGCCATCTTCTCCTTGGCTTCCACGTAGAAGGGCTGCTTGGGTGTGATGTTCCTCAGCATGCTCAGGGCCACGTCCACGTTCCCACTGCTCAGGGCCAGGTCCACGTTGGCAATGGCGATGCGGATCTCCTCCGGTGTGCCACTGAACTCGTTGATGGCGTCCTGCATGACCTTGGTGGCCTCATGCTAGAGCATGGGAACCCAACAGACCTCTGTTAGCTGTCACCCACCACGGGTGACCTGAAAACACTTGAAATCTCTTGGAGGCGACTTAAAGGGATCCCTCTTCCCACTCCTGCCCCCAGAGAGAAATGAAATATGGAGACAGCCAGGAGCAGCCTTGCTCCACGGAAGGCGAGGGGAGGATGGCTCACAGCCACCTGCAGAGAGGCTCCAGCGGCAGAAAGAAGAGAGATCCCTTCAGTGTCCACCACCACTCTTCCTGGGGGCAGGGGAAAGGTGCCCGGCTAGCTGGGGGTACAGAAACCCTCGACTGTTCCTTAGCACCTCTACATCTGTTGGCAATTCCTTCTTGTGGGAGACCGATGGATGCATCTCCTTGTACTTTCCTGCTTTCGGTCAAAAGTATTTTAATGTTATTGTATTTGGCACGTTAACGGTCTGTTTGAATTATTTCCTCATTATATTCATGCCCTTGGTTATTTTAACGAAGTTGCTTTCTTTCCCCATTTTGGTACTTTCAGACTGGGATTCAGCCTTACCAGACATTTCTTCCTCAATCTCTGCTTTCTTTTTGTTTGCTTGGTATATTTGTATCATCTTTTTCCTCTCATCCTGGGCCCTTTGGTGTTTGAAGTATAGAGAGTAAGGGTTCTCTCTGTTGCTAGTTTAAACCACTCTGATGCCTCTTTTATTTAAGAGGTACATTTATTTCATTTACAATTTTGTTACCACAGATACGTTCTTGGGTTTTCTGGCAACAGAAAAGTTTCTGTTTTCATTTTTTAAAAAATATTTATTTTTTGAGAGAGAGAGAGAGAGAGAGAGAGAGAGAGAGAGAGAGAGAGGCAGCATGAGCAGGGGAGGGGCAGAGAGAGAGGGAGACACAGAATCCCAAGCAGGCTCCAGGCTCCGAGCTGTCAGCACAGAGCCCGACGCAAGGCTCCAACTCACAAACTGGAAGATTATGACCTGAGCTGAAGTTGGATGCTTAACCGACTGAGCCCCCCAGGCGCCCGTTTTCATTTTTACATGCTGTTGTGTTTGGCTTTATTTCTGCCTTTATGACCTGCGTGGTCCTTTCTTTTCTTCTTAACTCTTGATTAATGTGGTGGAGATCGCCTCTTAAATTCTACCAAGAGTCATCTTTCTATTAAGAAATGTCCTGTGTACATTTTTTCCCCACATTCTATAAAGTCGAAACAATTAGCATGCTTATAATAATGCCACCTTCTCCCTAAATTTTTTTATAGGATGTTATTGTTATTTTGATTTTAATAACTTTTATTTTAAGAACTTAGCAATTATACTGGCTTTGGGTCAAGCCCAAAGGTATAGAGAGGTATATGGGGAGAGGTATAGAGAGTGGGAGGACAGGGATCCGAAGTGAGCTCTGTGCTGACAGCAGAGAACCAGAGGTGGGGCTCGAACTCGCGAACCGTGAGATCACGACCTGAGCTGAAGTTGGACGCTCAACTGACTGAGCCACCCAGGCGCCCCCAGTGACCGTTAATCCTTGGTTCCCATGACTCCATTAGGATATTAGTATTAGGATTTTTTAAATATTTATTTACTCATTTATTTATCTGTTTATTTATTTATTTAAAAGTAATTTCCACACCCAACGTGGGGCTCTCCCCTCATCCATTTCTTCTCTCTTCTGCAGGAACGTTTATTTTGCCTTGGTTGGATATCTGTGGTCTCTCTCTCTTACCCGTCATCCCCTCACATCACTTCAATGATTTTCTCACCCCTTTCCTGCATCAGAGAGCTTCAGCAAGGGTTCAGCCACTTTCTGTTTTGTCTCGTGGGGCTATAATTTTCTAATAGCATCACTGTTTTCTATGCTTACTTGCTTTAATTCTGCCAGCTGAACACCTCTGGGGATCTCTGGTGCTCTGCTTTGAGCTGGTTTTACAAGATTCCATGTTTCCATTTTCATCGAATGTAGACAAGTTCTCTTGGAAGTATTTCTTCTTAGGGATGCCTGGGTGGCTCAGCTGTTGAGTGTCCGACTCTTGATTTCAGCTCAGGTCATGATCTCAGGGTTGGAGAGTTCGAGCCCCATGTTGGGCTCAGTGCTGGCGCTGTGGAGCCTGCTTGGGGTTCTCTCTCTCTCCCTCTCTCTTCCTCTCTGTCCACCCGTCCCCTGCTCACATGCTCTCTTTCACACTTGATCTTAGCCAAAAGGCCAAGAAGCGATCACATGCTCTCTTTCAAAATAAATAAACTTTAAAAAAGTATCTCTTCCATTTTTTATAGAACTCTTTCTCCCCAAGTGTAATCTTCACTTGTCTTTTGCTTGTGATTTTGTTTCCTCTCCCCTCTTTCCTCCTTTCCTTCCTTCCCTCCCACCCTTTCTTCTTTCCTTCCCTTCTTCTCCTCCCTCCCTCACCTCTGTCCTTCCCTGTAGTCACCATATTGGACCCCTTCCTCAAATGGGACCGGTCCCCCCCTAACCTGGCCCTTTGCCCAGGAACTAGGCTGGGGACGGACAGGGTCTAGCACAGCTGCCTTAGGCTCACATTTCCCCTGAGCTTTCTGTGGGTCTTCCTTTTGGGGGTGGGCTTAATGAGAAGCTGGGGTCAGGACAGAACCCCTGGCTCACTGTGAAGGCCCCAGTCTGCAGACCTGTCATCTTAGCAAAGCATGCTGCAGAACTCTTTTTCAGGTTATTTCCCTCCTTACTTTCCTCGGGCCACGTCTCCTAGAAAGGAGCCCGGACAGAGAGAAGCAAGGAGGCATCTGAGCAGGGAGTTCTTGCTCAGTGGCCCTGCCCTTCCATGGGCTGGACCCGAGTCCCTCTAGGAATGCCCCTGCTTCTCCCCGCTTGAGCACATCTCCAGTTCAGAAGGTTTCAAGCAAAGGCAGGAACCTCGGGCCCCGCCTCACTGCACCCTGCTTTCTCTCTCGCCCACCGATGGTAAGTTCCAAAAGGACCTTGCTAGCTTCTCTCCTCTATCCCCAGCTGCCAGATGGTGCCTGGTAGCTAGCTGGCCCTCAATCAATAGCTGAATCGACTGACTGAATCGACTGTGCTGGGATGTGGCCGTTCCCTAGGTTTGTCCTAGGTGGAGATTCCTTCTCTACTTTTAATTCCTGTGCTCCTTTGGGCAGATTTAAAGGAGGAAAGGACAACAAACAGGCTTCCACATCCCCACCTCTACCCAGAAGGCGGTTTTCTTTTTTAATGTTTATTTTTAAGAGACAGAGAGAGAGAGAGTGAGGGAGACAGAGCGTGCATGGGGGGAGGGGAGAGAGAGAGGGAGACACAGAATCTGAGCCATTAGCACAGAGCCCTACACGGGGCTCGAACTCACGAACTGTGAGATCATGACCTGAGCGGAGGTCAGAGGCCCAACCGACTGAGCCAACCAGACGCCCCCCAGAAGGCAGTTTTTAACTTTAAGGAGAAAAGGGCCTCGCGAGCTGTTCCTTCTCTATGGCAGCCAGATGCCCCCGTACCGGCGGATTAGAGATGGTCCTGGAACTCTGCCGACCCTCTCCGCTGAGCAGGTGAGTGAGTGAGGACAGCGAGGCCGTGGGAGCCTGTGGAGTCAGCTCTACACAACCCCCCCCCCCCCCCCCCGTGTTCCCTGCTGCTCCTTCACACCAGCGTAGGACGCTCAGGTGCTTCCTGTCTTTGCCAAGCCAGACCTGCCAAGGCCCCAGGGCTGCCTCATACGGTTGAGCAAATTATATACCACAAAACTCCCAAGGGGACACAGTTCGTAAAGACTGTGGTGTGATTATGGCGTCTACCGGGGCTGTGCCTTACCCAATCTGCACAACCACCCGTGGCTGTCCCGATGGGCCTGTGTGCTCTAACTCTGTGAGATCCTCATGGGGACAGTGAGGCAAGCAGGCAGGGGACAGATCAGGTGGGGCTCAGTAGGCTTTGGACGTTATCTAGAGGGCACCGGGAGCCATCGAGGCCTTTGGGCGGGGGTAAGATATGCTCCCAAATGAATAAAGGCTCGAATAATAGAACGAATAAACATCAGCCAGAACCAAAGAGCCTGGTTTCCAAGCTTACCCCGGACCTCCAACATGCCCCAGTCCCCAGGGACGAGAGCGTGGTATTTCTTACCAGCTCCCCATTCATGCGGAGGGCGTCTGCCAGTTCCAGTAAGAGGGACGCCCGCTCACTGGGCTGCATGGAGGGCCCGTGGAATTTCTTGCCTTCTTCTGTCTTCCGAGTTGGTAATTTTATGATCATTTTCAGCGTCCTTATGGCTTCTGGATAGTCCCCACACTTGTTGAGGGCCCTGGCCTTGACCAAGTGGTAGAGGGGGTGGTCTCGGACCTAGAGGAGCAGAGTGGAGTGTGGGGCCCCGGTTCACGGCTGCTGCTCAAGGCACCCGGACTGGAGAAGGCCGCGGAAGCCCACCGAGCCTGCCCTGGCCTTTGGCCCGCAGAAGGGTCTGAGGGATGCCGGGAGCTCCTGGGGCCTCTCCCAGGGCAAGTGGGGGCTGTTGGCCAGCTGGGCTTGGGGAGGCGGGGGCGGGGCGACTGGGCACAGAGGACCCCCACCTGGAAGTTGTGACTGACGCCCAGCTCTAAGCAGTGGGAGCACATGGCAAAATTGCCCTGCGCCAGGTAGATGTGGGACATGAGGAGGTGGGCGTCCACGGAGGTGGGGTCCAGCTCCAGGCAACGCTGCAGGGTGCTCTGGGCATTCTCTAACTCTCCTAGAAGCGATAAACAGACCTCTACATCCAGGGGTCCCTGGGGGACTCCCAGGACCCAGTATGTAGAGGCAGAATGAATTTTGTGTGTTCCGTTACCCAGAAATACACGAGTTGGCCATTTTACCCAGTTCTGTTCTGTTTCACTCAGAGGTCTCTTCTTGAAATTACAACTACCCAGACCAAAGCCTGGAAACTCAGACTGTGGGGTAACCCTCGAGGAGATGGCTAAGGCACGTCACTGCTCTGTCCAGAAGCTCCGGGGGCCGCTTAAGTCTCGAGTCCCACACCTCAGAGTAGAACGGAACCTAACGATAACAGCAACTGTAATAGCCCCGTCTTACAAAGCACTTGCTTTATGCAAAGCACTTTTGGAAAGTCGGGGTTACTTTCCTGCCGGTTCGTTAGCTAGGTAGTTAATACCAGCCCTGCAAGATGGGCGGTATTGTCTTTGTCTTTTTGATGTAGGACTGGAACCCAGTTACATAAGTAAGTCAGCTTACGAGGGACAAAGTCAGCATTTAGACCCAGGGCCATCGGCTCCTGAGGCTGAGCTCTGCCTGCCTTGGCGCTCAGGGGCTGAGGGCTCTCCCTGCAGCCGGACTGGCCCACAGCCAGCAGCAGTGCAAGCCCAGGGGCGGGGTGCAGTGAGCTGGTAGGAGAGTCCCCCTCTCTCTCCATCCAGGTCCCTCAACAGCTCCTGCTCAGGGCTCATAACCTGGCGGGGAGGGGAGCAGCTGCTTCTGGGTCCCAAACTCCCTGCTCCTTCCATGTGCGCTGCTGCAGAAATGCAAAGATGTCACTATGGCAACCTAAGCAGCTGGAGACCTTGCTTTGGCCCTTAACTTGCTTGTTGCCAGCTGCCCGCCCCCCTGGGGGAGTGCTCCTGCCCTTGCCTCGTACCCAGGAGCCCCTGAAGCTTGTGGGTAAACCTGGAAACCCAGCTGACAACGGGGAGGCCCACGGATGAAGACAGGGTTGGGGGAGGGGCTGTCTCTGCTCGGTGTGACCCACGCCAGGCCGTGCCAGAAGCCAGACACATGCCATGGCATTTGGGATCCTTCGGAAGCCCCCAGCGCACCAGAGATCAGCCTGCCTTCCAGGCAGACTGGGGTGCAAGGCCACAGGTGGAGAGTCCTCAGAGGGGACAGCAAGGTTCCCAGGGACGCGTCTCCCCTTTCCCTCTCTCTCCAGGACCTGGGTCTCGAGACAGGAGAAGCTGGAAGGATACTGCTCTGGCCACCCTGAGGCTCTGAGAGCCGAATGCTACAGGGTCCCACCTCCCCGTGATGCCCTCCTGCCCACCTTTTAATAACTGCGACCCTGCCAGTTCCCATCCCCTCCCCCGCTTTGGTTTCCTCCACGGAATTCCTGTGTCCTAACAAACAAGGCTGCGTGCTTCTCTGTTCCGCGTATCGTCTATTTCCCCTTACTAGAATGCAGACCTCATGAGGGCATTTCTGCCTATCCTGAGGACCAGTGGATCCTGTGCGGAACTGAAGTTCAGCCACTTCAGCCGCGGTACCCCGCGCAGAGCGAGGAAGCCGCCAGTAGCAGGGCGGGTGGGAGAGACCCCTGCTGGCGAGGGAAGTCAGGCCGGTTTCTGGGGAGTGGAGGCCAGGGATGTGGCCGGGCCTGGTGAGGGGGTGTGTGTCTGTGTAAACCTCCTGAGGCAGGGGGCTGCGACCCCCGGGGCGGTGGCTGAACGGATGAACAGACGCGGGCTCACCTGAGAGGTACTTGACCTGGGCCATCACATACAGGGGGTCGATCAGAGCTGGCGCCGCTTTGACGACAGGATTCAGGATCACAGCGACTTGTTTGAGAAGTGGAGACACGATCTGGCCCGGCGACCGGGGCTGTAGGAACACGGGGCCTGGCTGGACGGTTTGGCCCATTCCAGAGAGACTCCTAAAGCTCTCAGGAAACACTCTCTCAGTGAAGGAATTTTACTTTCTTCCTCGTGTTTCTTATCCAGTCCGTGCCATCTAGTGCTACCGCATAAGCTGCACTTTGTTTTGCTGACGGTTGTGTCCCCAGTACCTACCACGGCGTCCGGCACACGGTGGTGCACTTAATAGATATTTGTGGAATGACTCATTACGTGGCACTGGGGAGGACATTACGATAGCAAGATAAGATCCTTGCCCACGGAGAATCTTGACTGGCTGGGCAAATAGACAAACAAGTAAAGCAGGCAAAGAAGTAAAGACTAACAGACTTCTTAGAAGACTTGTGGGGGAAAAGGGAGCTGGTTATTGTCTAGGATAAAGGCAGAGGCGTGGAGCAGTGCCCTGTTCCCGCGAGTGTGGTCTGTGGGCCAGCAGCAGTGGGACACCCTGGGGGCTGTGCTGACAGCTCAGAGCCTGGAGCCCGCTTCAGATTCTGTGTGTGTGTGTGTGTGTGTGTGTGTGTGTGTGTGTCTCTCTCTCTCTCTCTCTCTCTCTCTGCTCCTCCCCTGCACACGCTCTGTCTCTCTCAGTCTCTCGAAAATAAATAAACATTAAAAAAAAAAATTGAAAAGCATGGGTCCCCGAACTTCAGGGGCTCAGAGCCGCCTGCTGATGGGGCCAGACGAGGTCTTTGCCCCCGTCCAGGCCTATGCTCCAGACCCCCGCCGTGCAGATGGGACTTCCTCTAACCTGCTTGGGGCAGAAGAACAAGTACTCCCTGGCGATGCAGACCAGGAAGAGGGGGTCCAGCTTTTCAAAGTACTCGGAGCCCAGGGGGAGGCCCTGCATGCCGGTGAAGTGCAGCCCCGCAGCCTCCTTCAGGAGCCCGGTGGCCTCCTGCTCCCCCTTGTGCTTCCTGGACGCCAGAAGGGCCTGGAGGAAAACCAGCACCTGGGGGAGGCAAGCCCAGGTCTCGGCACCAATGCCAGCCGGGCCGTGGGGAGGCGAGCGCAAAGCAGGAGTCCGGGCCGTGTTGGCTGCTGGGTGCCGGAAACTGGGGCGAGGGGAGGGCCGGGGACACAAGCCTGGAGCGGCCCGCGTCCCCAGGGAGCTCTGACCTCAGACTTCCCGAGACACTGCTGCACCTCCTTCATAAATTCCAACTGCTGTTCAGCCTCCTCCAGGTGGCCGTCCAAGATCTGACACCAGATGATCCCTGGGAACGGGGCAGAACAAGCGTGAGGAGCCAGCTCGGACACGGAGCCAGCAGGCCCGCGGGCCAAGAGCAGGGATGAGACAGCGGAAGGACGGGCGGCTGTGCAGGGGGCCTTTCCCAACATCTCCACAAACGTAAAGAGCGATGCTCGCTCCTGATAAAGAATTCGAGGCACGAGGCAGGCAGGGAAGCATATCCCTAGCTCGTGCTCTGCCTTTAACCATGCACTGTGGCTGGGACATTTTATTTAACTACTGCCCCGTTGAAGGACACCTCATTTCGCATCTAGTTTGCTTTCGATGCTTAAATGCTCCAGTGCCACGGTAAACATATTTCCGCGTTCTAATTCCTGCAGTCGAGTTGATTGGTCAAAGGGCGTGTATACCTAAAATGTTGATAGATAAGGCCAACTTGTCCTCTGGAGATGTTTGAATTAGTGTTACTGCCAAGAATTTGAAAGTAGCCTTTCCCCACAACCTCGATGACGTGCTTCACTCTTTGCCAGTGAAAACGTGAAAAACAACTCATTTTAGTTCCTTTTTTTTTTTTTTACCAAGAGGGGAAAGGAGCATTTTTCCATACATTTAATGCCCCTTTCCTTTCTCCTGTGAATCTCCTGTACCTAGCTTTAGCCTGATTCTTTTTTTTTTTTTTTTAAATTTTTATTTATTTCTGAGAGACAGAGACAGAGCACGAGCGGGGGAGGGAAGAAGGAGAGAGAGAGAAGGAGACACAGGTTCTGAAGCAGGCTCCAGGCTCTGAGCTGTCAGCACAGAGCCCGATGTGGGGCTCGAACCCACGAACCGTGAGATCATGACCCGAGCCAAAGTCAGACGCTTAACCGGCTGAGCCACCCAGGCGCCCCTAGCCTGATTTTATTTTAGGGCGATTTGTTTTCTCTTCATAAATATTAAGATTATTAACCCTTTATAGCAAACATTTTCTACCAGTTTGCCATTCACCTTTTAACTATTTTTCACTGTCTTTTGCCACCCATTAGTTTTAAAGTTTTACATAGATCAGTAAAATATTTTCTTTTAGGGCTTCTGAGTTTCCTCCAGGGAACCCAAGTCCAACTGAACTTTTATGTCTAAATGTTTAATTCATCTGGAGCTTTTAAATTAAAAAAACATTTTTTAAAATAATTTTTACCCCTGATGTGGGGCTTGAACTCACGACCTCAAGATTAATAGTCACATGCTTTACCAACTGAGCCAGCCAGGCGCCCCTGAAGTTTATTTCTGAATATGGCGTGAGCTGGGAACTTCCCTTTACGTTTTTCATACTGGATAGCCAGATGTCCAACCATGAATTGTTGAAACCTACCGCCATATTGGTTTGAAATGTCACTTTATTTGTAAGACCTGTTTCTGTTCTGTTTATCGCCTTGTTTACTCCAGCATTGACCTGGAGCTGACTTACCTACTGACGTTCTGTAATGTGTTTTGAGTTTGGGAAGACAAATCCTTCTACTCCTACTACTATAAAAGAGGAATCTCTTTTATAGATATTTCTTGGTCATTTTGGTGTATTCCTGACTGTCTTCCTAATGAACATCTTGGTTTTTCACTTATATGCATCCCACTATTTGGCTCATCTATGGAGTTAATTTACTTTGCAATCGTATTTGTAATGTTCAGTAACTTTTTCGTTCTCTACAATCTTTGCCATTGTAGCCTCTTCTTTACTTATTGACTGACATTGTAGCCTCTGGAAACCCTGGTGTTTTAGTGGGTGGTGGCGAAGTCTTTTCTGTATCTGGCTTTAAACTTGGCTTCTCAGAGGGCCTTGGCTTTGCATGGTCCACTTGGTCCCTTTCAAACTGTTAGCAGATTTACAAACGGACTAGACTGATGAGTATTAGCAGCTGAGGCAGATTTCCCAAATTGTTAAGGTCACTGTTTTTCTGGGCACTGGACTTCCCTTCTGGCTGACTGGCGAGGGGGCTCCCCTGAATGAGGAAGTGGGGAAGGACTGAGCTGGGTGGGGGCTGTCCTAGGGGGTGTGGCCTGTGTGTGGAGCAAATCTTTTTGTCCTTCATGTCCCTGGTGGCGGTGGGAAACAGGGCTCCGCTCTGCTCCCTCCTGCCCCACCGCTTTCAAAGGTCTCCTTGATTCCATTCTCTGGTCCCCCGTCATCTCGCTGACTGCCCCGTGGCTTGTGTAGCTCCCAGCCTCCAGCGACCATGAGCTTGCTTTTTTTTTTTTTCGCTTTTTTTTTAATGTTTATTTTTTTATTTTGAGAAAGAGAGAGTGAGAAAGAGAGGCGAGAGAGGGAGAGAGAGAATGCCCAGCAGGCGCTGGGAGCGCAGAGCCCGACGCGGGGCTCAATCTCACAAAGCGTGAGATCATGACCTGAGCCGAAACCAAGAGTCAGACACTCAACCGACTGAGTCACCCAGGCGCCCCTTGTTATTTGTCAACTTTTGTTTTTCTTGGAGCTCTTTGGGAGAAAACGGGTCTACTTGTTTCTTTAGCTGCCCCGTCTGTGTACCATGTTGGCATATGGCTTTCCAGAGTGGCTTGTCATTTCCTTACTTTTGATGCTATGTGTTTTATATCCTCTAGAAATGTGACGTTCTCAAAGTTGCTGGTCCACCAAAGGCAGCTTTCTCTGTTTCTAGGGCTGCGTTATCTTTTCAAAACGTCTTCCAGGATTTTATGGGTTTGGAAGTGGAGGAAGATGCATGGGCTCACGAGTCAGCTGACGTGGTGAACAACCTCTCAGATAACCATGCTGTGCTGGCGAAGAGCCTGGACCATAGAGAGAAGTGTCTGGACCCAAAAGACACGGCTCCTGAGAGCTGGGGCAAGGAGCCAGCCTGCCTTGAGCCTGGGACCATACAGTTTCCTCAACCAAAATTAAATTGCTGGTTCAGAGTTCACCAGACTCTTTAAGCCATAGATTTGACGGCTTAAAAACAAAATGTGTAAAATGAAAATTGGGGTCTGGGAAATTTACTGACCTTTCTCTAGAGCGGGGTGGGCGGGCCTCTGGACAGACAGGGAAGTAAAACTCTCAAAACTATTGCTCTGGTGGCCTTTCAGCTCAGGGCCTGCAGAGGGAGAGTCTAGGGGCTTTGGGTTGGGGTGCTCCCGGACTGGGACCCTCTCCAACACTGGCCTTGCTGGGCCTGAGAAGAGGCAGGGCCCCTGAGCGGGAGGGGCAGGCTGCTGGTCCTCCAGGGGGTCACAGTGTGGACATCGGAGGTCTGATGCAGATCCGAGTGGCTGTGGCCACACTCTGACAGTTCCTGTGTCTCTTACATCTATGCTTGCTGATTCATGGGGTGCCTGGGTGACTCAGTTGGTTGAGTGCCTAACTCTTGATTTTGGCCCAGGTCATGACCCCAGGGTTGTGGGATCGAGCCCCGTATGTGGAGCCTGCCTGAGATTCCCTCACTCCCTCTGCCCCTCCCCCACTCTCACACACACACACACACACACACACACACACACACACACTCTCTCTCTCTCTCTCTCTCTCTCTCTCTCTCAAACAGACAACAATTCATGGAAAGGCACCCCATCATACAATGTACTCCAAAACTCACACACCCTCTAGGGAAGATACTTCCCAGCATCTCTCTTCTGGACCCACAGAGGCTACCTTGCGACCTGCCTTCCCGCACCCCCCACCCCCTCCCTTGCCCGGACCGCATAGACCTGTCAAGGCAGCCACACTGCTCTCATCCAATTTCATGGCCTCCGAGTACCACAGAGATGCCTCCTTCACTTGGTCCTGTAGGGTGAAGAGATAGCCCAGCTCTGTGGCCATGTGGGCATAGGCAGCTGTGGCCACGAATGTGCGCTCAATGAAGCCACACACCAGCTGCAGAATCACCTGGTGCCTTCCACACTGCAAGGAACGGACACGTGGGAATAGGGAGACCCGTCAGTCCAGCCTGTCCAAGCAAGGCCGTGTCAGAAATGGGGGACACTTTGGCAGTCCCGTTTCGGGTGCTTAGGAGAGACTAAGAGGGGCCCATGACCCATATTGTGCACTTGTCCAGCTTCCAAAGCCTCACACTGGCCACATCTGTGGAATTTGCCTCCAGGAACGGGGCCCTCCAAAGGGCCCACCTCCTGTCTGAGTTGCCAAGAAGTTTTTCAAAAACTGAAGGGGGGGTGGGCAGAGTTCTTTGTGCCCTGTTGGTGGGACGTGGCCCCGAGGGCAGCCATGTTCCCGGCCGTGTGTGGAGAACGAGCACAGAGAAGCAGACACAGATGTGTGTCCCTGAGGGAGGGATGGTGTCCCAGTGGCATTCAACCGCGCGGTTCTGGTTCCTGAGGCCCCACAGCCACCCCAGATTTTGCAGCAACTCCTTCTAGTCAATCTGCTTTGGGGCTGAAGGGTCTGACAGAGACAGACTGTTTGGCGACCTGGTCTGTTTGCACCTGCCTGATGGCAGAGGGGGTGCGGGCAGGCCTGACTTTCCAGGTCACTTCCACAGAGAGACAATATGGCAGTTGGGTGCCCTGGCACCCCGAGCTAGAGGCAGGCATAGCTCTGCTGTGTAACAGCCACAACACTGCTCTCTTCCCCCAAATGAGGAGCCTCCTACTCTAAAAGCACTGTCAGACCCAATGGCTCTGATCTTTCCAGCGTCCCTGAGCGACATCTGGGCCAAGGAAACGGAGTGTATGAGACACAGGTGTTGTTCAGAGGCGGGTAGGGGCCGCTAGGTATGGGCCATCGGCCTGAGAGGCCAAGTTGGAGCCAAAGAGGGGAGGGCAGGGTCCCCAGGGGGCTCCCAGGGGGGCCATAGGGCTCCCCTTAGGAATACCAGGCCAGAAGCACGGTTTCAGAAACCTGGAAAAGAGCCTTCTTACCAGCCTGCTAACCACAAGGATTTTTTTAAAATGGAGGTTTGGATTTTGGGGCTCTCTTGTCTCCAGTGCCTTAATCAGGTTTCTAACATGATTGGCAGCCTGTGGGGACAAAACAGACAACGTCAGAGGCAATATATGAAGTGGAAGCTGGGCAGAGGTTCACAACCCCGCCGTCCCTTAGCACCCCCTGGGAGATCTTAAAACACCCATGCCCAGAGGCCAGCCCCAGAGATTTGGGTTCAACTGGACTGGGGTGGGCCCAGGCACCAGTATGATTTCAAAGCCCCGTAGTGGAACTTTCAGGAGCTTATGCACCCAAGAGCTGGCAGTGCCCCTTTGTTCATGGATTTGCAAAGAGAAGTTGCCCTTTCGGACCCACCCGGCCAGAGCCAGAAGCCAGCTGTCACGGTGCCCACACAGCGGCTGACCAGGCCGGCGGCACATCACCTGGGCTGGCCCAAGAGCAGATGTTCATGGCGAGTCCCTGGCCTCGAGCCTCTGCTCCATGGTGACATGAGTCACCACACTGGTGCCCCCTTGTCATGCCAGTGAATCCTCTCAAAGGCCCTGGGAGTCAATAGAGCTGTCTGAATGGTCCAGTCCAGCAGACAGAGGGTCAGAAAGGTTAGGTAATTTGCTTGAGGTCACTCAGCCAACCGGGTGACTGGCTCCAAAGCCTTTGTGCTTTCTGGTTGACTCCTCTGTCCATCCCCTACCGAGGAGCGAGGAGCGGGGAGTTCTTAGTTCCCGGCTGCAAAAAAGTGCCAGGAGTGAAACCCCGGATGGGGCAGGTCTACTCTGCTCAGTCAGTGCAAAGCAAGCTTAGCACTGAGCAGCCTGGGCCAGGGAGAGGCGGGGGGTGAAGGAGGGGCATTCAGACAACTCTGCCCTTAGAATTAACCCTCAGGCCCCGGGAAGGCCTGCCCAAGGCTCCTGGGTTGCATAAAGTTGAAGACAGGCCCATCTGTTCTCTGGTTCCTACCCAGCGATGGTGCTGGGGACTCTTTTGCGGGTTCCTTCTAAACATGGACTGTACCCTCTGTCTCACCCCACCGCACAAAACCCACAATCTCAGAGCTGCGCATAAGGAACCGGAAGCTTCTTCTTCCCATCATGACCCCCTTAGCGACTCCTGATTTGCCACGCTTTTCACAGAAGCAGTGTATTTACTCAAAAGGCAATGGTATGGGTTGAGAATGCAAACTCTTCTTAAAGATAAAAACCTATCCCAGTATTGAGGTTTTCATGAAGAACTGTTTCTGTGTTTGGGGGCTGTTTTGGGTTTCTGTGGAACACTACAGGGCTTAGGAGCAAGTTTGGGGCTAGGCTCTACCTGGCCAATACCTGCTTTTTCTGCAGACCTACATCATTGGAAACGCCTAATAGAGTATATGTGCGGTTTCCTTTATTCACAGAACTATGTGTTCGACAAGACATCTATCTGCTAAAACTCTGCGAAAGACCTAACAAATTTAAAAAATCTTAGGTGGTGGAGTATCCCAACAATCTGTACAATTCTAGGGTGTGCTGGTTTAGGGGTGAATATGATTTGGACTCATTCACATTCAGAGGCTGTTTGAAATTGAGAACGAGGCAGATGTATCTACTCTGACCCCAAACGTGGCCCTAAAGTACAAAAATTGGATCCCAAACATTACAGGTGGGGAATTTTTGAGGTACGTCCATATTCAAGTGGAGATCAAAGATGCCCAACAGAAAGAACTCTGGGTTATTTTGAAGATTAGATTTGGACTTAGGAGGAACTATGGTGATTGGCAGTGGAAGGAATCACATGTGAAAATCCTTACATAAACATTTATTGACTTAAAAAAAATTTTTTTTTAAATGGCATTTCGTGACATCAGGCACTGTTCCAAGCTCTCCCGTTTGTCATCCCGTTTAATCCTTATAACAACCTCACAAAGTGGTGGGAATTTTCTCCACTTTATGAGTGAGGATCCCAAGGCTTATCCAGGTGAACCCGAACCACAGTCAACCTCACTGCCGACCCAAAGAGCAAACCAGAGGACTTCCCCTTGACAGGGAGTAGGAGGGAGGGAGGGAGGGAGGGAAGGAGCTGAGATCCAGGGAGCACCCTCCAAGACCCTGGGGATGAGGGCACTAAGAGGGCTTCCTCTCAGGCTGTGCGTGTTTCAAGGTTTGACTCCTGAGTCTTGAAAGAACTTACTATGGTTATGTTTCCTTCTCTTGCAAGTTCATGCACAGCTAGGATTTGGCAGGCGTCAATATTGCTTTCATCTTTTTCTAGGATTCTGAAATAGGAAGAGGAGCCCCATGAATCGAGAGTATTCACAGGCAAGGCCAGGGTGATGTGGCAGCCACTTCTGATGGTCTTGTATTATCCATTCTACCCTTCTCCTTCTAATAACAGAACTCCCAGGGCAGCACCTGGGTGGCTCAGTAGGTGAAGTGTCTGACTCTTGATTTCAGCTCAGGTCTTTTTTTTTTTTTTTTTTTTTTTAAATAGGCTCCACCCCCAGCGTGGAGGGAGACCAGGGCTTGAACTCACGATCCTGAGATCACGATCTGAGTTAACGCTCTGGAAAACAGTGTGGAGGCTCCTCAAAAAATTCAAAATAGATCTACCCTATGACCCAGCAATAGCACTGGTAGGAATTTACCCAAGGGATATAGGAGTGCTGAGGCACGGGGGCACTTGTACCCCAATGTTTATAGCAGCACTTTCAACAATAGCCAAATGATGGAAAGAGCCTAAATGTCCATCAACTGACGAATGGATAAAGAAGATGTGGTTTATATACACAATGGAATACTACTTGGCAATGAGAAAGAATGAAATCATGCCATCTGCAGCAACTTGGATGGATCTGGAAGGTATTATGCTGAGTGAAATAAGTCAGTCAGAGAAGGACAGATATCATGTTTACACTCATATGTGGGTCTTGAGAAACTTAACAGAAGACCATGGGGGAGGGGAAGGGGAAGGGGAAAAAAAACAGACAGGGAGGGAGGCAAACCACAAGAGACTCTTAAATACAGAGAACAAACTGAGGGTGGATGGCGGGGGGCAGAAGGGAGAGTGGGTGATGCACATTGAGGAGGGCACTTGTTGGGATGAGCACTGGGTGTTGTTTGTAAGCCAATTTGACGATAAATTATATTCATTAAAAAAAAAAGATCTGAGCTGAGATCAAGAGTCAGATGCTTAACCAATGAGCCACCCAGGTGTCACTTCAGCTCAGGTCTTGAGCTCAGGGCTGTGAGTTCAAGCCCTGTGTTGGGCTCCGTGCTTGGTGAGGAGCCTACTTAAAACAAACAAACAAACAAACAAACAAACAAACAGACTAGAACTCCCCACTTGGCTGGGTACTTGCTACCCAGGATAAACACTACATCTCCTAGCCTCCCCCTGCAGCTTAGGTGTGGCCCTGTGACTAAGTTCTGGCCGACAGGATGTGAATGCAAGTGTCCCATGTGATGTCCAGCTGTATCCTCACAGCATATGCCTTCCATTTCTTCTCTTTCCTCCTTCCTACTGGCTGACATGTGGGCCATGTGAGCCGCATCCTAGGTAGAGTGGCAAGAAAGAAGGGGCGCGGGACCCTCCAGAGTGAAGTTGCTGTCCCTGTCCCGGGCAACCACCTGAACTTTTACCTGACAGAGGAATAACCTTTCACATTATTTAAGTCATGTGTCTGGGGTGTCTTTGTGACAGAGGCCATTCATATTGCAGCGAACACAGGCGTGATTATCGTAGCATGGTCCTGGGGTGGCGGAGAGGTGCTTGGGGGGCAATCCGTGGCTGCCAGATGGGAAGGGAACCTCGCTTTCCATCATGTGTTTCATTGTGAACATGCGGTTTCTGGTCATACGTACTGTGGGGTTTTCGATGTTCTGTTTCTTTGTAGGAAACTTCATATATTTTTCAGCCTGGTCAGGGATGGCCTTCTGCTTAATAGAGGGTTACTTTAGGGGCGCCTGGGTGGTTAAGTGTCCAACTTCAGCTCAGGTTATGATCTCACAGGTTGTGAGTTTGAGCCCTGCGTCGGGCTCTGTGCTGACAGCTCAGAGCCTGGGACCTGCTTCCGATTCTGTGTCTCCCTCTCTCTCTGCCCCTCCCCCACTCTCTCTCTCTCTCTCTCTCTCTCTCTCTCTCTCTCTCTCTCTCTCACACACACACACACACACATACTCTCTCTCTCTCTCTCTCTCTCTCTCAAATAAACATTAGAAAAAAGGGTGTTACTCTAATGAACACACAAAATTCTAACATGATTAGTTAGGCACAGTTAACATTCAAACAGTTCTAACCATTCATGATGATTCTGAAGGTACTAACCAAAAACATTTGGATATTTAAAAAAAACTCAAAATTAAAAATTATTTATTTAGAAAATTTTTTTTAATGTTTATTTAATTTTGACAGAGAGAGACAGAGAACGAGCAGGGGAGGAACAGAGAGAGAGGGAGACACAGAACCCAAAGCAGGCTCCAGGCTCTCACCTGTAAGCACAGAGCCTGATGCGGGGCTCGAACCCACGAGCCGTGAGATCATGACCTGAACCCAAGTCAGTTGCCTAACCGACTGAGCCACCCAGGCTCTCGTAAAAAATTTTGTTTTAAAGAGAGAGAGAGGGAGACACAGAACCGGAAGCAGGCTCCAGGCTCCGAGCCATCAGCCCAGAGCCCGACGCGGGGCTCGAACCCACGGACCGCGAGATCGTGACCTGAGCTGAAGTCGGACGCTCAACCGACTGAGCCACCCAGGCGCCCCGTCCCCCCAAAAAACTTTTAAATAACTTATGCACTAAAGAAGAATCAGAGTGGATATTAGAAAATTCTTAGAGCCAAAATGATCCTGAAAATATATGCATCCAAATGTGTAGATACTACTAAAAATGGTGCCTTGAGGGACATCCACAGACGTACACACTGATATTCTAAAAGAAGATTGAGAATGGGTCAGCCAGGCATCCACCTCAAGAGTTGAACAGCCCTTGATCCAACAAGAGCAGAACAGCCCCAAAGGAAGAAGTCGCTGGAAATCATAAAGAGCAGACATTAATGAAGTAGAAAACAGAGATGTGGTAGAGACCATTAACAAAACTCAAAGCTGCATCTTTAGAAAGACCAATAAGGGGGCTCCTGGGCGACTCAGTCGATTACGCGTCTGATTTTGGCTCAAGTCATGAACTCATGGTTCTTGAGTTCGAGCCCCACATCGGGAGCCTGAGGCCTGCTTCAGATTCTGTGTCTCCCCCCGCCCCGTGTCTCTCTCTCTTTCTCCGTGTCTCCCTCTCTCCCTGTCTCCCCTGCTCCTGTTCTGTCTCTCTTAAAAATGAGCATTAAAAAAAAAGTTTTTGAAAAGACTAATAAAAGAACTTATTCTAATGTTGACGAAGGAAAACAAGAGGACAGGGAAAAATAAATCATATTAGGGATGGAAAGAGAAACACACATAGAGGGGGGCAGAGATTTAAAAAAAACAAAACAAAACAATGGGGGCTAGGCGCCCGGCTGGCTCAGTGTGAAAAGCATGAGACTCTTGATCTTGGGGTGGTGAGTTCAAGCCCCACGTTGGGTGTAGAGATTACTTAAACCAACAAACAAACTTAAAAAGATAAGTTCTGGGAGCACCACTACCTGGGAAAACCTCCAGGAGGGCAGGCATCGGGTGTGGGCCTCAGCCCTTTGGCACTGAACACCGGGGCAGGGGGGCTGGGTGAGGGAGGTGGTGCACACTGAGGTTGTGGCTTTCGGCCAGGTGTCCCCAGGTATCAGCCAGGCCCACACAGGCACTGCACGTGGGGGCCCCCGCGGGCCGAGCTGGCAGGAATCCCGTTCATTTGTGACCGGCCGCCTCTCTCGGAGATGCAGGTATCAGTGAAGATCATCAGAGAAATTACCACCCGTCCACAGCGGGGCAAGGGGTCTGCTTGCGATTTGTTTTGTTCTTGAACTGTGTGGGGTGTATTACCACAATTCAGTAACGCTTCACAGTGATAACTTGTGATCGCTCAGGGAAAAAAAAGAAATTAGCCTGCGACTCTCTTTGGGGGAGAACATTTAGAATTACTTAATAGAAATAGTTGAGGCGCTAAGAGTTTAAAGAGAGAGGCTTCAGTTTATCTAGAAAATCCCATCCTCAGAAAACCTTCCATCAGACAACCCTTCCCCTGAAGTGGTCTTGTTTTCTATAGACGAGGACAGCGCTCCCAGGTCACCCTGACGAGGTGCCTGGTTCTACATGGCCCAGGGACTCCCTAGAGCTGGCCGTCTGGCTGACGTGCCCAGCCTCAGCTAAGTCACCGGGACCTCTCCCCCTGAAGCTTTTATCACAGTATATCATACCCGTAGTTGAAAACAATTAAATAGTGCAGTGGTCCCTTTACTCCCCCCTGCCCTCCTCTCCTTAGAGACAACTGCTTGTCGTCCCATAACCTGGCGCTTTGGGTTCTTTGGGTCGTTCCCTCCAGCGCCCTCCTACACGATCAGCTCGTGCCTCTAGATAATGCCCATTTCTCTGTGTGCCCATCAGACCGCGTCCTCCCTGCCCTCCCCGTGTGATCGCATCACCATTCATACCTCCGCTGTCAACAATAGTCACTTTTTTGTCTTGTTCCGTCAAATACATGATGTCTCCTATCTCTCCAGCTCGTACGATGGGACCCTATCGGCGCCCTCGGCTGGCAAAGAAAGGAAGCGACCCCCGCCCCTCACCTGTGTCCTGTTTCTACCGCCTGCTCCCAGTCCTGCCGAGCCAAGAACAGCCGCATCTTTAGGATGAGGGCGGGCAGGAAGCTCCCCGAGGTGCCGGTGATCTGGTTCACCACCTCCAGGGCCTCCGAGTAGTTCTGCTGCAGCATGAAGTATGTCGCCTGTTGAAAGCCCAAGAGAGGAGTCTCCGTCGGTGCCCACGAAGGGAGCAGGAGCAGAGCCTGACACGTGGGCACTGTAGGCCCCCTCGAAGCCCCTGGGGAAGCAGTCAGCGCTCAGAGCGACAAATCAGGGTCCACAGCCATCTTGGGCTCCTGGACAGGCAAGGCAGGGGCTCCAGGGAGACGGGTGAGCCCCGAGCAGGCGTGGGGTCCAGCAGGGCCACGTGAGGGGACCCGCTAGAGGGAGGCCCGGGGGTGCTGGGCACTTCTGAGTTCCACCAACGGCCCACTCGTTTCCCATTCGCTTTCTCTTCTAAATATTTTTTTTTTAATGTTTATTTTTGAGAGAGAGAGAGGGTGTGAAGTGAGGGAGGGCCAGAGGGAGGGGGACAGAGGATCTGCACTGACAGCGGAGGGCCCCGTGCGGGGCTCGGAGTCACAAACTGCAAGGTCATGACCTGAGCCGAAGTCAGATGCTGAACCCCGTTCGCTTTCTTCGAGCTTATCGCTGAAAACCGCTCACCCAGGCCCAGGGGCGGCTAAAGCGTTTTGTTTTTCTCTATCAGGGCCCCCTGGGCCAGAGTTTGGCTTCTGCAGGCCAGTGTCAGCCACCAGGTTCTCCTGAGTGAGGCACGACATGTGCCTGAGGGGCAGAGGGCACTGCTCCCAAAGGACTTGAAACTGGGCTCTGAGGGGAGCTTTTGTTAGACCTTCGGCAACCCGCCCTTCCACGACTTATTGAGAACAAGAGGAGGACTGTTCTAGATGAAGGTTTATGCATACATGTGCTCACTGCAGCCCTCTTTCTTTCTTTCTTTTTAATGTTTATTTATTTTTGAGAGAGAGAGAGAGAGAGAGAGAATGAGAGAGAGAGAGTGAGAGTCGGGGAGGAGCAGAGAGAGAGGGAGACACCGAATCCGAAGCAGGCTCCAGGTTCTGGGCTGTCAGCACAGAGCCCAACGCGGGGCTCGAACCCATGAACCTTGAGATCCTGAATCGGACGCTTAACTGACTGAGCCACCCAGGGACCCCACTGCAGCACTCTAAGTATAAACTGTAGATGATCTCAGGGTCCAAACAACAGGAGATTGGGTGACAAATTATATTGGGCCCAGGCGACAGGGGACTGGCTTGATGGAGATGTTCAAGGTGACATTTACATATGGTGGAATCTTACGTGAAGAAAAGGGAACCAAATGACAGGATGCCCTGTGATTACAGCTGTATTAAACATATTAAAGATGTCAATATTAAACATACCAAACAACGCTATCTCCTGCCCTGCGGAGGTGCTCAGTGGGAACCCTTTCAGGACCAGGAGAGCTGGCAGCTGACAGCTGACCCCTGTGGGGTCATCCGTGGCTAAAGGAAGCAGCCTCGTGCCAGGTCACACCCGTCCCCAGGGGGCAGCCCCCATTCAGCACGTGGTCAGGGAGGGGCCGCCCCAGCCCTAGAACTTCGACTCGGCTGAGGCCTGCGCCATGTCACGAAGCCACTTCTGTCACCCAGCCCTGCTCCTGTCCCTTTCCCCACAGGTGCTGGTCCCAAGGGCACCCCCCGATAAACCTCCTGCTCCAGGATCCCCTTGGCTCCTGCTTCCCAGAAAGCCCGGCGAGGGCACATGCGGAACCGCGTGCTTAGAAGAAAGACTGGGAGACGCTGCCCTAAAATGGCCGCGTGAGTTGTCTGGAGCAGGGGGGCTGAGGATGTCATTTTCATTCATCTTTTGACTTTAGTAGCCTTCTGTTTTGTTTTGTTTTGTTTTGTTTTTAAATGAGGACACGTTCACTTTTCTAAGGTATATACAAAGAGAAGGGAATAAGAGGCTAGTTTTTCTTTCATAGGCTGATTCCATGAGGGTCACGTAAGAAAAAAGGAACTTAAGTGGAGATCAGAAAACATAAAACTTGCAACGCACCTCCCTCCTCTTACAGCCCATTGAATTTAACGGGTGAGAAAGGAGAGGCAGAGACAAAAGGACAGACCCTGAGAAGAACCCCCCCCCCCCGCCCCACCCATGCAGAATGAGACGGGAACCCACACCGAGCCGGAAGGACTGTGAGAACCAAGTGGGCCCTGGGCTGCCGTGTGACCCTGACTGTCTCTGGGCCCCCGCTCCTCATCGGCCAGGAGAGGGCCTGGAGACAGAGCGTCTGGCCCGAAGTCCCCTGGTGGATCTTTGGCTCCAATGGCCCAGGCAGAGACAACCCCCCGCCCCGCCTCCGTCCCCCGCTGCCCACCTTTCCCATCAGCCCCAGCACATCTTTGGCGTCCTGCATTCCTTGTTCCAGGTACTTGATGGATTTCTTCACGATGTGGGGCTTGTCTGAGGTGAGGTCCACCCAGCCTCTGAGCACATAACCCTGGGATCAGAACAAGACAGAAGATGAAGTCCTTGGCCGCGCAGAGCCTCTTGTCCGACCCCTGTCACTCTCCACCCCCAGGCCCTGCCAGGCACACCTACTTGCAGACTCCAGGGCAGCCCTGCTCTCTCTCACTCTCAGGACTTCACTCTGATTGCTCCTTCCCAGCCCAGCTCTCCTGACCAAAGCCCCCTCACCCAGTCAACTACCACTGGTCTCTAAAGCTCAGCCTGGGAGGGCCCTCCTGTCAGAAGCCTTCCGTGACCTTCCAGGCTGGGCTTGGGCCCTTCCCTGACCCCTGTGGCTCTGCTACCCCTACTGACACACTCCCACCCGTCTTGTCATTGGCTGTCTACTCAGCACTGGGATCAGGGGGCCACCACTCCAGCCCTCTCCATGTCCTAGCCCAGCGCAGGGCCCGGCCTGCATGGAGGCAGGAACGAGCAGGGGCCATTGTGAGCTCGGGGGCCTTGCCAGTTCTGTTCCAGCCTTCACCCAGTCTCTGCTGATAGGCAGCCGGGCCTGGGAGGTGAGGTCCGAGGTGTAGTTGGACCACATTGCCCTGAAGCATCCCTCTGCCCTGGACCAGGGTTTCTCACTCTTTACCATTACTCTCCTCCTAAGGAGCCTTTCCAGACATTTTCCCGAATCGTTTCCCCTCCCTCCAAGACATTTTAATATCAGATATACTACCTGTTTATGTAGTGTGTAAATCTGTGTTTTATACTTTTTGTTTTTTTTGCCCCCGCCCCTCTGTGTGTTATATAGTAAGATTTTTTTCACCCCCTTCTCTGGGAACCAATTTTCACCCCTTTGGGGGGGGGGTGACATCACCCCTGCTGCGGTGGTGACTAGACTGAGCCTAGATTGAGGCTTCAAACTCTACCATTAGTACAGATGCCCCACGTGTGAGATCCCCCACGTGTGAGATCCACAGCATGTGAGATCCAATATGCGATCCACGGTATGGGCCGCCGCTGATGGCCAGCAGACCCCTGCAAGAAGGCAAGGTAGGCCCACGGTGGAGACCGCTCATCTAGTTTGCCAAAAGAACCAGGAAATCTGGCCTTTTAGGTAAAAACCTTTTGGTTTCTCAATGTCAGCAACTCATCCGAGATTTTAAAAATATACAGCACCGGCTACGGAACACCTGTCTGCAGATTAGACTCCGGACACGTGCCAGCGTGTACTCACTCGGCTGAACCCTGAGACAACGTGGGCGGGGGCCCTTGTGAGACCCAGGGTCTCGTCCGTGCTCAGGTGCGGCCCTCTCCCAGTCCCCGGGGTGCCCCGGGGGGAGTAACGGTCACCCCAGGCTGATGTGTTTGGATGCTGCTTTCTGCAGCTGCTGCCCTCATGATGCCCGAGGCAGGTACCTCTCTGGGGCTGCTGGAAACTTTCAGCGTGCGGTTGATGTACTCCTTGGCCTTGTCACGGTGGCCCACGAGCCAGAGGAAGAGGCCGGCATAGTACAGGGCAGTTCCGCCGGCTGTCTTGCGGATTTCCTTCAGGCTGTTCTCGAGCTCCTGAACGGCTTCTCGGTCTGTGAATCCGAGAGCAGGGGGGAGGGCAAGGCAGAGTGAGCAGGGCGGCCTGGCCCCGCAGGAGGCACTGAGGGCTCGGGGACCTCTCTGGCCGCTCTGAGCCTCCTCTAACACGCGGGAGACTCCAAGGAGCCCAGGCGCTGGAAACCCCAGGAGCCGCCCACGCCTGCACTTGGCTGAGATTTATCTTTTCTCCTCTGTGCCTGGCAGCTTGCTGAGCAGACAGACCAAACTGAATCGCCTACCTCAGGCCCACAGTCCATCCTGGGAGGGGACATCGTGGTTCGTAGCGTCTTGGAATCTTTCCCTGCCTCTAGAGAGGTGGACGTTAGGGGTGGGACTATTTACACCAACTCGATTCGCCCTCATCAAGATCTTGGCGAAGGAAAGAGGGTGTCTTCCCAACTTTTGGGAGCTGGAAGGAGGACCCCTCCCGCTGTCACCCTCTCTGCGCATGGCTCCCACTCAGTCGGGCCTGGGCACGGGTCTTCCTTGAGGCCCCTGGGGGAGGGAATGGAAGCCCCTCCTCACTGGCCAACAGCATGTGCTGTCATCGGGGTACGTATCTCCTGCGGCGGCCCTTGGGGGCTGCATCTCTGGAGCGGGGCGGTCTCTGCCCCGCTGGGCATGGCCACACTCACCGACAGCTGCACAGCACTTGTGAGCATAAATGAGGGCCATGATGGAGCAGAGGGACACGTCTGGGTGGTTCCGGATGCTCTCCAGGTTGCTGATGGCATCCTGGATGCGCTCTGCAAAGAAGAGCCCATGTGGTTACGTTCTGGGGCTCCAGGCCCAGAGGGCAGGACGCTCTGCGGCAGACACGTGGGAACCCGTCGCGGAGCTGACCCAAGACTTGGCACCACCTGGCTCCAGCCAGAATCATTGGGCTAACTGGTCCCAAACGTCCCCAGTGGCCCAAGTTCCCTGAAGGGGCTGTTGGTACCAGGGTCCAGGCTGCAAGGGGCGGCTGGAGGGCTTGGAGCTCAGATGTACCTGTGAGTCCTCGCAGGCTGGGACTTCGGGGCTGGGGGCCATTTCTGAAGAACGGCCTCAGGGCATTCCCAGCCAGCTGCCCAAGAGCCACAAACTACATGTATCCCCCTGCGCCCAAACTAGATACGGATCACACAGCCATCTGCGGATTAAGCTGGGAGTCTAGCTACTGAGCGTAAGACTTCTTCCGTGGGAACGTGACTGGGGTGGAGGCAGGCGTCCAGGCTGAGCCAGAGCGACAGTGCTGGGCTGGTGCCTGAGGTCGCGAGGCCGACACTGCCCAGTCCTTACCTTCTCTGAGGATCCCATAGGTTTTGAAGAACTGCAGTACGGGGTCATTGCTGAATTTGTCCAGGCCCAAGGCCGCAGCCTGCTGCACGTGGTGGAAATACCGTTCCTGGCTGTAGTAAACGATCCCAGCCTGTGGGGAGGAAGTCACAGCTGCAACAGCCCCAGTCCCTTCTCTGTCTCGGTTCGGACCCACTTTCTCCCCCGCTCCCTGCTCCTCCTCTGTTCCGGAAAAGGAAGAGAGAAAGGACATTCAGGCCTCATTCTGTTCTTCCCCAGCCCCAAGAGCAACTCCATGCCATTCCCTAGGAAGGAGTCTGGAGGTGTTTGTGAATTATCCACAGATTATGGGTCAACGTGATGGAGAATTCAACTGAGGCTTTGTCTCAGGAAGGGAATAAGGGGAAAGAGAGAGGACAAATGATAAGAATGGTGACGCCACTCGTGAGAGTTGCAAGTTATTGTGGGTTAATCGCCTGTTGGGAACTGTATCTAGGGCTTTCCATCCATTATCCTATGCATTATTCTCTCCATAGCCTTCACAGTTAAAGAAGCTAAAGCCCATGCAGAGTGTGGCTTCACAAAGGTCATGCAGTAAGACGGGCTGAGATGTCAAAGTGAAGTCTCACTTCCCCTAAAGGTTGTGGGTACGGGGGTTGGGGAGAGATGTGGTTGGGTTGTAAACAGCCTCGTGGGCCATTTGAAAGAGCTCAGACATCATCCTCAGGGTAATAGGAAGCAGCCAGAATGGGTTTAAGCGGGAGGAGGGATGTGTTCATATGTGTGTGTGGGGGGGGGTGTGCGCGCGGATGGATGAGCAGTGGCTCTGGCGCAGGGACTGCTCCTGAAGAGAGGTGAAGCAGAGAACTATGTGGGGTGGGGGTGGGGGTGGGGGGACTGTTTCAGGTGCCTGGGGAGGGACGGTGGTGATTCTGGACTAGGAGATAAAAAGCAGTGGGTGATGTCAGGAGACATGTAGGAGCTGACATTTCCTGCTGATTAGAAAGGACCTGAGATGGGTTACAGTTAAGGCTGCAGGATCAAACAGCGGTGCCATAACTGAGATGGGGCACGCAGAAGAGGCAGAGGCAGGGGAGAGGGAGATGATGGCAAGACGACAGAGATGGGTTCAGGACACTTTGGTTTGGGGGAACTCGAGGACAGGATTGGGTGGGGATACCGATTTGGGGCTTAGGGTGCACAGAGAACACCAGAGAGAAAAAGATGAGCTCGCCAGGAACAGTGAGGCCAGAAGGGGCCAGGCCCTTCGTTAGCGGCCGGCGCGGGGAGCGAAAGGCGGGTAAAAGGCGCAGCAGGAAGGGTCGGAGAGGTGGCAGGAGAGCAGCCGGGCGCGAGGGTCTCGGGGCCAGAGGCGGAGAGTCCCGAAGGGCAAGGCTGGGCAGCGCTCGGGCCACGCACCATAAGGGAAGAGTCGCTGGTGCTCATCTCCGGCGCTCGCGGCTCCGAGCCCGGCTCAGGGGGCGTCGCGCTGAGCCGGATTCCGGAGTCAGGGTCCTGGGCAAGCCTCTCGCGGCCGGAAGTTGGAAGAGCGCGTCCCTGGAAACGCAGGGGGCGGGCCGGTTGCCTAGGGCGTCAGAATCTAGGGTGGGAGGGGCAGGCGCCCACGTGACAAGGCGCGGGCAGTCGAGCGCCGAGACGGCCGGTGCGCGCTGGTGGCGCCGGGCCGGGCCGCTGGGTGGGCGCCGCCGCCGGGCCGCCGCCATGGGCCTGGGCGCCAGCGCCGAGCAGCCCGCGGGCGGTGCCGAGGGCTTCCACCTGCACGGGGTGAGTCGCCCCCCGCGGCGCCGGTGACCTTGGCTGGGCGCCCGCACGGAAGCGACGGGACGCTTATCGGCGGCCCGAGGTCGGCAGCGGCGGGGTCTCGGCCCCCGAGGGGCCGCCGGGTGGTGTCGGTGGGGGCGGGGGCGGGATGTGCCTCCTTCCTGGTGGGAGCCTCCTCCGGGAGGCGGCGCCGCGGCCCTCCGGCCCCCGGCCTGTCTGCGGCCGCGGTCGGCCCGGCGCCGGCCCCGGCCCCGAGTGCCAGCCAAGCAGGAAACGGGAGCGTTTCCTGGTCCCGAAGTGGCACTTCGCCCGGATGAAGATTGCACCAGGTTCAGCCGGGAGGCACTTGTGCACTTAGGTCCTATTTGCGGGCGCCTCCGGGCTGGACCTGGGGAGAGAGCCAGCAACACTGAGACGCTAGCTCGCCGCCCTCGGGTCCAGGGAGTCGGGGTGGCCGAGAGGATGCCGACTGCCAGGGAGCCGGCCGGCCCGCGCGCCGCCGTCATGGGGTCGACAGGCCTCGGGTCGGGGGCTCGAGGGGCAGCGCGAACCAGCCAGGGAGAGCGGGAGCGGGAGAGCCAGGAGGATGGCGCAGAGGGCACGGGGAGAGCGCTGGCAGCAGGGGAGGGACCTCGGGTGAAACCCGTGGAGAGGCGCGACCGAGAAAGTCGTCTTGGTGCTGCGACCAGGAGGTCTGGACTGGCAGTTCCGGGCAAAGTGAAGACGGAGTGGGGTTCCTCGAGTCTGAAGAGGAGGAGAGGGGCCAGCAGCCAGATGGAGAGTTGGGGTGACAATGTGTACCCCGGAGAAGGAGGGCTGGGACAGGAGGGTCTCTGACCCCAGAGCACAGTGGGTAAGGACCCTGTGTTTTCCCTTGGGCACCGTGGATAGATGCAGGGCTGAGTGTAGGCAGGGCGTGTCTGTATCGTGGTGGGAGGCTCTGTTAACAACCACAAGAGGGGAGGGCTAGAGGAGGCTTTTCCTAAAAGGAAAGCCAGGCGGGCTTCAGGATTCTGCCTGGGTGATGGGCTTTCTCTGGTTGGCATCACGGTGAGGCCCCTGACAGAAAAGGTGGACGTTGGGATGCATCCAGGAGAGTTTTGCAACAGGTTGATGGAAAGGGAAAGAACTGAGGATTTGGCAAGAGGGAGGGGTGGGGCGATGGGGGCAGTGAAGACAGGAGAGGCCTGCTGGAGAGGGCAGAGTGGAGAGGTCAAAGGACTGGAGGTCTTCCATTCCCCCCAAACGGACATTTGTAAGCACCTGCTCTGGCAGGCGGAGTTCGGGGTGCCAGAGATAAATCAGGGGACAGAACAGAAGTTGTCCCTGTTCTCTTGGAGCTTACGTTTGGTTGCTGGCCCTGAGAGGAGGCAGGCACAGACGAAATAGATCTCCACGGTAAGTGGAGATCGCTGCTGAGGTGGAGGATAAAGCCGAGGAAGTGACAGATGGGTCAGGACAGGCCTCTCATCAAAGCACCTCGGAAGGAAGGAGTGGGCAGTACGATACTTGGTGGAAGAAAGAGCCTTCTGGGCAGAGGGAGGCCCTGAGGTGGGCTGGGCTTGTTGTGTTGAGGAAGTGCATGGACGGGGCGGCCCCTGTAAGGAGGGCAGCGGTAAAGGACGAGGCCGGATTATATTGGGCCTGGCATGTTGTCCTGAAGGTCTAGGATTTTATTCTGCCCTGTGGAGCCATCGGGACGTTTTACGTGGAGGTGTGACATTTCCTGCTAACCTCTTTTTTCTAATGTTTATTTATTTGTGTGCGTGAGAGAGCTAGAGAGGGAGACAGAGGATCCGAAGTGGGCTCTGATCCCCACGCGGGGCTCGAACTCGCAAACCGTGAGATCACGACCTGAGCCACAGTCAGATGCTTAACCGACTGGGCCACCCAGGCGCCCTTTACTAACGTTTCTTTAAAAATGGAGGACTCGTGTGCCGCCCTCTGTCAATATTGGCATCCTCACCGTGTGCCAGGCACGTTGGAGAAGACCCTGCCCTCGGCAAGCTTAGAGCCACGGAGGGTTCCCAGGCACTGGTTGTTACAGGATGGTGGAACAGAGCTGGCTCTGGGTTGCATTTCCTGGGGCTTCCCCTCTTCTGTAAGTCGGTAGGAGTTTAAGGGTTAAATGCAAGGTAGAGCAGGTGTCACAGTCCCCTGGCACGGAGCCTGTCCTCAGCAAGGGTAAGCTGTCACCGTTAATTACATTAGGTCCCCTGCTGGGGGACACAGTGGAAAGTGTTACAAAAGCACACCCGGTGGGGCTGTGGGGTGGGGGTGATGAGAGCCCCCCCGCCAGGGAGAGTGGGACTGAGGGCAGCGCTTGCTGCTGGAGTGGGGGTGCAGGAGTGGGGGTGCTGCGGCAGCGGCATAGATTATTGGTCCCGTAGAGCCACAGTGAGTGATGGCAGAGCCCAGGGCGAAGGCAGTGGAGTACAGCCAGAGGACAAGGTCACAGCCGAGGCTGAGTAGAGGTGCAGGAGGCAGCTGGGAGAGGGGCCAGCTGGGATTGGAGTCACTTCCTGAGCTCACTGTCATGGGAAACCATGGCAGCTTTGGGAGGTGGTGAGCAGGGGCCCAGCTGGTGGTGTCACAGCCAGGAGGGGTTCCTAATTCCAGGGCCGAATTAGCTTTGATCCAGAGGCTCAGTGTGAGCTCTCCTTCAGCTGGGGGGATCCAAGACTCTAGGGGCTGGTGGGTAGTCGAAGCCACAGGGCCTTTCCATTGTGGAGGCCACAGGAGCCCAGTGTCCTCTGGGCTGATGCCTGACCAGCAGGACATCAAGTGCTCACAGCCAAAGGCCTGAGGGTGTGGGTGGGGGTGGGGGCACCGCAGGGTCCAGCCCCGGGTATAAAGCCTGCATTGTTTGAGCAAGGCTCTGTAAATGGGGCCTTTGAGATGGATTTCTACCCCAGCTGGGAGGCCTGGTTGTTGTGTGTTTGGAGCCAGCAGTGAGGCCTGGTTGTTGTGTGTTTGGAGCCAGCAGTGAGTTCCGGGAGGACAGGGCAGGGGGCCCCCCTGGGCTAGGAGTGGCTCCTGGGGGACCTGTGTACCGTGCAGTGGGGACTAGGCTGTGAGGCTGGGATCTGGCTCTGCTCACTGGGTGCCCTGCTCAGGCTCATCCCTTGGGGCAGTCCCTCCGGTCTGCTTTCCTCAGCCACACTCCTCAGCCGCTGCCACGCCTCCCCGGCTGGTCTTGAGTCCGTCACCACAGGGTCCGGAGCCCTCTGGGATCTGGCCACAGGCTGCCTTCCCCCTCTTTCTGAGCACAACCCTGGTTCCGTCCTGGGACCCTCCCTTCCTGTCCACATCTAAACCTTTCTGGTAAACTCTTCGGCTTCCCTGTCTCCTAAGCCTCCCCACAGGCCTGTGCCACCCTGTGTCTCTGTGGCCTTCTAGAAGCCCCCAGGGCTGCCCTGAGCTCTCCTAGGAGGCCTGTCCGGAAGCATGCTGTGCGGATCATGATCAGACAAGAGCCATTTCCTATAGAGGAAAATTTGTGCCCCGGAAGGCGGCAAGAGAGGATTGAGTTACCTCGACCGTGCCCATGTGTGGCCTGCCTGGAACAGTTCGTGCAGTGCACGTGTCCCTGCTGGGACGCAGGGATCCGTGATGCGTGGCCTCTGAAATTGGGGGCTGGGGCTTTCTGGGAGAGTCACGGGGTTGGGGTGGTGACGGTGGCCTCTGCTGTGGGACAGGTACAGGAGAACTCCCCAGCCCAGCAGGCAGGCCTGGAGCCCTACTTTGACTTCATCATCACCATCGGGCACTCAAGGCTGGTGAGGCTCCACCATATGACGTCTGTCTGCCTTGCTTGTGTGTGTGTGTGTGTGTGTGTGTGTGTGTGTGTGTGTGTGTCTCCTGTCCCACGGCAGGCCCCATCCTGCTCTGCCTCCCTTTTCTGGAGGGAGGCCCAACCCATCTTTCCTTCTCCAGGCCTCTACTTAGCCTCACTGGGGCTCTCCCAGGGCTCTGCTCCTAAGCTTTCCGGGAGGAGGCGAGGGGGCTCTTGGAGCTGCCTTTCGGGGCCTGAGAGGTGCGAAGGCTCTGGCCGAGGGGTGCCTCTTAGAGGGGCAGTCCTGCCATGCTCTGGACCACTTTGTTGTGTTCCCCAGGGGCTGAGGGAGGCAGGTTTAGTGGTGCCTGGGGGCACCCTGTGGGGGCTGCAGGGGTCGCCGGCCCAGAGCCCCCCCCCACCCCCCCCGGGGCCCATGCCCTCACCGGGTCCTGCCGGGGCCGCTGGCCGCCCAGGCCCTTCCTCATCTCAGACCCAGACCGGTGCGAGGGGCCCCGACCCGGGAGTGGGGGTGGGGGGTGGGGCCCCGGCGTCAGCCCCACTGCCCCTGCAGAACAAGGAGAACGACACGCTCAAGGCCCTGCTGAAGGCCAACGTGGAGAAGCCCGTGAAGCTGGAGGTGTTCAATATGAAGACCATGAAGGTGCGCGAGGTGGAGGTGGTGCCCAGCAACATGTGGGGCGGCCAGGGCCTGCTGGGAGCCAGTGTGCGCTTCTGCAGCTTCCGCAGGGCCAGCGAGCACGTGTGGCATGTGCTGGTGAGTGGGCCAGGGTGGGCGTGCGGGGGAGGTGGTGCCCGCGCGCAGGGGGAGGCGGAGGCGGGGGCGGGGGGAAGGGTAGGGGGTGGGGGGGGGGCAACCGGGAGAGGCCAGCGGCCAGTGCTTCTCTGTTAGAGTCCCGGAGGTCAGCTCCTCGTCACCCCGCTTGTGAGCCAGGTGACTCTGGGCACGTTCTTACCCCCGAAACCTTGGTTTCTTGTTCTGAGAGGCGGGGTACCTTCTCCTGGAGGGGTGGTCGTGCTGCCAGAAGGCGGCCGCCCTTCATAGCGTCTCTTCCGGTCCACTCGGTGGTCTGCCGGGATCTCGTCTTTGCTGGCAGGTCCCCTGCTTTAGGCCCCCTCGGGCCTTGGCTTGCTGCCTGGGGGGCTGGGTCTTGACGAATCTCAGCGACTGAGCTGTCACAGGTGTTGCTGTTAAGGTCTGTTCGCAGACACACACCTGCGTTCCCTGGTGGTGCCCAGGTCCTTGAAGGAGTCCTGCAGCTCGGTGGGCGGAGGGCTTCCTGAGCTGGCAGTGGACTGATCCGATTTGTGGCCTCCACTGTCGCTTACTGGCTTCTCGTGGGAGGCTTCTCCGTCTTTCAGCCTCCCTCGGTTGGTCCAGGAATGCAGTGGGGGTGACGATGCGGTAATCCCTTTGCACTCTCCCCCCCACCCCAAGGGAGGAAACAATCCTCGGACCCAGGCCTGCTCACTGCCTCCGCCTCCAGCCCCTCCGCAGGGGTCTCCAGCCGCAGGCCCGCAGCAGGAACCACACAGTTGGCACTGACTACGAGCCGACGTGTGGTTTTCATTGTTCATGTGTGTTCTATTTTTAATCTTCTCGGCAACCCTGAGGTTGCCCGTGGGGAAGTACTGTGTATCCTGCTTTAACTGGGGGGAAACTGATGCTAAGGGGTTAAGTATTTGTCCACAGTCACTGGCTCGGGGTTGGTGGAGTCAGGAGTTAACCCAGGTCAGATCGCAGAGCTCAGGGCCGTGAGCGGCGCCTCGGTGCTGCCCTCTGCTGGACAGCCTGCGGAAATTAGGGGGTGGAGTAGGAGGGTCTGGGCTTGAGGTCCTGTAGGGCCTGGGGACAGAGGACAGAAGTCCCACTGAGTACCTGGAGAGGCAGGCCCCTCTATCCTCCCCGCCCCCAGCTCCAGGAGCAAGACAGGCAGTTGGTGCTTCTTTCCGCAGGAAGTGGAACCCTCTTCACCCGCCTCCCTTGCCGGCCTGCGCCCCTACACAGACTATGTGGTTGGCTCAGACCAGATCCTCCAGGAGGTGAGCAGGATTTGGCTTGCCCTCCCCGGGTCCCTGAAGCCTGTCGCCGCCGGTGTGGAGATGGGTGCTGGCCGCGGGGTGGGCCTCGTTTTGTTGGGGCCTCCGATTCCTGTGCCGGGAGCAGGGCTCAGACGCTGGCTTTGTCGTAGTCCGAGGACTTCTTTACACTCATCGAGTCCCACGAGGGGAAGCCCTTGAAGCTGATGGTTTACAACTGCGAGTCGGACTCCTGTCGGGAGGTGACTGTAACTCCCAACGCAGCCTGGGGTGGAGAGGGCAGGTACTTGCTCAGTGGGAGGGCTGCGGGGCGGGACCTGGCCGCTGGCCGTGGACCAGAATCGCACAGGGGGGGTGTGGAGGCTGGGCTCTGGGTGCAGAGATGCTGAGGATGAACACGGGGCCGGGAGGCGCCCTTTTCGCTCTTCCACTGCCAGTCGTGGGTGGGGTTGGCGGATCTAGGACCGACTAGGGGACCACCCCTCGGATCGACTGTTTCTGGACTTTGGCAGTCTGGGGTGTGGCATCGGCTACGGGTATCTGCACCGGATCCCAACCCAGCCCTCCAGCCACCACAAGAAGCCACCTGGTGCCCCGCCGCCTGATGCCCCGCCACCTGATGCCCCGCCACCTGGACCCACCCCCCAGGACTCTCCTGCCCCTCCTCGCCCAGGGACCGGCTCCAGGCAGGGTGACTACATGGAGGTGCGTGGGGGGCTTCTGCCAGTGGGGGGACCTTCCTGTGGGCACAGGGGCCTGCCACCTGGGAAAAGAGGACTCTGGCATCGCCGGGGGCCCATTTGTGGAGCTCTGGGGAGGACCTTTTGCTTCTGGGACCTAGTGGAAGCGGACGGTCCGGTCCTGGGACAGTGAAGCCCACTTGGGTTCTCCTGCCACTTGGGTCTGGAGGTGAGAGTAATGGCAAGGCACTAGTTGTCATTTTCATTTGAAACTGAGGCTCAGAGGTGGGCATAGCCTCGTCCTGTGCCTCGGTGAGTCTGGTAACGTCGGGTCAGAGGCCGGGCTCGCGGAACCCGGGCTGGGCGGGTGTCTGGCCGAGTCCGTAGGAGAGCACCAGACCTGCCTTCTCGGCTGTTGGAAGAGGCACCCGAGTGCCTCTGGGGCACCGGGCTGGTGCCTGGGGTCTGTACCGGGGGGGCATGCAAGGTTCGTTCCCCAGGCACGCTGGAGTTCAGGGAGGGCCTTCTCTTCTGGCGGGTCATGGGAGGACCCGGCCGGGTGGACACCAGGGGCTCCTCCTGTCAGCGCTGCGGGAGAGGCCACACCAGGCCCCTCGTGCCCAACCTGGATGGGGAGGGGGCAGGTCATCGAGGCTGTCTGCACCTTCAAGCGGAGCGCTGATCACCTGGCAAGCGTGGGCCGGGGGTTAGGGTGGACTGTGTGACCTGAAATGCCCCTGCCCTGTTCCCTCCTCGTCCCTGGCCCCCGCAGGCCCTGCTGCAGGCACCCGGCTCCTCCTTGGAGGAACAGCTTTCTGAGCCTGGGAGTCCCAGCCGTGGTGCTCCAGACCTTGGGGGACTTGCACGTCCCATGGAGACTCCTCTTCAGCCTCCACCTCCAGTCCAGCGAGTCATGGACCCAGGTAGCGAGCGGGCCCCGGACGGCAGGCTCGGGGGCCTGCCACCCCTCGGTGCTGGAGTGGGCGTCAGGTTTAGGGCGGGGCTTTCACCCAAGTGCCAAAACCTTCCCGGGACCTGTCGTCCTGTGGCATATATGTCCTATGTCATATATGTGAGGATGGTTGCAAGTGAGCCAGTGCCGCGTGCAGATGGGGGGACGGCAGAAGGGAAGTGGCCTGCTCAAGGTCACGCGGCACTCTGGGGACAGAGCAGGCAGGGTCTGGGCTCCCGGCCACAGTGCTATTCCCCTGAGGCCCAAACGCGGACTCTCTTCTTTGCTCGGCGGGAGGCAGTGGGGACCGCTTGGGGGTTGGGTGGGGGCGCCCCCACGGGCTGAGGACATTGCAGGTTTAGGCCGGGCCAGGTGCCCCAGGGTACTGGTCTTCCGGTGGCCGGGGTTTTGTGCTGGGAAAGACTCGCGCCCCTTCCTCTAGGCTTCCTGGACGTGTCGGGTATCTCCCTGTTGGACAGCAGCAATGCCAGCGTGTGGCCCAGCCTGCCGTCTCCCACGGAGCCGACCCCCACAGCCGTGACAGCCGCAGGGCCCGAGGACGTCTGCTCCAGCAGTGGTTCTCACGAGCGGGCTGGTGAGTGGCCGACGCCCGCGGAAGCTTTCCGGGAAGGGCCCTGGGCTGTTGGGAAGGCTGCCCCGAGTTTCTCAGCTGGGAGGGAGGCTGGCTTTGGGGTGAGATAGAGCCTCGTCAAGGCATTTGTACACCGGAGCCCCCCTTCCCCATCACCGCCTGGGCTGGGGGTTGGGGGTCAGAGGAGTGGCTGGCCCCGGGTCCCGCAGGCCTCCTGAGCCCCACCCTGTGTGTTTCAGGTGAGGCCACGTGGTCGGGGTCAGAGTTTGAGGTCTCCTTCCCGGACAGCCCAGGCCCCCAGGCCCAGCCAGACCACCTGCCTCAGCTAACCCTTCCCGACAGCCTCACCTTTACGGCCTCACCGGAAGACGGGCTGTCTGCTGAGCTGCTCGAAGCACAGGCCGAGGAGGAGCCGGCGAGCACAGAGAGCCCGGACTCGGAGGCGGAGGCTGAGGGGGCGTCCGGCCAGGCCCGGCTCTCTACCCCAGAAATAACGCCCTAGGGTGGGACGAGGCCCGGTGGCATTTCACGAGGCCTCGGTGTGGGGCAGCAGCTTGGGCCGTGCCGCGCGGCCCAGCCTCCGGCCCGGCGTGTCCAGCTTCCTAGGCTGCGGCCCCCAGTGACGTGCAGGGACTTCGGCAGGCAAGGGCTCTTGTGTCCGCTCGGACCCTACTGGTCTCGAAGAGATGACGTGTCGGCCTTAATTCTGCCCGACGGTCCTGGCTTTGGGGAATCGGGCACTTGAGAGTCTCAGACGAGTCCGTTTGGGGCGGTGGGAGGCTGGGAGCGGCACCCAGGTTAAGTTCTGCAGGAGCTGGGGTGGGAGAGGAAGGGACTCTGCTGCTTGGGTGGGACAAAGCGAGTGGGTAGTAAGGGGAGGCCGTGGGCCTTGGCATCTTTAGGCCACGTACCCGTAAGTCCGGCGCTTCTCCTGCTCTGGTCGCTATGGCTGTCCGGGAGGCCACAGCATCCAGGCGGGGTCAGGGGTGCAGATGGGAGTGAAGGAGGAAGGGACGGGTGTGGAGTGTTTGCCTGGCACTTCATGGCGCTGGCCTTGACTCGGCCCGCACAGCTCAGCTGGCCCTGCGTGTACTAGAAGGCAGCCCCGCGCCTTGGGGACCCCTGGAGCCGCAATCACGGTCTCTTCGGTCGCGTGCCCTCCTCTCCATGCTGCACTGCACGGGCGGTTCAGGCTGACATACGCCAGTCCCAGCTGGAGGAGAGAAGCAGTGAACGTGTCCACCTCTCCTGGGAGAGGAGGGGTGGAGACTCTAGGCCCTGCAGCAGAGACTCCCTTGATCTTGGATCATGACGTTTCTTCTTCCCCAGGGCCGACGCCCCTCAGACCCAGTGGTGCCTCCTGTCAGCTCCCAAACTTCTACAACCATCTCTTTTAAATACACAAGGCTTTGTCAGCCCCAGTGGTGAATAAAAATGACAAATTTAAGGTCACCATCCTAAGCAGACTCTTTCAAAGCGGGTCCTGACCGGACCTCTTTAGACACTGCTCCCGCTCCACGGGGGAAGGGGGGGTGCTGGACGAGAGTGGGTAAGGGCCGCTCCGTTCTTCCCCACAGTTCGGGAGGAGGCTGCTCCCTCCACCTCCAGGTGCCCTGAGAGGCTAACACGAGGCCAGGTTTTCTGCTCTACTTGGCTCCTGCAGGCGGGGGAGGGCTCCATCCAGGAAGGGCCCCTCCCCTCCACGGAAGTGCTTCCTGACTTGGCTTCAGTCCCTCCCCTTCCTACTTGCTGATTGCCACTTGGGCTGCCTCTGGCCTTGTCTTCTAGCTGCCACCCAGCGGGAGGTGCCACCTTTGCTGCTTGATGTGTAACGTCTGCACTTAACGGGGCCCCGATTTCTGTTAGGCCCAAGGCCCACGGGACGGGGACTCTGCTCTGGGCGGCACAGGTCAAGTATACGGAGGGAGGGCCCCCGGTTAGCGAACACTTCAACTTCCTGGCACTGTGACAGCATTGAAAGCAAGCCCTTGTCAAATCTACCGGAGCAGCCGATACGCTGCCGAACAGGAAGACACGGTGTCCGAAGCCAGCGCCGGGGCTTGGTTCTTGGATGGTCTGGGAGCCCAGCGTCGGTCCGCCTGCGGGAATCCGGGCAGCGGAACAGCATCACCACGGGACCGTTCTGAGAGCAGCTTCCCTGAACTGCAGCCTGGGAGTCTGGCCCAAAGTGCCCTTCCCTTCAGAGCGGTGGCTCTTCCCTCCCTTTTACGCACTCCCCTCCTTAAACTGGGTGATAAAATGGGCGTTGATGCTGATTATTGTCAGGATAAACACTAAACATGGAACCAGAAGTTTCTCTGTAATCTGCTATGAAGGAAAGTGACAGGTGACAGAAATAAATGTGTACTACACTTTAAATATTTTAATTAAAGCCTTTATTCTATACAACCGTGAAATACAGATTTTTACCCTTTTGGCATTGCAGGCTGTCAAATTTTCTGGAAACTATTACTGGTTTGACTGGAAGGAAAAAAAGTAGAAGCATGCCGAGGGTCAGATGGATGACAGGAAGGGAGTGCAGCCGCCCCTCACGCCTCGGCACACAGGGCAAAACGGCCCAGCAAAACCCGTTCTGTGGCCCAAGGCCCCCTCCCGCAGACACAGCTGAGGGCTGGTAAATGAGCTGTGGGGATTTTTGGTTGTTGTGTTTCATTAATTCACAACTATTGCTAAAAAATGTGCACCAAAAGTGCACCGTTGTATCCAACAGATAGAAAGGACTTTAAAAAAAGAAGCCGGTGGCTCTGTGCATGAGGGGGAAAGACTCCTTGGGAACGTGGCACCTCTTTGCTGACTTCTTCAAAGTGCTGGAGGCAGTGACCTGTCCACTTTCCAAAGGAGCCTGACCGGCGGTGAGGGAGCCCTGTCTCTACAGTCGTGCAGGCAAGGGAATCTCAAATGGTCAGGTCTGGACCCGGGCCCGTCAGCTGCCTCCAGCGGAGCCCGGGAAGAGGACAAGGAGGAAGAAAGACCTTCCCCGCCCTCCCCGGCCCCTGCTGCCGTGGGGACTGACCGCACACGAGAGGGGGAGGCGACTGGACCCGAATAAACTGCCCTCCGAAGGCACTTGTGCTTCTGGCTTCATACAGGAGGCTTGTCTTAAGTAGTTTTATGGGGTGGACCATTGTTCTGTGCTGAATACAAATGACCTTGGGGAGGATCCAAAGTATTTCTTCTTGCCAAAAGTCGAAGTGTTTATCCCCAATAAGTTATATTCTGTACAAGACTCAAAGGATTCTAGGAAAGCTTTAGAAAGAACAGTGAAGAGAACTCTGGGTGCAGGCACCACACCACCGCCCTGCCTGTGAAACTCCGGAGGAACGAGTATGTGTACTCCCAGGACAGAGTATCCAGTCAGCTCACCAGGACACCAGGCGTTTTGGGTCGCGTGTAAATGAAGCTACCGTTCCATCACGGTCTTGGGCTTTGATGGCATCACACTGTTCACCCAGAGCGAGAGCCTGTGGCGTCGCCTGGCTTTTGCCCATAAACAAAACCGGGCACCGCGAGGAGGAGTGAAAGCCGCACCTCCCTGCGGCCCACGGCACCGCGGGGCACCGCGGGGCGCACTCCAGTCTGGCAGTCCGAGGGCTGCGGTCCGGCACCCGGAATCTCTACAGGTCTTCCTAAAAGAACGCATCTGAGATGCAGGGTTAAAACGAGCCCAAGGAGGAGAATTTATTTTGAAGTGGGCTGGCTCCTGAATTGTACAACAGCAAATTCCTATTAAAAATAACTGTCGTAAGTGTGAGAACATTTGTTGTGTTTGTTTTTAATGACCAACTCGGAAAAAGCCTTCATAGGTGCTGCGTGGATGGAATGTACTCTCTTAGAAAAGCTACAGAGCGTGTGGGTTTGAAGTTGAAACACAGTGACAGAGGTGGCTCTACCGATGTGTCTCTAACAAGTGCTAACAGACAAAGATAAGGTCCTTTGAAACAAAAGGAGGAAGCCGAGTCTGTGCTGGCCTGTCGTCCGTTCTCTGTACATCTTGCAAGACACAGTCCTCTTCGGGGGCGGGGGGGGGTGGGGGTTGTCCTGCTCTCACTCTCTGCCTCCCTGGGGACAGCTTAATCTACACATGGAGACTGGTTTCTATATTACATCTCGATTAGTCGCTTCAACTGAAAGAGAATCTCGGTCCATACCAAATCGGCCGCTAGAAGTCTTGCTCCCATTGGGGCTCGGCAGGCTTCCTAGGACTACTCTCGGGGCCACGGAGGAAGGTCGGTAAATGCATACCCAGGAGCGCCTGCCCGCCCTTCACGTGGACTTCTGGCGGTAATGGAGGGTGAGGTCGCCCCCGCTCTTCCAGATGAAGTGCTTCACCGTCCGGAGGTCCATGTTTGGATCCAAAACCTGAACGGCAAAAAAACAGGTCATAAAAAATGTCAGAGCCTCTACTGCGTGATACCTAAGACCTTTATTGTGAACTCAGACTCTCAGCAGGCGACCCAGCTCGTCCCCACCTGCCGGCCTGCTCGTGCTGACACAGCCACCGTGACGCGGACACAAACCGGGGCCCCGAGTGCGGCTGGGCCAGAAATCCCAACTCCAGCCGTTCCTCTGAGGAAATGCCTCGAGTGCACCTTTACTTCAAACAGCTCCCCCGGGGCGCCACCCACCTCCGCTGCACGTCTCCACCCAGCACAGCAGGTGCTGCTCCGTGCACCGAGGCCAACGGCTGTCCTTCTCTGGTCGGGGAAAGAAACAGCCACCGGCACATTCACATTTACCGTCTCTGTGTCCTTTTCCGGAGAACCTCCCCGGGGTAAACGGGAGCTTCAGGGTGGGCCGAAGAGCCCCTTCGGAAGGGGCCTCACCAGTAGGTGGGAGAGACCCAGCACTCCCTCCTCAGAGTCTCCTTAAAAGCAGAAGCACCCCCAAAGGCCACAGACGTGGGAAGCGTAATCACACGACACCTGGCTTTCTGAGCATCAGCACTAGAGAGAATGGGGCCGCGGTCCTCGAGTGCACTTACCTGGTCCTGGCACAAAAGTTCGATTTTCTCCTCTGCCAGCACAGCAATATCCTCCTCTTTTTCCTGTTCCCCTGGCTTTTCGTTGTTAGAAGAGCTAGTGGTTTGCGACTCATTATCCAAGTTGATGATTTTCTCGTAAACGTGTTCCATTACCTTCCGGACTTGGAGCATGTCACTGGCGGAGAGTCTGTCTCTGCAAAAAAAAAAAAAAAAGCAAGGGCAGAGTGTGACGTCAGCCAATTGCCGGACGTTGTCTTACATGCTCTTTGGTGTCCCCATTTGGTAAAGATAAAGCAAAGCGCAGAAGCATAAACCAATAAATGTTTTCAGTCACTGCCTTCATCTATTTTAGAATTGCCAACATATTCTCTATAGTGTCCTCCTGAGACACAGATAGCGGGTAACTGAGATTAAATGCACATTAACACTTACACATACATAAAGAACAGCCTTCTGGGTTTTATTCCCTTAAAGACTTTCCTAGCACAGCAGCAGACTGAATGCTCCTGGGAGGGAAGGCAGCCCCCGGTGATCACCCACAAGCCCAACAGCCAGCCGGGTATCTCCAGATGGATGTCCTGCAGGAACCTCAAACTCTCCGTGTCCAAAACTACATTCATCAGCTTCCTCACTCCCAAACCTATTTCTGTATCACTGACGTCAGGTTGCCAACCCAAGCAGCTCAGGCTCAAACTCTGAAAGCCATCTTGAACGTCAGTCATTACAAGCGGAATCTAGGACTCGCTTTAACATAATCCGGGGTGTGTGTGTGTGTGTGTGTGTGTGTGTGTGTGTGTGTGTGTGTAGGTGGGGGGGGGGGAGGCAGAGAAGAAGGAAAATGTTCAGACATGTGTCAATAACCCTGAAGCTGTTTGACAGCATAACAGGGTTCATTCTAATCTCCTTTTCGTTATGTCTGGAAATTTCCCTAACAAGAGGTTTTTAAGTCTTGTTGAATACCTCTCTTTTGAAACTCTATCCATCCTTACATGTGCAGCTCAAATTCCGTGCCCTTCAAGAAGCCTTTCCAGAAAGCTCCAGCCCCAAATCCGTTTCTCCCTCTCTCCTCATTCCCCAAGTATCTGTGAAAGCAGTCTTTATATACAAACTGTTCTAAACTATGCTGTGGCAAGAAACAAAATCCAAGTCTTACTTTTTTGAACTTCTGTGGCCTACCACATAGGTACTTGGTAAAGGGTAAATTGTGCAAACTTTCAGTATTATGAAACTAGCTTTAGATCTACGACATGTCTCCTTTGCTATAAAAGCAATCATAAAGAATAAAAAAATCTCTGGCAATTGATTAGATCCGGCATCACATGACACTACATTTACTTACTTTTTTAAGGTTTTTGCTCCCGAAGATGCGTGAGGTTGGAGGTAGAAAGGAATTTTGTTGAATTTGGGCATATTTTTCTGAAATATTAAAAGTAAAAAAGGCATAATCATTTCTATTAGCTGATGAGTGAAAATGAAGTCAACAAAAAACATGATTTACCAGTTAATAGTTATTTTACAATTCAAATGAACTTTCTATGAAATTTATAGTAAGCTATCCAATCACCTAAGCCTAGTGAAAGTGTATCCAGAAAAGTCTCGTGTTCAGTTTCGTAATAAAACGTATACAAGATAAATGATACGTCAGTGGCAGTGTGAAACTGCAGTATGGCTCTTCCCAAATAACAATTCAAGGTATTAAAGGGAAACAAATATTACTTGCTATTTAAAGCAAAATCTCAATTCCACATTAAAACATTGGGGCTGATACTTAAGGGCCCAAACAGAAAATTCAGTGTCTGGAGAGAAACCCACAGCATCCACTTCTGAGCAAAACCACACACTCTAGGCTGGTGAGGCCCATCATCTAGCTGGAAAGGTCACTGAGGTCCTCCAACTTTCTCTCCCTCTCACATCAGGTCTGAGGTTTTAATCAAGAGTGGAAACTTCAGCCAAACACCTAGGTGTCTACCATGAAGTAAACCACATACTCAGATGAAGGATAAAATTAACTGGTCATCTTTTCTCTGGGTATCACTCCCCTTCAAGCCTCCATGTCATATCCTGTCTGGGTGTCTCCTCTCAGGAATAAGCCACAGGCTGAATGTCAGCAATGCATCCCAGGTGAGTTTCATACTCAAAGAAAGTAGTGCTTATGGGGAGCTCGGACTCAGAGCTAAGAGCACAGAATACCCATCAGGTGTCACACTGGCTTTAGGTTCTTGGAGGTATATCTGGACAGAAAGCACATTTTCTGGAGGTTCTAGAGATTCAATCTCTTTTCATAAGGCTTTAGGAATATATAAAACAGATCAACAGCACATAAGAGAGTCTAGAAACAGGCCCATGTGCATAGAGAAATTTAGTGCCTGATAAAGACAGCATTTTTAATTACTAAGAAAAGGATAGGTTATTCAAAAAAATTGTTTTGGCACACTGGCTATCTGTTTGGAGGAAGTTAGCATCCTACCTCACACTAAACAGCACACATTCTCATAAATTACAGATCTAGACACAAACAATGATCACAGACGTACTAGAGAATAGCCAAGCAAGATGTGACACTCAGAGCCATGAAGATCAATCTGATTACATAAAAATTCAAACTTTTTGCCTGGTAAAAGACACCAACCACGAAAAAGCAATACTTCAACTGAGAGGCACAGATAATAGTCAAAGGGTGACTGTTCAATACGAAGAAGTCCTACAAATCAGGAAGACACACAAACTCCCCAACAGAAAAAGGAGTGAAGGATACAGAGGCAATTCACAGGAGAAGCACAAACAGCCAATACGAAAAGATGCCTAACCTCAGTACAGATGGAAACAAACAAACCAACCCACATTAAAGACCGACAAAGCAAAGACCGACAGTGTCGGTCAGTGTGGAAAAATGGGCACTCATGCACTGTTGGAGCCTCTGTGGGGGCAAATGGGCTGTATCGTAAAATTTAAAACATGCAGACCCTTGGATCCAGCAATTCCACTTCTAGGAATTTCCCCAAAAAGTATACAAAGATACACGTACAAGGATGTTGACGGAAGCATTGTTTGTGATAGAAAACACTGGAAACAACCTTAACGTCCCTCAATCGGGGACCAGATAATTAATTAGGACACATTTATACAAAGACATACTATGTAATCATTAAAAGGGAATGACCCATATGACGTACAGACATGAAAAACCATCCAAGACATATTTTTAAGCAAAAAACAAAACCAAACCAAGTTGCAGAACAGAATGTGTAATAAGATTTTGTGCAAAATAATGAACTGCGTGTGTGTGTGTGTGTGTGTCTGTATCTACACACACACAGAGGCACCTACACACACCTGGATAGTCCCTGCTTGTGTATGCACAGAAAAAAGTCCTGAAGGTTGTGCATTAAACTACGAAAAGTTATCGCTCTAGGGAGAAGGACAGGAGTGGATGGAAGAAAGGGATGACTGGGAAAGAGGTGGGCGTTTGCCTTTATTCGTTTATTTTCTTTAATAAGCACATGACATGTTTATAACTCAATCCAACAGAGATCTAAACTGACACGACTCATTACCAACTTCTTCCGCAGCCCTGGAGCTGCAGGGAAGCAGAGGGGGATTCCACTTGGAGCCTAGTTTTGACTCAAGTTTAGGACGGCACAGTCTAAAGCTGTTCTCATGCCGCCTTCGTGATCTGGAAAGGACAAAAGGGCGAAGCAGGAGCGAAGGACACTTACATCCACAGTGATGTCAATGACCCATTGTGGCACTGTCTCATTAAGAAGCATCGACTCAGTCTCACCCCCGGAGTCTCGGCAGAGCAGCCTAAACATAACCCGTCAGGTAGTAAGTGACACAAGCAGCACAAATGACAACCCCCCCGTCAGCAAACATTAGAGGGAGGGACCCTATGGAGCTCATTCTGGGCAACCCCCCCTTGACGGCAGCCAGGCGGCCTGACTCAGTCTGCCGGGAGGGAGAGCAGGGCCCCAGACCTCGAGGCCAGGCGCACACTAGTGCCGCTCCTCTGAGTCGTCGGGTGACGACAGGAACCCTGGGTGGAGGCGGAACAGCCCGGAAAGCTCTCCTGCGGGGCTCCCGCTCCCGTGCACGGCACAGCCACCCCCCCTCCCCGTGCCTGACGGGGGGCGGGGCAGGAGGATTCTGAGCTCAAGGGCAACAGAAGCGCAGAAGCGTTCCTCTCACTTCTGGCCCAGAGGAGACTCTAGTGAGCTCCCCTGTGGCTCCAGCAGGGCCTCGCTGGCAACCTGAGGGGAAGCTACTCCAGCTTCCCCGCGGGGCCTCACGAGGGACTGACCGCCTTGCACCTCAGGCTGGGGCACCACCGAGCACGACGGTTCTCAGGAGCAGCCCAGGCGGTCCTGCAGGGCCCAGCCCGAGGGAAGTGCCCTGCTCTGATGCTCTGAGCAGGGACACCTGGGGATTCCTGACCCCCCAGTCACGCTGGCTTCCGTGAGAGAGAGGGAGAGCTTCCTGCAGAAACCACCAGAGAAGCTGCCTGAAAGCAAGGTCCCGACCTTACTTTCACACGAGAGGCTCAGCTCTCAGTTAGAATGGGGCCGACTGGCATCAGACACTGAATTATGGCACGGAGATGGAAAAGCTTCCGAATCACACCCATAAAAGTTAGTAATGAACAACTTATGTTTGGACGTGCCTGGCTGGCTCCGTCAGTAAAGCAAGTGACTCTTGATCTCAGGGTTGTGAGGCTGAGCCCCATGTTGGAGTGATCACTTTAAAAATAAAATCTTTAAAAATAATTAATCAATTGGCTAAAAAAAGTAAAATCTTAAAAAAAAACAAACCCCAGTTTATCATGTTTGAGTCCGTATCTCTTAGCAAATGGGATGCTCTCTTAGGCAGGGTCTCCGACCTTCCTTACCCATACCTGAACAGTGTGCGTCCCCCAGCTTCACCAAAGATCACAGGAGTGTGGGGGGGGACTTGAAAATATCCATTTCCCTTCTGCACTCGGTTCTCCTGCTCCCCATTTACTAGGAAAAGATGCACATGGTGTCAGTATCCAGAGCTAGTGCTCAAATGTAACATTTTGTTTCTACAGGCTTCAAACCGCCAAGCTTTTAAAGTTCAAAGTCTGAGAAGTCAGCCAGTCAGATAAAGGTACAGAACCAATCAAAGTTAAATTTCCACAAAGAATAAGGACGGCAACTTGGGGTGTACCTCATGGGAAATGACTGTATACTTTTAGGGAATTTTAATCCAAGACATTAACATCTGAGATGTGAAATAAAGAGCGAACCATCTACTTCAGCCACAGGGAAGTCTAGGACAGCCTGTTTACAAACGGCGGTCCGCTGTTGTGCACGTGGGTAGAACACCAAGATCAGGAAAATTTCTGCGGCCAGAAACAAATTTATGTTTTAACGGCCGCCATAGCCGATGGCAGAGGGATCAGCGAAAAGTAAAACCCCCAAAGCGGCCCGAATCTCCTTCTTGTTATTCCCTGCAGATTTCATTTCCCTGCTTTCTTCGTAACCTTTTGACGAAGTGCGGTTGAGCCCCACTCCAGTGCCACTTT